>NC_090448.1:374687876-375312876 GCF_031143425.1 Pleurodeles waltl | reverse complement strand
CCACCTGTGCACATGTGGCAGACAGGGGTGGTTTAGGCCACCAAGGTCACCCTTGGAGTGTATGAGTTGGGTCTTGATTGCCCTCTGAAGCACCCTGAGTTTGTCTGCGGGCTCAGTAGTCTGCTGGCCCACAACGCAGTGCAGGTCTGTATAAGGACAGATCACTCCATGCCTGAGCAACAGGTCCCCCTGTGAGACTACCCCCTGGCTCATTGAATCTCCTCTGTCCGGGGGGCCACCACGCTCAAAATCTGCCTGGCATCCACTCCATCCATGTCTCACTCTATGCTGGGCAAGGGTATGGCAGCAGTTGGACCCCCACTTTCAGACTACCTGAGCCCTCTGGAACAGGCCGCACAGGTGTGTCAAGGAGCATGGGAGCCCGTGGCCAGTGGTGTTGTAGCTCTCCATCGGCCCTCCATGTCACGGAGGACTGTGCAGTCCCATGTCCACCACCTCGCAAGATGGCAGTGCCGCCTCGCATTTTGAAGGCAGAGGCCACCCATCTCGCTGTAAGATGCAGACAAGGGGTCTCGGATCATGTCCAAGAACTCCAGGGGGGGGCACTCCCATTCAGAAGGCCACCACCATTGTCACTTCTCCACCAGGTGGGACTGTAACAGCCACCAGACTATCCAGGCTGGGGACAGTCATGGAGGAGCTCCTAGCAGTCTGCCATTGTCTGCAATTATTTTATCAATGTCAATAAATGCTGCTACAGTTCCAGCCAACTTGAAGTGCTCATTTAGGTGATAGGGCTTCTAAACTCTGGAACTCCCTGTCCTTCTCCATTATGAAGGCACCTACGCTCAACTTCTTGAAGACACAAAACAATAGCATCCTACTTAAAGGAGTCATACAAATGAAGGATAAATGTTGATACATTGCAACTTCTTATTTTGCTCTGCCCATTCAGAAAAGCACTTCCGATGAACATCAGTGCTGATGCTGTACCTTCACACTTGAGAGAGACACAGAAATGAAGTGCAACCTTCCTAGGTAATTTGCAACTTGCTATATTGCACACTTCCCTTGCAATACCTGTGCACAGTAGCCCCAGAATCAATAATGCTCTTTGTGGCAGTTATTGCGCTGTGCCTTTTATTGGATTATGAGTCCCACTTACTTTGTAAAGGTCCCTCCTTGCCGCATATTTTAAAAATATATATTCTTTTATTAAGTCTGATCACATTCTCGATAGATACCCCATTGTGCGTCCTCTTGTGATGAACTAGAATTTGATTGTTAGAAACTTTTTACTATGTACCCCATGCCCTGCAGCGCCACATTAATTTTCTTGAAGTTTTGCTCAATTGTACTCTGCATGATTGCCAGAATTTTACTGCCATATGGCACAATACTCTTCCATGCCCTGATTTCTACCTGTCTACCTGTGTAGTACCACTAAAGCACCACTCAGTTCTTTAGTGTGTCTGGTCTCGTGCCATACAAAAATCTGTCAATAAAATAATGCCTAGGCAGGTTGCCATATTGCATTTGGCCACATGACTTGAAAGGGAAGGTTCGGTGGGCCTGTATTACCAGGTCTCTAGAGTAGCATGCCTGGGAGTATAAGGTCAGTAGTAACCAGATAATCACAGGATGATTTTCTTAATTCTGGCGTCACCCAAGACATTTTGGTTTTACTTAAATGACGTGTTAATCACTTAAATGATGTGTGTAATAATATACTCACTTTAGACAACCCTCCTGACCCATTGACCTGGTGTTGCGTCAGTCACCCGCTTCAACATATAGCATGGTGCTGTGGATTAGCCCTCTTCAGCCATTGGGTTACTTCCCTGTGAGTGAGAAGCAAATCTACACACAATGTAGCTCCATTCAGTTCAAGGGACAACAATGACAAGGGATGTTTTTTGAGAATATTTTTTTTTTACTTTCAGACACTATTTTTTAGGGTCGAGCCTGCTTTGCATGCGCTTGCGCATGCGTATAGCAGGGAGACTCTTTTGTATTTAGAAAAGGGCTCGGAGCCCTGTCAACTTCACGTCAGTGCTTTTTATTGGTTCGTGGGCTTCCCTAATTAAATCTGCTTGCTTTCATTAGTCAAGGCACGCATATGTCATGCCTTTTCCGGTGGCTAGCCCTCCTCGAGCGCAGCGACCAAGTACAGAAAACATGCGAGGCTCGCTGTTTTCCATCGGGCTCGTGGACTTTTTTTTCTCTAATTTAGAGCACGATCTCGCTTGGCAGAAGTCGACCGCTTTACATACTTTATTTCACTTTTTCGGGTTATGTACATAAATGCACTTTTGCCCGATAGATGAAAAGTCGGGTTAAGAGTTTACAACGCGATCAGCTCTAACATGAGCAAAACGCGAGACCCGTCGCTTTGTAAATGCTTGTTTAGATTGATGGGGCCTAGTAGGTTCCAGAACAACGCGATTTTGAAAAACCCAAAACAAAACAAGCATTGACAAAGCCAAAAGGCGGGCATATTATTATGAGCTCTTTTGGCTTGATTAATGCTTGGTTCTCTAGCACTAACTTCTTGAATATGAAATCAATTTAACAGTGATCAAATCTAGCATACATACGTCTGTTTCTATGGTCTTACGTGGCATTGCTAACAGAACACATTTGCCTAGCCGGGGTGTGTGTGTTTGCAGTGCGGTTTTGTATAATATTTGCCTCTTAGAAGTCTGGGCCGTTGCCATGCTAGGCCTGTCAGAGGCAGCAGCAGACTGGTATAGACAGGATTGTGTCATCTACGGGTTATACCTGTCGTTACTTCCCACCTGTTGAAAGGTCCTTGCCCTGTGCTTAAGAGCCTTAGAAGACACGCCAAGAGGACCCTGCGCCCTGGAGCAAGGAGCGGTGTCCCTTAATCCACATAGAACATTCCAGAAGAATGATTCATAGTCGGAAGATACTGCCGCCTACGGCAACTCGCGCCCTCCCTCAGGGGTCACCGCAGACAATTCTCTCTCGGGGCCTGTCCCATGGCTCGGTAGGAAAGCCTTACCACAGCTGACAGTATTCATGAACCAAAAAAGAGACAGGGGGAACCGAGTTTCAAAACACTAATAGCATAATGACAACACTGGAAATTAACTTATTTTTATGATAATGACGTCACAACATATCACATGGCGCGCGCATGGACGTCATTTAAGGGTCGGCAGGCGTCGCAGCTGCGACCCCTGACTTGCCCCTTGCGACCCCTGGCACTGCATTTGCGACCCCTGGCCTATGAGGTGGCAAAATCAGTGCTGAAACATAAGAGTAGCTCGTCCTCCGTTAGGGCTCCACTTTTCTGGTTTTCTGTCATGTTGGTGAATTGACTTCCAGGAGCACGCTGGGCTTTGGTCTAAAACAGTGTCACTTGTGGTGAGATGACATCATGAGATATGATGACATCTTGAGAAAACATAAATGGCATGACATAAATGAGTGACTTCTGAGTACTGTGGCCATTTAGTGACCTGATTAACACAGCTTCACAAGCAAACATGTCAATGTAATACCGTTTTGTGAGTTTTAAAGTACCTTTGGGCCATATTTGCAAGCGACCTGCTCTGCCGGAGTGTCACTTTTTGTGACGCATCCGCTGCACAGGCTGCAGGACCATATCTACAAGGCCATGCAAAGCCACTTTGTGTAGCTTTACATGGCCATGTAGTAATGGAGTAAGGCAATGCAGCTAAAGGCGCTGCGTTGCCTTACTTTGCGTCAGAGGCATTCCATGGGTGTTGGTGGGTGTTCCCACGCCGCACCCATGGATTTTGACGCATTCCCAGATTTACAAGAGCTTGTAAACCTGGTAATGCGTCAGAAGACTACGCCTCCCAAGGGGAGGTGCAACAAGGAGAAATAACATTATTTCTCCTTGTTTTTCCTCTTTCTATTTGAGCTGCAGAACACATAGAAAGAGGGAAATGCCTCTTGTGATTGTTTTTGGGTAGAAAGGTGTTCCTTCCTGCACAAAAACAATCATTTTGCAACACGGACACCGCTGCACCATGGTGCAAGGGTGCATGCGTTAGAGCATGACAGCCGGTTGTGCACCAGCGCAGGGAAAAAAAAGACAGGAATGTGCGGTATGTTGTAGAAATGGTGCACTCTTGCCCATTTCTTTTGACGCAGGGCAGCGCAGCAAGAAGGCTTGCGGCGCTGTCCTGCATCAGAAGTTTGTAAATATTGCCCCTAGGGCCTCATTTACAAGCACCCAGCGGCACACTGCGCCACCGAAAAGTCATTTTTTTTAACGTTCTGATGGCGCAGTGTGCCGGTCCATATTTACAAGGCCACAGAACACCACCTTGCATGGCTTTTCAATGCCTTGTAAATATGGCCTCCCTTCATGCATAACACTACGTGAAAGGAGCTTTCCATGGGTGTTGCTGGGGTTGTTCCCACACAACGCCCATGGAATCTGACACATTCCCAGATTTACAAGGATGGAAATGCGTCAGATTTCTATGCCACCTTAGGGGTGGCGTTAAAATGGTGCGACGGGGAGAAATAATATAATTTCTCCCTGTATTTTCCTCTTTTAGCACACATAGTAAGAGGAAAATACCATAAATGATTGTTTATGTGCAGGAAGGTATCCCTTCCTGCACACAGCAATCATCCCTGCGATGCCAACTCCCTTGCCCCATGGCATATGGGTGTCTGCACTGGCACTAAACAGCAGTTTGTGCGCCAGCACACAAAAACGTACAGGGACGGGTCATATTTCTGCAAATACAATGCATTACTGCACTTTCGAAAAGGATGCAACAGGGCTCAGCAAGCTGGCTTGTAGTGCCACGCTGAGTCATTTCTTTGTATATAAGCCCCTTGATTTGTAAAAGAATGAGTGCCAGTGCGCAAAGCTGCGCTTAGAAGACCGTGGGCGATGCTATTAAATGTCAGTGAGACGAATAGAAGTCTTGAATCCACCTTTGGCCTCTTTAAATACCAGGCACACCATGCGCTTTCATCTTTCTCGTGTAGGTTCCTGCTTTCTCTCTTTGTGACAGCTTTCCGCCTTCCTTTTTTCTCCTAAATTTGTTTTTCACTTTCATTATCTCGTTAACTTCGGATTAGGAAAAACAAGTGCCTGCTGGTTCCCAAAATTGAGTGTTGTTGGAATCCACTGGCAACCACCGGCTCAAATTAACCAGTATCTCCAGTAACCCCAAAGCACACGTTTTAAGAAACTATGCAGCTTTGGCAGCTGGCAGGTCTCTTTCTGCTTGGAGGGGGGCGGTTGGGCTGAGATTCATCTCTTTAGTTGGTTAAATCTATGGAGCTATCAATAGGATTGCATGGAGAAAGCTGTAGGTTGTGTTTTGGCTGAAAAAGCAGTAGCGGTCTCATATTCACTGTTTTGCAGATTGTGACGGTCATTATGAATACGGCGGTGTGGGCCGCCTTACTCGCGGTGGCGGGAAATCCCACCAGCCGGCATGGCGGCCCACACCGCCACATAATGAACCCATGGAGGGCCGCCATAGGCAACCCTCACTCACCGCCACGCTGCCTCCATCAGGCAGGCAGGTGGTGGTCGGCATCATTATCCGACAGGGCAGCGGTGCTGCTACTCGGATAACGATCCCTTAACCTCCAGCCTTTCCTTGGTGGGTTTCACCGCCATGGAAATGCTGGCGGAAGGGGTGCACTGGGGCACACCTGGGGGCCCCTGCACTGCCCATGCACTTGGCCTGGGCAGTGCAGGGGCCCATGTGCAGTGCCCCATCGCGCAGGTCACTGCCCGATTTACGGGCAGTGATCTGCGCGATGGGTGCAGCTGCACCCGCCGCACAGAAGCATTGGCTTAATGTGGAGCCGTTGTCAATGTCCTGGCCAGGCATTCCTCTGGGCCGGCGGGCGGCAAACATAGTTTCCGCCTGCCGGCCCAAAGCAATGTTCATTATACGGCCGGCGGGGTTCCGTGGGAGCTGGCGGTCACTGCCGTGTTCACAATGAGGGCCTGTATCTCCAGTTAGTCTTAGCCCCATGATGCCAGTACTGGCGATAGTATGCGATTTTCAAAATGTTTTAAATAAATAGATATCCACCTAAATCGGTAGTGTTGGCAAAGCGATACTGCCTTATGCAAAGGGGTCATTTTAGAGTCAGATACCAACGGGGTGTCCCAGCTCAGCTACCAGACACTTGTATATTCTAGGGAAGCAGGGGTCTGCTTTCACATCTTCTATTCTGGCTTTTCTCGGTCTTGCTCGTTTATCACTCTCTATTATGGGGGTGTGGCGCTTTGCTGCGTATTAATCTCAGAATGTTTCCAATCTACTCTGACCCTCATTACAAACAGGCCGTGATTTTTGTTTCATAGAGGATTTCACGCCACATTTCCGGTGGTACCCGGGGACATGCGGGTTAGAAACTGTCCAAAACACGGTAATGACAGTGGGTAAAACCAATTACTACGGTAATTCCCTATTTTCAATGAGCCACTCACGGCCATACTCAGAATTGCTGTATTGCTGAATCTCGTAATCAAAGATACTCGACCTATCGCTAATCCTAGACTGTATTCATAGTCATTTCAGAGTTCAGGCTTATATGTTTCTAAACACTAATGTACACTGTTGACTACATCTAGTCTGAATTCATTTATAGAGTGTTTTTTTCGGCATCTTTGTATAGTCTGTAAGTCGTTTAGGGCTACATTCGCTATATGAAAACTGAGATAAAACAATAAGTACAGTACAGTGGATTGACCGCCCTGCAGTTTACTTTTCCTCCGTCAAGAACAGCAAGGCTCTAGGTTTCTACCCATGCGAGAGTTGGGAGGGTGGGGAAGGGAGCTCACACAAAGGCAGTTTAAAGGGCTTAGCAGTAGATCCTTACCTCAAACAGGAAGTGAGTCAGACCTGGCTGAACTATGCAAGAGAATACCTGTCAGACAACTCAGCCCACACTATGCCCCCAGATGGCCGCCCACTTCACCACCTGCATGCTTATTCTTACAACCATCCATCGAACCACATTGTATTTGGCAACCGTCACTCTCGCCATATTCATAATAAAAACAAGCATTTGCAATGCAATGGGTCTCGCATTTGCTCGAGTTAGAGTTCTTAGCGTTGAAAAATCTTAACGACTTTTCTTGCAACATAAACTGAAAATGAAAAGTTAAAACAGTTTCACATAAGTGAGCTGACGGCTGCGATGTGCGCAAATGGGAGACACTACGGCCCGTATTTATACTTTTTTTAGCGCCGCATTTGCGCCGCTTTTTGACCCAAAATGGCGCAAACCTACAAAATACAATGGTATTTTGCAAGTTTGCGCCGTTTTTGCGTCAAAAAACGACGCAAATGCGGCGCAAAAAAAGTATAAATACGGGCCCAAAGGAGCAAGAAGTTTGCTCGCAGTCAACTGTATCGGTAAAAGTGCAAATATCCATGTAACTGGCAGAAGTGCAATTATACATGTATCTGGCAAAAGTGCAAGTATCCATGTAACAGGGTCGATGTCATGCAAAGCGCTTGACTACTGTCCAGCGAGATCGCGCTGCGCAGGAAATAAAAATAAAGAGTAGTCCTGAAACCATTTGGAAAACATGGAGCCTCATATGTTTTCATAGTTTACCAGTACTCTCGAGGAGAGCTAAACACCGGAAAAGGCATGGCGTATGCATGCCTTTCACTAATGAAATCAAGCAAATTTTAAAAGGCAACCCCACAACTCAACCAAACTGATGGGCGTGGTTTAAAGCCCACAGAGAGATTACAACAGGGGCCAGAGCGCTTGTGCGCCCGACCCTAAAAATGCCATGGGGCCTACCTCAAGTGACCACTGTTTATAATGGAAGAAACACAATTTGATCTCATCAGAATACTTGTAGGAGTGACTCGGCATTGTTATTGTAAAACTCCCCTACTGTACTTTACCCTATATATCCTTAGATAAGTGTAATACATGAGAGTATGCAGTAATAAAAATACTACATATGCGTTACCAAAATATGGTGGCCAAATTATCGAGAACTAAAACATTTTGAAGGTAAATACATGTAGGTAAGTATATATTTACTATCCTTAATTCCATATTTTCGTACTTTGAAGATATGGCGCACAATATTTACTACTCAATATTCAGCGCTACGTTATCAATATATTTTCAGAAAAATAGCTATCTACTCATATTTCTTTTAAAATGCTACTAACCTGTGTAGCTTGGAACAGGGGGCAGTCTTATTCCTAAACTGGTTTAACCAGTCAATTTGAAACAGGTTTTGTGAATCCTCACTGATTCGACTTTGTCAGGGCCCTAGACCAAAATGGTTCTGCACTTCTGCAGATTGCAGGGACTCAGAAACCATAAACTCAAAGACAGCAGGACTTTTGGACACAAAAGGCAAGCCAATATAGGGGTTAACTAGATTGAAAGTGGAGACCAAACCAGGGCTCTAGGGCCTGCTTCAAGGGAAACATAACTCTAGATCACAAACAGAAAAGAGCTACTATCAAGACTGACATATACACGCAGCAGAATTTAAGCCAGATTTACTACTCTTCCAGGGGCGTAGAACCCTGAGGGGCCCATTGAACCCGATTATTGCTGTATTTTACTACTCCAACAGCAGTCAAATGGGCCATTTGCCTTCCCTGAACCAGGGCATCCTCGCTACGCTACTCTCCCAATGAACCCCCACACTCCAGAGAGCAAGAATACGAAGTGTAGTAGAACTAAACCTGCTGAGCAATGTTGGTGGCAATTGCACTAGGAATCTGACATTAACGGAATCCAAGAGTTGGAAGAAGGAGTTGAAGAAGCCAGCATCAGAAGCTGCACTGGAAACAGGAAAGAGATGACTGAATGAAGAAGGAATCTGGAGTCAAAGGTGTAGCTGACAAAGTTTGCCATTGGAAGAGGAGAAAAAGGAACTACTAAGAAGCAAAGATTGAAGAGGGGCAGGAGGAACAGGAAGGTACTCTGGGCATTGCGCATATGGAGATGAAGTTCTGGGACCACAAGAAGCAACTGAAAAAGCAGCTCACATTCAATGAACCCTGTGGAACAGTGATTAAAGGCAGAGATCTTTTCCTATACCTTTAGAACAAGGCACCTCAGAAGGCTTGACACGATATGCGCTGCCTGACACCTGCACAAACAGCTCTTGACCTACCACATTCCCCATTACATGAATTGCACTACTCAGTATCGAAGCTAAGAATGTCACGATAAAAGAAGAATATAATCAACAAAATATTGAAGACTAAAATATTGCAAGGGAAGTGCATATAGAGAAAGTATAAATTTACTCTTCCTAACTTCACATATACATACCTTGATGAGATATATATATATATATATATATATATATATATATATATATATATATATATATATATATATATATATATATATATATATATTACGTCAAGGTACTTATATGTGGATTTAGGTATAGGAAATCTATAATTACTCGCCCTATGTTATTTTGTCCATAATATTTGTATACCTTGATATTCTAGCTTTGATATTCAGGGGCATACCCATTACGTGGTAATTCATGTTTGAGGCCTTATGTTCACTTGATAACAATATAAAGATTTTAGGCAAACACAGGGTCAGAGTGTCAAAAAATAAGACCAACTATAAAAGGTTGTATGAAGGAACAACACAGGTAAAAACATTGCCTGCCTTTACAACACATTTTTTACCCCTCATTTTCTTACCACACATATTTTTTTACCTCAAATGCAATTACCACACATTATTAGTCTAGCTAAGGTAAGTATTAGTAAGGTAAGTTTAAATAAATATATGTTTATATATATTTATTTTTTATCTTTTTGGGGGTAGACCCACCAAGCCCCCATACTTCCCTTGAATGCATGGTGAAGACATACGTGGTACAGGCCTATACGTGGTAAAAACCTTGTGTGGTAATAAATGTGTTGTAAATGCACTGCGATGTAAAAATCACGTTGTAAAGACTGTTTCCTCTATCAAAAGATACAATCAGCATCTGTGCTAATGTGTCTTTGACGGTCTAAGCAAGCAACCTAAACTTGAATCACTGACTTCAGATGCCTCAAAAAGATGGAAAGCTAATTATCAAGATTTCAGTGCCATGTCCAGCTCTGACTCCAGCTTTTGAAAGGTGAATCATTGGGATAAAACCTACCACAAGTCCAGGCTCTCCCCACTGATAAAAATGTTTTTAGTGAAAGGTAAAGCAATAAAAAGTAAAACAAATCACTGCCACAATAAAAAAATAAAAAAGTGGATGGAGTTCAATTAATAAATGTTTGCAACAAATGTTTGCCCTGAAATTTATACACCGTGTTGGAAATGACCTTTTTGTAGGGTTATCCCCAAACATTTTGCGTCCTGTTTTTGACTGTGTGCTGCATTTCGTTTTTGCTAGCTTTAGGACTCTGGGCACTTTACCACTGCTGACCAGTAAAAAGTGCAAGCACTCTCTGTCTAAATGGGATTGGCGGTTGGTTTCTCCATGACTGGTATACTTGCTTTACTAGTAAGTCCCTAGTATAGTGCACCGGCCATGCCCAGGGCCTGTAAATCAAATGCCACTAGTGGGCCTGCAGTGCTGATCATGCCACCCACACGAGAAGCCCTGTAACCATGTGTCATATCTGCCACTGCAGTGTCTGTGTGGGCAGTTTTAAATTGCCATTTCAACCTGGCTAGTGCACCCACTTGCCAGGTCCAAACCTCCCCTTTTGCTACATGTAAGTCACCCTAAGGTAGGCCCAACACAGCCCCATGGACAGGGGGCAGTGTTTCTAAAAGGTAGGACATGTACTGGTGTGTTTTACAGGTCGGGATAGTGAAATACTGCTAAATTCGTTGTTCACTATTGCAAGGACCATCTCTCCCATAGAGTAACATGGGGATTGCCTTGAAATATCTTTTAAGTGTAATTTCCCATTGAGAGCTGATAGAGCCATGGAGTTTGGAGTCTCTGAATTCACAATTTAAAAATACATCTTTTAGTGAAGTTGGTTTTTAAATTGCCAGTTTGAAAATGCCACTTTTAGAAAGTGGGCATTTTCGTGCTTAACCATTCTGTGCCTCTGCCTGTCTGTGGAATACATGTCTGGGTAAGGATGACAGTTGGGCTGTTTGTGAATTCACTCTAGACAGTCACACAAAGGGAGCTGAGTGTGCCCTGTATATCCTGATGGGTCTTCCTGAGCTGGAGTGGTGGGAGGAGCTGACACTTGCACCTGAATAGGGCTGTGCCTGTCCTCACACAAAGCAGTCTCCAATCCCCTGGGAGGGTGTCTGGGGCCAGGGAAAGCAGGGTCTTGTGCACTACAAAGTCTTCTCTTTCAAGACTGCCTACTTTAAAGTCCGAAATGGGTATAGGTACTGGACCTCTGACACCACATAGTTAGAACACTTCTGGGCTGAGGACATTCTGCCAGGAAGAAGAGCTGGATGCTGTAGGAGGGACTGCCCCTCTGCCTGTTGCTTTGTTGTGCTGGCCTGCTGCTTGCTGCTTCTGTCCTGGGAGTAAAAGGGCTGGACTTTGCTTTCTACATCCTGCTTTCCAAGGTTCTCCAAGGGCTTGAACTGAGCTTGCCTCCTGTTAAGAAGTCCCAGGGCCATCAAAGACTTTACCTGGCAGCACCTGGGCTCTCCTGCTGAGAGTCCTGACTTGCCAAGTGGTGCCAAATCCAGTCCTTGAGCCACTGGAAGTGAGCTCTGGTGCAATCAAGGAGAAACTAAACACATCAACGTCAGACCGGTGCCGCTGTCTGACTCTGCACCGCTGCCTGCACCGGAGCCGTGGTCCCAGCTAAGTGCAACAACTGCACCACAGGCTTGCCACCACCGCAGGGCCTACAAAGTCCTGCCACAGCGTGAGTCCCGAGTGACTTGTTACCGATGTCCGTGACACCCAACTCCACCATAGCACCTGTGGGCCCATGGTGTGATCCTGACGCCGCAAAGTCGATGCCTCGCATCTTGACCTGCTGGATTCATTGGCCCCCGCTGGATTGTAAGGAACCGACGCCTCACAACCAATGCTGCATCACCCTCCCTGCAACTGTGAGGAACCGACGCCTCACCTCCACTGCCTAGCAGTTGCTCTGGTGCAATCAAGAAGAAACTAAGCACATCATCGTCAGAGTGACTTGGAAACCGGCGCTGCTGTCTGACTCTGCACCGCTGCCTGCACCATATCCGTGGTCCCAGCTGAGTGCAACAACCTGCACCACAGGCCTTCTGCCACCCCAGGGCCTACAAAGTCCCGCCACAGCGTGAGTCCCGAGTGCCTTGTTACCGACGTCTGTGACACCCAACTCCGCCACAGCACCTGTGGCCCCGTGGTGTGGTCCCGACACCGCAAAGTCGATGCCTCGCATCTTGACCTGCTGGATTTATCGACCCACACTGGGTCGTAAGGAATCAGTGCCTCACAACCAACGTTGCATCACCCCCCCTGCAACCGTGAGGAACCGACGCCTCACCTCAACTGCCTAGCAGTTAGAAACCAATGCCTCACCTTCCCGGTAGCAGTAAAAGAACCGACACCGCTCCGGCTTCAGCTATGCCTCACCTCCCCGACTCCATGCAATGCCTTTGTTTCCTCATACTTTTCCAAGGTACTATAACTGGTGTCCATACGGCTTCGTGACAGGCCTGCACTCCCTTACGAGTAGCTTTGGACTTTTGGGAACAACTTCATAATGATGCCGTGATAGCCCCAGTTGGAGCTATTATGTTTCTAACCACTATACTAAGATATGATCTGTGAAAATTTTTATTTTTACTTGTGTATGTTGGATTTTTGTCATTTTGGTCTTGTTTTACTCAGATAAGTATTGGATATTTTTCTAAACTGGTGTGGAGTACTTTTGTGATGTTTTCACTGTGTTACTGTGTGACAAATACTTTACACATTGCCTCTCAGATAAGCCTGACTGCTCGTGCCAAGCTACCAAGGGGATGAGCAGGGGTTATCTTAGCTTTGCGACTCCTTCACCCTGGCTAGAGTGAGGGTCCCTACTTGGACAGTGTGCAAATCACTGCCAACTAGAGACCCCATTTCTAACACTACGTAATTTGTTTAACATTATTTTAAGACATGGAATACATATTTGAGACAGGAGCCCTCCAGAACTTAATCAGTGCCTGTGATCTGCTTTCACCCAACACCTTGGTCGCAGGGTTCTCCACTGGCCGTATTTTTGTATGAAAAGTCCATTAGCCGTATTTTTGGTATGAAAAGAGCTTCTCAATGGAAAAGTTTTTTACGTTATTCCATGCGCACATCCAAGCCCACATGGACGATGAAGCTGATTCAGAGGTCCATATTACAGATGAGTTAAGGAACAAGATTGCTAAATAGCCATTCATTCTGGTTGCTGATTCTTGATGGTCGCTGATTCAACATGAGCCCCTCTGGAAAACACAAGTCGCAGCTGTTGTTGCTTTCTAGGGTGGTCCTCCCACATACATGTGTTATCTGCAGTATTACTCGCGCCAGTTCCAATTTTGATCTTGTGTCTGGGTGTGTCATCTTCAGCACAGCTTTCAAAGCTGCAAGCCTCCCCAGATGTCTCAAATGGCAATAATGCTAAGATTGGCAGGCCACACACTAATGGGACAGTAAACATCAGTCAGAACACTTGCATTCTTCTACAAAATACATTGCGGTCCTGGCAAAAGCTCTTTGGGAGTTGCTCCTTGAGACACCAGAGACTGTGCTGCAGAATGAGGGCACGTATGCACTGCTGGTCACCCTTGGTTTCACGTTAAACACTTTGCCTACTTTGGAAGCCTAGTCCTCATGCTGGCAGAGCAACTCAGTTGACATAATTACAAAGATCTGGGTTAGTAGGAGAGGTTGTTTAAGGGTTTGGTCTTTGATTACACTTACTTTTGCTGTAGTGGCCATTCACATCAATAGTGGTATCTTGCTGCAGTGGAATTCTATGTTTATGTAAGAACAGTTTAAACTTATACTCAATCTGGCTTTTGTATTGTCCGAATATAATGTCATGTGGTACTCATTCAGAAGTGGAAACCTCGCCAGTTTTGTGAGGAACCCACAATCTAATTAACTGCATGTTATTAATTTCAACTTAATTACAAAGAAAAAACATTCTCAGAACAACAGCAACCGGCAATCAATGTTTCTGTCCCAACTGTATTAAGTCAGTACATGGGCAGTACAATATAATACAATGTGATATAAGCGAGCATAGTGCAGACGACGCAGTACGCAAACTGTGATTGTAATTGCAACATATAATACATAAGACACTACAATTCACAAAGGTTCAATAAATTAATCAAAGCTAAAGAAGTTAGGGTCATTCAAAAGAATTAGTATCCCATTCCTGGTACACGTCAGTATCAACCAATCAGAAGTGTTTGTCGACATTTCGACCCCAAATTATTTGTAGTGTCTCCTCAGGATGTAATATTCTGACTAAAACACCACCTCAATGTGGTATGTAGATTACATCATCCGTATGGCTCCAACTAACAGCTCTATTTGTCCATTAGGTACTCAACCTTTCCTCACAGGCACTCTCCCTTGTCTTGAAAATGAATACAAAACTGAGACCCAAACCTCCCCACTTTGTTCCACTTCCAAGTACATTTTGACCAATTGTCATGACCACCCATATTATGTGAGTCCCACACTCGTTCGCCATAAGAGATTCTGCTAACAGTCACATTGATCCCCTCAAGTCAACTTTAAGGCAACAAATGTGTGCATGGAGATGAAAAATATATGAAATGTGTGAGAGAACATATATCTAGTTGCAAGGGTCAATATGTCACATGAATGTATTTTAAACTAAACCCTAAGAGACTTAAAGTAGCAGAGTATTATTCCTGAGCCTCCTCACTACTGAGTCAGCTGGAGCAATGTTCGAACGATCTAGAGCAGTGGTTCTCAACCTGTGGTCCGCAAAGCCTCCTCAGGGGGTCCGTGACTGTTTAGAAAATTAAATCATATTAACAGATTAGGTCCCCAGCTTTCAGTAATGACTCAGTGGGGGTAGGGGGGATCCCCAGATTCCAATTATGATTCAGTGTGGGTTCCTGGGTTCCAGTAATGATAAAGTGGGAGTCCACAGAAGTCAAAAGGTTGGGAACCACAGATCTAGAACATGTTGAAACATTCTAGAGTATGCTCGCACATTCTAGAATATGTCAGAATCTTCTGGGCGAGGCCTCCAGTGATTAGCACATTTCGGCGGCCATTTCGAGCTGCAAGCCACGCCCAATACCGTATCTAGTGCTAAGCAATCAGTGTTGAGAGCAGCAGCACCTAGAGACACCAGTTTTATTGATTAACGCATCCCCGTTCCTTCACCAGCAGATGGCAACTTTGTTTGGCACAGCGACAGGAGCTTCAAGTCGGACTCCTAGTCAAAACATTATTCAATGTAAAACTAATAAAACAAGAAGTACGTGACAGACTTATCTGGCACGTGCACGCTCATCAGAGGAATAACTGACTTAATAACACTAAGAACCAGAATCTGAACCTCAAAGCCTCTTGGCATATTTGAATAGTTGTAAGAACATATAAAGAAGACTTCTGAAAGGCTGACCTTAAATACTAAAGACTTTCTTGTATCAGTTACTGAGATTTTGTGCTTTGCGCAGACAGCGCTAACCAACGATCATCTCAGAGTTTGTTTCCACATTCAGACAGGTATACATGAACCTTGTGTATGAATATGAGCAGAGTGCGTGGCTGAACAAGACTACATGGTTGAACAAGAGTGCATAAAGATCGAGTTATCATGATGCGTGGATATAACTAGAATCTGTGTGGCATGAGCAGTGCGTACGAGCAGTGTGCAGAGCAGAACAAGAGCATAATAACCATCGTGTACAATGATTCATGGCAAACGTTCTGCTGTCTTTCAACAGTACACCCAGAGCATCATGAGCTGAAAAGGCCTGCAAGGAAGGAGTTGAGAAGGCACAGGTGTTACAATGCGTGGGAATGGTTGGCCACATTTGTTATTTTGCCCCTTTCCCACATTCCTTTTGTGGTCCTTGTGATGGTGGGTTCCTCATTCGCCTCATTGACCATGGAGGGACGGGATAGAACACTCATCCGTGCACCGCTCCTGTTGGGACAAGATTTCGGATTATTGACTTCTGATCAACCCTTACCAGTTTAGACACCAACGAAGGGAGAACCTCGTGGAGTAATGGAAGAGCTACTGTATGACCAGGACTGATGTCTGCATGACTGCCAGTCTCTCAGAAGTGAGTGGATATCACCTTAGGGAAGTATTGCTGACAGTCTGCCTGTCACCTACAAGCTTGTAGAGGGAAAAGAGAGTGGCTTGCCTTACTCAAGGAGAGACTGCCCAGGAGGAGAGGCCCGGATTTACCCTGGCACTACTAACATCCAGAACCAGCTGACTGCCCATGAGAGCAAAGCGAGGAGCGACCTGAGTTTTGTGAGGTCTCTCGGTCTCCCTGAACAGTTTCCATTGTGAACTGCACCAAACTATTCAAGTGAGAAGCAACAAACTGTCACCCAGCACCCCGCCCTGTGCCTGAAAAACTGCTGCCCACCTGATGTAGGAACTGCCCCAAGAAGAACTGCCCTCATCGCTTAAGTGTAAGCCCTTATCAGCCAAGAAAGTTGCAACTGGCAAAACCGATCACCTGCTGCAGACCCGGTCTGGTGGCTGCAACCGCAGTGAAGGAGCCCTTGTCTGCAATCGACATGAGGGATTTACCATGCCAAAAGGAGAGCACCATCTTGCAGGCCTCCTGCAGTATTTTTAACGAGTGATCTGTGACTCGAGTGAGGCTGCCACCGCAAAGCCACATCCTTACATCCGTGCCAACAGATACAGGTTCACTGAGTACACCCTCCAGAATGAAGCATTACATTGTTTCTTCGTGTTGAGGAGAAGAACATCTTCTTTCTTTACTTCACTTCGTCTTCCCTCTACTTCTTTAAATACAATATACACCTGAGGTTCTGAGGTTGTTGCTTCCCATCTGTGAAACTGCAAAGAGTGAACTGATTTGAGTCGGTTTTACATTTTCCGCAAATACCCTATTTACTTAATACACAATCTTAATTTTAAATGGCACATGTATTTGTTATTTTCAAAACACTTGCACACGGAAGACTTTTTCTTTACTTAGGGCCAGATGTAGGAAGCATTTTTCAAGTTGCAAAAGGGCTGAATCGCAGAATCGGCCCGTTTGCGACTTGAAAAATGCATTTTGGGATGTACAAAGCCCAAACTGCGATTCGGTAACTTGTTACCGAATCGCAGTTTGGATTTTGCGATTCGGTATTAGGAAGGGGCGTGGCAAGGGCGTCCCTTCCTAATACCGAATCCAAATGGTATGTATGATTGTTTTGTGACCGCGAATGCGGTTGCAAAACAATCTCAGTTAGCACCAGTTTCAAACTGGTGCTAACCCATTTTCAAACGGGAAGGGGTCCCCATGGGACCTTTTCCCCTTTGTGAATGGCAGCGAAAATATTTTTTCAGACTAGGCAACGGTCCCACGGACCCCTGCCTGCTCTGAAAAAATTTAAAGAAAGCTTTTCCTTTTTGTTTTTGAAATGCATCTCCTTTTCCTTTAAGGAAAACGGGCTGCATTTAAAAAAAAACTGCTTTATTTAAAAGCAGTCACAGACATGGTGGTCTGCTATCTCCAGCAGGCCACCATCCCTGTGAGTGCGGCCATTTCCAATGGGGTCGAAAATTTCGACCTTCCTTATGAATATTCATGTTGTAGGTCATTTGCAACCCCACTGGGAATCGCAAACAGTGTAAAGTACACTGTTGTACATCCGGTTTTGCGACTCACAGTTTGCGAGTCGCAAAACTGAATCTTTGTACATGTGGCCCCAAGATCTTTGCTTTGTATCAATTAATAATTGAGGAACGATGCAACTGAAGAAACACTCTTTTACACACACAATAAATTTCTATCAGGCAAAATCCATGCTTTTGAAAAACAATCAATGGGAAAGCCAATAGCTTTGTCTAGTGTTTGCTGAATAGTTTTGGTATGGCACTAGTTATGACTTAGATTTGGGTTATACAGTTAACCAGGGCTACCTACTTTTTACTTACAAAATCTCTGATATTTCGCCATTGTGCTCTACCTACCCCTACCACTGCTCAAGTACACTCTTTTAGCCTTGCATTTCTTTACTCTTATTTCCTAGAAAAACACCTACAGCCAAAGGTTATGTGATGTAATGTCTGATGAAATCATTGTGCAAATTAGTGGTTTGAAAATGTGCAAATTCCTATCGCTTTGGCAAGTATGCAGTGACAGACATCTTGATATACATACTTTATATGTATCAAGATACATTGTAAAATACTTGCATACACCACATTTATCAGTGCTTGTACCTCAGCTTTGCTTAGAAAATGCATGCAGTAACGGCTGCTCTCACTCTTAGAAGCCAGCTACACCACCAATCATGTTAAATGTTTCTTTGCCTTGAACCCTGTGCAGTGCTCCACTGCCTTTCAGCTAGGTTTGCACAATATGAATACCACTTACATACCGACATAAGTAATTGAAAAAAATAAGCAACAGCCAGGCTGTATGATTCCTAAAGAATTATGGCATTTGTGAAATCATGTGGCAACTCCAAGAGCAATAAGTATACCATATAAAACAAAATACACACCAAAAGGAAATCAGATCAATAAAAAGATGAAGAAAAAATTTACATACGTACCAGCTACAAATGTAGTGCTGCAGCTTCAGGGTGAGACAGTCAGCCCTCCCCAACAAAGTAAGGGAAGAGGATAGCAACCTATGACAGGAGAGCAACTTGCATCTGAGATCCAAAATTCCTAGAGCTCGAAACTCTAAAATGGTACAATGGCACGTATCATGAATACAATTTTTATGCCTTCCCTGTTCCTAAACGTACTAGGTGTACCACTAAAAAATGGATCCTGCGGATAAGAAGCTTTGAGATGCACTTACAAACAATAGATGGGATGAATCATTATGTGGAGAGGAGGCGGGTGCTACTAAGCAAAAAACTGGGCGTTGGAGGAAAGAGACTGTTTGATCGCATAGCACTCATTGAGAAAGTTGAAGATGACTAAGAATGTGATGTATATCTGAAAGCACCAAGCAGTGGGAGAACTGATTGAAGCCAATGCAGCAACACTAAGAATGGTGACGTGTAACTATAAAGATACCAATGAGATGTTAGGAGACCAAACTGTCATGCTTAAGCCATGCCCAAAAACACAGGTGGACTGTTCTACAAAGACCCTAGTCTGGGGAAGGTCATAGCATTAATCAAAAGCATGGAAATAGCAGCCAAAAGGATTACAATTAAAATAATAGATGTTAGACCTGGCATCCTGAGTGTGGTTTCCCCCAAACTTTTTGCCTTCTGTCTTCCTGTTTGCTGACTTCATTTTGCTGGCTTTAGGACTCTCGGCACTTTACCACTGCTGACCAGTGCTAAAGTGCATGTGTTCTTTCGTTAAAACATGATACAACTGGCTTACCCACAACTGGCATATTTAATTCACTTATAAGTCCCAAGTAAAATGCACCTCATTTGCACAGCACCTGTAAATTAAATGCTACTGGTGGACCTGCAGCACTGATTGTGCCACCCACTTTATTAGTCCTTTAAACAAGACTCAGCCCTGCTATTGCAGAGCCTGTGTGTGCAGTTTTAAAATGTCCATGTTGACCTGGCAAGTTAACCCACTTGCCAGGTCAAACCTTCATTTTTAATACAAATAAGGCACACTTAGAGTAGGCCCTAGAGAGCCCCAATGGTAGGGTGCAGTGTATTTAAAAAGTTGAACATGTACCTTTAAGCTTTGCATGCACAAGTAGTGAAAAACTCTTAATTTCGTTTTTCACTACTGCAAGGCCTATCTCTCCCGTAGGTTAACATTGGGATTGTCTTGTTGAATTTTATAAGTGTCATTTCCAATTGGGACCAGATAGATGTTTCGAGTTTGATGTCTCTGAAGTCACTATTTAAAGTCACAACTTATGGTAAAGTTGGATTTTAAGTTGCAAGTCTGAAAATGCCACTTTTAGAAAGTTGGCATTTTCTTACTTTAACTATTCTGTGCCTCTGAATACACACCTGGTGGGTGACAACTGGGCTCTTGTGCATTCCCTCTAGACAGCCATACACAAAGGGAGCTTAGGTGTGCCTGGTGAGCCATCCAAGATGTACCTGATGTGACATTCACATCCCTAAGGGCCATTAACATCTGGATGGGCCATCCTGGGAAGAATGGGAGGGTTGAGCTGACACACCTGAATGGGCTGGGTCCACAGCCTTCACAGAGGGCTACATAACACCCTGTAGTGTGTCTGGAGCCAGGGCAGGAAAGGCAGGGACTTTCTGAACTTTAAAGGCCTCTCTTTGAAGTCTCCCCCACTTCAAAGGCACAACTGGGTATAAGTACTGGGCCTCAGACACCACCAAATCAGTACAATCTGAACCTGAGGACATTCTGCCAGGAAGAAGGACTGCTGTGCTGAAGGGACTGTTACTCTACTGGAACTCTGCTGGACTTTGCTGGTCTCCTTCTTTGCTGTGCCTGCCCTGCAGCCTGTTTGTCCTCCTTGCCTGTGAGTTGAAAAGGACTGGACCTGCATCTCTACATCCCCAGAACCAAAGGAACTCCAAGGGCTTGCTGGCTTGTTGCCTGTTCTGAAGTCTCAGGGACATCAAAAACTTCGCTCACATCTGCTACAGTTGCTAGACCCTGCCAAATGTGAGTCCTGCCCTACCAAGTAGTGGCAATCCAGTCTTGGGCCGTTGGAAGTGAGTTTCCCTGTGCTGCTCTAGCAGAATGCACGCATCACTGTCACAGCACCAATTGGAACTGGTGGATTTTGCCTCGACGCCGACGCATCGCCGCTACGGCCAAAGACATTGCAGCACCAATTGCGCGGCTCAGGATGGATGCTTTACCATGAGCCCCAACTCATTGCCTTCTCATCGCCAGCTGCACAGCTCGATGTCAGTGCATCACCTTCATTGAAACAAGTTTGATGCCACACTGTTGTTTGAGGACATCTCATCAACGACTGTGCGGCTCGATGACGATGCGTCGCCAAACTGCGCGGATTGGAACCAACATATCGCCTTTGCATCGCCCCTCTGCTCCGTGAATCGGATCTTGGAAATCTACACAACCCTCCATACAATGTACAGTTTCAGCAGGACAAGGTTGGTCCATGTGGCCGGCCCTCTCTCTATCGTGGCCACCCTGAAATCTTGACTTTACCCTGGTCTACTGTGACCAGATAGCCCCAGTTGGCACTTTAAGCTTCTAAGCAGTACAGTTGCAGATATTCTATAGAAGTCCATATCGCGACTTCTTCTTATTGGATTTTTGTTGTTTTTGTCTTGTTTTACTTATAAAATTATAAGTTATTTTTCTAACTTGCTGTGGAGTCTTTTTGTGGTGCATTAACTGTGATACTGTTATAAGTGTTGTACAAATACTTTACACATTGCCTCCTAAATTAACCCTGCCTGCCGTGTGCCAAGCTACCAGAGGGGGAGCACAGGTTAACTTATGGTGTGTAAGTGGCTTACGCTGCCTAGGATTGTGGTCCCTACTTGGACAGGGTGCATACCTCTGCCAAATACGGACTCAATTTCTAACAACAGAGTTACATCAAACTGAAGTAAATTATGGGAAGAAGGAAAGAGATTCTCTCAAAAACAAAGGTGCAAATGTAAGCATTGGGGAAGGAATGCAGAAAGTGTAGCAAGAAAGGGGACCATCCCTGTAGCTACCAGGCACAACCATCAAGGACAGTGCATACTGTTGAGGAAGAAGATGATGATAAAGCATTGGAAAAGCAGTTATAAGATCTAGTTTTAATGGTGGCCTTTCTATATAAAGTGGATGACAGAGATCAGCAGACATGTGTGATGCAAATAAAGGGAATATGATGGTGGGCGCTGGCTCTAGACTCATCATCATATTGATTGACAAGTATAATTTTATTCCAACTAAGGTGGCTTTTCAAGGAAACAAAATAAGACCTGAAGCCTGCAGATGGCAATAACAATGTTGGAAGGGGGCATTTGACACAGAGATGCAGTTTCAGGATAGAACTATTTGCTCAAAGGTCTG
Organism: Pleurodeles waltl; assembly: GCF_031143425.1. Classification (NCBI taxonomy): domain Eukaryota; kingdom Metazoa; phylum Chordata; class Amphibia; order Caudata; family Salamandridae; genus Pleurodeles; species Pleurodeles waltl. The sequence goes on along the minus strand of NC_090448.1, from coordinate 375,290,794 downwards.
TGTGGTCAGTAAGTGAGTTACAATAGTTACTATTTGAGATGGTACTGAATTTGTTTTTACAAATGATTATAGATCCCTGCAGATGGCCATGTGTAATGATGGTTGAAACTGAGACACTTGAGACTGAACTACAGGCCTACAAAAATGTGTTCAGTAAAAAATGGGCTTACTCATGGGGTTCCAAAACAAGATAACACTGAAGGACGGTGTAGTAACAGTGAACCAAAAAGTAACAAACATAGCACTGTCAGAAACAACAGAAGTCAAAACACATTAGCTGAATGGTCTAGTAATGGCGTAATTGAACCAATAAAAGGTTCTGAATGGTTTTTGCCAGCGGTATTTGTTCAAAAAAGGACTTGTCCTCTTCATATACGTAAGAGAAATAAACTGTCATATTGTTGCAGATCATCTGAATTAACATCTAAACCACGAACTGGTGATGGGTCTGAGCAAAGCATGTATAGTTATGTTTGACTTCAAGGCAACTTATCACCAGTTACAGTACACAAGGTCCCTCTTCCCATCTGAAAGATCATTGCAGTTTAGTTGCATGCCCTTCTGGCTAAGCTCAGAATCAAAGGTGTTCCAACATACAATGAACAAGAGATATGAAGGAACACTGTATGTTTCTGGATGACTTGCTAATATACAACTTTACAATTGTAGCGCAGTTGGAGTTGTAGTGCAAGGTCATCAAGAAAATTGTGCAAGTTGGTCTGACTGGAAAAAAGGGCAAGTGCAAGTTGATGCAATGACATACAGAACATTTGGGCATGTAATAAGTGCTAAGGGTGTCTCAGAAAAACAAGCAAGAAGTGATGATCTTACTAGAATTATGTGAATTCAATGCTAAGTTCATGAAAGGACACTTCAAAAAACTGAGTCAATAAGAAAGTTGGATAAGAAGGAACTAGACTTTGAACGGAATGATGAATACAAAGAAAGTATGAAAAGGATCACAGAATTGTAAGAGACACCATCCCTACAGTACTTTGATTAAACTTTGATATCAGTAGTAACTATTCATGCTATTTGAGTAGGTTTGAGGGTGGTGCTGAGCTAAGTGGGTGGTAAGAAATCCAAAACAGCCTTTACACCCATGAAACCAAAAGGAGTGGAACCAAAGTACTCTTCATTTGAAAGGGAGTTGATATCATGTGTTGAGACTTTTATTCAAATTCAAAACTTTTCTTTGGGGTTGGAACTTCATTATTCACACCCCCCATAAGCCATTCATAACCATTTTGATGACCGGTGGCCTAAGCTATAAGAGTATGCATTTAATTTGGGACACTTACCTGTCAAGAAAAATGTGCCAATCGACTCTTTGTCATATAGGCATTATAAGGATGACGAAGAAAAAGGATCTTGATGGAGATGGCAATTTATCATTCGCTAAAGTATTTAGGAATGAAAAGGGATTGAATACCTTTAGTAAAATGGAATAGGGTCAAGTTGTGAAAGAAGATATGGAGTATGAAGACAAAAAGAATAATTATGACTGGCTGGCCTAAGAAGAAGGGACAACTGTTAATGAGGCATTTTTAATTTAAAATTATATGATTAGACTTTGAGATGTACTTGTAGTGCTGATTCCGATAAAATGCAGATTAGTGGAACTTGTGCAGGACATGCTGGCATAATGGGTACTACGAACCAAGTGTAAGTGGGTTATTGGTGTCCCGCAATAGATCACAATTTAGAGGTGTAAGTAAGAGGGTGTCAGGTGAGTGGGGCAGATGATAAAAGGAAGGACAAAGATGGCCATTGATCACTTTGGGCCTATCAATAGTCTATTCATTAAGAAAAGTTTTGCAGTTGTGCTTGTTGACTATTACAGCAAATGCATCAAAGTTAATCTCTTAGCTCAATCCACCACTGAAACTGAGTTTCAGTTACTCGGACACATGTTTGTATGGAAAGGATTCCATGCAGCCTTGAATATCTTCCTAATGGAAGGTGGCATTTAGTATGCGAGGACATCTGTACCACCCAGTCTAATGAACAAGTGAGAAGAATGAAAAAGTTGATAAAAGAGACAATAGAGCTTGCACAGAATATTAGTATACCTATATTAAAGCCATTTTGGGCTTGCCAGTGGGCTCATCATACCTCATTGCACCGTACAGCCAACATTTCGCCTTTCACTTATCAAGAGGAAGGTCAGCTGTCACCAAATTGTGGCCCAACAGCATGGAGTTGTGTAAGATAAGTGTCCAAAGTGAGCATAAGGTAAATGATAACAATGTAGGCATGACGGCCCAAAAAAAACACAAGAAGATATAACAAGCATTAGCAAAGCCAGAAGGTCTGGTTTTACTTGCCCGGCTTATAGAGTTTGTCAATTTGTGTTGTGTTCCGTCATTTTTATATCAATAAAACATTATTGTTTGGGAAGTAGGTGGTCCCTCACCACTATAAAAAATAAAAATTGTCTAAAAGCAAAACGATATTTTTTTGTCTTAAAATGTATGCATTACCATAGTAATCCCAAGCACTGACTGGAAGTACTTTTTGTTCGTATTTGGTTCTTTTGAAATAGTACAATTCTGCCACTAACATTAAAGTTAGCCAATTGCTGAAGTGGATTGACACTTTGCCTCTTGCTGTGTGCTGTAGTGAGCAGATTAAATATCTGAATGACAGAGCAACAGAAACAACAGACCAATGAGTGAAGAGGGCTGACGAAAATACAGTATAATTATATTATACATATACATTTTAATGACATCAAAAGGTCTTGGTTAATGCCAGACCTAAAAACAAACATTTAATCACAAGACTTCGTATGAACCAAATAATGTTGTGACTTCAAAGGCTGATATTACCAAGTTTAAAAACATGTGAATTAAGGTTAAAGGCATGTCACTCCTCTTGGAAAGATTGCAGATCACAGCCAATTTGAATGAGGTTGCTCAGGCCAACTTTAACAAGGTATGGTCGAATATTTTAAAGATGATTATTTTGCCAAAGTTTACTTTTATGTTTAACGCAATTCCTTTAGAGTTTCAGCCAGTTTGGTTAAAAAAGCTACAGGGTGAGCTGGTTTCTTTTGCATCACAAGCAATTCAAATTGCATGGAAGAAGCTGTGTAAGAGGAGAAAACAAGGAGGGATTGCAAATATTATTTGGCATTCCAGCTAAAGAACATAAGAAGGTTATTGAATCACAGTTCCTGTTTTACCTCTCTCTTTAGTGCCATAACTTGCTACCTTCCTGAGGTAGGGAATAATTTTCTATTCAAATTTGGCCATCCAAAATATTTTAAGAAGATTAGGCTAAAGATCTTGATGGCGGCCTGCAAGATATGGTTTTAGGTTCAGCAAGTCCTATGGATATCTTACTATAGTAGTCTGGCTCATATTTATGACTCATCAGGCACCCCGGAATGTTTCTAAGATGGACCATCTATTCCGCTAAAGGAGAAGGGTTTTTTGAAGTGGGGCCAAATCCTAGAGGGCTACGTTTTGTTGCCTTGGTCCACACTTACTGAGCAAGTGGGAGGTTTTGTTTCCAAATTCAAATATTATCATCTTGCAATTTGGGCGAGTACTCTACCTAAGGAAGGCCAAGGGAAGGACATTAGGGAAAAGAAGCTGCTTCAGAAACATACCTATCATAAAGAGGTTGCTCTATGGTATTGGATGCTAGAAGAGGCTGGGGAAGAGCCTACTCTCTTGCCGGAATAAACATGGAGAAAGGACCTGCCATCTCTGAATGTCATCACCATCTGGCAAGTATCAATGTCTACGCTTTGGGTTACAGTCAAATCTGCTTCCTCAAAGAAAATATAATTGTTCACATTGCATAGGGCTTCTTGGACTCCAGAGAAGTTGACGGCCTTGGGGAAGGTCAAGAAGACCTGTTCCCGATGCGATGAAGAGAGGGCAGATGATCTCCATATATTCTGGCAGTGCCCTATGCTCCACCAGTTCTGGCAAGATGTGGATAAGGTGCTTAGGGACGTGATTAGTTCAGAAGCCAAGGTAAGACTCTCTCTAGTAATATTTGGGGTGCTTAATGGGGAAGGGCAAAGCCAAGAGATCCAGACACCAAATGTCCTTATTGCTTGTGTTAATTCTCTGGGCTCGCCGGGAGATATGTCTGAAAAGGGTTCTCCATTCAGTTCCGTCACTGCATGAATGGTTGGCATCAATCATTAATTTGTACTATTTAGAGCAGAGTGGCCCTTCTAACAAGAGGAATAGGCCTGGGTGCTTTGGGAAACAGGCATAATTCACAGAGGTAGGCCCTTATGGTCATGTCACAGACCAATGATGTCCAATGATTAACAGTTCTCACAAGTTCTCTCTCTACAAGTATGCTGGGTTGGGTGGCTGACCTGCCCGCTGCCAGATGCTACAGGCAAAAACTTCTTTTGGTCTTGTGCGGCTTGTGAGCTGATGGAGCGGTGCTGGTGGGTACCTCCATGCTTGAGGCTCCCCTCTGGGCCTTAACCCTGTTGCCCCCTTAGCCTTTGTGAATTCACTTGAGGACTAAAAAAAAACACTGCCAGCAACAATATCTAATGTTTGCAAGTGGAACATCCAGTGCTGGAACTGCTGCACAGTCTGACAATGAAGAGTTGGAGTCTGAAAATTCCACTGAAAAAACACCTGTGACTGAATCTAAAATTCTGATGGATTTACCAGTGGGTAAGGCAATAGAAAAAGATCAAAGGAACATTTACCACAAAATGCCAGTCCCTCTGCTAGATTCAAGAAGAGTGCAATGTACTGATCTTCTGAAAAGAGGGAGATGATGTATATTGCATTTCACTGTACCCTGCTCATTGTTCACTGCTTCCAGCACTAGTGCGAGATGTTTAAAATGTTGGGAACAGCGGCTTGGGGAGTGAGGACAGCTCCGAGTGGACTGACGGTACTATTAGGAAAATGGTGGTGGTTCATTAAAAAAACAGGGTTCCTTTATTTAGAGTCACCACTACTCATCATTTAACACACTCCTGATATGAACAGAGATGGAAGCCAACAATATTCAAACATTTTCTAACATTCATTAACAAGAATTTTCAACTCTTTAAGGACACGGGAGAGGATTATGCAATTGCCTTCTTACTTTATTTCCAATAGCAGCCATAGTGAAAGTTCAAAATCAAACATAAAGAACTACAAACCCATTGTTCTTAAGAAAACGTTTCCAAGATGTGCGACATTAACAATTAATGGTCCAACATATGATGTAAATCCTCTTGCTATCTGTGAATTCTCCTCTTTGTGACTGCAAAGACACCTTGTTGCATCTTGTCCAAACTTCACTCTTCTGTCTGATCTGTGACTGAAAAAAATAAATAATTGTTCAAGATTTTCCGTACCATTTGCTAATGTTGATGGGTTTTTACAGTAATCAAAAAATATGATACAGAATGTAGTATATAATATTATTTAGATGCGGCTTGTGGTCTCAAAAAGGGGCAGGGTGGTGCATTGCCGGGGAGGTGGGGGCGACAGACAGAAAAGTGAAATGTAAAAAAAAACAAAAAAAGAACTCACCTGACTCCCCGCCGTCGTGCCGATGTTCTGGCTCCACTGCAGGCACAGGCTCCCAGCCTCCCCGGATTTGCCAGAGCTCCCTGGCTCTGCGTTCCCAGGCAGACTGTGAGCCTCTGCCTGCTCTCTCCAACCTGGCAACACAGTGCCGGGTTGGAGAGAGCACAGTGCGCATGTGCATTTGGCCGGCCCGAGATGGCCAGCCAAACACACATGCGCAATGAGGAGAGTGCCTCCCCCTCTATGCTCATCACCATGGCCCCTTCCTTTAAAAATAAAACGATGATAAAATAAAACAATAATAAACATAGTTTATTATCAAAGTTTGGCAGCTGCTGCTGCTGGCGGAGGGTAATGCTCCTCTGCCATAGTGGAGGAGCTGCTGCTAATTAGAACAGATTACTGTAGGGGATCATTTTCACCTTCATGTCCTTAATAGAATTGAAAGTTCTTGTTCATGAATGTTAGAAATTTTTCAATTCCATCGCAGGACAGCGGGGTTTGAGTTATACTAGTTTAACGCTGAGTAATGATAATTAAAAAAGGAATTACTTACTGGCGTATATTAAAAAGATCTGAAAGTGGACTCTGCTGACCAATCAGCCATAGGCATTTATCTTGTAGGCTAGGAAGGTCCAAATGAAAAAGCCTTAAAGCGTGATTACGAGTTCCTTGTAATTTTAAGGCCCATATGTAAGCTCCTTTTTACGCATGGGTCACAATTATGAGTATGAAGGTATTTAACACATCTGATAATTATTAGATGCCTTAAATAACACATTGTTCATTCAATTTTGGCAGGTCAAACCTGCCGAAATTTAAGAGGGGAAAACATATGGTATATACTGTATCATGTGTATTTTGGTGCAATAAAAAACACCTAAATCTTCCCCATAAAGTCATAATAGGTGTGATTTATCACAGCTGATAAATAACACACCTGTGAAAACATTATTTATCAGGGGTGATAAATAATGCCTTAGCTCATGGTCAGGGCCTTAGGAGTCATAGCACCTCTCAGTGTGCCCCAATAATGGAAACATCAATGCGAGCTTGCTCCAAAACTCAACAAACCCATCAGGCTAACATGGGGATTGAAACTGTGTTGAAAGGACAGAGGAGAGAAATAAAGAGTTGCTCAGAAGGAGCGGTTTCGAGATACTTGTGTGGCCTCCTTGATGAGTCTTACCAACTAACAACACACAGTTTGTGATCTGTGGGAAGAGGGATAAGAAATCTGATTTGAGTCAATTTTAATTCTTCTAGTAACTAAAAATGTTACTTCTTCGGGAGGAACATACTATCTGATAGGTCTAAGGTTTTGATGTGAGAAACTCTATGACAAAATGCAAAACAAAGCATGGCGAGGTTGGCAGAAAATTGTTCCCTAAACAATGAGGTGCTATCAGCCCACACTTAAAGAAAATGAAGAATGAGGGAAATGTCCCAAGGTGCTAAGGAATTGGATTTAGAAGAACTAACAAACCCAATCCTCCGGAGGAGTATGGGAATCAGAGGATGTTCTCCTATTGTGTAGTCTGCCACCTGTATAGAGTAAGCAGATATAGCTGATCTATAGGAGTTTAATATTCTATGTGACTACCTTTAGTTGTCAGATTCACTACAAATTAGACCACAAAAGTCACATCTGACATTTAGAGGACCACCATGACCACCTAGTCCATGCTGATTGATAGCGTTTGTGAGTGGAATCTGACCAGGCTCGAACGTCCTGGCACTTGCCAGCATGACCTAAATGTTTCCATGCTACCAGATGTAGTTGGCTGAGGGGACTAATGGATGTGGTTTACCTTGTGGGAATGCATAAAAGTTACATTTTGGGGGTGTTGTAGCTTTAATAATTGTAGGACCCTTCAATTAAGCAGTTGGGAGAAGATCGCTTGCATGGAGTATGAAAGGAGACCGAACAGATGAGCTATCCACCAAAGGGTCATTGTGTGTTTCACAAGAACTCTGTAAATCTCTCTTTTGAGGGCTCTGATCTTGATATATGGAAGTGAAAGGGATGACAATGTTGAGTCTATTAGATGCCATACCAACTCGATTTGAGTGGTTGGAGTTAGGATGGATTTGATCTGATTTGTCAAAAAGCTTGCAGGGAGAGATGAATAAGTGAAGATGTTGAAGAAGAAGTTCTGGATCTTGTGCCATAATCAATATCTCATGAGATGGATTATAAGATGAATTCCCTGTTCTATGAGGAACTGAACTACTAGCTTCATCATTGTGCTGAAATACCCTGGGGCAGATGTTAACCCAAAAGAGAGTGACAAGAATTTGTAAGTACAGTGCTTCTGATGAGTTTGGCGAAAATAACTGTGAGGTAGAAAGATGAGAACTTCAACTCTTGGCCAATCATGAAGTTGCCTTTTCTGAACAGATATCATAGAAAAAAATGCCTTCCATCTTGAAGTATCTCTAAAGTTTGAAAGTGTTGAAATCTTTTAGGTGTATTACTAGATTGTATATTATTTGAAAGCAAGTGGTTCAACACCCAAGGATTGTCACCTAAGTTTAATGGGAATATTCAGCAGACAGTTCAGCCTGCAGGATGGGAAACCCCTTGCCCATCCAATCAAAATCATGAGAGACGTTCAAGGTCGGACTGATCAGTATAATTAAATCCAAGGGTATTCCCAATCTCAAGTATTAGTTTGACCCGTTAAAAATTGATGAAATCATCTTTATTCGTAATTGTGGGTTATAATTCTCCCCTCATTATTATAATACAAAACAGCCCACACGAGTTTCGTCCCCTACGGCACAAGCCTGGGGGTTTTTCAAGGCTGAGAGCACAATATAACAAATAATAAACACAATAAACAAATACATTGTTAACACAAAAAAAGGAAAAGATAACAAAAAGAAAGAAAAAGGAAAGGACAAAAGAAGGAAAAGAGCAAGGGAGTGTCAGGAAACAGTCAGTGAATCCCTAAAAGGATTAAATAATCCTAAAGAGGACCCTATTTCCTGCCCTTGCCCCCTCCCTCTCTCCCCAGAGGTGATGATCATCCAGACCATCAGGAGAGGATGGCAAGACCACCACCCCCACTACCTCCAAGAGACCCAAACCCTAATTTCCTCCAATGTGTGTCTAGCATTAACTCTGTTGACTATTTCAAAGACACATTTACCTTTTCTGGGGACGGCTTTATTTTGTATTTTGGACTTCAAACTGTTTTTGGCTCTACTACCATATTTTCATCCACCATGATATACTTATTTGTTTCATTTCCACATTTTTTGATTGACATTTAGTTTTTTTTGTGTCATGCTAATAAATGGTATGGAAACAGTCTACAATATTATTGTGGTATTTTATGTGGCCTTTCATTTGTCATGTCTGTCTGCCACCATCAAGTAGTTATTTCTTCTGAACACGTATTTGCCAGAGAAAATTTGTAATGACAAAAGGGTAAATAAGTGTTATCAATTCTATTCAAAGAAACCAGACACAAATCATTATGTATTTGGAAAATACATATGCTGGCAACAGGTCCTTAAAGAAATTAAATCTAGGTTTCAATAACCAGGCCTAACCTTAATAGTCTGTTCCATTCAGGGTTTTACGCTCCACGACCTTGACACCATAGAGGTAAAGAAATATTCGAAGGGATCGAATTAAATAGGCAAACTATCACTGGTCCATGATCTCAGTTGGAGCTGTACATCCTGCCCTCACAATAGGAATCCTAAATAACAACAATAGTCTACATCATGGCAGTATCAACATTTGAGGCCATGTGACCAGTACAGGACACTGTAGCAGTATCTGGTGCAATGACGCATTCACCATTTAGTGGTGTGCAAAGAAAATGTTCTATCATCTACGAGGAGACACATCAACAACTACCTCCACTGTTCACAAATTGAAGATTTAGCCAATGTGGGGGAAGAACAGTATGCTGGGAGTTGACATGCACATGTGACTTGAGCAAGTGAAGTGGCACATATTGCCTTGATGGCACCATCACACAGAAAACAGGTCTAATACAATGTTCTGAACTTCCCTACTATCAGAGTACAAGTTGTCTCTGTCCAGGATTTGTCCATCCCAAGAGGGTATCATTCCCAGGATAAACACAAGTTCACTTTGTACTTTCAAACGGCAAAATATCACTACTTTGAATTTCCACATGAAGATGGCATGGTGACGGACACTGAAACAGAATAACAAAGCATAATTAATGATTTCACATATTCAATTTGACTCAAATAACAAGTTATGAATACACACATACTTAGCACAGGCAAAGTTCATCTCTGTCAATGTCCACAGTTCTCAATGGAGGGAAACTCTGATCCACTAACATCTATGCTTTGGACTTTCCTGCACTGACTATTCCTACCACATTACCACTGCAGACTAATAAGTTCCCTATGTCACAAGTTGTTCTGACATTGAAGGTTACAATTTGTAAAGGTAAACTTACACTCAGATGAAGAAGTGGCCAATCACATCTTAGTGCAACTCACCTCCTTCTTCACCACTGTCATCTTCATTGGGCATTTTAAAATCCTCACCCAGGGGCTCATCACGGTCTCCCTCCTCTGCAATTACAGGATGTTCTTCCGCAGGGTATGTTAAGGAGAATGCAGCAGACAATCATGATTTGGCACACCCTATCGGGTGAGTAGAGGAAGGCTCCACCGGTCTTGTACAGGCACCTAAACCTTGCCATCAGGAGCCTAAAAGCCCACTCCACTGGCCTCTGTGCTATTCTATGGGCCTCATTGAAGCAGATTTCCCCTGGCATTGTTGGATTCCTTAGCTGTGCCAATAGCCATGATCAGCCAGGATATGCTGAGTCTCCCACATGAAAGCAACACATCAACAGATTATTTACATATCATGCCATTGACCCTTCCTAAACTAGGATTCAGGCAAAGGATCATCAAGTCATATTGTAGTAACCAACAAGCCAGGCCCTCTCCGGTCCACGTTGTGACATCTGCATGGGTATGGTGCTGTTCTGTAGTATGAATGAATTATGTGTTGACCTAGGGGAAACGGGCACACACACTTACAATTTATAAATCTGGTAAGCAGATAACTTGCACATTGATGGAATGGAGATTCTTCTGATTGTGGTACACTTGGTCCCTTTTGTGTGGTGGCACCAAGGCAATATGTGTGCCACCTATTGCTCCAACCACGTGGTAGCCCACCCAAAGCAAAAAATGCTCCTTTCACGGTGGCCAAATCCTGTAGACATGGGAACTGGTTGTAGCTGTTGATGTATCTCATCTAGAAAGCAAGGACTTCCTGTAGCACACCACTGAAAGTTGGTTGGGACATGCCCACAGATACTGCCACAGTGTATTGAAAAGTGCCAGTGTCCAAAAAATGCAGTACTGCCATGAGTTTTACTATTGGTGTTAAGGCTGTTGCATTCATATTGTGAGGGAGGAGAAGATCAGGCTCCGCCTACCCATGGCTGGTTTTAGATGTCTGTATGCATAGAAAAGAAAATATCAGTGGAAATGGTCACACCACACTTTAATGTCAACACACATCTGAATTCTTGGTAACAGTAGGAATGCCATTGGGTTATACATATGCAAACATTAAAATAAAATTTTTGGTCCTCAAAAATGTTTTTCCTTTTTTCATTATGTGCAGATAATACATTTGAAATGTACTACTTGAACATATTTGTTCTTAAAATATTTCCTAAAAATACCACCAACTGAGGTATTGCTTCCCCTAGAGCACTATCACTGTCAAAAACAGTCACAGTTCACATTTTATTATGTCATATCTTGCCAAGAACAGTGTTGTTCGTATCTGACAATTTGAAATATACTAACCTCCATTTTGAGTGCTGGTGTCTCACCAAAAGTTGAAAAAAGCACAGCTTCACACCCTAAAATGGCGGCTGTTTGACCTAGCCGTCAGTACATTGGTTACCCAACGGCTGTCTTCGGAAGTTGACCGCGTAGTAGGTGGTACCCTCCATGACCTTCCTTGCCGAAGGCTAATGTGTGTGACAGCTATGCACGAAAGCCAGTGAGAGTGTCCATCTCCATCAAGCATTGCGCCAGCCATGTACTTGTAAGCAGCATAGTGAAAAAAGCTCACTTGCTTTCTAAAACTGCAGCCAACAAGATCTCTTTGATTTTTTGCTGCTGTTACTGACTTCTGGGAGCCAGGATGCTGGGCAAAGCACGTGGCAGGGCCCTTGCCATCAGCATGGAGGAGCTGAAGCTTCTTGTCAGAGAGGTCCTGTCCCTGTACAGCCAACTCTATGGGACCCCAGAGAACAGGTACATGTTTGATTGGGGAATGTCTGACAGAGTTATGTTATGTTAGATTTATATAGCGCATAGCTGCCCTCAGTCTTCCCAGCGCTTTACAGCAGAAATCTCCATCAGTTAGGCATAAGGTGCTGGTGTTAGAACAGCCAGGTTTTTAAAAGATGACAGAATGATAATTCATGTCTGCTCTGCCGAAGGGAAAGAGGCAGTGAATTCTAGAACTTAGCACCGAGAAAGGCCATGGACCTTCCTTCCCATTTGACTTTTTTGATAGGTAGTATCACTGCTAGTGCTGCTGAAGAAGATATAAGGTGTCTAGCTGGCTCATAATAAGTATCTACGGAGTGTAGAAGCAGGGGACCCTTGGCATAAAGAGCTCTTTGAATACAACAGAGCGTTTTAAACTTTAATCGTTGCTCGATAGGAAACCAATGAAGTACCGTGAGGGCAGGTTTAGCCGAATGATGTCTGGGCAGATTAAAAAGAAGGCGCGCTGCCATGTTCTGGAGCACCTGCAGCTTCTTTTTCACATAGTTTGGTGAGCCTAAAAACAGGGCATTTCCGTAGTCTAGCCGTGAGGTGATAAGTGATTGTACAATGAGCCTCTTCCCGATAAATGGGAGGACCTAAGGAGTCTGAGTATCCCGACACAGGTAGAAGATAATTTTTCTGCTTGATAGTCCATGGTGAGCCATGGGTCTAACCATACTCCCAGGCTCTTGATGTGGTCCTTGGGGAGTGGAAGATCTCCTAATAGGTTCAGGATAGGTGATACTTGAGATGGGAGTGAATGATATCCCATGATCAGTACCTTTGTTTTTTCTCCATTCAGCTTGAGCTTAAACTCCACCATCCAATTGGAGACCGCCCGTAAGCAAGGGGCAAGCTGAGATTTAAAGGAATCATGAGAGGAGGAGAAGGAGACTACAAGTTGGGTTTCATCAGCATGGGACACTAGCGAAAGACCGAAGGGTTAAACTATTCTTGCCAGTGGAATCATGTAAATATTAAAAAGCGTAGGGCGTAATGAAGAGCCCTTCGGTACTCCCCAAAGGCTCTTAAAACTATCTGATAAAAAGGCAAAATCGAGAACCTGGAAAGTTCTACCATCTAGAAAATCTGTAAACCATTTAAGGACATTTCCAATAATTCCAATTTCCCTCAATCTATGGAGTAAAATACCATGATCAACAGTGTTGAAGGCTGCACCAGGTCCAGAAGCACAATTGCGGAAGCCATACCCTTGTCCATCAGTTTCCTGACTTCTTTTGTCATTCCTAACAGAGCTACCATGGGAGGGTCGGAAACCCATCTGAGAGGGGTGAAGAATCTGATTTCCCTCCAGAAACTTGGAGAGATGGGTCTTCACATGTTTCTCCAAAATTTTTGAGGCAGTAGGTAACATGGAGATTGGTCTATAGTTGTTCAGCACCAATGGATCCAGATTGGGTTTTTTAAGCATAGGCTTTACAATTGCATGCTTCCACTGAAGTAGCAGGGAGCTGCAAGTCAGTGATAAATGTAATAGATCTGTCAAAATGGGAAGTAAAGTTGACGCCCCCTGGACTAAAATTGCAGGAGGAGCAGGGTCTAAAGGGGATCCCAATTTAAGAGTACTTAAAAGATTCAATGTTGTTTATATAGAAAGAGCCAGGATCCTAGTTTGACTGGCTGTTTCCATGACACCTTGGCCCTCATTACAACCATGGCGGTCCACGACCGCCAGGGCTGTTTCAGAGGAAGCACCGCCAACAGGCTGGCGGTGCTTCCCATGGGATTACGACCGCGGCAGTTTCCCACCACAATGGCCCCGGCGGTTGTAATCCGCCAGGGCAGCGCTGCTTGCAGCGCTGCCCAGGGGATTACGAGTCCCCCTACCGCCAGCCTTTTCCTGGCGGTAGGGGAGTCGTGGGGCCTCTGGGGGCACCTGCACTGCCCATGCCACTGGCAGGGGCCCCCCAACAGGGCCCAGTGCAGCTTTTCACTGTCTGCTGTGCAGACAGTGAAAATCGTGACGGGTGCAACTGCACCCGTCGCAGGGCCGCAACACCGCCGGCTCCATTTTGGAGCCAGCTCCTGTGTTGCGGCCGACATCCCCGCTGGGCTGGTGGGCGGAAACCAGGTTTCCATCCGCCGGCCCAGTGGGGATCTCCAAATGGCCGGGCGGAGGTGCAGCCGCTTGATCTTGGCACGCGGCGTAATGAGGGCCCTTGTCTGCTCCCTTCCTGGGGGCTGTTAGACTGTTTAGGGAAAGCTGAATGGATGTCTGCAATCTTGTTTTGAAAGAAAGAGCCAAGCTCATTACTATGTTCAACAGAGGCTTCTATGTCTTCAGTTTGAACATGAGGACATACTATTTCTTTCAGAATGTGGAAGATTTCTTTAGGAGAATTAGCAGTTTGTTCTATCTTCGTCGCATAGTAATTGCTCTGCGCTGCTTTGATTTTGAAGTGAAATCATCTGATAGCATCCCTGTATTCCTTTTTAATAGAATTGTCATAGGATTTCCTACACTTTCTTTCAATGCATCTGCAGTCTCTTTTAAGTTCTTGGAGCTGGGGAAGAACCAAGGGGCTCTTTTTTTCCAATTCCCAGCTATCCTGGATGTACACGGAAGCGTGGCATCAAGGCTGTTAGTTATCCACTTGTTAAAGGCTACTGAGGAGTCAGCTATATTTTCTTTAGGAGTAGGTATAGAATTCTTTAAAATACCTGTCCATTCATTGGCATTCAACAAGCGCCACGTCTATATGGTTGAAGTCTAGTATGAGAGCTCTTTACATGTTTTTTGGAGAGTAAGAGATAGCGAAATTAACATATGATCTGACCAGGCTAGGGGGGAAGACGGGAGGGCGCTTAACACAGGAGAGTTACTAAAGACCAGGTCAATCGTATGCCCTTTGTTGTGGGTGGGACCTTGGATCAATTGGATAAGATCTAGAGCTTTCATATCGTCTAAAAGGCTTTTAGCAGTGTTATTCAGAGTTTCCACGTGAATATTAAAGTCCCCAAGAATCATGAAATTCGGTCTGGTACAGATCAGTTCCGCGACCTTCTCAGGAAGGGCATCAAGGAACTGTTGTGCTGGACCGGGAGGATGATATGTTAGGGCTCCCGTCAAGGTGTACTGAGGGTTAAGATAAATGAAGAAAAGAAGACTCTCGCAGTCGGGGAGGTGGAGGGGGTGAGTGGAAACTCTCACTGTATCTTTAAAAATAATAAGAGTAACCTCTTCCTTATTAATCCATAGGCTATTTTGTTAGTTTTTGTTAAAGGGAGAAATGTTGTGATGGGAGTTGACAGTATGATTTAGCTGGGACAGAATTTTTCTGGCCACTGTTGAAATGTCTGTGCATGATAGTGGTTAGTCACCTGAAATGAAAAGCTGTAATTTGTGTCCATGTAACTCACAACTCCTGTTTCAACAGACAAATAGCAGGCCACTGACTACCAGTGGCCAGTAGACAGTGTACTACTACTATGAGAGACTACATACAGCCACTGTTAAAATTATAGTGATGTGTAAAAAATATATTGATAGTGATGTGTAAACAAGTGTATTGACGGTCTGGAGTGGTCTGATGCTGTCCTGTCAAGTGGGATTCCATTCCGTATAGTGTAATAGGGTGTTCTTTATGTTTTCACTATATCATGGAGCCACACATGGGTAAAGTTATTCTCTGTGCTGCAAGATCAAATGACAGTGCCTTACAATCATCTATCCTAGTATGCCCCATTCCAATACACACTTGTTCATATATCCTCCAATTTTTGCTCTCACTGACACATAGTTACCCGTCTATACTGCCCTCAGTCCCTGTCTGTGATGCAGGCCATGGGGTCTGACTCTTGGGAGTTTAGGCATTCAGTCAATGTAGCTGTGCGTGGGGTTATGTGCATGGATTGCACAGGTTGCCTAGCCTTTAGTAGCTCACAATGATTGTGAGTAATCACAACAGGACAGGTTTCCTAGCCCTGGCTCAGATGGTGTTGTAATCCTGATTTGGTAACATGAGGTGCTAAGAAATGTTGAGGGTGCACATAAGACTCCTGTAACTCAGAATTTCCAAGCTACCTCTAAGTTTTGTGTGAAAACATTGAGTTAGTGTTTGGTGAATGCATGTGTGCAACACCAATTACTTATGCAGCAGCAGTACTGCCAAACAAAATCACTCAAAATACTTGTTATTTTCTGTCATCCATACAGATAAAATGCCCATCTGAAGCATTAGAAACATCAATGATGAAGAAGGTGCGGACCTTGGAGGTCCACAAGCGGTGCAGCCTGCACTGTCGGAAGAGGCGGGATGACCTGTGTCAGGTGACTCAGAAGTATGTTGAAGGCCAAGTCGGCCTGTCCTCCCAGCGATCCAGGCGGGTGTGCCGCACTCTGACGCCCCCTAATGGCCTGCATCCTTGCATTGGCTTATCCAGAGCTTGATGGGCAGTTGTGGGCCCAACAGCAACATCAAGGGGGTAAGTCATTCTTTGTAGATATTGTTGTCTAACCTTTTTCATTGCCTGCAATGTTGTATGCCATCAACATTAGGGATGACACAGATCCAAAGCCCATGAGGATTTCTGGAGGTGTCAGTTAGTCAGACAGTGCCTGATGCTGTGTGTGGTGTACTCGTTTGTGCAGAGGTTTACCAATAGATTCCTCATCACCAGGCATGTACTGTTGTGCGCAGACACATGGCTGCATGCAAACAAATGGGGTACCTGCATTTTCTAAATTGTGAGACAGTTGCACAAAACATGCCCCATATCATGTATGGTCAGGTGGGATGCTCCATCACAAGTGTGAGTCGGTAATGTAGTCTCAATTACTGGTGACTATGACAAACTGTGCAATTATGATGCAGTGATATATCAGACATTACATAGGTACATTTGTGCTATGATGACATTAGAGTGTGCATCTGCACCAAATGGACTGGAATTCTGTGACCAATGGCAGCATTCATAATCTTAAACATGTTTGAAACCATTTTGTCCAACAAACTTCTATTCAGTTCATGTGGAAAGTGACAGGTTGACCTTAGGCCTTTGTCCTTTACAAATGTGCTTGTAAGTCAGTCTGTATCAGACAACGCAAATTTGTATGCCAAACTGTGTTGGTTGCAACAGACAGGAATGTGTGCACATTGGTGAGGGAGTCATATGTCCCCCAAACAACATTTTGGTATCCTTATTTCTGTCCAGAGGAGAAATAAATGATGGAGAGCAATGTCATACTTAAAGGGACATTTGCAGATGTTGTAGTGTCCCATCTTAAGAAATCAATTTCCAGTCCAACACCTGGTCCTTTGTGAAGTGTGACTACATTTTAGCACTGCAGTGGTCGAGAGATGTCTCAAGGCCTATGTGTTTACTCATGATGTCAAAACCCTTTTTCATGGAGGAACATACAACTGTAGAAGTGGCAAATGCATACATGATATGGGAGCTGGCATGGGGGATTACTGAACTTTGAGAAAATGTTGTGTGTTGAACATTAACATCCAATTGTAGTTGTACAGATACCCTCAAACTGATGTATCTGTGGTTACTTCATCATCTGGGCAAGGGGAAGGTGACAGCGGCCACATCGGCAGAGAGGAAGCAGGCCACTGTGAATCGGGAGTGGACACAACTAACACCGAGAAACCCAGTGGCATGCAGGGTGAGGGGACCTCACGGATGCCTCGACAGACTCTACATCTTCTTCGGGGGCCTCCAATGAAGACCAGTCCCGAGTGGTGGCAGAACCTGGAGAGACTGTGACACCTGTATAGTCGTCCGCCACACACATTCCAAGCTCCACCCTCCCTCTTGCTAGCCCCATAGTTGCCTGCAGCTGTCCTCATAAAAGGGGCGAAATCACCTTTGCTGCAGGCACAGACGCCCCTGCCCCCGAGTACCAGGCTCAATGAGGAGGCTGTTGACCTATTACGGACTATCATTGTAGGCCAGACTGCTCCTCTGAATACCAACCAGAGGCTGGCTAGCCAAAACACGCATATGCTGACTTACCTGGAAGGCATTCATGGTGCCCTGTCTGGTCTACAGCAATCATTCCAGGGTATGGCTTCCTCATTGACTGCAGCCGCCCACCCGCTCCAACCTCGTGCTCAGACTCCCACCCCTTTCCCATCTAAAACTGTTCTGTGTGAGCCACTCACCTGAATTCCAGGAATTCTGATGGGGTGATGAGAATTCCCCAATCCTGGTGAGGACTAACATGACAGTGATGAAGAGTATATTGCACTCTCACAACTCCTCAAGGGGAAGGAGGTTTTGGGAAGAGAAAAGAGAAAATATCAGCTTCTGCTTCGTGGACTTCAGAATCGGACTGCTGGACCCTGGACTGTGTGTCATGTTGGGCGTCAGGACTTCTGATTTCTCAAAATGGTGGGTTTTTGGTTTTTAGGATTCTGGGCTGCAAAGAATGACTTCATTAATACATTGAACTTGCATAAACTATGGTACATTGCATAATGTCAGTTATTGTTGACACATTGTGCATATGATTCTATAAGGCTGAACAAGTCTCAGACTCTTTTTAAAATACTTTCAGAGTCTCTGAAACAGTGTCCAAACTCAAAAACAATTAACTTGACTAAAGGACTTCTTTGTGCTCTGGCATATTCTCTTGCCAGTAATAGTTTGATAAACTTGCTCTATTTCCAATCTCCTAATTCTCAGCGGAGCGCTAGTTACAGGAAATATGTCTTTCCTTAATGTCTGTTTAGCAATATCTTGGATTCCCACTCAAACAATAAATCACGCTAGTTCTTATTGTCATAAATTATTTAAAAGACAGAGCTCTGTTTTGTTTCATTTAAGCAATTAATCTCCTTTACCTAGAAATGAAGTTACTTGCTTGAAAACTTCAGAAGAACCCAAACTGGTTTTTTTTTACCATCCTTATTTTCTCTCTTTTACAGGAAATACAGGATCGTCGGCAGAAGATGGAAGAGGAGAGCTGGGACTTCGCAGGAAGCCGACCGGAGGGCAAGAAATGCTGGAACTCGACTAGAAGCTGGTCGGGGAACGAGAAACACTGGAACTCGACTGCAGGCAGGATGGAGAACAAGGAACTTGACTTCCACTGGATCTCGACTGGAGGCTGGCTGGAGGACAAGGAACTTGAATTGACTGGAAACAGGTGAGCAGAGCAATAGGTACGAAGCCAAGCAAGGCATCAGACTCACAAGCATACCTAAATAATCAAATGTGCACATGCACCTTTTGGCACTTGATTGCTTGTTAAGGAAATGAGGAACTAGCTTCCTGATTGTGGCACATGTTCAATACAGATCACATTGTGAAGAGCACATGTTTTAGCAGCTACAGTTGGAGCAAGTGGAATACAATGTGCATAATCAACAAGCATTGGTTATAATAAATGAAATATTTAACAAGCATTTTTTATTGCAAACTTGATATTCAAGGATGTAATGATTATACCCAAATAATAATTATACCCAAATAATAAGTACACCCAAATAAGTCTGAATGCTGCAAGCAACAGCATCTTACTGCAATTGAGCTGTTTGATGTGCTAGTGTACCCACAACACCATGTCACGTTTAGTATGGCCAGAATGGTAATAGTAAATCCTGCTTACTTGTGAAGTTGGACTTAATATTACTATTTTAGAAATGCCACTTTTAGAAAGTGGACATTTCTCTGCACTTACTGCCGTTGGTGCCTTACACCCTGTCTCCAATCCACATCTGGTCCGTTCTGGTTGACAGCTCCTCTTGTGCATTCCACCCAGACAACCATAAACACAGGATACTCATTCACATTTTCATTCATCTGCATACTGAATGGTTCTCCTTGGGCAGGAAGGGTGGAGGGGCTCTCTCTTACACTTCAAAGGCCAGTGACCTGCCCTCACACAAAGGATGATAACCCCCTAAAGGGATCCTGGCAGACAGGGCTGTGATGAAAGGGGAACTTGTGTGCAAAACCACTCTTTGAAGTTCCTCCACTTCAAAGGCATTTTTGTATATATATATATATATATATATATATATAAATATATATATAAATATATATATATGATATGTATATATATGTACACATATATATATATGTGTACATATATATATATATATATGTATATATATATATATATATATATATATATATATATATATATATATATATATATATATATATATATATATATAATCTGTCACAGGGACTGCCTGGTTGTTCAAAGGTCTCATCTGGACTGCTTTGGAGGGAAGGACTGCTGCCCTGCTTGTTGCCCTGCCTGCCTGCTGGCCACTGACTGTGCTGGAAGGACTCTGCCTTCCCCACAAGTGCTCTCCAAGGGCTTGGATTGAGCTTGCCTCCTGTTCTGAAGTCTCAGGGCCAATAAAGAGCTCATCTCCTAGCTTCAAGATAGTTCATCAACTTCAGCGACTCAAGCACTGACACCGTTGGCCAACATTGCGCCACTGCCTGGTCCGGCTCTGTGGTCCTAGCTGAACGCAACGACGCAGCCTGCAACATAAGTCTGGCGTCACTGTGACGCCACTGACATTCCGTGGTGTGACTGCGACACTGCGAAGTCGACACATCACGTCTTGACCGACTGGATTCATCGACCCCACTGGGTCACAAGGAACCAACGCCTTGCCACTGACGCTGCATCAGCTCATCTGCAACTGGACGAAACCAACGCTTCGCCTCCCCTGCATCACATTACGGAACTGATGCCTCAACTCCCCAGTCGCCATAAGGAACAAAGCCGCACTGGCATCAGCGATGCCTCCCCTCCCCGACACTGTGCAATGTCGTTGTTTCATTGCTTTCAAAGGTACTGTGCCTGGGGGTCCATGCAACTTTGTGATCGATGCCAGTGGCGTTGGACTGTTGAGAATGACTCCGTCAACAACGTCATGATAACCCCAGTTGGAGCTCTTGTATTTTCTAGACGCTTTATTGGGATTTAATCTTTAAACATTAATATCTTGGCTTGTACACATTGGATTCTTGACACTTTAACCTTATTTTATTCAAATAAAGATTATCTACTTTTCTAAACTGGTGTGGTGTACTTTTGTGGTGTGTTCACTGTGTTAATGTATGAGCTATTTCACAAATACTTTACACACTGCCTTCTAAGTTAGGCCTGTCTACTCTATGCCAAGCTACTGGAGGGTGAACACAAGATAACTTGGATTGTGTTGTGCCTTACACTGATTAGGATTGTTATCCCTACTTGGACAGGGTGCATACCTCTGTCAACTAGAGACCCTGTTTCTAACACTTATAAAATTACCAGTAGCCCCTGAGACCACCAACAGTTGGAAACAGAATCCCCATTCCAAGACAATTGAGAAGGCATAAAGAAGTGATGATATTGATGTATGCAGGATGTTTGAGCTAGAGTTTTTGAGGCTATCTCATTGTGTAAACCCAAAACACTTGCCTCACTAGGTCTCGAGTCAGGTAGTTTCCCAACTCTCCTTTTCTTCTTAGGTTTGTTTGGGTAATCACGTAAAAAGTGTCCTCTGACACCACAATATAAACAAGGTTTTAAATTCCGACGTCTTTGTCGTTCTTCTTCACTCAAAGGACACTTAAGACTCCCAATCTGTGTACGTTCATGGTCTTCAGTTTTTTCTGGGTCAGATTTTTTTTCCTTATAGGCTACAATTTTACTGCCAGACCTTTCTTTACCACGACAGTGTTCCTCTAGATGATGATCCAATTTTATCACTAAGGCCCTCATTACAACCCTGGCGGTCAAAGACCGCAAGGGCTGTTTCGTCGGAAGCACCGCCAACAGGCTGGTGATGCTTCCCATGGAATTACGACCGCGGCGGAACCGCTGCGGTCGCACCGCCGGGACTGGCGTTTTCCCGCCACTTTGGTCCTGGCAGTTGTAATCCCAGCGCTGCCCAGGGGATTACGAGTCCCCCTCCCACCAGCCTTTTCATGGCGGTATGAACTGCCATGAAAAGGCTGGCGGAAAGGGGAGTCGCGGGGCCCCTGGGGGCATAGCTCTGGCATGGGCACTGCAGGGGCCCTCTGCCACAGCCCCATGGAGCTTTTTACTGTCTGCATAGCAGACAGTGAAAAACGCAACGGGTGCAACTTCACCCGTCGCACCGCTGAAACACCGCCGGCTCCATTTGGAGCCGGCTCCCGTGTTGCGGCCGACATCCCAGCTGGGCGGGCGGGCGGAAACTAGGTCTCGAAATGGCCACAGTGGGAGTGTGGCCGAATTGGCGGCCGTGCGGCGGATACAACTTGGCGGGAGGCGCTTGCCGCCCGCAAAGTTGTAATGAGGGCCTAAGTCTATAAGTTCGCTACAGTTCTCTGGAGGATCTGCTACTTGCGCCATGAGATCTTTTAATTCATTGCGGAGTACCTTATAAAACAGGAAACTCCTTTTACTTACGGGCTAGCCTGATTCGGCCACCAACCTATTAAATGTAGTTAGATAGGTCAACGGATCCTTATTCCCTTGTCATAGATTAAGAGGTTCAGTATCCACTGATTGAATGAACGTATGGCGAGCAAATAACCTTTTTAACTCTGCTTTAAAAGTAGAGTAGTTGTATAGCAACGGATCATTTCTTTCAACTAAGGGAATAGACCAAGTCGCAGCTGTGCCCCCCCCCCACCCCCAAGTATGACAATATAAAAGCCACCTTAGATTGCTCATTAGGAAAACAAGTGGGTTTACACATAAAGTGTAATTGACTCTGAATTATAGAAGTAGCAATCTTCTTGGGGTCCCCAGACAAATGCTAAGTAGGAGCTATATGAATATTTGGTGGAGTGGAAACATGACTTACAGGGGCTCCTGCACCCTGACTAGTGCCATCATCCACAAACTCAGCAACAGGCTCTGTTGAGGTTTTCCCTCATTCACCCATACTCTGGTTGCCGGGATTTGCATTAGTTGCACCCTGTAAGGCATCCAATCTCTGCGCTAACGCCTGGGTTTCTTTTTGTAAATTCCCAATAATGTGAGTCAAATCAGCCAAAAAAATGTCACGTGCCTCCATTTCACTCAGGCAAAATGTCAGCGTGGGCTTGTCCTTCTGTCAGACTCTCGCCTGTAAGGTTTTCCAGAAGTGAAATGGCACGACTACAGTTCCCAACTTCCGTGCAGGGCAAATTGCCCAAGGATATTAGGGCCCAGCCTAACCCACGGGGAAGAAGGAGCGAAAGCGGGTTGAGTTCATCACCAGACTGCCTCCTTCGGGACTTTTGAGGTTTCCTGAGGCTCCTTCTGTTTCTATAAAACAAAGTGACAACGTTTTAGCGCGGAATAATCACTAATGATAGTATGCTACTTATTGTTTGCACTGATTTTAGGATTAACTAATGTCCCTTCCTCCGTCTGTCTAGTGCAATAGAAATTCCCATGTACATTCACTACATTTACAGTAAAGTAAATGACCATTAACTTTAGTTACCCTACCACCCATATATGCTATGTTAAACTGTCTTGCTTACACCTACCTATTTAAAACTCGATTGTAGAGAGTTATCTGCTTCCAGCAATTCATGAACTATAAAAGACATAAAAAGAAAACTAAAGCAACCTCAGCCTACAGGATAATACATTCACATAAACATATGCAAATACATATCTGTATGCACAACATACACCCTTTTTAAGAGGCCTTCCAGATTCAGGCTCCTTTAAAAAATGTTGATCTCAAAATATCCATAGGCAGTACTATAATGCCTGTTTTTTGCTTTAAATGAGCACAAAGAAAAAGTTAATCAAACATCTTTTGTTTTTCTAGGCATCAAATGGAGATAACATTTCAAGTCACCAGTCCACAAGGTTTCCTTCAGATGAGTATTAAATAGTATTAAATAACTGTTCAAATACGCTAAAAGCACATTACCCAAATAGAAGAGATTCCGGCTTTGTTCATTTGTTTCTGTCCATTGTCTTTTCAGGGTGCGGCGACTTTCAGGAATGCAGCAATGAAAGGCCAAAGATCCAACTGGACCCGACGCAGAGGTTGCCAAGACTGCAATGAAAATACCACGATGAACAAAGGACGCCGAGGTTGCCGCATGAGCGAGTAGGTAGGACACTGACTGAATTACCACTGCAATGAGAACACCAAGAAGAACAGAGGATGCCTCATGAGCAGGTAGCCTGCAAATTGACAGGATTTCCAGGACAACGAGCAGCACACAGCCATATAGGCTACATGGTACACAGTTAGTGGACTGCTCATTTGGGAAGCTGTTCATATGGCACGCCCAACAGTACCATACTGGGTGTTAGCGGGAGCCAGCACTCTCTCTTTGCTCCTGCCCGGGCAGGAGCAGCATTTTGTAACTGCTCCCACTGGGCAGCACCAAATATGAGTCACACTCACCCAGGCAGGGAATCACAGTGTCCAAAGGATGGATTCCCAGGGAGACTATATAGTATCAGGCCCCAGGGCCAATACTGGCTCAGGGAGGGGATGCAAGGCTCTCCTCCTTTATTAAAAAAATTCAGCCCCAAGGATGTTCATCTGGTCTTGAACAGGCTCGTGAAGGGAGTCAACGTGCCTCCCTTCCTTTAAAAAAAAATATGCCCGGAGGATACGGTCCCCGGTGCCCAATAGTGGCTCAGAGGGGGTGGCTGCGCGCTACCCCTCCTCTTTTACTAATATGTCAGCCCTGGGGTATGAAGGTCCCTTGGGTTTAGACGGTTTAGGGAGGGGGCCCCATGCATGCTCCCCCTCAATAATTGTTTATATTCACAGCCAGGACCTGGCCCACACTGGGGGTCATTTAAAAAAGTACAGCGGCTGCCATTTTCTTGTTTTTGTCACGATCCCACAGATGTACCACTGGATTGTGGCAAAAAAACACAATAGTTAAACATTTTTGGCCCAGGCCAAATCCCTAACTTGCCCCCTTATATTGTTATTTTTTTTTTTTTCAGGACAAGCAAATAAGTTTCATTAGTCCTGTAATGGCTAGCACAACATTTTCTTTCATGTTGCGGCCAGTCAATCAGTGCACACACTTCCATGGGACCCTCACTCACATGGGAGAGCGATGGGCCAACGGGAAAAAAACGCCCCCTGGGCCCTTCAAAACACTCTATTTTTTAAAATTGTGCTTGCAGGTCTCTCGCAAGAGTCCCTCAAACCTAAAACTTGGTGTAAAAATACTGAATAACTTCGCACCAAACCATGAAAACCACACTTTCTGGACCAAAGTCTAGCTTCCTGCCAAATTTGGTGTAATTCCGTTAAACATCCGTCCATTTTGCGGTATCACATTCCAAAGAAGTCTATGGAAAATGCACAGAGAGTTCGCGTTTTGGGAGCACCTTTTTTTCTCGGCCTTCACATGACTGATCACCCCAAAACTTTCCAAGAAGAAGCTAACTAAAAAAGAGCATGTTTTGGAAAATTTTGTAAAGATCTGTCAAACAGCACCAAAGTTATAGCAAAGCAAAAAAGTCATTTCCCATGAAAATGCAGACTTAACCTAATTATAACTACCCAGTAGCGACTATCGCTTTTACCACACATATAATTCAAAAGAAAGGGCACCACTCCCCCTGATTATAAGTTCCATTGTTTATTTGCTCACAGTCTGGTTAGGAAAGCTTGACACGTTTTGGCTTTATGCAAAGCCTTGTTCACACTGACGAGCGCCATCTTGGAATGGTCTTATTAACTTGTAGCACCCAGTGCTATAAACATAGAACAAATATGTATACAAACAAAATCAGCAATATAAAAATCCTTTCTTTGCATACTGGTTTACAATTACTTCCAACTTCAAATAATTAATTTCATAGTAGTTGATTAATAATTCATCAATATATTCACACATTGTGCGCTCCACCGGCACATAACCAAGAAGTTCTAATTAAAATTTACTTGCTGTTCTCATCTGTTTTTCTTTTCACGTGAGTCCAAGTTCCTATATTCCATTTTAAGTTAACCAAATACGTAACCGGTTAAAGTTTCCTATGATATAGCCACAGTGGGCTTACAGCACATAAGCCTTTATTTTTCTACTTTAAACAGGAACAAATTTTACAGGAAATTTAGAAAGTGTATGTGGAAATATAGCGCAACAACAGACATTGGCAGAAAGCGCTGTAATATATGAAATAAAAGAACATTGCAGGCCCAAATCCATCAAAATAAGGTGAAGGGTTCACTCGAGGCCAAATTTTAGATAAAAGCTAACTTCTGTTCAACAAAAATACAGGAATTTATGATCCAAAAGCACATAGGTTCACTGGCACATATTTAATGTTTCCAAACAGATTGTAAACCTGATTAGACAATGAGTGCAGGAAATCTAATCAGCTCAGGCTACATAGAGGTCTTAGGGTTACAATGATAAGGCACACATGATTTTAAAATTGTATTTGCTGTAGAGACATATGCATTCTAGAGAGAAGAACAGGTTGTTGTCTAACATTGTTAAGGCCACAATTAAACAATGTGTAAAAGATTTGTTGAGAGTTAAGGCATTACGGGGCCACAGGTGTTCACATGTTTTTCTGTCTTAATTTATGACTGGCCAGTCAATCATATTTACTGTTTTATAATAAAGTATTGTGTAATTTTTGTTTATAAGAGGTTGTCTGTGCTACAGCAACTTGAAACCAGCTTCCTGCCTGTGTGAGGAGAGTCGATTTTCCTGTTGCAAAAATAAAAAACTGTCTTTTCATTGCCAAAGAAAAGTTTGTCTTTTTCCCAGTGTTTAAGTTTTTATTTACCCTGCAACAGTTGGCGAGCCAAATAGGAGTCTCTTTTTGTTTTTTTCACATGGCTGCTGACACCGGAGGACCACATACCTGCTGCTGCATAGATTTAGTGTATCTTTGATTTGCCGGTGAGGAAGGACTGGCAAAGAGTCCATTGACTGCTGTCATTTGAAGGTGAGGGCAAAATGCAGACTACATTTCCATGCTTCTCTATCTAATGTATGACTTATTTTCTTTGGCAATGGTAAACACAGAGGTAGACATGTAAGATTATGATAGATATGAGGGTATTGCATGAAAGATTCTGTACGTGTTGCACAATATCAGAAAAGGCGCTACATAACTGGTTCACTTGTTATTACAAGCGCCGAGCTAGAAATAATCTATGAGGGTAATTTGAAATTCTGAGAGAGCCAAATAGGTGTTTTTGTTGACATAGAGACATAGAACTGATATCACTAAACTTTACCTCCGGATAAGACCTAAAACCCTCAAATTGCTTCCCTGGACCTAATGTCTGTAAGTCATTCCGTGGTCTGAGAGACGTATGGTTTGAAAAAGGTTATCTTTTCTAAGGACGGAGAAAAGAGACCAGGGGTGACCCGTTGCATTTACCATTTTAACATAGAATATTGATGATTAATTGGTCGCCGCATAACTGAATAACTCATTATTCCTAAGAAGTTAGATGTAGTCAATTTGGGTAATTCGTAACCAGGTGCGGCCAATGCATGTCTAATGATTTGACATAGAGGGACAGCAGAAAGGCTGATATTGTTAAAACTTGCCTCTAAGGTTAATCTGGACATTTGAATTACTGTCCTGGATCTGATATCCAGAAGTCACTCTATGGTCTGAGGGTGTATAGTCTGAAACAGTTATCCTCTTTAGGAGCAGAGGAAAGTGACTAGGGTTACCAGTTGCATTTTTCATTTTAGTGTAGAATATTTTTGATTGAGCTCTGCATAACCAGATAACTTATTATTCCTAATGACTTAGATGTAGTCAATTTAGGGAAATTCAAAAATGGGTGTTGCCAATGCACGTCTAATGATTTGACATAGAGGGACAACAGAAAGGCTGTTGCTGGTGAAATTCACCTCTAAGTACAATCTGGACACTCGAATTACTACCCTGGATCTAATATCTAGAATTTACTCTATGGGTTGAATGGCGCATACTTTGAAAAGGTTATCCTCTCTAGGTGCTATGGGAAGTGTCTAGGGTTGCCATTTGTATTTATTGTCTAGATTTAGAAAAATGGCAATTGATACTGAGGAAATAATTGATGTGTTTTATGCTGATGGTGAGTGCGTGTGTGTATAAAAGAAGTGGCCACTGAGTGATGTTGTTGTGTAATGTTACGCAATGTTCTTTTCATATGTATTGTATAAATTAACAAAGACAAAAATTGCCAAATTTTCCTGCTTTTAAAAACATTTGTGCAACTTTTTGAAAAGGTATACTATTTGAAGGTTACATTTGGACATATTAGGAAAACGCGTAATTATGGAGACTCCCTTAGCACATATGCAGAAGGTCATTCCCCATAATCAGAGAAAATTAGAACAATATTGTCTAGAATGGTTTGAAGACACCCAAAACCATGTGCATCCCTGGCCAAAGGCAGGGACATTCAATAATAAAACAATTGAGCTTATTGTTACATACCTCAGGATTAAGTATGAGGGAACCAAATTACAAAAAATAGAAACTATTCTAGCCCTGTGGCAATTTTTTTATGAGAAATTTAAGGACACCTTAAAAGATAACACCCCTACTACTTCATCTGTTTCCCCACCTCCATATGATTCTATGAATACCTCTCCCAAGGTACCCATTATTTAGCCACTAGTGCAGCTGCAAGAAGCTGCAGTGGGATTTGAGAACCTTGAAATAGAGACCCATTGACAGTCCCCAAAATCTACCCCTAGTATTGCTTCACACATGTCAAAGCGAAAATATGTGAGCACACCTAGGTAGCAAGGAAAGACAAATGAATCCCAGTTTTCAGGACAATTAGAAGCACAGTTGCCCCTATGTTTAGGCCCAGCCTCTCTCTAGGAGGACAGACGTGAAGAGCAAAGTTAAGGGGATAGTGATGACCAGTCACATTATTCATCAACATCACATTTGTTGCAGAGGAGAGACACAGTAGGAAGTATAGTTAGGGAACATTTTTCTGTGTCACAGCGAAGAAATGCAGATGATGTTAGGTGGACTGACTACATGGACAGAACTGCTAATCTGGCACAATGGCCAGCATCCCATGAAAAAGATAAAACTAATAGTTAGCAGAAGGAGAACGTAATAGAAAGTGTTCAAGAGTGATTAATCACAAAGTGATAACAGGGGAGATTCTGGTAAAGGAGCAAATAAGATAGAGTCGATTCATAAGCATGAGAATAGTATGGATGAGCTACTTCGACCTTCAAGAGTTAGGCACTCTAACTATGATGCTGATATCCAAGAAAGACCCCTTTTTTATCTGGATCATACAAAAAGAGCAAGGGAACTATCTGATCATGTTGGTATTATAGAGGGAGAACAGGAGACGTTTTCCAGAGTTAGGAAAGCTTGAGCGACAGAGCTTGAAAGATTGCAATTTCATGGAATGCACGACCAAAGTGACCCAGGGATGGGATCTTGTGAAGCTATGAGAGAATGGGGCTCAAGACATAGGTTTTCAACAGAGACACAGTATCCTCAGTGCCCAGATACTCTTAGGGGTGATAGTGCTTCACTTTACAAATGCTATGATTGATTGATTGACTGATACTACAGGATAGATCAGTACAGCAAATTAGTATTCAGTCAGTTTTGCACAGTACAGATCTCACCTCTAGTGAGATAGTTGCACAAGGAGAGAATAGCTGGCACATTGTTGTGCCATATGTAGAGAATTTAGTGCACTGGACAGAACAACTAACATCACAGATGAGTCCAAAGCCACAAGAAGGATCTTTTGATCCACACGATATGGCAACTGCAGAAGATTGCAGTCTTTATTGTGAAGGAGATCCAGACTTGGATTATCCCTACATGCAGAAATGTTTGTGTATATGCAAAAATATGCTAGACAGTATAATCCCCTGCATTTTACTACTCCCTTACGTCAAATGCCCCTGATACGTAAGGGACCTGGGGCACCTCATTATGTTCCTTTGCCACAAATGGAAAAGGGAAATCTTAAGAAATTGTTGCCGCTGCTTACAGAAGGAGCAGGGGAGTGGATTAGAGCTTTTGAAACACAAACAGCAGGTATCACCTAGCAGTAAGGGAATACAAAAGGCTGCTTAGTTCTCTTATAGGAGATGAAACAGACAATGTTTTTCAAACGGCAGGAGTTAGAAATGTTACCCTCACTGAAACTAGATATGATGGGACCAGTTGAGAAAGATCTTTCCTGATAGGCCAGATATTGGAGCTCTTATGTCTTAGTAAATGCAGCCAAATGAGGATCCTGCCCTGTTCCCTAATAGGATGAAGGATAAATGAATCCAGAAAGCAGGCAATGGTTGTGAGGTAACAGGAGAAAATGCTGTATTATTTTATAATGTGGTGAAAAAAGGTTTACCCTCTGATGTACAGGATAGCCTAGATAATATAGTGCTATTAGAAGCCAAAACTTGGCCACAGATACAAATGCACATAATTCATTTTGCAAGAAGAAACAGGAAAAAGAAAGGAACAAACAGGAAGTGATAGATAAAGCAGCAGCCAAACTGGTACAGCAGAAGCTGGCAAAGAAAGGAGCACTAGAAGAAATTGTAATGGCAGCTGCCACCTAGATGACTGCAGTGTCTGTAGGATCGGTCCCAGGGACCACTCAACAACAATACCCGAACAACAGGACAACATAAAGATACAGGAAAGTAGTAGAGGAGTATGAGGAGGAATAGGAAGAGGAAAAATGGGTCCTCAACTATTGGATCAGGTACAGTGCTTAATTTGTAAATTAAAAGGTGCCGGTGCTCAAAGCTCTCCTCTGAAACATGCGGCTGCTGCAATTAAATGTGCAAACTCAGGATACCGAGGCAGAGTAACCCTGAAAACATCTCGGGCATCTATTTACAGACACACCCTGCCCCTCCAGCTCACTCTCGCAGCTTTCTGCCTTCTAACTTTGTGAAGTTTTTTCGCTGTGCTCTTCCTTTGTCTTTCTGATATGTGTCTTTTGCTACAAGAACTCGCAGCGAATGCGTGAGGCAAAAGAATAAGCCCCGGCCCGCAAAAATAAGTGCCGGTGCTCAGCACCGGAAACAACAAGCACAAATTAAGCACTGATCAGGTATGACATTACTGTCAGAGGTATGGACGTTTTATTAGAGATTGTAGTACTAAGAGATGGTATAAGCAAAATGAAAAAGTAGGAGTTTTCAGTCAGCCAGAGAATACAGCGGGACTGTCACAATCTAACCTGCAAATCATATGGCGCCATCACAGAATGTGTATCCACCAATAATACAACAAGCACAACAGATTCCCCCTCAGCAAAATTATCAAACTCTCCCAACTGTGATTTCACCTCAAAGTGGGCAGGGAGGTGTAGTTGTGAGAGAGGGGAATCCTTTTCAGTTGAATTCTGTGGGAGGATATGTTGATGGTGCCCACAGAGTATTTCTATGTGTCCAGTATTGTCAATGATGCACTGGCCAGACAAGGAACCTACTGTGACAGTAGCTATCAATGATAAAAGGTAACCATTCCTCATGGATACAGAAGCAACTAGATCCTATATTAAAGAGGGGGGCTTCCGATTTCTCACAGATCAATGGACACACAGGAATTCTCTGGGGAAGTAATGAGGGTTCCTTTTACTAAACCAGTGGAAATGGAAGTAGGAAGGTGATTCATTGATGGCTGTTTACTATTTTCTACAGCTTCCATAGCTAACTTGTTAGGAAAAGAACGTATGGCCAAATTAAATATGACTTTTCACTTTGACCCTAATGGCACCATAATTTGCTCACCCCTGGAGTTTCACCTTCCAAGGCGATGTCAGTAACAGTAGATTTCTCCACTGGAGATCAAATCAGATCAAGACCTGTTGATATGGAGGCATTTACAACAGTGGTGTCTCAATCACAGCAGAGACACCAGCGTTATTGGGAAAGAAGTTTCAGTTACATAAATAATTTATTTTTCGGTGGCAGGACTCCAGCATGACTGATACTGACCTAATATTGCAAATAGAGGCCTTAGAGATCACAGCAATCTATGGCGCTCTGATAGCCTGTGACTAGAATCATGTCTTAGGGACATGTATTATTTTTATGGAACCAGGAAAAATGGTTAGAGACATATTGGATGACCAACTGTTTTGTGATGACAATCTTACAAAAACAGTTGTAGTTTTTCAAAGTGACATACCATTAAGGACAGTGTTGGAAGTAAGGACACCTACATCAGGAAGAGTGTTCGATTCTGTTAGGGAAGTTGACCGATCCCAAGTTCCAGACATTTTATGGACAAGAGGCCCTTATGATGTAGGCCATACTCATACTGCTACACCATTCCGAATTATCTTAAAAGAAGGTGTTATTTTACCCAGAGTGAGACAATATACTCTTTCCAATGAAGCAGATAAGGGCATTGCCCCTACTATATAGGTCCTATTAGAGCAAGGAGTAATTTACCCTGTAGTGTCTCTTTCCAACACCCCGATATACCCAGTTAAGAAATCCAAGGGTAAAATTTTACGCATGGTTCAAGGCCTGTGCCCCCTAAACCATGTAGTGAAATCAGAATTTCAAATTGTTTCTGATCCATCTATCATTTTGACAAATATTCCCCAGGATGCTAAGTTTTTTTCTGTTATTGATCTGAAGAATGTTTTCTTTAGCATCCCAGATAGTCACTGTTTGATAGCATTCTCTTATCGCAGACCTCAGTTTTTGTACTCCCATTTCCCCCAAGGGTATTGTGAATCCCCAAGTATTTTTAAGAGTGGTAAGATAATGATTTGTCAAATTTTCAGTGTGACACCACATTGTTGCAATATGTTGACATACTGATATAAAGTCTAACCAAGCAGCAGTGTAGAAAAGACACTGTATCTCTTAGTTAGTGTTGCACAAAGAGTATACAAAGTAGAGAAGGACAAAGTACAGTATTGTTAAGAGGAAGTTCACTACTTAGAATAACTGTTGGCAGCTTCTGGTTGATGAGTAACCCCTGAAAGAATTGCATCCATTTGTCAGATGGCAGAACCATAAACTGTTAAAGGAATGCAAAAGTTTCCTTAATTATGTGAGACAATGGGTTTTCTACTATAGTACTTTGATTGTGCCTTTGTTAGCTTCTACCAAACAGGCCAAAGGCAGAAATGGCAAGATAATATGGACCTCAGATATGAAGAAGCCTTTTCAGAAATTAAAGAACAAAATAACAAATGCTCCGGTCTTGGGAACTCCTGTCTATACCAAGAAATATTATTTATTTTGCCATTGCAATGGTCAGGTGATGACAGCTGTTCTTATGCAGAAATATACTTTGGGACAAAAGACCATTGCATGTTTCAGTGAACTGTTAGACCCTGTGATGAAAGAACATTATCCCAATGAGTAGGCTCTCGCTATTGCAGCTTTTGCAGTACAGAAGAGCACCCCCATTGTAATAGAGGCACTTTTGAAGCTCTGTGCAGAACATGTAGTATTTGCTATCATTCAGAGAGCTAAAACTACTCTGCCTACACAGAGAGTGTCAAGATATAAGGTGATACTGTCACTACCATCCTTGAAGTTTGTGAAGTGTCATACGGTGAATCCTGTGACATTCTTTGCCCATCCAGGGTTAGAATCTGAGAATGGTGTACACAACTGTGCAACGTATGTTCCTCGTGAGTCTGGTCAAGCAACAGAGAATCCTATACCTGATAGCATTGTCTATTTTGTTGATGGTTCTTCTACCATTGACCAAGGTACAGGAATGAGATACACAGGTGCAGCAGTAGTCAGAGCACAACAGCATGACTCCATATATTGGAGCAATTGACATTACTAGCGTATAATTCTTCGAAAGCAGCAGAACTAATATCATTAATAGCAGCAAGGAGAAGGAGAAATTATCACACATTTATTCAGATTCAGCTTATGTGCCAAATACTGTACATTCCAGCATCATGGGACGGAGCAGGAGAAGTTTTCTTAAGTCGGGTGGAAGTCTCTTAATGCATAGAAAACTCTTAGAAGCTCTAACAGAGGCACTTACACTACCACAGGTGGTGGCAGTTGTGAAGTGCGCAACACATATTACTAAACAAAATTTTGGGCCTCATTACGAGTTTGGCGGGCAATGGAGGCCGCCCGCCAAACTTGTTCGGCCTGAACACCGCCAGCCCTATTAAGAGTTCACCGCAAGGCCGGCGGGCGAAAACAGCGTTTCTGCCTGCCGGCCCTGTGGTGAACAGGGCCTTAACATTGACACTGGCTACTAATGGAGCTGGCGCCAATGTGGCGGTGTGGCAGGTGCAGCAGCACCCGTCGCACATTCCACTGCCCGTAATTCAGGCAGTGGAATGTGCGACGGAGCTGTGCATGGGAGCCCCTGCACTGCCCATGCCAAGTGCATGAGCAGGTGCCCCCAGGGACCCCACGACACCCCCACTCTGCCAGCCTTTCCATGGCGGTGTAAATCATGGAAAGGCTGGTGGTATGGGGACTCTTAATCCCCAGGGCAGTACTGCCTCCAGCGCTGCCTTGGCAGATTACATCCGCCAGGACCGTAAGGCTGCCGGCAGCCTGGCGATGTCGGCGGTCAGACCGTGGTGGCTCTGCCACAGTCATAATGTCTGAAGACCGCCAGACTCATAATGAGGCCCTTTGTGTCTTGGGGTAATGTACTAGCTGATTGGGCAGCTAAAGATGTACCTAGATGCACGCCCTTGTTTGTGCCAGCAGCATCACAATATGTCATTGTCTTGGTAGCTCAGACTAAATCTAATTCCATTATAGGCAATGATACGCCACATTTTACTGAAACAGTGCGTTTACACCTTCGCTAATTACAGGAAGCTGCTCCTCAACATGAAACACAGTTATGGGAGGATAGAGGACATACCCAGTCAGGGAATAACTTAATATAGAGACAACTATCTACAGGAAAACCAGTGTTCCCACAGGCTTTCCTCATGATCGCTCTTGATCATTTGTATTTATCAGCTCAAACTTCAAAAGATCAGTTGTCGATGCAAATACAACAAGATTGGCTTGTTCCTAATCTGTACAACATACTTACTAAGTATCTTCACAACTGGATTGTCTGCTGGCAGTTTTCCCCTAATCCCACATTGAAAATAATAAATTCCACCATTTCACTACTACAAGGTCCCTTTAAGGCCCTTCACATGAATTTCGTGGATATGATTGATAGGTGCAACAACTATAGGTATCTTATAGTTGTGATCTGTCCTTTCTCTCAATGAACTAAAGTGGGGCCATGTGTTCATTGTGATTCTAAATCAGCAGCTACCTTTCAAATTCATGAAGTAATTCCACGATGGGGAATTCCAGAGGGAATAAGATCTTATAATGACACTCATTTTGTTAATGCAATATTTATGCATATTACACTACAGTTAGAGATAAAGCATAAGTTATACTCTGCATACCACCATCAAAGTAATGGCATTGTAGAGCACCTAAATGGGCTTTTGAAGAGCAAGATCAGTAAGCTATGTGCTACACTGCATAAGGAATTATTGTTTCGCATGCCAATGGCGCTCTTTTCCCTTAGGAATACACCTAGTTCTGATCATCACTTAATGCCCCATGAGATAGTGACAGGGAGATTTATGAATACACAAGTCCCTGCCACCAGAAGTAGTGTACAGGAGGAAAGCGCTGCAGAAATCCTAAATGATGAAATGCATGTGTATTTTTCTGAATTAATGAAAGTTGTAGTAAACAGGTGACTAAGGAAAAGGAGAAGCGCGCCAATGCTGGGGTCGACCTCCCAGTTGTGCACATAGGAGACAAAGTCTTTGTGAGGAACTTCTTCAGGAAATGGAAGGAGCCACGCTTAGATGGACCATACACAGTGACCATGGTGACCCCTACGGCCCTCAAGATGGATGGCAGAAATCCCTGGATTCACCACACTCATGTTCATCTAAGTCCAGCATCACCTTATGATTTATGAACAATGTCAATGGTACAAGAGTGGGGAAGAAAATTGCCATTGTGAAAATAGCTCCCCTCCACCTCTGCTTTTGGACAATTCACATGTGAAAGAACACAAAAGATATGTATTTTTGTTTCTCTTTTCTCTCAGGATTCTCTCTTTTCCATTTTTCTACAAAAATTAGCTATTTAGTCATAATATTTTATATGTACGAAGGGGACATTCTTATTATATTAATGTGACTCATAATGCCAATACTCATTAGTTAGAAAATATGTAGTATCGGCATATGTTAGACATAGGTTTGGAGAATACTAATGAGTCTTGTTTAGTATGTTCCCTAATTCCTCATGCCACTGGAGCAGAGAGGTTATATATAAGAGAAGTGCCCCCAAGTACAGCCTTATGTTTATTACATCTTTACTTATGCAGGATTAAAGCCCAAATGCAGTCAACACATGTTAAAGTAGCACGTTTTTTAGTCAACGCCACAAAATATGATTTCTTATCAGAAGAACTGTGCATTCTTACAGAAAGACAGGACATTGAAAAAGAGACATCTTGCATGAAGAAATCACGTTGTCCTACTACTGCAGATTGGATTCAAATGGCCCTAGATTTAGGTTTTCTAGAAGTAACACTCCCGCCCACTGAATGTAAGTTACTTAGTAAATTCCTGACCCCTAGATTGTGTCCGTAGACCAGGATATAGAGTTACTGTCAGTCTTTGCCCATGATTAATGGCATTGTGATATCAAATTTTCTTTTAGGGCTATATCTCTGTGAGAAGGTATTGATGTTAGTTAGGATGGGATAGGGAAGTGGACATAGAGCTGGGATGAGAACATTTCAAGTTACACTTGGATAGACAGCACAGTAAATCCTCAGATTGTCATGAGATTAATTTCTGTTTCTTTATGTTTCAGAGGAAATGGCACTGTTAATGTGAGCCAAAATATTGGCTGTAAGACTACAATAGATAATGCGGACATGCAGGGGGGCACCTCCAACCTCAAGGACTATTATTGGCAGTGTGGAGAACAATTATATGTCCAGTTGCCACTACACTCAATCAATGTGTAATCAATAAATTTTTGTAAAGTGCAGCTACTCACCCGTGAGGGTCTCAAGGTGTTACGGGGGAAGGGAGGGGCCTCACCTGAAGAGCCACGTCTTGAGGTTCTTCCTGAAGATGGTGAGCGACAGGCTTTGTCTGAGGTGCAGGGCGAGGTTGTTCCAGCTCTTTGCTGCAGTGTAGGTGAAGGATCGTCCTCCGGCGATGGTTTTGCAGATGTGAGGGATGGTGGCTAGTGCCATCTGGGCAGAGCGGAGGGATCTGGCGGGGGTGTGGAAGGAGGCGCAGTGGACTCTGTTCCTTTGCGACTTTTCATGCTTCGGTTTTGATAATCCCTGGAATTAATCTGACATTTTTGCATGAACACCCCATGAGCCATCCAATGACCGTGATGCATCATAATTTAAGGAAAAGAACTGCAGACTACTATGGTACAAGTACTTCGAGTTACATTCCTCTGAGTTTTTTTTTTTTTTTTAAAGTATTTTGCTGTTTGTTCAGGCCAAAGCAACAGCGCAATGGTTTCATATAACTAAACTGGAACTTCTTAAAATTATCAACGCTACCAAGGATGGGTTCAGCGCAGTTAAGGAGAAGCTGCGTGCAATGAGAATAATGGTGATGCAACACCGCTATGTATTTGACTTTATGACAGCCATGCAAGGAGGCATTTACAAATTAATTGGGACAGCGTGTTGTAGTTTCATTCCAGAAAATGATGCAGACAATGGAACTTTATCAGAAGCTATACAGACACTGCATAATTTGCAAAATAAAATAGTAGATGAGGGAGGTGCCCCAGATAATTAGTTTAGTGGGTGGTTGACATTACTGTCATCCTGGATGTCGGGACTTTTGGGAGCTTTGATTCCATTTATTGTAGCCTTATTATTAATATATTGTTTCCTGCAATTAATTTTAGCATGTTGTAGAAGAGCAGGTGCTAAGGTGAGAGGGATAGTTTTTAGTTAGGACACCAACACGTGCAGTAGATTCTCAGGGTAATGTGTATCACTTAGTGCCAAATGAAGACCAAGGCTTAGATTCAGTAGTTGGCAAGTAAACTAGAGGTCAGAATGTTACAGGAAATGTAGAAAGTGTATGTGAAAATAAAGCACATCAATAGACATTGGCAGAAAGGGATAAAAAAATTAAATAAAAGAACCTTGCAGGCCCAGATCCAATGCTGTCCAAAATAAGGTGAAGAGTTCACTTGAGGACAAAATTGTAGTTAAAAGCACTCATGTTCAGCAAACATAAAGGAAAGTACAATCCAAAAGCACATAGGTTAACCTGCACATATTTTTTGTTTCCAAACAGGCTGTAAACCTGATTAGACAATGAGTGCAGGAAATCTAATCAGCTCAGACTACATGGAGGTTTTAGGGTTACAATGATAAGGCACACATGATTTTAAAATTGTATTTGCTGTAGAAACATATGCATTCTAGAGTGAAGAATGGGTTGTTGTCAACATTGTTAAAGCCACAAGTAAAGAATGTGTGAAAGATTAGTTTCGAGTTAAGGGATTATGGGGTCACAGGTGTTCAAGAGTTTTTCTGTTTTATTCTATGACTGGCCAGACAATAATTATTTACTGTTTTGTAATAAAGTAGTGTGTGATTTCGTATATAAGAGGCTGTGTGTGCTACAGTAATTTGAAATTGGTTGCCTGCCTGTGTGAAGAGAGTCGACTTCCCTGTCGTGACAATAAAATAACTGTCTTTTCATTGCCAAAGAAGAGTTTGTCTTTTTTCTAGTGTTAGGTTTTATTTACTCTGCAAGTCTGGTCCTTTCTTTTTTGTCTTGTTTCAAATCTGGTTTTTTTAGTCATTCAATTAATTATTTTACCAATTAAATCATCTGCGAGGAAATAAAATAAAACAAATCATATTTCTCCAACATGATGCTCTAGTTCATACATGGTGTGTGGCATAATATTACTACATCTAGGTTTCATAAATACATATATAATTCCTCATCCATATTAAGCCCAAAGTGTTCCTTGCTATCCTGCTCCAATATGTGCTGTGATTCTAATCTTCACAGTTGTTTTTCTCTGTCACCACTTCTTAATCTCTTAGGGGCCCCTGCATATTACACAGCATTTTAACAATTGCCCCCCCCCATGATGCTCCCAAAAAGTGCCTAGCTACTGAATATGTATCATCAGGGTTCTCAATTGCTCTTACATGTTTCAATATCCTCTTGTAAACTGGTAGCTTAGTGCTCATAATTCATCTTTTCTGACATGGGCACCATAACATATACACTACAAAATTGTTTTTGCAAGTATATGTAACCTTCAGTGGTTTTGCTGATTTTGTGAAATGTGTGTCCAAACTTGTCATGTTAACTTCATGTTTGCAAGCCTTGCACTTCATAAATGTGTAGAAGCTTGTCTCTACCTTCAACCACGTCATTTTTTAATTATCCAAATCACTTTTAACCAACTGATCTTGCATGGGTTTAGGTGCCCCGATGGCAATGTGAGTCTCCTTCCTAGATCCTTGCCTATTATTGGATCATTTTTCATTACAGACTAATGCTCGTTAAGTATGCCTATCACCTGTTTCTGTTGTAACTTGTATGTTGCAACAAATCTATGGGGCATCCTTTTCTTCTCTGTTCTTGTGTTGCTAGGGAATAGGATAACTTTCCCCCTTTTTGTTGTTGTCTCTTGTTTGGTGTTTCTTCTCTGTATGCTTTCTCTCTAAATCTCTGGATGGTGTCTATCCTAGCCTTTTCATATGCTTTCTCTGTATTGGAAATTATCTAAGAGCTCACCATATGGAAGACTCTTTTTTAGAGGTCTGGGTTGAAAGCTACTGGCATGTAGTAAGCTGTTTCCTGTTGTCAA
The DNA here is from genome assembly GCF_031143425.1 of Pleurodeles waltl. Lineage (NCBI taxonomy): Eukaryota > Metazoa > Chordata > Amphibia > Caudata > Salamandridae > Pleurodeles > Pleurodeles waltl. The sequence goes on along the minus strand of NC_090448.1, from coordinate 375,251,231 downwards.
CTTCCTGTGCATGTATGTGCATATTCTGTTGTTCTCTGTTGTGACTTTCACATACAAAAACTCCACTTCCTGTCTAGTAATGTTACTTGTGACCTGGAGACTCAAATCATTGATGATGATTAATTGTACAAATTCTTCCGGAGTCTCTATTGGGCCATTCCATATCATAAAGAGGTCACTGATGAACCATAACCAACGTACCAGATGATATGACCATAATTTAAATCCTCACCACCTGCTCAATTATTGCTTCAAAACTAGGCTCTCAATAGAGCAAGGTGTCAACTTGTACTTGGAAAGAGGTTCATTCCAGCTCAGGTGGGAAAGTGCCAACTTTGTAACACCTTATGGGCTGGGGTTGGGAGAAAGGAAACATCTTCCACAATAGTCATTGGGTGGAACCACAGCAGGCTGAAAAGCAGTGCTTGATTGTAAGACGGTGATGCCGCTGCAGCAGGGCTCTTCTGAGCAGAAGAGGAGCGAGAAGAACAAGCCGTCTGACCAGAGCGTGAATGAGATAAGACTCAAAATGGTGCTTGTAGTCAGTGTAAGGTAAATGCGATTGGGGACAGCAAACGATTGCAAAGCATTTTCCTTCACCTGAGCTTTGGGGGCAACAAATAAAGAGATTGGTGTCACAGACCTGAATCTGAGTGACTCCTTTCTCAAATACAATAAAATTAATGTGCTCAACAATAAATATAGTGAATTAAACATAAAAGGAAAAATCTCACTTATCATGGCTACTCGGAGTAGCAAAAAAGAGGAGGTGTCACAGATAGCAAGTGTGTTTACATCATATGTGAGTCTGGGACTGGTTGAATTCATGCATCTTGGAAACAGTATTTTTTTTTTTAATAACTCCAGGTGTAATTGTTCTTTTTGTTTCTTTATTGAATTTTCAATATGGCTGCTATTGGAAATAAAGCAAGAAAGAGAATGTGTAAGTCGAAGCCTCTGATCCCGACAAAGAAACTGAAGAAACTGAGTACCTTGATGATATACCCCAATCTGTATGATTTCAATTTCTGTTTGTCTGTTTGCTTGAGGAAAGGATGCATAAGAGCCAGATGTATGGGTGCAGAAGGTGTTGTGATACCCCCAATATAACCATGCTGGAGTTCTGAAGGTGAATGAGCAATAAAGATGCCTTTAAAGTTTGTTTTTATCTTGTCGTACTTGCTGTACATTCAAAGACAGAGGTCAAATGTCAGACCATGGTGGTCATTCTGACCTCGGCGGTAAAAGGCACCTACCGCCGGTCAGAAATCCTCCATAATTCCGCTGCGGTCGCGGTAACCCGCCACGGTCATTCTGACCCGCAGCAGCCAAACCTCCGAAAATCCGACAGCCACAACAGACCGCCAGACCAGCGGTCGGTGGAAAAGTGGAGGTGACCAAACCTCCACCGTCACGCCAACAGAAATACGCTCATGCCATTACGACCCACGAATCCACGTGGCGGTCTTTCAAACGCGGTTTTCCATTGGCGGTACACACCGCCGCGGTCAGAATACACACAAACGAACAAAACTCAGCCACATTGGACGATTTGAATTCCACACACCTGATACACATACACACACCACTCCCACACACACAATACAATATAAAACACACACCCACATCACCCACAAACCCCTACGACCAAAAATTCAGAAAGAAGCACTGAGAGACACATCAGCGATCACAGAATACCATCACACAGAGGCACACTACACCATCACCCACACAATATCCACACAAAAACAACACACACCACCACACTCAACACACTTAACTACACATACTTCACCCCACACATCATACACACCACTCCATGGCACCCCAAAGACACCCCCGCTTCTCAGACGAAGAACTCAGGGTCATGGTGGAGGAAATCGTTCGGGTAGAGCCCCAGCTCTTCGGCACACAGGTCCAATACACCAGCATTGCCCGGAGGACGGAGCTATGGCAGAGGATTGTCGACAGGGTCAATGCTGTGGGACAGCACCCCAGAAATCGGAAAGACATCAGGAAGCGATGGAACAACCTACGGGGGAAGGTGCGTTCCATGGTATCCAGGCACAACATCGCCGTGCAGAAGACTGGCGGAGGACCCCAACCTCAACCCCCACAATTTACAACATGGGAGGAGGAAGTCTTGAACATCCTGCATCCTGACGGCCTCGCAGGAGTCGGCGGAGGAATGGATTCTGGTAAGTTGAAGCTTCAATACTGCTTCCCCCCCACCTGCATGCCAAATCATACCCCAACCCTCACCCCCATCCTCGAACCCCACCCTCACCCCCACCCCCATCCTCACCCCCACCCTCACCCCCACCACCATCCTCACCCCCACCCTCACCCCCACCACCATCCTCACCCCCACCCCCAGCACACCTATTCCCTGCCAATGTCTCACCATCACAACCCACACATCCCAAAACCTAGGCCTGCATGCGTCCACTAAGCATGGACACCCATCACCAAAGCATGCCCAATGCATATACACATCCCCCCCACAAGCCACCCTCACCAAAGCACCCACACACGAATGCCAGCACTTGGGGACACGGGAACCCACAGATACACCCATATGCCACACATTGAAACTATAACCATACCTCTATACCCCTGCAGGACCCGACCGTCAACACACCGCCACGGAGGGCCCAGAATTCTCCACACCCCCCACCCAAGAGGCCGTCAGCGATGACAGCAGCTCTGTCGACCTGGACACTGATGACCAGCCCGGACCATCGGGGACCTCTGGACAGTCGGTTCCCCTCACACAGGCACAGGCCACTACAGACCCAAACCCCTCTGGGAACACCAGCACAGCTCCCACCCAGCGGGCCCATGCCTCTGTCTCCAGGGCGCGTCAATCTGCGGTGTGTCTACCACTACAGGGCACCCAGGATAACCCACCAGCCCAACAACAACAGGGACCTGGGTGCAGTGGTAGTGGGCACACCGGCCAGGGGGCAGAGGCCCAGGGAAACAGGGCAACTCGGAGGGCAGCTGTGCGACAGGGGGGGGACGGGCCCAGGGAACCCACTCTCCACGAGGCCCTCACCACCATCATGGGAGCATACAACCGCTCCCAGGAGACGATGGCGACGGTACTGGCCCGGTTCCAGGAGATCCAGGTACTGCAGGAGGAACACTATCGGGGGTACAGGGAGGACATCAGAGCCCTCACCTCCACCCTGGTTACCATGGTAGGGCTGCTGCAGGACCTCATCAACACCAGGACGGACACTCAACAACAACAAAGGGCCCCTGCCACTAGCCTGGACCAAGAACAGCCAACCACCTCCGCCGGCGCTAGTGGACAGGAGGCCCCCGCACAACAGCAGCCCACCAGACCCCCACCTCCTGCAGGAGAAGAACCACCCCGCAAGAGGGCCCTGAGATCTCGCAAGAAGACAGAGTAGGATGTCAAGACCCCCGCCAGCAAAGGATACCACCTGATGTCATCCCACTGTCCCACATTGTCACCCTGTCCATCCTTGAACTGCCCATGCTCCATCTCTCCACAGGCCTATGGACAATGCACCTGTGTGACTGTTACTCTGGACTCTGCCATGGACATTCCTTCACCATAGCCCCCACCCACTTGAAACCACCCATCCCATTTTGAGCACTGAAATAAACACCTATTTTGCACAAAACTATCTGGAGTCTGGCTGTGATTTCAAAATAATGTAATTGACATGACAGTGCAAATATGTCCTTGTACATAGTGAAGTCAACAAACAGCTGCCACAAAGCTGTAGTCCATGGGGAAACGAAGCACAGGACTCATAGTGGGGACCCCAGATCTGAAATAGGGAGGGAAAAGCCACAACTCAGTCATCATACACTGGGGCAAATAGACAGGCAGCAGAGATGCAGGAGAGTAGTTCACATTTACTAAATTATGTTTGAATTGTTACCTGTGTCCTATTGGAAGTACTGTTCAATGATTCTGTCCCTGTTGTCTGTTTCAGCCCTGTCGTCTTCCTCCTCGTCACTCTCCACAGGTTCCACAGCTGCCACAACACCACCGTCTCGACCATCCTCCTGCAGGAAAGGCACCTGGCGGCGCAAAGCCAGGTTGTGAAGCATGCAGCAGGCCACGATGATGTGACACACCTTCTTAGGTGAGTACATTAGGGATCCACCTGTCATATGCAGGCACCGAAACCTGGCCTTTAGGAGGCCGAAGGTGCGTTCGATCACCCTCCTAGTACGCCCATGGGCCTCATTGTACCGTTCCTCTGCCCTGGTCCGGGGATTCCTTACTGGGGTCAGTAGCCACGACAGGTTGGGGTACCCAGAGTCCCCCAATAGCCATACACGGTGTCTCTCTAGCTGTTCCATCACGTAAGGGATGCTGCTATTCCTTAGGATGTAGGCGTCATGCACTGACCCTGGGAATTTGGCATTTACATGCGAGATGTACTGGTCAGCCAAACACACCACCTGGATGTTCATGGAATGGTAACTTTTTCTATTCCTGTACACCTGCTCCCTGTCTCTTGGGGGAACCAAAGCCACATGGGTCCCATCAATGGCACCAATGACGTTGGGAATATGTCCAAGGGCGTAGAAATCACCCTTCACTGTAGCCAATTCGCCCACCTCAGGGAAAATGATGTAGCTCCTCACGTATTTCATCAGGGCAGACAACACTCTGGATAACACCTTCGAAAACATGGGCTGAGACATCCCAGAAGCAATTCCCACTGTTGTCTGAAATGACCCACTTGCCAAGAAATGGAGTACTGACAGGACCTGCACCAGAGGGGGAATCCCTGTGGGTTGGCGGATGGGGGACATCAGGTCGGGCTCCAGCTGGGCACACAGTTCTTGTATAGTGGCACGGTCAAGCCGGTAGGTCAGGATAATGTGGCGTGCTTCCATTGTCGACAGGTCCACCAGCAGCCTGTACACGGGAGGATTCATCCGTCTCCTTGCCAAACCCAGCGGACGGTGCCTAGGAAGGACAACATGGAGCACACAGTCAAGCAACCCACAGGTACGTACTCACAGCTTGCACAGTAAACAATTCTCTATGCAGTGAATGGCGTGTCTGAGTGACTATGCAAGGCCTAGGCCTGTGTGACGCAGTTGAAATTGAGCCATGTGGACCCTTGAAATGGCGGCTGCCTGACCTGTGAAGTGTGACAATGGGATGTGAGGTCACTGCGCTGGCGGGGCACACCGCGGCGGTCGGCGGTCGAAGACCGCGGCGCGAAGCCGCATTGGTTAACATTGAAGCCTATGGGTTTCAGGAGCCAATGGCGAAGGGCGCTGGCGGTGGCGGTACGCACCGCCGCGGTACGCACCGCCGCGGACGTGACCGCCATTTTCTATCTACTTATTCACTTGCAACTTGAACTTTCACAGGAGAGGACCTATACTGCAAGTGTTGCTGTGACCTCGGTCTGGAAGGGACAATGGCTGCTGCGCCTGGGGAAAGGGCCCCTGCCTTCACTGGAGAAGAGTTGGAGAAACTTGTGGATGGGGTCCTCCCCCAGTATGCGCTACTCTACGGTCCTCCAGACCAACAAGTGAGTTTAATTCAATATGGATTTGGGGCCACTGGGGCGGGGATGGGGGGCATGTTGGGCCTGGCGGGGGGCCTGGCGGGGATGGGGGGCATGTTGGGCCTGGCGGGGGCCTGCCGGGGGGCCTGGCGGGGATGGGGGGCATGTTGGGCCTGGCGGGGGGCCTGGCGGGGGGCCTGGCGGGGATGGGGGGCATGTTGGGCCTGGCGGGGGGCCTGGCGGGGATGGGGGGCGTTGGGCCACTGGCAACGAAAATGCAGACAAACTTGAACGTGGTATTTCTCCCTCCCTGTACGTGTCACATAGGTCCGCGCCCATGAGAAGATCGGGATTTGGCGTGCCATCGCCAAGGAAGTCCGGACCCTGGGGGTCCACCATCGACGGGGCACCCACTGCCGCAAGAGGTGGGAGGACATCCGCTGCGGGACCAAGAAGACCGCTGAGTCTCTGCTGGGGATGGCCTCCCAACGTAGGCGGGGTGCCTGCCGTCAACTGACCCCCCTGATGTTCCGGATCCTGGCGGTGGCCTACCCTGATTTGGATGGGCGCGTGAGGGCAGCACAGCAGACACAAGGGGGTGAGTACAAGCATTATCTACTCTGTTGTCGCGCAGTGGAGGTGTCTGGGTGGGGGAGGAGGGCTGGGGGTCCCCCTAGGCCAGGGCGATATCTGTAGGCTGGGCACCCCCGTAAGCCCCTGTGTCCCCAGCCACCACCCTCAGTAGTGTGTCAGTACAGCCATCCCTGGGCCGTGTCATCCATGGGTGCAGTTGTCAACTCTAGGCGTGTAGGGCATGTTCCACGGAATGCGTAGCGGACCCCAAGTGCGCAACTTAGTGCAGGGGGCATCTGTGTCTGTCATGTCCGCTAACTGTACCGGTGATCCATGTACTCAAAATCTCTTTATTTCTCTCTCCCCCCCCTTTTTGTTTCTCTTTCTGTGCTTGTGTGCATCAGCATCATCAGGCGGAGGAGAAGTGGCATCGGGGCAGGAGGGAGCTGCATCTCACATGGCCCAGGAGGGCCATGCCACAGAGTCTGACTGGACCAGTGAGACGGAGGGCGAGGGGAGCTCCACAACGGGGACGACTGGACCCTGCAGCGACACGGACACGTCCTCGGAAGGGAGCTCCCTTGCGGGGGTGGCACCATCCGTGCCCCCCGCCATTACAGGTACAGCCGCCACCCAGCGCACCATCTCCGCCCTCCCAGCAGCCCCTCAGCGTTCGCCCCGTGCCCGCTCTGCCAGGAAGCCGGGCATCTCCTTCGCCCCAGGCACCTCAGGCCCTGCCCCTGTTACCCCCGCTGCCCTCAGTGAGGAGGTCATTGACCTCCTTCGAACGCTCATTGTTGGGCAGACTACCCTTTTGAATGCCATCCAGGGGGTGGAGAGGGAGGTTCATCGCAGCAATGCGTACCTGGAGGGCATTCATTCGGGTCAGGCTGCCCATCAGCGATCGTTCCAGGCTCTGGCCTCAGCACTGACGGCAGCCATTGTCCCTGTCTCCTGCCTCCCTCTACTAACTCCCTCCTCCCAGTCTCCTGTTCCTCTGCCTGTCCCACCCACACCATCAGACCAGCCTGCACACACCTCAACACCCAAGAGCAGCTCATCCAAACATAAGCACCACAGATCACGCAGACATTCACACAAGCAACATTCCGATGCAGACATGCCAACAGTCACTACCACCTCTGTGACCCCCACCTCCTCGTCTCCCTCCTCCCTCCCTGTGATGTCTACACTCACACCTTCATTCACCTCACCATCAGCCAGTGTTTCCATCACCAGCACACCCTCCAGTACAGTCCGCACACGTGCAGTCACCACCCCCACTGCCATTTACACGTCCCCTGTGTCCTCTCCCACTGTGTCTGTCACCCCCTCTTCCACACCACACAAACGCAGCCACCCACCCACCCAACAGCCATCCACCTCACGACAGCCTCCCGCTCCTGCACCTGCACCCAAAGACAGCAAACTTGTCTCGCCTACAACCACATCCTCTCCCTCCACTCCCATACCCACTGTACCTACCACTATCCATTGTCCCAAGAAAATCTATCTCTCTACTGCTACCTTCTTTCCTGACCCTGAGCCCCCCCCTCCTTCTCGTCGGGGTAAGAAGAGCACCTCAGCCACCACCAGCCCTGCAGCCCCCTTGACAAGGGTGCAGGGGTATTGGAGCCCACCAGCCCGCAGGTCTGGATCTTCGCCCAGCAGCAAGGGGACAGCCAGCCCACCCCCTTGGAAGAGGAGCAGAAGGCGGAAGGGCCGCCGCCGGAGCCCGGATTCTATATCCCCCCAGGACACTAGCCAGCCACCGTCAACAGCCACAGCTCCAAAGGGAGGAAAGGGCCACAGACTCCCGACTAAGGAGGGCAAGGGCAGCAAGGCGGAGAAGTCAGGCAGCAGGCCTGCTGCCCATGGAGGACCCGTCACAGCTGCCCAGGAGGAGCCCGCAACCCCCATAGCCGCTGCCCCGGGAGGAACCGGCACAGCTGCCCCGGGAGAGCCCACCACCCCCATAGCCGCTGCCCAGGGAGGACCCAGCCCAGCTGGCCAGGAGGGCCCCACCACCCACAGCCCAGGTGGGCATTGAAGGAGCACCATCCCCGCTGCCCAGGAGGGCACCACCAGGCAATGAGCAGTTGGCCATTGAATGTCCGCCGTCTCCAGCACCGCTCCGCTGGGGACCGCCGTCTCAAGAACCGCTGAACTGGGCCCTTCAAGGCAAGGACCGCTGAACTGGGCCCTTCAAGGCAAGAACCGCTGAACTGGGCCCTTCAAGGCAAGAACCGCTGAACTGGGCCCCGCCGTCTCCAGCACCGCTCCGCTGGGGACCGCCGTCTCAAGAACCGCTGAACTGGGCCCTTCAAGGCAAGGACCGCTGAACTGGGCCCTTCAAGGCAAGGACCGCTGAACTGGGCCCTTCAAGGCAAGAACCGCTGAACTGGGCCCCGCCGTCTCCAGCACCGCTCCGCTGGGGACCGCCGTCTCAAGAACCGCTGAACTGGGCCCTTCAAGGCAAGAACCGCTGAACTGGTCCCTTCCAGGCAGGAACCGCTGGCCCTTTGGCAGACGTGGCAGGGCAGGATCTGTCTCGGGCAGGGCTGCAGGATGTCCTCTGGCCAACATGCCTCCTCCAGTGGCAGTGGAGTCTGTTATGGACTGTTTTGACTGTGGCTTTGCTCTCCCCAGGATGGCCCAGTGGGCAGCCAGGCCACCCACTGTATGGACTGTATGGACTGTGGCTTTGCTCTCCCCAGGATGGCCCAGTGGGCAGGCCACCCACTGTATGGACTGTGGCTTTGCTCTCCCCAGGATGGGCCAGTGGTCATGTGGATCTGGCATCGTGTACTCAAGTGGCTGAGGTGCCCCCCCTTCCCTTCCCCCTGAGGTGCCTGTCCTTTTTTCTTTCTGATGCCCCTGCAGTGTTCTCTCCGTGGAGTTCTTGTCGTGGGACTGGGCCTTGCCCCTTTGCTCAGGACCCCTGTGGTCCACGGACAGTGGTTGGACTACATTTAGTAGATGTATATATTTTGTACATAGTTTATTTATTTATTGGGATTACTGCTGTCCATTTTTCAATATATCTGCCCGTTTAAGATCTCTTCTTTTGGTCTTTGCATTATTTAGGAGGGGGGGTTTGTGGGTTGTGAGAGTGATCTGTGGGAATGCATTGATGTGTGTGTTGTAGTGGGTGTGGGTGGGTGGGTGTGTGCCGGTAATCTTTTCCCTCCCCTGTGTCGTAGGTGCAGTACTCACCGATGTCTTCCGCGCCGCTGGGCGTGCTCCTGGTACAGGAGCAGGTATAGGAGTGCGGGGATGACCTGCAACTCGGGTTCCATACTGCCGGAATCTCGCGTGGAGTATGTGGAGGTGAGCGTTTTCCCGTTCGTAGTCTGTTTCCGCCGTGTTTTTATCGGCGGTGCTCCCGCCCCTGAAAAGGTGGCGGATTGGTGGGTCGTGATAGGGTGGGCGGTACATTGTCTGCCGCCTGGCTGTTGGCGGGGACCGCCGCGCTGTTTGTTTGTTCCGCCGTGGCGGTCGGAGTGTTAATGCGACGGGCTGTGTTGGCGGTTCCCGCCAGGGTCAGAATTGCATATTTTGGACCGCCGGCCTGTTGGCGGTTTGGCCGCCGCTTTATCACCGACCGCCAGGGTCAGAATGAGGGCCTATGTGTTCTGACAAATTGCTGCTTATTTGTTTAACATGGAGACATTTACCTTTCTTTCTCTGACTGCAAAGTGAGAGGATTTTGTAAAGTGAAACTCTATGATAACCTTGCTGGTGTGAAAGGAAAGGCTGTAGGGTGCTATTTTTTTCTAACGCACAACAAAATTTGAAAACCTAGAAATGAACTGTACAAGTATTTCAAAATATATTAGCAGCTAGGAAAGCAAAGTGCATTTTGTAATGCTGAAGTATGACAGAAACATATATTTTAATTAATAGTATCAAAACAAATCGACACTTTACTTGGTGATGGGCAAATGACATATATTAAATGAAACCTGATTTCCAAAGATTACTGTTTGTGTGCTACACAATTTGTATCAGTAAAACTGCACGTCTATACAAAATTAGTGTTCATTTCAATAGGGAATGTGTCCTGTCTGTAAATTACAGTGTGCTACCACATGATGCGTTTAGTAATATACTTGTGACCCTGTGCTTCTAAATGCAATACCAGCTACACACAATACCCTTACCGCTCTCTACTGAAAGGACTTGGCTGATTTGCTTGTACTTTTTGTTTTGTTTTTAGTAAAATGTGCAAGCGCTTTGACCTATTGTAAGTATATGGGCTTTTAATCACGCCCACCTCAAGCCCATCACTTTCACTCATTGGTGGGCTTGCCTTTCATAAATCTCTTGATGTCATTGGTAATTGCTCTATGTTTGTCCCACCTTGAGGCGGTTTTGTTACCGCCTTGCCAACTGGTCCTGTTTCATGGATAATTGCACGATTTACTATATTCTTCAGCATGGGTGAACTATGTTTTTCTTTTCTCTTTCCCCTTTGTGCTCATTGGCAGCTATGGTCCTCACAGTGCTCACAGTGCTAACAGCACAAACTCCATCTGTAGTATTGGGGCGCTGGTCACATTGTTCACACTGTTACCTAATCAGAGTAATTTCTTTTGTCTCGCCCCTACATGGTCCACAGCTTTCCCAAAAACACTTATAATTGATAAATGCTTTACTAAAAAATACAGAAATCTGCAATGCGGATCTCCTAGCACAGCAGGCAAGCCAATACTACAATATTCAGTAAACTCTGGGGAAGTCACCTCATAATGCTTTGCAGGCATTCTTTTTCAAAACAGTGTTGCTTATAACTCAGCCTGTGGTGGTCCTAGGACTATGGGATCACCACCAAAACGTTCAACATGACACACTCTTTCTGTTTATGTCATCTGGGGGCCTCCACACTAGGTTAGTGGGGACCCCAAAATAATAACCCCTCCCACCATCCAGTCCCTTTTTTAGCTCTCTTATAGCTGGAGCTTTTGTTTTACAGCTTGTATTAATTTGTGTTCTGAGGTTTTTAGTATTGCAGTAGGCCTGCTAGGCCTGAACATGTTAAAGACACTATGGCCTTTAGGGGGCTAAATATATTATTGCACTACATTCATTTGCACCATTCTAGTTTCAAGTGGCTATACCCTCTAGGTGCTAATTATATGGTTACATGATCATTTTTCTTAAGAATTATATTTTTATCGTGGTGTCCTCTAGCTGCTGTTCTGAGCATTACGGTCAACATACTACAATATTTGCTGCACTCGGCTGTCCCATAATGATTTATATGTCATTCTTTTACAAATCATTTTTGCTCATAACTCAGCCTATGATGTTCCTAAGACAATGGGACCACCACCAAAATGTTCACCACAACCTGTTCTTTCTGTCTAGATGTTTCTGGAGTCCCATACTAGGTTAGTGGGGACCCTAAAATAATAACCCCTCCCTCCATTCAGTGTCTTTTTAACTTCTCTCATGGCTGGAACTTTTGTTTCACAGTTGTGAGTACTTTGTGGTTTAACCAGTTCTGTGCCGCGGATGTAATGGTTACGTCCTGCTGCACAGTGCTGCTGTGCCCAGAATGTAACCATTACGTCCTGGGCACCCAGCCCAGAGGGAGCGCTCCCTCTGTGTGGTTCCCCCCCACCCCCACAAGTCAGGGATGGAAGGGGAAGCCCTTCCCCTTCCACCCCCGACCCCCCCCTGTGATGTCAGCGCGCGCTGACAATCACAGAGCCTCCCCCAATCGGAAATGCTTTGCATTTCTCTTCCGATCACATGGGGGAGGCCGAGAGAGGCTTCAAAGGGAAGGAAATGTATTTCCTTCCCTTTGAAGTCTCTCTCTGCGTTTTGGCAGCCAGATTGAAAGCAATCCGGCTGTCAAAACGCCCACTAGACACCAGGGATGTCTTTTTGGGAAAGGAAACTGACATAAGGGAGCGACCCCTTGGGCAAGGGTCGCTCCCAGGGGGGGCATTTTTTTTAAGGCCTTTTCTGCCCCCTCGGAGCAGATCGGCCTATTATTAGGCCGATCTGCCCCCAGGGGGGGCAGAAACCTCTAGGCACCAGGGATAAAAAATGTTTGTTTGTTTTGTTTTTGTTTATTGTTTTGTTTTAGTTGTGGGGAGCGACCCCTTAGGCAAGGGTCACTCCCATGGGGGGAAATTATATTTAGGCCATTTCTGCCCCCCTTGGGGGCAGATTGGCCTATTTTTATGAGGCCAATCTGCCCCCAAGGGGGCAGAAACCACTAGACACCAGGGAGTTTTTTTTTTGTTCGTGAATTTCACGTAAGGGAAGCCACCCCTTAGGTAAGGGTCGTTCCCCTGGGGGGCAGATCAGCCTATTTTAATTAGGCCGATATGCCCCCAAGGGGGGCAGAAACCACTAGGCACCGGGATTTTTTTTGTTGTTGTTGTTTTACAGATGGGGAGCAACCCCTTAGGCAAGGGTCGCTCCCCTGGAGGGGCAAATTGTATTTAGGCCATTTCTGCCCATTTTGGGGGCAGATCGGACGATTTGAAACCACTAGGCACCAGGGATCTTTTTTTTTGCGCCATCAGGCAAGGGGAACGACCCCGTAGGCAAGGGTCGCTCCCTGGGGGGGGGGGGGGTTGGGGGGCACATATATTTTAGGCCATTTCTGCCCCCCTTGGGGGCAGATTGGCATATTTTTATGAGGCCAATCTGCCCCCAAGGGGGGCAGAAACCACTAGACACCAGGGAGATTTTTTTTGTTTGTGAATTTCACGTAAGGGGAGCGACCTTGTAGGCAAGGATCGCTCCCCGGGGGGAATGGGGGGGCAAATTTATTTTAGGCCATTTCTGCCCCCCCTGGGGGCAGATCGGCCTATTGGTATTAGGCCGATCTGCCCCCAGGGGGGGCAGAAACCTCTATGCGCCAGGGCATTTTTTTTTTTTTTTTTTTTTTAGAGATGGGGAGCGACCCCTTAGGCAAGGGTCGCTCCCCTGGAGGGGCAAATTGTATTTAGGCCATTTCTGCCCGCTTTGGGGGCAGAGCGGCCGATTTTAGGTCAATCTGCCCCCAAAGGGGGCAGAAACCACTAGGCACCAGGGATCTTTTTTTTTGCGCCGTCACGCAAGGGGAGCGACCCCGTAGGCAAGAGTCGCTCCCCGGGGGGGGGTGAGGGGCGCAAATTTATTTTATGCCATTTCTGCCCCCCCTGGGGGCAGATCAGCCTATTGTTATTAGGCGATCTGCCCCCGGGGGGCAGAAACCTCTAGGCACCAGGGCTAATTTTTTTGTGTTTTTTTTTGTTTGTTTTTTTAGAGATGGGGAGCGACCCCTTAGGCAAGGGTCGCTCCCCTGGAGGGGCAAATTGTATTTAGGCCATTTCTGCCCGCTTTGGGGGCAGATCGGCCGATTTTAGGTCAATCTGCCCCCAAGGGGGGCAGAAACCACTAGGCACTGAGGATTTTTTTTTTGCGCCGTCACGCAAGGGGAGCGACCCCGTAGGCAAGGGTCGCTCCCCAGGGGGTGGAGGGGGGGGGGCAAATTTATTTTAGGCCATTTCTGCCCCCCCCCGCCAGGGCCGGCTGAGCTAAAGGCCAAAATCCACAGGTAGGCACTTTGCAAAAAACACCTCTGTTTTCTGTGAAAAAATGTGATGTGTTAACGTTGTGTTTTGGGCCATTTCCTTTTGTGGGCACTAGGCCCACCCACACACGTGAGGTACCATTTTTATCAGGAGACTTGGGGGAACGCTGGGTGGAAGGACATTTGTGGCTCCTCTCAGATTCCAGAACTTTCTGTCACCGAAATGAGAGGAAAATGTGTTTTTTTGGCCAAATTTTGAGGTTTGCAAAGGATTCTGGGTAAAAGAACCTGGTCAGAGCCCCACAAGTCACCCCATCTTGGATTCCCCTAGGTGTCTAGTTTTCAGAAATGTGCTGGTTTGCTAGGTTTCCCCAAGTGCCGGCTGAGCTAGAGGCCAAAATCCACAGGTAGGCACTGTTTTCTGTGAAAAAATGTGATGTGTCCATGTTGTGTTTTGGGCCATTTCCTTTCGTGGGCGCTAGGCCTACCTACACAAGTGAGGTACCACTTTTATCGGGAGACTTGGGGGAACGCTGGGTGGAATGAAATTTGGGGCTCCTCTCAGATTCCAGAACTTTCTGTCACCAAAGTGTGAGGAAAATGTGTTTTTTTAGCCAAATTGAGGTTTGCAAAGGATTCTGGGTAACAGAACCTGGTCAGAGCCCCACAAGTCACCCCATCTTGTATTCCCCTAGGTCTCTAGTTTTCAAAAATGCACAGGTTTGGTAGGTTTCCCCAGGTGCCGGCTGAGCTAGAGGCCTAAATCTACAGGTAAGCACTTTGCAAAAAACACCTCTGTTTTCTGACAAAAAATGGGATGTGTCCACGTTGTGTTTTGGGGCATTTCCTGTCGTGGGCGCTAGGCCTACCCACACAAGTGAGGTATCATTTTTATCGGGAGACTTGGGGGAACGCTGGGTGGAAGGAAATTTGTGGCTCCTCTCAGATTCCAGAACTTTCTGTCACCGAAATGTGAGGAAAATGTGTTTTTTTAGCCAAATTGAGGTTTGCAAAGGATTCTGGGTAACAGAACCTGGTCAGAGCCCCACAAGTCACCCCATCTTGGATTCCCCTAGGTCTCCAGTTTTTAAAAATGCACAGGTTTGGTAGGTTTCCCTAGGTGGCGGCTGAGCTAGGGGCCAAAATCCACAGATAGGCACTTTGCAAAAAACACCTCTGTTTTCTGTCAAAAAAAATTGGGATGTGTCCACGTTGTGTTTTGTGCCATTTCCTTTCGTGGGCGCTAGGCCTACCCACACAAGTAAGGTACAATTTTTATCGGGAGACTTGAGGGAACGCTGGGTGGAAGGAAATTTGTGGCTCCTCTCAGATTCCAGAACTTTCTCTCACCGAAATGTGAGGAAAATGTTTTTTTTAGCCAAATTTTGAGGTTTGCAAAGGATTCTGGGTAACAGAACCTGGTCAGAGCCCCACAAGTCACCCCATCTTGGATTCCCCTAGGTCTCTAGTTTTCATAAATGCACAGGTTTGGTAGGTTTCCCTAGGTGCCGGCTGAGCTAGGGGCCAAAATCAACAGGTAGGCACTTTGCAAAAGACACCTCTGTTTTCTGTCAAAAAATGGGATGTGTCCATGTTGTGTTTTGGGGCATTTCCTGTCGCTGGCGCTAGGCCTACCCACACAAGTGAGGTATCATTCTTATCGGGAGACTTGGGGGAACATGGAATAGCAAAACAAGTGTTATTGCCCCTTGTCTTTCTCTACTTTTTTTCCTTCCAAATATAAAAGAGTGTGTAAAAAAGATGTCTATTTGAGAAATGCCCTGCAATTCACATGCTAGTATGGGCACCCCGGATTTCAGAGATGTGCAAATAACCACTGCTCCTCAACACCTTATCTTGTGCCCATTTTGGAAATACAAAGGTTTTCTTGATAGCTATTTTTTACTCTTTATATTTCAGCAAATGAATTGCTGTATACCCGGTATAGAATGAAAACCCAAGGCAGGCTGCAGGTCATTTATTGGCTCTGGGTACCTAGAGTTCTTGATGAACCTACAAGCCCTATATATCCCCGCAACCAGAAGAGTCCAGCAGACGTAACGGTATATTGCTTTAAAAAATCTGACATTGCAGGAAAAAGTTACAGAGTAAAACGAAGAGAAAAATTGCAGATTTTTTCACCTCAATTTCAATATTTTTGTTTTCAGTTGTTATTTTCTGTAGGAAACCCTTGTAGGATCTACACAAATTACCCCTTGCTGAATTCAGAATTTTGCCTACTTTTCAGAAATGTTTCGGTTTCTGGGATCCAGCATTGGTTTCATGCCCATTTCTGTCACTGACTGGAAGGAGGCTGAAAGCACAAAAAATCTTAAAAATGGGGTATGTCCCAGTAAAATGGCAAAATTGTGTTGAAAAATTGGGTTTTCTGATTTAAGTCTGCCTGTTCCTGAAAGCTGTGAAGCTGGTGATTTTAGCACCGCAAACCCTTTGTTGATGCCATTTTTAGGGAAAAAAACACAAGCCTTCTTCTGCAGCCCCTTTTTCCCATTTGTTTTAAAAAAAACGAAATTTTCACTGTATTTTGGCTAATTTCTTAGCCTCCTTCTGGGGAACCCACAAAGTCTGGGTACCTCTAGACTCCCTAGGAGATTGGCAAAAAAGGACGCAAATTTGGCGTGGGTAGCTTATGTGAACAAAAAGTTATGAAGGCCTAAGCGCGAACTGCCCCTAATAGCCAAAAAAAGGTTTGGCACAGGAGGGGGAAAAGGCCTGGCAGCGAAGGGGTTAAGGGTCTTGTTTGTAATATCATTGCAGTAGGACTACTAGCCCTGAAAATGTGTAATGCACTATGTTCTCAAGGGACTAAATATATGGTTACACTGCAATATTTTCAGTCATTTTCCTTTTGTGTGGTTATGTCCTCTAGGGGCTAATTATATGGAAACATGATCATGTTCCTTACAAGTGCTATTTCCATTGTGGTGTGCTCTAGGGGCTGTTCTGAGTTTTACAGTCTCATGGCACATGTTTATTTCTGATAAGGGTTTTTATTGGGTTTATATGATAATTATATATGTTTAATTAATCGCTCCTTATTGTAGTTATGACAATGATTCAGGCCAACTTAACATCCTTATTACACTATGACTGAAATGTTTGGGTGACCCTTCTAGTATATTTCTCAGGTTACTGCTAAGTGGCTGTCTTGTTTTGGGAATTGTTAGCCAGCCAGCAACTCTGATGTGTGGTGGTGAAAGTGGTATTCTATTGGAATTAGCATGGCAGATTTAAATTAGGATGCTAAATGGCAACATTTTCTATTTTTGCAGCAGATAGAGGTAGAAGGTAAATGGAAGTGCATTAGTTATATGCAGGGCCCCAGGAATTGTGTAGCAGGAAAAGACCAAATTATGAGGTACTGTTGACCAACTTGTGTAACAAGAAAAGTCCAGTTAAGGAATTTACAACGCCAATAGCTCTAACTCAAGCAAATGCGAGACCCATCGCATTGCAAATGCTTGGCTTTTTTGAGAGCACATGATTCTATGTCAGGACCGGAGGCTTCGTATTATGCTTCTCTCTCAATGCTTTATTTTTACAGCAGCCAATCACAAGAGAGTAACTAAAAAACAAAACATATCCGTTCATTCAATGGAAGGCGTCATAACCATAGAGACCAGTACTGTATATAAGCTCACGAGGATAAAGCACTTCCTCTTTCTTTGCTGCTGCCGCAGCCAGTTAAGTGTTTTTCATATTCGATCTTATTTGGTGTTATTGTTAGCTTGCGCGCGCTCTTCGTTTTGGCACTGTGGAGCGGGAGCGGGAGTTTCGCTAGAGGGGCTCTCCCCTAGCGAGGATCGGGAATCCGATCGGAGTACCGGCAGCAAGTATTTCATTTATTATTTCACTCACACGCACGCTCGCGCGCGCGCGCGCGCACACACACGCACGCACGCTTTGGCGCGTGATTCATCCCGTTTGAATTGCCGATCGGCTCGTACTGCATTTAGGAGCCTGACAGCAAATTTCGGCGGGGTGCTCGCGGGCAGATTTCACCCGTTTTTTGCATCCATTTAACCAATGCTGCGCTCAATACCTGGCCGGTGACTCCCACCTTGCTCTGATTTCTGGCTTGGTGATACTCCCTGACGCCCTGGGACCATCTGGTCGGCCCAGGGTTGAAACAATTTTGCATAGGCTTTGCCTAGAGTGCAGCAGGCTGCTCCCTCCACGCTCAATTGTATTTTGGTGCCTTATAGCCTGCTGGGGTTCCGCACTCCCCCTGATTGTAGTCCTGGGCTACTCTGATTGCAGTTACCCATACTGCCCTGAACATGGCGCAATCCTTCGCATATGACGAGGAGGATTATTATGGCGAAGACGCCCCTTCTTTAGAAGAGTCCCTTGTGGGTGCCCTTGATAATAGCATTCAGCTATCCGTTAACAAAGCCTTGGCCAAGGCTTTGGGACCCCTGACTCACCATTTTGAAAATTTTGCGCGCCAGAAGGGTTGGGTTCCCTCCATCCCTCCGAATCAAGATGCCCATAAAGACGCCCCTGAGAATCTCCCTTCCACCTCCAAGGGCAAGTCAAAAAGGCAAAAATGGGCGCATTCTGAGCTGTTTGACAAGCTGGCCGCCACTATTCATTCTGAGCATGGTTATAGCTCACTCAATTTACAAGAGGTTCAGGATTCAGACTCCTCTTCTAATAATTCTCCAAATGCCTCGTCAGATTCTGACTCCGATTCTAGCGTCCACTCAGCATCTACTAAGCGCAAGAAGCGTTCTAAGACCAAACATCAGGCCCCCAAGGCGCCTCGTCTTCTTAATTTTAAGCCTGAGGACATTGTTCATCCTCGTTCCTCCAGCTGGACTCCCCCTCCAGAAGTAGCGTTGTACATGCAGGAGCATGTTAGAGCCGGCTTCGATAAGGAAGTTCGAGCGAGATTAAAGGCAGAATGCCCCAGACCAGAGCTGGAAGGCAAAGTCACCGATACCCCAGATGTAGACCCCACTATGGTGACTTTCCTAAAGAAGTGGGCTAAAGACCCTAAGAAGGGCTTGGATCGGGCATGGAGATCATGCCAGGATAAACTTCTAGACCTCACCGGCCCACTAGCAAAAATCCTGGAGTTGGCTTATGTCTCTAAAGAATCGAATGCCCCTATTGATCCTGACATTCTCATGGGTTGGGCACAACGCTCCATCTGCCTTTTGGGGAATGCCAATGTGGCGATTTCATCTGAACGACGCCGTTCTATTCTTATGCGTGTCGATCCCCAACTCAACGAACTAGCTTCTTCGGAAGCGGGGCAAGCCGCACAAGGCCTCCTTTTTGGAGCTCCCTTCCTCAAGGATTTATCCAGATTTGCGGCTACATTTAGCTCCATGGATAAGGCGCAGCTTTCCCTTAAGAAGGTATTCAGGGAGACTCTTTTTCGTAGGGCCGGACGCGGTCGGGGCCGCTCGTCAGGCCGTTCCTTCTATCAAGGCCCCAGAAGAGACTCGTTCTCCCGTGGCAGGGGTTTCTACAGGGATCAGCAGGCAGACAACACCTTTTACCCCACACGCCCCCGCGCAGGGAGATCTCGTTTCCGTAGAAACGCCTACAAGGGTCAGCAAGGAAACTCCCAGGATGCCTCCTCTGCAGGTGAGACTTATTCCTTTTTCGGAGGTACTGCTGGGGGGCAGGGTCCAAACATGTCTGGGGGAATGGCAGAGAATAACCAAGGACCCTTGGGTGTTGGAAACCGCTCGAGGTTTCAAACTGGAGTTCTATCGCTCCCCTGTGCAACGTTTTATCCCTCCCCTTCACCGTTTTTCCCGTCCCGACCAAGAAATCATGAATTCGGAAATTCTTGCTCTTCTCAAAAAAGGAGCTATTTGTCGGGCAGACCCTCATCCTCGAGGGTTCATCAGCCCCATTTTTCTGGTGGAAAAGAAGGGCGGCGGTTCAAGATTAGTCCTAAACCCCAAAGATTTCAACGCCTGGATAGTTTACAGGCATTTCAAGATGGAGGGAATCCACCTCCTGAGAGATGTTCTTCAGGAATCAGATTGGATGGTTCGTTTAGATTTAAAAGACGCTTATCTAAGCATACCAATCTTTCCTCCTCATCGACGCTTTCTCCAGTTCTTCTGGATGAACCAATGTTTCGAGTTTCAGGTTCTCCCCTTTGGGCTTTCCTCCGCACCTTGGTGCTTTACCAAGATGATGCGCCCAGTAGTCGAATCCCTTCGGGCCAAAGGAGTTCGCCTGATCGTCTATCTCGACGATCTAATCATTATGGCTCAAGACCTGTTGATTCTCCGGGAACACTTGTCCTGGGCAATCAATCTTCTTCAGAGTCTGGGATTTCTCATCAATCAGCCCAAATCTTGCCTTGTCCCATCCCAGCAGATGGAATTCTTGGGGTTCCAAATAGACTCTATTCGTTCCCTTCTGATCCTTCCGGCCCAGAAGATCCGCAACATCAAGAAGGAGTTGCGTCTTCTGTTGTCGAAACAGTATGTGTCTTTGAGGAGCTTAGCCCGGATGGTAGGTCTTTTGTCATCCTCGATTCAGGCCATCTTCCCGGGCCCTCTTCATTACCGGGCCCTTCAACGTCTCAAAATTTCCCACCTTCAGAAGGGTCTATCGTACTCAGACAAGATTCCTCTGTCGGAGGAAGCCCGATCGGAGATCCAATGGTGGCTGGACCACATGGACGCTTGGAATGGTCGGGCGATATTCGGCTCTTCGCCAGATGTGATACTAGAGGCGGACGCCAGCAGGTGGGGCTGGGGAGCATGCTTCGGTGCTCTGTCCACGGGCGGTCGTTGGTCCCAGGAGGAACTCCGCCTCCACATCAATTGTCTGGAACTTCTGGCCGGTTCTTTTGCAATTCGGAGTCTGTCTCCCCTGAAATCAGACTGTTGCATCCTTTTGAGGATGGACAACATATCTGCGGTCAGATATGTGAACAAACTGGGTGGTACGAGATCTCCGATTCTTGCTCAGATTGCCAAAGAGTTTTGGCAGTTCTGTCTTCAGCACCGCATTTCAGTGATTGCGGAACATCTCCCAGGAGTGGACAACACAGTGGCGGATTGGAACTCCAGGTTTCTGCGGGATGGCAGCGACTGGAGGCTCCTTCCTCAGGTGTTTTGTCACCTCCACCAGTTGTGGGGTCCCTTTTCCATCGACCTCTTTGCCTCACGCCTGAACCGACAACTTCCGTTGTTCTTCAGTTGGAGGCCGGATCCGGAGGCGACAGCCACGGATGCCTTCCTTCAGGACTGGTCTCTCCATCTGGGATATGCGTTTCCTCCTTTCAACATGATTCCTCGAGTTCTATCCCAGGTTCGACGCCAGCGTGTAGGGATTGCTCTGGTGACCCCCCTTTGGAGAGCTCAGGCATGGTTTCCTCTAGCTCTCGAGCTGTTGTGCGACTTTCCGCTTTTGATTCCGCACCAGCTCAACCTGTTGCTGGACCCTCTGGGGAATCCTCATCCTCTGATGTTGTCAGGCCAGCTACAACTAGTGGCATGGAAACTTTCCGGAGACAATGGCTTTTGCCAGGTATTTCAGAACAAGCTTCAAAGCTTATCCTCCAGGCATGGTCCTCTGGTACACACAAACGCTATGCCTCTGCATGGAAGCGTTGGGTTACTTGGTGTTCGGAACGGGATTCCGATCCCATTAAAGCAGATGTCAATCTAGTAGTCAACTTTCTGGCCTCTTTGGCAGCTGCAGGCCTCGCGTACAGATCTATTAACAATTATCGATCTGCCATATCGGCGGGCCATGTTCCGGTGTCAGGTAAACCTATAGGAGAACACTTTGTGGTTTGTAAACTGATGAGAGGTATCCGGCTTACTAATCCTCCCCTCCCGCGTTACTCCTCCCTTTGGGATGTTAACGCGGTCCTGTCTTTTATTTCTTCTTGGCCTGACAATGAATTCTTATCTCGTAAACAATTGTCGGCCAAACTTACTCTACTTCTATGTCTTGTTTCATGTAAAAGAGTATCTGACATTAAAGCTCTGGATCTATCGGGAAGGAGTTTTACTCCTTCTGGAGTTTCCTTTTCGATTTCCCGTCGTACTAAGACAGGTACTTCTTCGATCTCCTATCCCTCTTTTCCTCACAATACTAAACTTTGTTTAGTTCAGTGTCTGAAGGCTTATGAAGCGTCTACAGAGGGATTCCGGAGAGACCCCGGGGGTCAACTTTTGATTGCTCTTAATAAACCTTTTAATCCCGTTTCCTCTGCTACTCTAGCGAGATGGATTAGGTGGATTTTGTCTGAAGCGGGCATTGACGTCTCCGTTTTTGGAGCCCATTCGGTCCGTGGAGCTATGGCTTCGAAGGCTTTTTCTCTTGGAGCCAGACTAGAAGACATTATGAGAGCGGCAGACTGGTCCGCTGAGTCTACTTTTAAGACTTTCTATTATAAACCTATTGTGGATATCGCGTCAATTGTGGTTAGTCAGCTTTGAACTAGCATAATACGAAGCCTCCGGTCCTGACATAGAATCAAAAATGTTCTAGCTTTCGCGTCAAGAATTTTCAATTCTATTAAGGACACGGAGGCGAGGATTATCCCACCCGGATTACAGAGATTAACATACTTAAGAGTTAAGTATTTTTTATGTTTTACTTTTCACTGTGATTGAATTGTATGCCCTCCCTTTGTATAAGAGTTTATGATCTCTTTTCCGTGGTCTATAACTAGTTTTTGTTTGTGTCCTCTAGGTTTTGAACAGAAACAATGAGGATCTGGACGTTCGTGGGATTCTCGGTCTGTTTTCCGTTGGATTCCTGGTCCCTCTTTTTCAACGTGGTTCTTGGATTTCATTTGGATCCAGTTATTGACTGTTATTGACTCTTTTGTTGAATTTTGTTCAGCATCCGCAAAGAAAGAGGAAGTGCTTTATCCTCGTGAGCTTATATACAGTACTGGTCTCTATGGTTATGACGCCTTCCATTGAATGATGGGATATGTTTTGTTTTTTAGTTACTCTCTTGTGATTGGCTGCTGTAAAAATAAAGCATTGAGAGAGAAGCATAATCCTCGCCTCCGTGTCCTTAATAGAATTGAAAATTCTTGATGCGAAAGCTAGAAAATTTTTGATTTATCGCATTCCCCAACTTCCCCGGCCCCGCCCGTTTTACCCCACAGCTTCGAATGCAGATGCTAATGTATTTCATGCACGCGCACTGACAGGGTAGTTGCCACCCGTTTGCCGAAAATTTTCACAAACACTTACTCCAAATATTCGTGCATTAGAGTTAAGATTAGCAAATCAGTGCCTCGGCTATTTGCGGGGCCTGTGCCGCTCCGATGAGTTTCAGAGTAAGTACACAAACATATGCACTTCCGAGCAGCACAGATGGCGGATTTTGGACAGGACGGAGAGAACACCAGAGCAACATGTCAGCGCGCGGTGTAAAGATATCGCTGACGGGCCTCTTTTTCCCTCCCATTTCTGTGACATATTTTTACAATGTATGACTCATGGGCGCTGCGCAGTCCGTTCTCAGTTTCGCTGCGCAGGGTGGGGAGGGGTCGGTCCGGGTGTGGCCTCACATTCCTGGCAGCCAGTGTCCCTCAGAGCGGCGCGCGAGCAGCTGATCGCCCGAGCTGTCTTCGCCGACCCCGCAGGTGAGGGGGTAGACCAGGGGAAACGGCCGAGACTGCGTGGCTCGAAGGAGCTGGACAAGCAGGGTGGGCTACGGGAGAGTCACTGTGGTGGGGGCCAGGGAGGGCGCAGTGCGGCTCTGCGGTAGGAAGGAGGTAACTGCAGCAGGAAGTGAAGCTGGAGACTGTGATGGTGGTAGTGTAAGGGCGCCGTGGAGGCTGTTAGCGGCTCCTGTGCTGCGCGGCCTTTACGGGAACTGTGGGGTCTGCCTGCAGGGAGTAATTTCAGTGGGCATTTCTGCGAGGATCATCGTGGTGTAAAACATGAGAGTGGTCCTGTGCGGGTAACTCTTTCGGGTGGGCGGGGTCCTTTGAGTCTCGGGAGTGGGACGGGTTTTGTGTGTGCTTTAAGAACGCGAAGCGATAACCCGGAGCTGTGTGAAACTAGACTGTCTTGCGGACAGCAGTACTTTTGGTCCTCGGGATACTTGCAGAGGTAAATATGTTACTGGGCAGACTTGGCTTGAGCTCTCGACTTCTGGCTTAATTATAGAAGGTTTTTCATTGGTAATGCCTCTTAGTGCTTTTTTGGGGTTATTAAATAATAACGTCTGATTAAACTCTAAAGAGTTAAATAAGTGAAGTTAAAGCAAAGGCTATACTGTTCGAACGTAGCCGCAGGCATATTGAAGTAAGGCTTGTGCAGGTCATGGGTCTTACAGGTTGGGATTTAACCAGAGGAGTCTTAACAAGTCTTGTGCATTGAATGTATTTGTATATCGTTTTTTTTTTTTTTTTTTTTGTAAAGTTCCACAAGAACAGATTATTGTGTTTTGCGTATCGCGTGCTATATAAATTATTTCGAGTGCTTTCCCTAGTTTTATTTTTAAACTTTGTGGAATATTTAAGTATCAAAAACCAGAGTGCTAGTCTTAAAGAGTTCGGCATGTGTGTGAAGGATTATATGTACTGCAGTAAAACGTAAACTCGCACTACAGTCGTAAATTTTGAGATTAACGAGTATGGGCTAAAATGTGCCTTGTTTTAGCACGTCAAAGTAGTGTGTGTTTTTTTTTTTTTGGGGGGGGGGCTTGGTATGTATGGTATTTACAGAACAATTGCCGGGCTACAAAGCAACTGAGTGGTGTACAGAAGGAGGCGCGGAGTTGCAGGCTAAAAAGCCATAAACAAAATTGGGATAGCACAGAGTAAAGTAATTCTAGAGAGGTTGGGCGTTAGTTTAGAGGACTATCAGTGGGTAGGTATTACGTAACATTATTGAAGGCGTGCAAACAACGCTCTCAGTCCCAGAATAACACTGGTAAATCGCTATGCGTGTATTTCTGTGAATTCATTTATTCATGTATATATTTAATTTATTTAGTTGTGTACTGGAGTTCTAGCCGTTCGGTTACTTTAGAGAGCTCTGTTTTTTAAAATAGAGATACTATTTCAAGAGTTCACATGAATCCGTGTAAAGAGAATATGCTTACAGACAAAATGTCAGCAAATGTTTTGCAAATTGAAATTCGGTATTTTTGGATGTGCATTAGAAATGTGCGTGTTTGTGCTGTATGAGGTCAAATTTGAGCAAACTTATTAAAACCAAGAGATTGTTAAATAGACTCTCTTTCTTTGGGACACCTCGGCCTTTATACTTTTCTGAAGTGAGGATGGAAATACTCAAAATCTGCTTCGAGCTGAGAGGCCTCGGTTATTATCAGAGTTGATGACTAAAGCAATTTAACAATAACTATTAATGCTATTTCCAGAATGCCTTTCGAATGTTTGCATCAGGCCCTTCACATCGCATGTAACAACGGAAGTTGGTTGCTCAGTGTAAATCTGTTCTAACATGTCGTCCCAAGGTGCGATCAGTGGTCCATTTGGTGGGACTGGCTGTGCCGCCATATTTTGTTTCTTTGGAGAGCAGGCGTCAGTAGTCTGTTAAAGTGTCCGCTAGTGCTTCCCTGTAATTGTCCTGTATCGTGCCTCACTAGAGTGCCGGGCAGCGGTGCCACACACACACTGTCAGCTAGAGGGTGCGAAGGGACCAATTTTATAGCGCTGCTTTATAAATCACAGAACCTTCGTATACTTTTCCTTGATTGAAGTAACGATACTGGAGAATTAAGAAGAGTTGGTAAATAGTTCTAATTTTTGTAAAGAATCAAAAAACACAGTCCTTAAGAACCGGATCAAAGCACACCGTCCTGAAGAACCGGCTCTGCCACACTAAAAGCAAAAAAAAAAAAAGCCCGACCCAGGGAGTACTTCCACTTTTCTCCCTGAAAATTAATTGAGATGAAGATATTATAATCATAGCTGGTGGCTTGTTTAACCATATGCACCTCCCTCGGTTTCACAGCACAGGAGACTCATTGCCTTACACTTCAGCTGAAGCATTTTAACTGTCAGAATTAACGATCTGGGATGGTTGTGTTTCCACAAAAAGTAGGGTAACTGTTTTTCTAAAATTAAAGTATGGGCAGGTCATGAGAATCACAGGACATTGAGCCTAGGCCAAAACTCAAACTTGTTTCCCTTGTTTCAAAGTCAGCAGTGTTGGCTGTAACCCTACATTCTCTCCACTTATCTTTTGGCTTACGGACAGTCAAGCTGAAAAGCACCACGGATTCGTAGCGTACCCTTGCAATTATACCGAAGTTCTTCAGCTTCCCACAATGTCCTGCACGGCTCAGCCTGGTTGACGGTGAAAGAAGCCAGTAAGGTTCCTAGTTAAGACACCTGATATCTCCCATACTGACAGTGGTACTGTATATACCTCACATGTGCCATACAATTTACCTGCCTCATGCCTGCCATCTGTTCACTGACGGACTTCGAGCCTTTACCAGATGACTGCACGTGTTCCCCGGAGTATGCTGCAGTCTCTACCAGAGTCAGTACAGGGACCTGGTTAGCAGGCTCCGTGTTGATGTTGACAAGCAGACTTAAACCAACAAGAATCACCAGACCTCCATACTAAGACAAGAGCTGGCGCATTTCCTCCAAAGGGGGCATCATGAGTGACTCCTTGGGAAGCATGCATCGTCTAACATCATCTGAGGTTTTACATTAGAGACATCTGCTCAGTGTTCATTTATAAGACCGAAATGAAAGCAAAATAATTTTAACAAGTCATGCACTTTTCAGGTATAGCTTCCCTCAAAAGATCATGCTGTTCGAAAAGAACATGCTGTTTAAGATTACTTTTCATGTTCTTAGAAGCCTGTGAGAAATAATACAGTGATAGATATAGTTTTCTAATTAAAATGCAAAGGCCACAAATGGACCTTATCAACAATTTCACAAGTAATGATACATACATTTAATAAATGTGTCATGAGGGATTAGGAGAAGAAAGCATTACATGGAGTAAGCAGATTTTTAGTGTTTCTTATAAGATATGTAGAATTGCAGTTGGTTTTGACAGGCTGGCTGAAGAATTGTCAGCTAACACTGGCAGTGTGATATATACCGTAGTTGATCCATGAAAATGTTACCTCAGTGATTCCTGATTTCAAAGTCTATATTTATAATTGAAACCTGTGGCAAACTTCTCAGTATGTTTTTAAATGTATTTTTTTATATACAGTCAAGTTTGCCTGGCAAAAATTAAGTTGAAGTTTGTACCAAAAATTCTGCATTGTTGGATGAACTCACAGCCTAAGCTATCACTGACATCCTTTGGTCTGCTAGTTTGACCCTGTAAGTGCTCTCTTTTAGACATGTGTTGTGTGGTGTCTGACTTTACAAAGTGTAATATTTTGGTACTGGCGCACTAGCTGTAAACACTCAAGGTACAGCCTGAAGGACTTTAAATATTTAGAAAGCCAAGCCAGATTCTATGCATAACTAAGTAAGAAGTGAGCAGCCATTTCCAGTTATTGTGCATTTGATAATAATGCATGGGTGAAAAGGTCAAAACATAAATACTTTGCAATTTCATTGCTGAGTTTCACTGTAGCCACCCTTTCTCTGTCTGAGGTTTTGCATTAGTTGCATTAGAGACGTCTTCACGGTGTTCATTCATATGACAGAAATGAAAGGAAAATCATTTTAACGAACTCTGCACTTTTCAGGTATAGTTTTCTTCAAAAGATCTGAAGGTGGAGCCAGGGCCTTGACTCTTTCCAATTTCACCTGTCTTTTTTTGGGAAGTTCTGTGTTATATTTCCGAGAATGCTATTTGTGATGTAACACAAGGAGAATGCTGTCCGACCTGCACACGAGGGAGAGTGCAGCAATCTGTGTGCTTGGTTCACGGCGCCCCTGGCTTGTTTTAGAGGCGCCCCAGGGTGCCACGGCACACAGATTGGGAACCGCTGCTCTAACTGGTTACCATAGTTTGTAATCCCATGACAGACCCAGATTCCTCATATGCAAGTGTTAGCTAAATATATTGCAGCATAAGTGAGGCATGCTCTCTACCTCTGCTGTGTGGACGCACTTAGTGCAGCTGGCCCAAAACCAAAGGATCAATTTGCAGATCTGTTTCCAGTATCAAGAGTTCAGTCAATCAATCAAAACATTTCTTAAGCGCCCTACTCACCTGTTATGGTCTCAAGGCACTGTGGGGAGGCGGAGGAGAGGGGTTGCCGTTTACTGCTCTAAAAGCCATGTCTTGGGGTGCTTTCTGAAAGTTAGGAGGTCCTGGGTCTTGTGTAGGTTGGTGGGAGGGAGTTCCAGGTTTTGGCAGCGAGGTGGGAGAAGGATCTGCCGCCGGAGGTGGTGCGTTGGATGCGGGGGACTGTGGCGAGGGTGAGGTGAGCAGAGATGTCATTGGTATGTGGAAGTTTACTCGTTCGTTGAGGTAGGCCAGTCCAGTGTCGTGGAGGGATTTGTGAGCATGGATGAGAACTTTGAAGATGATCCTTTTGCTGATGGGCAGCCAGTGAAGGGATCTGAGGTGAGCAGAGAGGTATTTGTGGCAGGGGAGGTTGAGTATTTGACGTGCGGCTGCGTTCTGGATTCACTGGAGTTTTTTTCTGGAGCTTGGCTGTACTCCCAGTGTAGAGGGCATTGACGTAATCCAGTCTGCTGCTGATGAGGGCATGGGTGACCATTTTTCTTGTTTCTAAAGGAATCCATTTGAAAGTCTTGCGTAGCATGCAAAGGGTGTGGAAGCAGGAGGACGATATGGTGTTGATTTGCTGGGCCATGGAGAGAGATGAGTCTAGGACGATGCCAAGGTTGTGTGCGTGGGTGTTGGGGGTGGTCCGAGGGTGGTGGGCCACCAGGAGTCGTCCCATGCTGTCCTGTTGTCGCCTTTTTGACTGAAAACCTGCCTGCTGCCATGATGGTTCACCTGACGTATTTAGGTGTTGGAGGTGCCATAGCCGAAAGCCCGCATTTGAACTGCCGCCTCTGCCAGGAAACAGCGCCCGCGTCTACAGCGGGAGAGGTAAAAGTGGATGCTAGCGGGAACCCAGACACCATTACCGTTGTGCAGATTTGGATGTGTCATACTGGCAATAAAACAAGTGGCGGTCCGACCTTTGCTTCTGAGTTGGTGGATTGGGGGGGGGGGAGGGGTACAAGTTTGCCTTTGTTTTCCAGATTCCACTTATGTTCTCCATTGGATCCTGCCGGACAAAACCTGCAGTCACTGCTGCCACCTACCCACGGAGAAATAACAACTGTGTATGTGTATCACTTAGCTTTATGCCATAGCCCCTGCCATTGTATGCAGTCCATTGGGTCCTGCTGCAGTCTACCTCCGTCAGCAAGTCCATTACCATTCCACCGCTTGCAGAGCAGTAACATCGAAATACGGCAGGTGGATTACTGTTGACTTGATGGCCTTTTCGGGTCCGCCACAGATGCAGCTTGGTGGTAACACCATCAAGATCTAAATCAGGCCCGAAGTGATTTAGTCAGAATCACAGGATGTTGACCAGATGTGAACCTGGTTTCCCCAGCTCTGAAGTCAGCAGCTCAGACCAGTATGCCACATCCTCTGTCAAAATATGATAGATTCATGGAGGTGTGTCTGTAAATAGGATCTGTGAGGGATAGTGCTTTCACTCATACATCCACCACACACACTTAGATTTGAGTGTCATTTAAACCAGTTTACAGGGAAAGTGTGTCTCAGATGAATGAATGACCAGGGAAAGGCCCAGCCATAACGTTATGCATATTCTTGGACAATTTGCAATGCATTTTCCTAACGTTTACTCAAACCTAAGTGGTTCTGGGGTACGTTAATCAAAAAACTGGGAGGGTATGTCAGTCCAGTGTATGCGCTGTAATTACTGACATTACTGTGAAGTAACTTAATAATAAAGTTAATCCGAGCATAATATCTGTACCTACACTTGGGACTATACAAATCACATATGTAGTGTTAGGAAATAGTTGTAAAATCGGCAACGTCGTTGAGTAAGGACACGTATTAACATAATTTACACTGAACTGCAGCGGTTCAGTTCCCGAGGACCACCTTTATTACTTTACTCAATCACTTGTTATCTAATGTATTTGCTAAAAAAGAGTCACTCCGTTCTAAAAGGAAAGCAAAGAAGATATTTTTTGTTCAGCACCACCCTTCCGCTCACGGAAAGCGGAAGCCAGTGAGCTTTTCTGTGCTCTATTTTAAGGGCATCCCATTTGTTTCAGGGCAACTCGCAGACTAAAGTCAGGTCACTGGATGTCAGTAAGACAGAAGACTGTCCGGATAAGCATTTTATCCATGAGAGTTTCAGAAATCACACGCTGTTGAAAAGGGTAATACTATCAAATGACGATTCAGTTAGTGGTGCAGCTAGCATTACTTTTTAATAATTTTTTTGTGTTTCTTTTAAAAATGAATGTTTTAATATACACTCGGGCGCTGTAGTTAAGCATACTTTTATAGATTAGAAAAAATACAAACAAACTGTGGACTACTTCTTTGTCACTTTGAGTTTACTACTCTTCGCTGGTCTTAGTTCATCAATCTGGATTTTATCAGTTCAGTTGTCTTGTCACAAAACCAGTGCTCCATTAATAAAGAGTATATGTCATATTAGTGAGAAAGCTAAACTCCATTCCTCTTTGAGGTATGATGAAGACTCTAGACAACATGAAGATTTAGACTAATTGTTCAGTCAGAGGTGTTCGCCCACGACGTGCTTCCACCTTCCAGTCTGAAAGCCCACTGAAACTGACCATCCAACCCAGAATGTTGCACAGTTAGACACATTACTTGACATTACTTCGCAGTGCTTAGCCTATTACCATATCACATCACATCACCTCCCTCTTCATATAATTAAATGATTACATCAACAATATATCTTTAAATGCATTAGAAAAGTATACTGTAAGTTACCTAACATCACAAAGAAAAATACGAATAAACTGCTATATCTTAAAATGTTAGTGCCTAATGAAATCATCAAATTTCTTGGGACTTTTCTAATGCGAGGTCCTGCAGATCTCTTTACGTTGTTCTCACTTGTAACTCCGCTATGCACAGTTGTTGAAGAGTTATCACCAAATGGTAAATGTATATCTTCAGAACCATTGCTTGAATCTGACAATAAGCACTCGGGGCACCTGTCAATCATGATCTGGAGTTGATTTTCTATTGGTGGCCACCAGTAGTGTTGTTCGATCTTTATACACATATTATTGGCACCTAGGTGTCCCTGGTGTGCTTTGGATATAATAGAACTGCGCAGTTCTGTAGGTGGAGCAAAACAATCACCTCAGAGAATCAGACCATTTATCACGGATAAATGCTCAACAATGTGATCAATAACCTTCACCAGTTTTTGATCCTCTATGTAGGCGTTTGCCCAATGCTGTTCTTTTATTGTAGATTTGTAGTCACATAGTGCATCCACCAGCGCCACATACTCCACATAATCTACTAGCATACTGTCTTTATTGTTGTTCAGCGGCATGCACGGTAAGCAGTCTGCCTGGATGTTTCTCCCACCTGGAATGTCTGATTTAAGAGATTGTTCTCCTGCAGTTTAGAAACAAGTCTGGTAAGCCTTGCAGACATATTGTTCTGATAGTACACATTTCCACAAGTTACAAACGGTTTATGAACTGTATTCACTTTCAACTTTGTCTCCCAAATATTAATCCTGAACTTTTGTACAGCCCATACAAATTGTAGAGCCTCCCGCTCTATAGTGCTGTACTGGAATCATACGGCTTCTGAGTTCTCGATGCAAATTATATGTTTTTTTCTGTACCTGCAACTCTCTAACACTACTCCCACACCTCGGATGCTGGCATCCACTGTTATGATCAAAGAGCAGCTTTCACAGAATGCACTTAATGCTGGCGCTTCTATGATCAAACCTTTTAATGTGTTCAAAGGCCTCAAAATCTCCTGTCCTTTCAAACTTTTGGCCTTTCTGAGCAGTAATCTCATGGGTTCAACAGCCTGCGCATAACCTGGCACAAAACATGCATAGTATTCAGCTAGACCCAGAACGAATGCAATTCATCCCTATCCACAGGCACTTTTGCATCTTTAATTGCCTTAATAAGGAAACCTTTGGGTTTTATTTCAGAACTACAGGGAGTGCAGAATTATTAGGCAAATGAGTATTTTGACCACATCATCCTCTTTATGCATGTTGTCTTACTCCAAGCTGTATAGGCTCGAAAGCCTACTACCAATTAAGCATATTAGGTGATGTGCATCTCTGTAATGAGAAGGGGTGTGGTCTAATGACATCAACACCCTATATCAGGTGTGCATAATTATTAGGCAACTTCCTTTCCTTTGGCAAAATGGGTCAAAAGAAGGACTTGACAGGCTCCGAAAAGTCAAAAATAGTGAGATATCTTGCAGAGGGATGCAGCACTCTTAAAATTGCAAAGCTTCTGAAGCGTGATCATCGAACAATCAAGCGTTTCATTCAAAATAGTCAACAGGGTCGCAAGAAGCGTGTGGAAAAACCAAGGCGCAAAATAACTGCCCATGAACTGAGAAAAGTCAAGCGTGCAGCTGCCACGATGCCACTTGCCACCAGTTTGGCCATATTTCAGAGCTGCAACATCACTGGAGTGCCCAAAAGCACAAGGTGTGCAATACTCAGAGACATGGCCAAGGTAAGAAAGGCTGAAAGACGACCACCACTGAACAAGACACACAAGCTGAAACGTCAAGACTGGGCCAAGAAATATCTCAAGACTGATTTTTCTAAGGTTTTATGGACTGATGAAATGAGAGTGAGTCTTGATGGGCCAGATGGATGGGCCCGTGGCTGGATTGGTAAAGGGCAGAGAGCTCCAGTCCGACTCAGATGCCAGCAAGGTGGAGGTGGAGTACTGGTTTGGGCTGGTATCATCAAAGATGAGCTTGTGGGGCCTTTTCGGGTTGAGGATGGAGTCAAGCTCAACTCCCAGTCCTACTGCCAGTTCCTGGAAGACACCGTCTTCAAGCAGTGGTACAGGAAGAAGTCTGCATCCTTCAAGAAAAACATGATTTTCATGCAGGACAATGCTCCATCACACGCGTCCAAGTACTCCACAGCGTGGCTGGCAAGAAAGGGTATAAAAGAAGGAAATCTAATGACATGGCCTCCTTGTTCACCTGATCTGAACCCCATTGAGAACCTGTGGTCCATCATCAAATGTGAGATTTACAAGGAGGGAAAACAGTACACCTCTCTGAACAGTGTCTGGGAGGCTGTGGTTGCTGCTGCACGCAATGTTGATGGTGAACAGATCATAACACTGACAGAATCCATGGATGGCAGGCTTTTGAGTGTCCTTGCAAAGAAAGGTGGCTATATTGGTCACTGATTTGTTTTTGTATGTCAGAAATGTATATTTGTGAATGTTGAGATGTTATATTGGTTTCACTGGTAATAATAAATAATTGAAATGGGTATTTTTTTTTTTTTGTTAAGTTGCCTAATAATTATGCACAGTAATAGTCACCTGCACACACAGATATCCCCCTAACATAGCTAAAACTAAAAACAAACTAAAAACTACTTCCAAAAATATTCAGCTTTGATATTAATGAGTTTTTTGGGTTCATTGAGAACATGGTTGTTGTTCAATAATAAAATTAATCCTCAAAAATACAACTTGCCTAATAATTCTGCACTCCCTGTAGATAGTGTTTCCCAAATATTCAAGTTCATTGGTCGAAAACTTGCATTTATCAAATCGAATTGTCATGCCTTTATGTAAGAGAATAAACAACACTTTCTACAAAATTTTGTTATGTTCCTCCCATTCTTTCGCATAAACCAAAATGTCATCCTGGTATGCTTGCTCCCCTTTGACGTCCCTGAACAGACTGTCCATCGTTTTCTGAAAGACACTCTCTTCGGATGCTAATCCAAAGGGTAGTGTAAAGGTACTTATACACATTATGTGGCGACACAAAAGTTGTTAACTCCTGCGATTCAACAGTTTGCGGTGGTAATCGGACTTTAGATCGATTACAGAAAACCACTTTGCACCCCCAGATTGGCCTATAATTCATGGATTTTGGGGAGTGGGTGGCAATCCACTACACTGTTCCTATTGAGGGCACGTAAATCAGCCCATAATCTAATTTCGCCAGACTTTTAGGCAGAAATGTGTCAACCTTCTTTGACAGGCCTAGATTACTCCTGTTCTGTCCTGTCCTATTTTTTTTAATCCTGGCCCAGAGCTGCACCAATAAAACCAAAAGCATACTCTGGAGTCAGAATTGGCTCTGATCCCTCGCCCCCTCACCCCCTCCTTTTATTTTGGTTCACACTCTGCCCTCTCACCACACCCTACTCACTGGTGTAGGCCGACCTCACCTCTAAAACTTCTGCAGGCCTTCTCCTTCTTAAAAAGAGGGGGTTGTTGCCCACAGCGTTATTACGGCGCAAGGAAGTTCCCTATGATGAAGCTTGCCGCCTTTGGCAGGTGAGGGAATTCGTCCTTCAAAAAGGATGTTTCCACTGTTGCTAGGTCACCTTACTTGTTCTTTCCCCTCCCTCGTTTCTTCTTTCTCTGTTTTGGATTGTCCCTGTTATAGACCAGAGGAGGTTAGAGTGGTAGATAGTGATTTAATTTGGGGGAGGCAACCCCTGCTAGTCTCTAAATTTCCCTTATTTTGTAAAACGAGGTCCAAACCCTTTCACCAAGCCAACTTGCCCACTAAATAGTAGTTTTAACTCCGACAGAATATTCTCAACAGTTTCCTTTATGCTGTCCACATAGGCTACTGGGATTTCTCCAACCCTTACAGGATTTTCTCAACCAGGAACCAAATAAGAACCCATTCTGTCCAGATCTTGCTAACCTACGATGTTTTTACCTTTGACTACAAAAACGTTCCTGTAGAGTTCTCTGTTAAGGCAAGACACCTTGGCAGTAAAGCATCCTAACATCTCAGTGTCATTTACTCGAATGACTTAGGGGTTATCTCTGTGGGTAACAAAGCAATAATCATGCCCCAGTTTCAAGGAAAGTTGTATTGTAAGATAGTTATAGGTGAACTGAGTCTGCCATAACTTGGAGCGGAACTTTGTCAGTGAACGCCTCGCATATAGGTTCTTTGACCAACGTACACTCAGATTTACATTCTAATGTAAGGATAACATTGAGCAACTCTGCACATGAATCTAAATTGACATCTCCGGTTCTGACTTTCATTGGGTTTTTTGCACTCTTGCATACATTCTGAAAATGGCCAAGCTTTTTGCATATTAAACACTGTTTGCCTAAGGCTGGACAACCTGCAAAATAACACGGGTGTTTTTTATAATCACCTATAGCATAAACTAAATTGTTTATTAATATTGTTCTTTGTTACTTTCCTTTCTAGTGTTAACTGCACAAACCGACTCCAAATCTTCCTCATCGGAAGATGAAACTGGGTTGACAGCAGACACAGCATGGAGAATTTTAGATGAGATTACAGACCTTTCAATGCTTTTGACAATGTCAATGACCTATTAACGTAGGATTCCTAAAATTTAGGAGTCTCTCCTGTTCTCTACGAACAGTTAAATACAAATTGGTTTCAGATATATTACGTTTGGACCAAATTCACAAGTTGCTGCCAACACTCTTAGAGCCAATAAATATTACTGCACATTTTCTTCTGCTTGTTGTTTACACTTAAAACAATTATAGAGCTCAAGCATATTATACTCATCTGAGAATTGTTTTTGTAGCCTTGCAATAGCTTCCAAGTATACGTTCCATTGACCATCTCCTGATTGAGCTTGCAGTGCAGGTACTGGTGGTAGACTATCGTAAATTTGTTAGGCTGTCAGCCAGAGACTGCCAAACAATAGGGCACATTTCTATGCAGGACTATATCCATTGGCATCTATAGTTTTTGGATGTTTTTCAAATAGTCTAAACAATTGAATCCACTTTATTGTTGGTTTGCCAGAGTGACTTAGAAACAGAGGTGGCTGAGTATTTTGATGAGAAGTGGCCATGATTTTAGATGAATGCCCTCAAGAAAATGTAAATTCCAAAGATTATCTTAACAAATAGCTTTGGGGCTAAAAATTTGCTCTTATGAATCCTAAAGCACAAAAGTTACTTGGTAAGACCTTTGAAAATGTTAATGGTTGAGAAGGTGTGTGTGTTATTGTAGGAAGTTGGCTCTGTATGTGCTATTTCAAAGTAAGGAATAGCATGCACAGAGTCCAAGGGTTCCCCTTAGAGGTAAAATAGTGGTAAAAATAGATAATACTAATGCTCTATTTTGTGGTAGTGTGGTCGAGCAGTAGGCTTATCCAAGGAGTAGTGTTAAGCATTTGTTGTACCTACACATAGACAATAAATGAGGTACACACACTCAGAGACAAATCCAGCCAATAGGTTTTGTTATAGAAAAATATCTTTTCTTAGTTTATTTTAAGAACCACAGGTTCAAATTCTACATGTAATATCTCATTCGAAAGGTATTGCAGGTAAGTACTTTAGGAACTTCAAATCATCAAAATTGCATGTATACTTTTCAAGTTATTCACAAATAGCTGTTTTAAAAGTGGACACTTAGTGCAATTTTCACAGTTCCTAGGGGAGGTAAGTATTTGTTAGGTTAACCAGGTAAGTAAGACACTTACAGGGCTTAGTTCTTGGTCCAAGGTAGCCCACCGTTGGGGGTTCAGAGCAACCCCAAAGTCACCACACCAGCAGCTCAGGGCCGGTCAGGTGCAGAGTTCAAAGTGGTGCCCAAAACGCATAGGCTAGAATGGAGAGAAGGGGGTGCCCCGGTTCCGGTCTGCTTGCAGGTAAGTACCCGCGTCTTCGGAGGGCAGACCAGGGGGGTTTTGTAGGGCACCGGGGGGGACACAAGTCCACACAGAAATTTCACCCTCAGCGGCGCGGGGGCGGCCGGGTGCAGTGTAGAAACAAGCGTCGGGTTCGCAATGTTAGTCTATGAGAGATCTCGGGATCTCTTCAGCGCTGCAGGCAGGCAAGGGGGGGATTCCTCGGGGAAACCTCCACTTGGGCAAGGGAGAGGGACTCCTGGGGGTCACTTCTCCAGTGAAAGTCCGGTCCTTCAGGTCCTGGGGGCTGCGGGTGCAGGGTCTCTCCCAGGCGTCGGGACTTTAGGTTCAAAGAGTCGCGGTCAGGGGAAGCCTCGGGATTCCCTCTGCAGGCGGCGCTGTGGGGGCTCAGGGGGGACAGGTTTTGGTACTCACAGTATCAGAGTAGTCCTGGGGTCCCTCCTGAGGTGTTGGATCGCCACCAGCCGAGTCGGGGTCGCCGGGTGCAGTGTTGCAAGTCTCACGCTTCTTGCGGGGAGCTTGCAGGGTTCTTTAAAGTTGCTGGAAACAAAGTTGCAGCTTTTCTTGGAGCAGGTCCGCTGTCCTCGGGAGTTTCTTGTCTTTTCGAAGCAGGGGCAGTCCTCAGAGGATGTCGAGGTCGCTGGTCCCTTTGGAAGGCGTCGCTGGAGCAGGATCTTTGGAAGGCAGGAGACAGGCCGGTGAGTTTCTGGAGCCAAGGCAGTTGTCGTCTTCTGGTCTTCCGCTGCAGGGGTTTTCAGCTGGGCAGTCCTTCTTCTTGTAGTTGCAGGAATCTAATTTTCTAGGGTTCAGGGTAGCCCTTAAATACTAATTTTAAGGGCGTGTTTAGGTCTGGGGGGTCAGTAGCCAATGGCTACTAGCCCTGAGGGTGGGTACACCCTCTTTGTGCCTCCTCCCAAGGGGAGGGGGTCACAATCCTAACCCTATTGGGGGAATCCTCCATCTGCAAGATGGAGGATTTCTAAAAGTCAGAGTCACCTCAGCTCAGGACACCTTAGGGGCTGTCCTGACTGGCCAGTGACTCCTCCTTATTGCTTTCTTTGTTCCCTCCAGCCTTGCCGCCAAAAGTGGGGGCCGTGGCCGGAGGGGGCGGGCAACTCCACTAAGCTGGAGTGCCCTGCTGGGCTGTGACAAAGGGGTGAGCCTTTGAGGCTCACCGCCAGGTGTCACAGCTCCTGCCTGGGGGAGGTGTTAGCATCTCCACCCAGTGCAGGCTTTGTTACTGGCCTCAGAGTGACAAAGGCACTCTCCCCATGGGGCCAGCAACATGTCTCTGGTGTGGCAGGCTGCTGGAACTAGTCAGCCTACACAGACAGTCGGTTAAGTTTCAGGGGGCACCTCTAAGGTGCCCTCTGTGGTGTATTTTACAATAAAATGTACACTGGCATCAGTGTGCATTTATTGTGCTGAGAAGTTTGATACCAAACTTCCCAGTTTTCAGTGTAGCCATTATGGTGCTGTGGAGTTCGTGTTTGACAGACTCCCAGACCATATACTCTTATGGCTACCCTGCACTTACAATGTCTAAGGTTTTGCTTAGACACTGTAGGGGCACAGTGCTCAAACACTGGTACCCTCACCTATGGTATAGTGCACCCTGCCTTAGGGCTGTAAGGCCTGCTAGAGGGGTGTCTTACCTATACTGCATAGGCAGTGAGAGGCTGGCATGGCACCCTGAGGGGAGTGCCATGTCGACTTACTCATTTTGTTCTCACTAGCACACACAGGCTTGTAAGCAGTGTGTCTGTGCTGAGTGAGGGGTCTCTAGGGTGGCATAAGACATGCTGCAGCCCTTAGAGACCTTCCTTGGCATCAGGGCCCTTGGTACTAGAAGTACCAGTTACAAGGGACTTATCTGAATGCCAGGGTGTGCCAATTGTGGATACAATGGTACATTTTAGGTGAAGGAACACTGGTGCTGGGGCCTGGTTATCAGGGTCCCAGCACTCTTCTCAGTCAAGTCAGCATCAGTATCAGGCAAAAAGTGGGGGGTAACTGCAACAGGGAGCCATTTCTTTACACAAGCCCCCCCCAGCCCACAGGCCAGGAGACTCAGCCCAAGCTGGGAGAGTCTTCCTAGTCTGTCAGGCGAGGAAGAGTAGGAGAAATAGGCTGGTTAGTTGCAGGGCCTACTCTGCCTTACATCCTTTTGTTCAGGTCATTCCCTTTGGGGAACTGACCTACTTCCACAGTGATAGGACCTAGTCTGAATTGCCTCTTGTCTGCCTCTTCAATGTCTCCACCCATTCTTTCTATTTTGGTCTTAGAGGTATCCACCTCTGCTAACTTTATCTTGGCCAGGGTTACCCCTAGCTTACCTAGAGAGGTTACCCAGAGCTGGAGTAACCCCACCATGACCAATAGGGTCAGGGGGCCTAACTTGCTATTTGGCATGGGGTCAGACCACCATGCTAAGGATAGTGCAGCCATAAAGGCTAACACCCAGCAGAGGCCACTGACAGCTGTCAGTGCCCAGAACCACACCTTTAGCTCTTCACCTAAAAGGGAAGGGGCTAAGTTACAGGCCTCTTTGGGTTCAGGTTGCCTGTCTGCTGTATTAGAGTGGGGGGTTACCACATCTTGTAGTAAACACCCTTCTTCCACTCTTTCTTCTGTTAGCTGAGGAGCCACCCACTCAGGTTTAACAGTTGCCTGACTAGCCAGGACTTCTTGTGGGTCAGGTTGGACTTTATCAGGGCCATTTTTGGAGTTCTCCCCTACTGGAGCAGAATCTCCTTGGCTTGCTGTAACCTTGGCTAAAGGTTGTCCACCCTTCCTACTCTGTTTTCTTTTCTTCTTCTTCTGGGGCCTGCTTGCATTTACTGCAGAGGCAGGACTTCCAGAATCCTTGGGAGAGGACTGGCACTGGACCAGTTCCTCTCTTGGGCTCTGACTAACCTCTGGGTAGTCATTTCCAAGGAGACAATCAAGGGGGAGGTCTGTACTGACTACTACCCTTCTCCAGCTAAGAGTGCCACCCACTTCTATGGGTACTAAGGCCACAGGCCTCTTAGTGACCCTGTCTAGGCTAACTCTTACCCTGGCAGTCTCACCTGGGATGTACTGGTTTGAGAGCACCAGCCTGTCATGCACAATAGTGTGACTGGCACAAGTGTCTCTCAGGGCAGTGGTTGGGATTCCATTCACCAGTAGGTGGTGGAAGTGTCTACTTCCCTCTGGAATCTCCAACTCACCTGTTGGGCCCTGTTTCCAGTTGAAGGCTATGAAGACCTCCTCATCTGAGGAGTCATCTCCCATGGCTACACTGGTTACCCCTGGAATCTTGTTCTGGGGTTTGTTTTTGGGACAAGAAGTGTCCTTGGTGTGGTGCCCAGACTGTTTACAGTTGTGGCACCATGCCTTAGTGGCATCCCAGTTCTTACCCTGGTACCCACCTTTGTTTTGGGTTGTGTCTTGGGGCCCACCCACCTGTTCTGGTTTTTGGGGGCCTACAGAGGACTCTTTTTCTTTGTTTCTAGTGTCACCCACTTTCTCCTGGGGAGTTTTTGTAACCCCTTTCTTTTGGTCACCCCCAGTGGAAGTTTTGGTTACCCTAGTCTTGACCCAGTGGTCTGCCTTCTTTCCCAATTCTTGGGGAGAAATTGGACCTAGGTCTACCAGATACTGATGCAACTTTTCATTGAAGCAGTTACTTAAAATGTGTTCTTTCATAAACAAATTATAAAGCCCAACATAGTCACACACTTCATTTCCAGTTAACCAACCATCTAGTGTTTTTACTGAGTAGTCTACAAAATCAACCCAGGTCTGGCTCGAGGATTTTTGAGCCCCCCTGAATCTAATTCTATACTCCTCAGTGGAGAATCCAAAGCCCTCAATCAGGGTACCCTTCATGAGGTCATAAGATTCTGCATCTTTTCCAGAGAGTGTGAGGAGTCTATCCCTACACTTTCCAGTGAACATTTCCCAAAGGAGAGCACCCCAGTGAGATCTGTTTACTTTTCTGGTTACACAAGCCCTCTCAAAAGCTGTGAACCATTTGGTGATGTCATCACCATCTTCATATTTTGTTACAATCCCTTTGGGGATTTTTAGGATGTCAGGAGAATCTCTGACCCTATTTAAGTTGCTGCCACCATCGATGGGACCTAGGCCCATCTCTTTTCTTTCCCTTTCTATGGCTAGGAGCTGCTTTTCCAAAGCCAATCTTTTGGCCATCCTGGCTAACAGGAGGTCATCTTCACTGAGAGCATCCTCAGTGATTTCAGAAATGTGGGACCCTCCTGTGAGGGACTCACTATTTCTGACTAACACAGTTGGAGACAGGACTTGAGGGGTCCTGTTCTCCCTATTTAGGACTGGAGGAGGGACATTGGCCTCCAAGTCACTAATCTCTTCCTCTGTGAGGTCATCATCAGAGGGGTTGGCTTTTTCAAACTCTGCCAACAGCTCCTGGAGCTGAATTTTGGTAGGTCTGGAGCCAATGGTTATTTTTTTGATATTACAGAGAGCCCTTAGCTCCCTCATCTTAAGATGGAGGTAAGGTGTGGTGTCGAGTTCCACCACATTCATCTCTGTATCAGACATTATTTTGCTAAGAGTTGGAAGACTTTTTAAAGAATCTAAAACTGTTTCTCGAATCTAATTTTAAACTTTTAACAAACTTTTAAACTCTAAAAGACAATGCTAAACAGGGACTTAACACACAAGGCCCTAGCAGGACTTTTAAGAATTTAGAAAAATTTCAAATTGCAAAAATCAATTTCTAATGACAATTTTGGAATTTGTCGTGTGATCAGGTATTGGCTGAGTAGTCCAGCAAATGCAAAGTCTTGTACCCCACCGCTGATCCACCAATGTAGGAAGTTGGCTCTGTATGTGCTATTTCAAAGTAAGGAATAGCATGCACAGAGTCCAAGGGTTCCCCTTAGAGGTAAAATAGTGGTAAAAATAGATAATACTAATGCTCTATTTTGTGGTAGTGTGGTCGAGCAGTAGGCTTATCCAAGGAGTAGTGTTAAGCATTTGTTGTACCTACACATAGACAATAAATGAGGTACACACACTCAGAGACAAATCCAGCCAATAGGTTTTGTTATAGAAAAATATCTTTTCTTAGTTTATTTTAAGAACCACAGGTTCAAATTCTACATGTAATATCTCATTCGAAAGGTATTGCAGGTAAGTACTTTAGGAACTTCAAATCATCAAAATTGCATGTATACTTTTCAAGTTATTCACAAATAGCTGTTTTAAAAGTGGACACTTAGTGCAATTTTCACAGTTCCTAGGGGAGGTAAGTATTTGTTAGGTTAACCAGGTAAGTAAGACACTTACAGGGCTTAGTTCTTGGTCCAAGGTAGCCCACCGTTGGGGGTTCAGAGCAACCCCAAAGTCACCACACCAGCAGCTCAGGGCCGGTCAGGTGCAGAGTTCAAAGTGGTGCCCAAAACGCATAGGCTAGAATGGAGAGAAGGGGGTGCCCCGGTTCCGGTCTGCTTGCAGGTAAGTACCCGCGTCTTCGGAGGGCAGACCAGGGGGGTTTTGTAGGGCACCGGGGGGGACACAAGTCCACACAGAAATTTCACCCTCAGCGGCGCGGGGGCGGCCGGGTGCAGTGTAGAAACAAGCGTCGGGTTCGCAATGTTAGTCTATGAGAGATCTCGGGATCTCTTCAGCGCTGCAGGCAGGCAAGGGGGGGATTCCTCGGGGAAACCTCCACTTGGGCAAGGGAGAGGGACTCCTGGGGGTCACTTCTCCAGTGAAAGTCCGGTCCTGGGGGCTGCGGGTGCAGGGTCTCTCCCAGGCGTCGGGACTTTAGGTTCAAAGAGTCGCGGTCAGGGGAAGCCTCGGGATTCCCTCTGCAGGCGGCGCTGTGGGGGCTCAGGGGGGACAGGTTTTGGTACTCACAGTATCAGAGTAGTCCTGGGGTCCCTCCTGAGGTGTTGGATCGCCACCAGCCGAGTCGGGGTCGCCGGGTGCAGTGTTGCAAGTCTCACGCTTCTTGCGGGGAGCTTGCAGGGTTCTTTAAAGTTGCTGGAAACAAAGTTGCAGCTTTTCTTGGAGCAGGTCCGCTGTCCTCGGGAGTTTCTTGTCTTTTCGAAGCAGGGGCAGTCCTCAGAGGATGTCGAGGTCGCTGGTCCCTTTGGAAGGCGTCGCTGGAGCAGGATCTTTGGAAGGCAGGAGACAGGCCGGTGAGTTTCTGGAGCCAAGGCAGTTGTCGTCTTCTGGTCTTCCGCTGCAGGGGTTTTCAGCTGGGCAGTCCTTCTTCTTGTAGTTGCAGGAATCTAATTTTCTAGGGTTCAGGGTAGCCCTTAAATACTAATTTTAAGGGCGTGTTTAGGTCTGGGGGGTCAGTAGCCAATGGCTACTAGCCCTGAGGGTGGGTACACCCTCTTTGTGCCTCCTCCCAAGGGGAGGGGGTCACAATCCTAACCCTATTGGGGGAATCCTCCATCTGCAAGATGGAGGATTTCTAAAAGTCAGTCACCTCAGCTCAGGACACCTTAGGGGCTGTCCTGACTGGCCAGTGACTCCTCCTTATTGCTTTCTTTGTTCCCTCCAGCCTTGCCGCCAAAAGTGGGGGCCGTGGCCGGAGGGGGCGGGCAACTCCACTAAGCTGGAGTGCCCTGCTGGGCTGTGACAAAGGGGTGAGCCTTTGAGGCTCACCGCCAGGTGTCACAGCTCCTGCCTGGGGGAGGTGTTAGCATCTCCACCCAGTGCAGGCTTTGTTACTGGCCTCAGAGTGACAAAGGCACTCTCCCCATGGGGCCAGCAACATGTCTCTGGTGTGGCAGGCTGCTGGAACTAGTCAGCCTACACAGACAGTCGGTTAAGTTTCAGGGGGCACCTCTAAGGTGCCCTCTGTGGTGTATTTTACAATAAAATGTACACTGGCATCAGTGTGCATTTATTGTGCTGAGAAGTTTGATACCAAACTTCCCAGTTTTCAGTGTAGCCATTATGGTGCTGTGGAGTTCGTGTTTGACAGACTCCCAGACCATATACTCTTATGGCTACCCTGCACTTACAATGTCTAAGGTTTTGCTTAGACACTGTAGGGGCACAGTGCTCAAACACTGGTACCCTCACCTATGGTATAGTGCACCCTGCCTTAGGGCTGTAAGGCC
Organism: Pleurodeles waltl; assembly: GCF_031143425.1. Classification (NCBI taxonomy): domain Eukaryota; kingdom Metazoa; phylum Chordata; class Amphibia; order Caudata; family Salamandridae; genus Pleurodeles; species Pleurodeles waltl. Next base: position 375,207,702 of record NC_090448.1, on the reverse strand, counting down.
TGCTAGAGGGGTGTCTTACCTATACTGCATAGGCAGTGAGAGGCTGGCATGGCACCCTGAGGGGAGTGCCATGTCGACTTACTCATTTTGTTCTCACTAGCACACACAGGCTTGTAAGCAGTGTGTCTGTGCTGAGTGAGGGGTCTCTAGGGTGGCATAAGACATGCTGCAGCCCTTAGAGACCTTCCTTGGCATCAGGGCCCTTGGTACTAGAAGTACCAGTTACAAGGGACTTATCTGAATGCCAGGGTGTGCCAATTGTGGATACAATGGTACATTTTAGGTGAAGGAACACTGGTGCTGGGGCCTGGTTATCAGGGTCCCAGCACTCTTCTCAGTCAAGTCAGCATCAGTATCAGGCAAAAAGTGGGGGGTAACTGCAACAGGGAGCCATTTCTTTACACAAGCCCCCCCCAGCCCACAGGCCAGGAGACTCAGCCCAAGCTGGGAGAGTCTTCCTAGTCTGTCAGGCGAGGAAGAGTAGGAGAAATAGGCTGGTTAGTTGCAGGGCCTACTCTGCCTTACATCCTTTTGTTCAGGTCATTCCCTTTGGGGAACTGACCTACTTCCACAGTGATAGGACCTAGTCTGAATTGCCTCTTGTCTGCCTCTTCAATGTCTCCACCCATTCTTTCTATTTTGGTCTTAGAGGTATCCACCTCTGCTAACTTTATCTTGGCCAGGGTTACCCCTAGCTTACCTAGAGAGGTTACCCAGAGCTGGAGTAACCCCACCATGACCAATAGGGTCAGGGGGCCTAACTTGCTATTTGGCATGGGGTCAGACCACCATGCTAAGGATAGTGCAGCCATAAAGGCTAACACCCAGCAGAGGCCACTGACAGCTGTCAGTGCCCAGAACCACACCTTTAGCTCTTCACCTAAAAGGGAAGGGGCTAAGTTACAGGCCTCTTTGGGTTCAGGTTGCCTGTCTGCTGTATTAGAGTGGGGGGTTACCACATCTTGTAGTAAACACCCTTCTTCCACTCTTTCTTCTGTTAGCTGAGGAGCCACCCACTCAGGTTTAACAGTTGCCTGACTAGCCAGGACTTCTTGTGGGTCAGGTTGGACTTTATCAGGGCCATTTTTGGAGTTCTCCCCTACTGGAGCAGAATCTCCTTGGCTTGCTGTAACCTTGGCTAAAGGTTGTCCACCCTTCCTACTCTGTTTTCTTTTCTTCTTCTTCTGGGGCCTGCTTGCATTTACTGCAGAGGCAGGACTTCCAGAATCCTTGGGAGAGGACTGGCACTGGACCAGTTCCTCTCTTGGGCTCTGACTAACCTCTGGGTAGTCATTTCCAAGGAGACAATCAAGGGGGAGGTCTGTACTGACTACTACCCTTCTCCAGCTAAGAGTGCCACCCACTTCTATGGGTACTAAGGCCACAGGCCTCTTAGTGACCCTGTCTAGGCTAACTCTTACCCTGGCAGTCTCACCTGGGATGTACTGGTTTGAGAGCACCAGCCTGTCATGCACAATAGTGTGACTGGCACAAGTGTCTCTCAGGGCAGTGGTTGGGATTCCATTCACCAGTAGGTGGTGGAAGTGTCTACTTCCCTCTGGAATCTCCAACTCACCTGTTGGGCCCTGTTTCCAGTTGAAGGCTATGAAGACCTCCTCATCTGAGGAGTCATCTCCCATGGCTACACTGGTTACCCCTGGAATCTTGTTCTGGGGTTTGTTTTTGGGACAAGAAGTGTCCTTGGTGTGGTGCCCAGACTGTTTACAGTTGTGGCACCATGCCTTAGTGGCATCCCAGTTCTTACCCTGGTACCCACCTTTGTTTTGGGTTGTGTCTTGGGGCCCACCCACCTGTTCTGGTTTTTGGGGGCCTACAGAGGACTCTTTTTCTTTGTTTCTAGTGTCACCCACTTTCTCCTGGGGAGTTTTTGTAACCCCTTTCTTTTGGTCACCCCCAGTGGAAGTTTTGGTTACCCTAGTCTTGACCCAGTGGTCTGCCTTCTTTCCCAATTCTTGGGGAGAAATTGGACCTAGGTCTACCAGATACTGATGCAACTTTTCATTGAAGCAGTTACTTAAAATGTGTTCTTTCATAAACAAATTATAAAGCCCAACATAGTCACACACTTCATTTCCAGTTAACCAACCATCTAGTGTTTTTACTGAGTAGTCTACAAAATCAACCCAGGTCTGGCTCGAGGATTTTTGAGCCCCCCTGAATCTAATTCTATACTCCTCAGTGGAGAATCCAAAGCCCTCAATCAGGGTACCCTTCATGAGGTCATAAGATTCTGCATCTTTTCCAGAGAGTGTGAGGAGTCTATCCCTACACTTTCCAGTGAACATTTCCCAAAGGAGAGCACCCCAGTGAGATCTGTTTACTTTTCTGGTTACACAAGCCCTCTCAAAAGCTGTGAACCATTTGGTGATGTCATCACCATCTTCATATTTTGTTACAATCCCTTTGGGGATTTTTAGGATGTCAGGAGAATCTCTGACCCTATTTAAGTTGCTGCCACCATCGATGGGACCTAGGCCCATCTCTTTTCTTTCCCTTTCTATGGCTAGGAGCTGCTTTTCCAAAGCCAATCTTTTGGCCATCCTGGCTAACAGGAGGTCATCTTCACTGAGAGCATCCTCAGTGATTTCAGAAATGTGGGACCCTCCTGTGAGGGACTCACTATTTCTGACTAACACAGTTGGAGACAGGACTTGAGGGGTCCTGTTCTCCCTATTTAGGACTGGAGGAGGGACATTGGCCTCCAAGTCACTAATCTCTTCCTCTGTGAGGTCATCATCAGAGGGGTTGGCTTTTTCAAACTCTGCCAACAGCTCCTGGAGCTGAATTTTGGTAGGTCTGGAGCCAATGGTTATTTTTTTGATATTACAGAGAGCCCTTAGCTCCCTCATCTTAAGATGGAGGTAAGGTGTGGTGTCGAGTTCCACCACATTCATCTCTGTATCAGACATTATTTTGCTAAGAGTTGGAAGACTTTTTAAAGAATCTAAAACTGTTTCTCGAATCTAATTTTAAACTTTTAACAAACTTTTAAACTCTAAAAGACAATGCTAAACAGGGACTTAACACACAAGGCCCTAGCAGGACTTTTAAGAATTTAGAAAAATTTCAAATTGCAAAAATCAATTTCTAATGACAATTTTGGAATTTGTCGTGTGATCAGGTATTGGCTGAGTAGTCCAGCAAATGCAAAGTCTTGTACCCCACCGCTGATCCACCAATGTAGGAAGTTGGCTCTGTATGTGCTATTTCAAAGTAAGGAATAGCATGCACAGAGTCCAAGGGTTCCCCTTAGAGGTAAAATAGTGGTAAAAATAGATAATACTAATGCTCTATTTTGTGGTAGTGTGGTCGAGCAGTAGGCTTATCCAAGGAGTAGTGTTAAGCATTTGTTGTACCTACACATAGACAATAAATGAGGTACACACACTCAGAGACAAATCCAGCCAATAGGTTTTGTTATAGAAAAATATCTTTTCTTAGTTTATTTTAAGAACCACAGGTTCAAATTCTACATGTAATATCTCATTCGAAAGGTATTGCAGGTAAGTACTTTAGGAACTTCAAATCATCAAAATTGCATGTATACTTTTCAAGTTATTCACAAATAGCTGTTTTAAAAGTGGACACTTAGTGCAATTTTCACAGTTCCTAGGGGAGGTAAGTATTTGTTAGGTTAACCAGGTAAGTAAGACACTTACAGGGCTTAGTTCTTGGTCCAAGGTAGCCCACCGTTGGGGGTTCAGAGCAACCCCAAAGTCACCACACCAGCAGCTCAGGGCCGGTCAGGTGCAGAGTTCAAAGTGGTGCCCAAAACGCATAGGCTAGAATGGAGAGAAGGGGGTGCCCCGGTTCCGGTCTGCTTGCAGGTAAGTACCCGCGTCTTCGGAGGGCAGACCAGGGGGGTTTTGTAGGGCACCGGGGGGGACACAAGTCCACACAGAAATTTCACCCTCAGCGGCGCGGGGGCGGCCGGGTGCAGTGTAGAAACAAGCGTCGGGTTCGCAATGTTAGTCTATGAGAGATCTCGGGATCTCTTCAGCGCTGCAGGCAGGCAAGGGGGGGATTCCTCGGGGAAACCTCCACTTGGGCAAGGGAGAGGGACTCCTGGGGGTCACTTCTCCAGTGAAAGTCCGGTCCTGGGGGCTGCGGGTGCAGGGTCTCTCCCAGGCGTCGGGACTTTAGGTTCAAAGAGTCGCGGTCAGGGGAAGCCTCGGGATTCCCTCTGCAGGCGGCGCTGTGGGGGCTCAGGGGGGACAGGTTTTGGTACTCACAGTATCAGAGTAGTCCTGGGGTCCCTCCTGAGGTGTTGGATCGCCACCAGCCGAGTCGGGGTCGCCGGGTGCAGTGTTGCAAGTCTCACGCTTCTTGCGGGGAGCTTGCAGGGTTCTTTAAAGTTGCTGGAAACAAAGTTGCAGCTTTTCTTGGAGCAGGTCCGCTGTCCTCGGGAGTTTCTTGTCTTTTCGAAGCAGGGGCAGTCCTCAGAGGATGTCGAGGTCGCTGGTCCCTTTGGAAGGCGTCGCTGGAGCAGGATCTTTGGAAGGCAGGAGACAGGCCGGTGAGTTTCTGGAGCCAAGGCAGTTGTCGTCTTCTGGTCTTCCGCTGCAGGGGTTTTCAGCTGGGCAGTCCTTCTTCTTGTAGTTGCAGGAATCTAATTTTCTAGGGTTCAGGGTAGCCCTTAAATACTAATTTTAAGGGCGTGTTTAGGTCTGGGGGGTCAGTAGCCAATGGCTACTAGCCCTGAGGGTGGGTACACCCTCTTTGTGCCTCCTCCCAAGGGGAGGGGGTCACAATCCTAACCCTATTGGGGGAATCCTCCATCTGCAAGATGGAGGATTTCTAAAAGTCAGAGTCACCTCAGCTCAGGACACCTTAGGGGCTGTCCTGACTGGCCAGTGACTCCTCCTTATTGCTTTCTTTGTTCCCTCCAGCCTTGCCGCCAAAAGTGGGGGCCGTGGCCGGAGGGGGCGGGCAACTCCACTAAGCTGGAGTGCCCTGCTGGGCTGTGACAAAGGGGTGAGCCTTTGAGGCTCACCGCCAGGTGTCACAGCTCCTGCCTGGGGGAGGTGTTAGCATCTCCACCCAGTGCAGGCTTTGTTACTGGCCTCAGAGTGACAAAGGCACTCTCCCCATGGGGCCAGCAACATGTCTCTGGTGTGGCAGGCTGCTGGAACTAGTCAGCCTACACAGACAGTCGGTTAAGTTTCAGGGGGCACCTCTAAGGTGCCCTCTGTGGTGTATTTTACAATAAAATGTACACTGGCATCAGTGTGCATTTATTGTGCTGAGAAGTTTGATACCAAACTTCCCAGTTTTCAGTGTAGCCATTATGGTGCTGTGGAGTTCGTGTAAAACAGACTCCCAGACCATATACTCTTATGGCTACCCTGCACTTACAATGTCTAAGGTTTTGCTTAGACACTGTAGGGGCACAGTGCTCAAGCACTGGTACCCTCACCTATGGTATAGTGCACCCTGCCTTAGGGCTGTAAGGCCTGCTAGAGGGGTGTCTTACCTATACTGCATAGGCAGTGAGAGGCTGGCATGGCACCCTGAGGGGAGTGCCATGTCGACTTACTCATTTTGTTCTCACTAGCACACACAGGCTTGTAAGCAGTGTGTCTGTGCTGAGTGAGGGGTCTCTAGGGTGGCATAAGACATGCTGCAGCCCTTAGAGACCTTCCTTGGCATCAGGGCCCTTGGTACTAGAAGTACCAGTTACAAGGGACTTATCTGAATGCCAGGGTGTGCCAATTGTGGATACAATGGTACATTTTAGGTGAAGGAACACTGGTGCTGGGGCCTGGTTATCAGGGTCCCAGCACTCTTCTCAGTCAAGTCAGCATCAGTATCAGGCAAAAAGTGGGGGGTAACTGCAACAGGGAGCCATTTCTTTACAGTTATATATTTTTTTTTTTGTATTTATTAATTTTGTACTTAAATGCTGAAGACAGTACCTTTTTTCAATCTGAGCCTTTTTTTAAAGCGCCCAGGGTAAAGCAAATACCTTCACACAATGTGCAACATTGTTGCACAGCTAAGACCGATTTGTTCCCCAGATCAAAATGGCTGGTACATCAGAACTTGAACCTATAAATGAAAAGAGTACACTGTTCCAGAGATATCTGTCAATGAGGATGAAAAAGTGTCAGTGATGTAGTAGGAGTGCCCTCAAGCATCAAATAAGACGCTAAGCATCATCATTGGGCTAACTCCTCGTCAGACCGGCACTGCAACATCTGACGGGCCACCACACAAGTGGTGGTGGCACTAGACCGAAGGTAGTATCGCAGATCCAGTGGAGTCTGCAGTATGTGCTGACAAGGAAAGAAAAGGAGAGTGAAATATGTGTTAAAATTGGCTCTGAACACCCAGTGTGTCAATTTAATTGTTCAAAATGAGGATCAGGCCAAGATTAAAAATAAATGAAGGAGTACTTAAAGGGAGTAATGTCCCCTGTACTCCTAAAAAAGGGAAACGAGGAGATGTGCTCTGTCCTACAATTAGTCTACATATTGTAAGTGACCTTTTAGCACTTACTGTTTTGGTTTTCTAGGAGAAGTTACAATTTACGGTCCTGATGAAGCGCCATTGGATCAATTTCTGACCTCACAGGCGCGAAACATGTTGACCTTCTAGTGTTAGGACAGAGCACATCTCCTCCTTTCCCAAGATGGACAATGGAGATGTGTGACCCCCCACCTTGAAAAGAATCGTATATGTCGGTGGGCGATTAAAGAAAAGAAACCACATCTCACCAATGGAGTTCACCAGTCTGGTTGGTTTAGACAATTTATTCTGTAACAAATGTTCACCGATGACGTGCCTCGGCCATCCAGTCTGGAAACCCACAGAAACTGACCATTGGCTCCAGTATGTTCAACTGTTCGACACACACGCGAGTGTCCTTTGAAACATAACTAAACATGCTAACGTGACATTACTTCACACTGCTTAGCCCATTACCATATCGCACTATTGCACCCCTCTCATCAAACTAACTGCAAAGCCAGCAGTTCAACTTTCCAAAGCCCTAGTCTACGCCTGTTCCTCTTGGGTATATGGAAAGTGTGATTCTCAGTCTTCACTGCCAAGGGATCCACCATTGCATCACTCCAAAGTGGTTTGAAAGCCGCGGACGGCACCATGCAAAACACATAGTGAAACTGAACAGGTTTCCAAAATCTTTGTGGAGTCTGTTTCAGTGGGTAGTCTTCAGCACTCCCCTTTGTGCTTATAAGTTGATACTGCAGTATGGAGTGCTGCTCTCCTCTTATAGGCAGGCCATTGAGAGCATCTGTAGAGAAGTGTATTGCTGAGGAGTTTGAGAAAGGAATAACAGACTTGGCTGAATGCTGGTTACTGTCTTGATACCTTTCAGTCTGTACTTGAAGTTTAAAATTACTCCAGGATCCAGTGCTTGCCATCCAGGCTCTGGCACACTTGTAAGATAATGAATGCCTTTTATCTCATGTGCATTTCTTTAGGAATCTCCTCCCTCTAAAACAGGCACTTGCAGGCCCTGCAGCACAGATGTCTAGTGTTGGTGCACTAGAGTTGGATCCATGCCTTTTTTTTTAATTTTTTTTTTTTTTTAACCTATTTTTTTTACCTATTTGCCTGCACTGAATCTGGAGTAGAGATTACCTCTAAACTCTGTGGTTATCTGGAATGATTCTAGACCATGTAGACAAAAGTTAAACACCCCTGTCTTTTTGCAAGCTTTAGAGTGTTCTACACATACTGCTGGTTTTTTTGTACCTGTGATGTATCCTCTGCCTGGATTCCTACCTACTCTTGATTCAAGTAGAAAATATTGCACAGCTTGAGGTATTGGATAGCGCATAAACCCATCATTTATTTTCATACTGTAAAGCAGTGGTGCTTAACTTGTGGTCCGAGGACCCCTCCTGTTCAGTGAAGCCTACCAGGGGGTCCCCAGCTGCTTAGAAAATTAAATATGAACAGATTATTAGTGTACTGCACTTTGGGAAAAGTTAACTGGTCACCTGTTGAGTAATTATAAGTTGAACTAGCACTAATGTAGTGACACTGTTATTCAGTTGGTGAGTTGGTGCTAATGAGATACAGTGCTACCCAGACAGTTAATGTTCTTGGTTGATGGACTGGGGAAAGACTTTTGTCTGCGTCACTAAAATGGAGAAAAATAATCGCTTTTTCAATGAAAATGTTTTATTTAATTATTTTTGCAAAACCAGAAATATTGTAAAACAGCTTTTATTTCAAGAAGATAGTGAAATTCCATGAAAACATGTTACTATTTCTCTTTTTTTCCTAACTAATTTATATTTATTAAGAAACCCAGTAAATCTATAAAATGGAAGTGATCCCACATGAGACCACCTTGAGGGGAAAAAGTCCCATCTCAACCTCAAAATAAGAGCATTTTAGAAAATTGGGCCCAAGCAATAGCAACATGCTTGAGGGATAGCTACTTTGTACCTCACAAGTAGCCAAGGGAATAGAAAAAAATCAAGCATTGGCAAAGCCTATAGTGTTCGCCTAAGCAAGAACTATTGGCTTTGCCAATGTCTTTTTGTCACATTGTACAACGGCCAATGTGCAATGGAGTAGGATGGTGTACAGTAGAGTGGCATAGAGTGTAGTGATGTACTGTCCACTTGCACCGATCAGTGTCATAGATTAGTGGTTCATGGTGCAGTGGCACATAGTAGAGTGGCATAGATTACAGTGCTGTAAAGTGGTGCAGTGGCATAGTGAAGTGGCACAGTAGCTTAGAGTGCAGTGGTGTAGAGCAAAGTGGTGAAGTAGCCTAGTGCAGTGGCGCAGAGTAGGGTGCAGTAGCGTATGGTGTGGCTTAGCATAAGGTGCAGTGGTGTAAAGTGGTTCAGTGTTGTAGCGTACAGTGCAGTGGTGTAGAATAGAGCACAATGGTAGTGCTCAAAGTGCAGTGGTGCAGAGTGGATTTGAGTGCAGCGGCCTAGAGTGGTGCAGAGTGGCTCAAATATAGAAAACACAAATACTTTTGGGGCTGGATTGAAGAAGCACATCGGATAAAATGGAAGTGCAGAGAATATTAGAGTACAGAATAATTATTACTGCATTGCATCAGATTTGTTCCCTAGATTTTTGCTGCTCTGTCAACAGGTCATGTCATTAGTTGTAGAGTGAATAAGTAAGAAATAAAGAGCCTACACAGAGCTCCCCACCTAAGTGTGCTTCAAAACCTTGGACAGTGCCCCTGTATAGAAAGAGATTAATTAATGGAGAAGAAATGACCATTGGGCACTTGCAAAAGAAAGGAGAACACCTGATATATTTTGTTTGTTCACAAATGTAAAAACAACTAAGTATATAACTAATACCTATATTGGGTTCAGAAAGTGAAATTAAACACAAAGACAACCAGTTGAACTACATTCTTCATTAAACAATTGACTACAACCCTCCAGCAAGTACTCAAGTCTCTCACCCAGAATGCCTGAACTACAAGTCTTTGTGGGCAGACTCATGATCAGTATTGTTAGGAGGTGTGAGGAAAAGAGGATTCTTATATGGTACGGTTATGCGACCTCTTGTGTAATAATGATGCAAAGCTGTATAAGGTCCATTCAGGTTTGTTTGGGAAACCTTAAGCTCAGTCTTAGGCTCAGAGCTATCGGGCTTTATCAAAGGGAAATGTGTTAAGCATTAAGAAATACTGAAACTATTGAATAAGAAGAAAACGCAACACAAAGAAATCTGACACCAATTTTTAAAAAATAAGTTTTTTTTTCTCTTTAAATGGACACCTCCACAATAAAAATCTACTGGAGGGTTCTGGAGATAAGAATTTGGAAAGAAAAAAAAATCACTGAATGAAAAATCTTTGTAATCTACTGGGGTCGCGGTTCAGGGTTACCCACGGCAAGCAACTGGTAAACAGCTATATGGGTACTCATAGGGGTGACAGCTACGATAGGGAGGCAGTCACAGGAGCCGGTCGACCGTGGCCTGTTGGTTTATTTAGTCTCCTATAGCTGTTCGGCCGTAGGACTCAAAACTGGACTGAAATCGATGAAGTGGTCCTGATGAAAGGGATACAGGTTGCTGAGCCGGTGTCGGGGGAAGGTAGGTCATCTTCCTGTGGCCATCCATTGTTCTTTGAGCAAAAGGGGTAACCTTGGCAGCAGGGGTTTATTTCCCTCGAAGTCTGGATGAACTCTATCTTAAAACATGTTGCTACTGGTCTGTGGTTCAGAAACAATGATTGCTTCCCTTTAACTTGCAGAGACTTTCCTGGGTCCAGCAGACTCGGGTGCAGTGTTTAATTTGTGAAAGAAAAAGTGCCGGTGCCCAGAGCTCTGCCGGTAGTCTTTCACCCACTACCAGACACCACTTAGCCCCTTTTCCTTACACTTACAGATTCCTGCTTTGTGTTTGTGATAGTTTTGTGTCTTTTCTTCCTTTCTGATCTGTGGTTTTGCCTCTTGCACTCAGTAAATATCTGAAATGAGGAAAAATAACTGCTGGTCCACAAAAAAAAAGTGCCACTGCTACCTCACTGGCAACCGCCGGCTCAAATTAAACACTGCTTGGGGGCAACTACTGAGGGTCAGTACTGTGTCTCCTAGGTTGCATCTCGGCATCCAGTGATGGTCCGGCTTATTGGCGCTGGGCTCTCAAGGGTGCTGGCTTCTCCGCTTGTGTGGCTCTGTGGCTGTAAGAGGGAATAGGCCAACTGGCATTTAGGGTCACTTCATCTGTCTAGGGCTTGTGGGAAATTTTTCCACAAGCGAGGCTCTGTCCTCTTTTTCTGGGTCCACGAAACAGCAGGGCAGTTCTTCTATCCCCTCTCTAATACAGATGTGATTTGAGGTTTGGTGGCACTTTCATGCCCACTGCAAGCCTAGGGGCGATGTGGCTTCCAATTAGCCAATGGGCCACTAGATCCACCCTGCCTGATAACTGGCATCTGACTTTCCCAGAATCCACTATTCTTACTACTCTCAACATGGCAGTACCCTTCTCTCAGTGTGTGAAACTCCCTAGCCAAACCCAGAGGTTGGCTACCTGAGGCTACACCCCTTGAAAAAAACAGTGTGAGAACTGCTTCTCCTTCTCTGACCGACATGCCAGCCTGTGTGCTAAGACAAAAGAGCAGCGCCTTTCAAATGTGACTACCATGTGATCTTCAAAGGCGGCTTCCTCTTTGAAGCTTACCTTTTGGTCTCAATCCTACTCTGGCCACCTTGCCAGGATGTCATGCTGCTTCACTTGACAGGTAGTTTGTGCCTCTTTCTGAGGGTCTTTCTGACTTCTCCCCATGAGGGCAGCAGGCTGTCCCGCGGACAGCAGCTTGTGTGCAACTGTAAATGGCTACTGGAAACTATGGGCATCAAAGTGACAACTTTGTACAGTAGTCACATTAAGTTCGACCTGAGCGACAAGTTGGCTTAAATGCGGTGATTCTTTTGATACTTTGAAATACCATATTTAGTGGTCATGTTTAGAAGTTAGCACTGCTGACTTATTGGTGTTTCTCACAACAGAGAGCGAGAAAGGAACATGATCACTTTCCCTATGAATTATAAACATAAACAAAACCACCAACTAGGTTGGTGGGTGAGGGGTCTCTTAATAAGTACAAGGTACACACACCACTAGAAGGTGAATAGGTAGGTGACTGAATCACCTAGGTTGGTGGTATGGTACTCGCTCTGTTGTTGTTTATGCTTTTAATGCATATTACACTATACTAGCAAATGGGGTTACCAGCCTTGCTACAGTTAAAATGACAATGCATGTTTTTTTTCTGTCAGGACATGCAAAGTAAAATCTTTTAAAAATGTCCTTATTATGATGCACCCTGGATTTAGTGTTCAGCAGGCCTTCCTTACGGGGTGATCTATAAATATTAAAAAGGAAGGTTTGGGCTTTGCCATTAGCCTAAATGGCAAAGTTGGGGTAGCAGTTAAAAAACAAAACTGCTCTGCCAGACTACAATGGCAGACTGGGAGTCATGATTTGTTTTGTCACAATTGTGGTGGGAGAATAAGTGCTGCAGACTCAGAGTGACACTTAATTTACAGGCCCTGGGTACCCCTGGTATGAGTGATGTCCCAAACGAATCGTGTTGCGAAATTGCTGAAGCTGCTCCACAGTCTGACCTGTCACTGCTTGTTGTAATATCCCAGTGGTTTATTTTGTTGAGTGTAGTGTGCGCCTCATAATGGATAGTTCACTGTGATGTCCAAGAGGTAGTGATTGCCCTGTCATAGTTGCAAAGAGTTCCTTTTCATTAATCTGTCAACCAGTTATGGATGCACATGTATGGATGTAGATGTGCTGCCACCACTGTCAGGGATTTGGTAAATCAAAATAGCTCTTGGTGTGCTTTTGATTCTAAGCAGCCGAATGTTTGTCAACTATGCAGAAAAAAACAGTGGATAAAACCCAGATCTGTGACTGGGGGTGAATATTTGATTTGTTCAGCTTTCCGGTCATCTGTTTTTCTTGCTTTTGTTGCCCTAAGTGGGAAGGGTATGCTCAGACGTGGGTCCTGTCCTCACTGTGCGACTGGATTCAAGCTAGCCTGGCTGATGAGGGGTGACACCACGTAACCAGTCAAAGGATGGTTGTTTCAGGTCCAGGGAGAATTTGACCTGACCTGACCTGTACTGTCCTGGCCTGGCCGTTCGGGCTGGACTGTTCCCATGGGGAGCAGGGTCAAGACTGATTGGCGTTTAGCTATGTCCAAACTGGGATGGTGTGGTGAGCAAAATAAAACGATGGATTAAACTCGGGTCTGTGACTGGGGGTAAATGTTGGATTTGTTCAGCATTCCGTCCATTATCTGTTCCCTTTCAACTGTGCAGATTGATCCTGTTTCTTTTGCTCCATGCGCATTGTAATGCAGAAATATACAGCCAGAAGAAAATTGTCCTGCTTCAATCAAACTGTAGACAAAAAAACAATAGGTTGGAATGGTGTCCAGAGTGATTGCAAATTGTTCAGATCATCTGCAGGCACTTCTAAGTAGCACTTATATATGTAGTTCAGGAATGACATCCATTGCCATTATTTTGAACCACTTTCTTCAGACATGGATTTAGCAACCAAGATTCCGGATTGGGTCAACATCTCTTGTATGTTGTAACCTGTTTTAAGGTGCGTTTCAACAGAGATGTTGTCTAGCTTCATAGAAGTTTCGGGTTGTGTGTAGTTTTTAGGTGTTTGCTATGTGTGCTACGCATTATCCATAACTAATAGCTTGTGATACCCAGGTCTGATGTTATCTTGTTCAACTCTTGATATAATAACTGTAGACTTCACCAGCCTTGACTATTATGGCAGTGGTTGATGGAAGTTGGAGGAGGGACTTGACTCCTATGAGCTTGAAGTACAGCCTCGCCCTATGCCTCAGAAGGATTGTTGCTGTGAATGTGTTTTAATGGCATCTTGTTGGTGGCTCCTGGCTACTGTATTTTGGTGAATATGTCCCGTGCCTTTCTTGTCCTGCACGATGTGGGCACACTCCTGTAACTTATTCCCATTTGTTACAGCACTTAAACATGATTGCAGCCTCTCCATCTTTTTTCATGCAGTGCAGAGTGTTGCCTCATCCCTGCCCAAATAGGCAATTCAAGGGTGTGGAACATATTGCTTGGGTTGGAGGACAACAACTTTTCATTTTTATCTTGTCCGCTAGACAAGTAGGCCCAACACCCTGCAGCACAAACCCTTTGGCTGTCAGTGTACAGTACCACATTATGGGATTGTGAAAGAGCTCTGTCTGTAACTAAGATGGTTGTACCCATATATAAGCTATTAAAACGTGTATGTATATGGATCATTAATGCAATTAACTTATTATGATTGTGAGTGTTGTAGGGAATAGGGTGAGATTGGCTTACGTTACTGGCATTCGACCCAGTAGTAAAATGTGTTTTCAAAGTTGAACAATTTGAGGCTACTTATAAAGCTCCTTGAATGCTTCCTGATTAAATGTAAATAGGTTCAGAAGCTTGAAAGCAAGATTTGTGATTGTATGCTTTAAGAAAAATAAACAAAACAATTAGACTGGAAAAAACATGCTTTGCGGAACTATTGTGCAATTAAAGGTACCATTTCTTTGATGCTTTATTTTTAAATCCTACTTGTCAAATACCACTATTTCTAGGAAAGATTAATAATGGAGAAGTAGTGTAAAAGTAATTTAAAGCAAGATTATGAGAAACATGCAAATAAACACTCATTGGCAACATCAATAAGTCTGGTATAGATTGCCAGACTTTTGACTTTGTTAATGTGTGTTTTGGTTTTCACATTTTTTTTTTGTAATTTTATTTTGTTTGGTAAGCTGCCACACCCTCCACAAAAAAAGTTGGCTAAGTTGTGTCATTTAATATGTCATAAGGGATGCAATTTGTGAGGTCATAAACACTGCATGATGGGGGCTGAGTTATAGTTAGTTCAGTAAACTAAGAGGTAAATTTCAATGGTTCTTCCTTTGTTTTTTTTTTTTTCTTTTTTTAACAATAGTTTTTATATTATTACAAGACTTCACTATAATAAAACATCACTTTAATCTTTGTGTTTGTTTTTTTCAGTGAATATATAACAAAAAAGGTTACAAGGACATTATAGTTAGCTTCTGAATTTACACACATAACCCATAGCTCAAGTAACTCTAACTCCTGCCCTAAGATAACTTTTAACTTGCGCCCCCGCAATGCACAGTGTTCTCCTCAATAATTTTACTGCAAATATTACATTGATATTATCAATGATGTTCTCAAAGATATCATGAGTGTAGTAATGTTTGGGGTAATTAGCAGTGCATTGCGAGGGAGTGCGTTACAGTTTCTTCTGCAAATTATGCTGAAATAATAAACATTTTTAAAAAAATGCTTTTGCCCTGGCGGGGTCCCAGGCTAGGGGTTTAGGGTATTTCTACACTGCCCCATTCTCAAATTCAAAAATGTATTATTTTTATATATATATATATATATATATATATATATATATATATATATATATATATATATATATATATATATATATATATATATAATGTGTGTATATATGTATATATTTATTTATTTTACTTTGTACCTTTTTCACTTTTCACTTTATTTGGTATTTTTGGGACTCTGCTTAAGCTGAGTCCCAAAATGGCTGCCAACACTTCCTGGTTGAAGTGTTTGCAGTCAGTCCAAACCCAACACGAGATTTTTTTAGGGGGGGGGTTGGGGGGGGGGGGAGGGGTTAAGATTTGTCAAACTGTCTCAAAGTTACAGGTATGTGAAAAAATAAATGCTTTTCCTATGGAAACTAGGTCCTAACTATAATACTTACTGTTGACTGCATTTTCAAATGTTAAAAATATGCACACAGATTTGCTCATGAAAACATCTTATGAGCGTTTGCAAGTTCACTTTACATATAGTCCATGTTTTTCCAAACCTTGGAATCGTTTTACCTCTGGATTAAATTTCCCTTTTTCAGTGTAAAAATAAATTACAGAAGTGTTGGTGAAACTTCTTAAACATGCAAGTTTGCAGGTGTGCACGGTTTCAAATGGCATTCCTACCCTGGTACTTCCACCACTTCCAGTCCCAGTATGTAGATTTGTGGAGAGGTAGTAAAATCTGGGCATTACTAAATTCAAACCACGATATGAGTCTTATCTGATGTAATGAGAAAGCTGCCATAATTTGTCACCTCATTGCATTGCATCAAAGGGACAAATAGATTTCTTTTTACAAGACAAGTAGATTTATGATGCATCCCGACCCATTGACTAGTAAACACTTTGTTTTGTAAATTCCACATCCCTGAGGCATTTGCCATCATTGGACATAGTCACAATGTAACTATTCATCAGGTAAAAGCCTGACGTCTGTTAGTTAAAGTGGCATTGCATAACTAAGTCATTCATTGGACCAAGCATCGCTGAGGCTCTCTGAAAGACAAAAGTTAAATACCTAGTCTAGATCCACCAACAGGCCTATAGGTGACAAAACAGAGGGCCTTATAACGAGTGTGGCATTCTGGACCACCACCGATGCAGCGGTCTGGCCGCCACATTAAAACCCTGGCCGTCGGACCGCCAGGTGCAGCAGGATCTTGGATCCCACCAGTCTGGCGATGGCGGAGATCCTAATCCGCCCTGTGGATTACGTCCTCGTTCTCCGCCAGCAGTTTCATGGCGGTAGTACCAGCATAAAAAAGCTGATGGAGAACAGGTGCAGGGGCGCCGCCCAATGCCTATGCACTTAGCATGGGCAGTGTAGGAGCCCCCCAGCCGGCACCATCGCAATGAACATTGCAAGGGTGTTGGTGCACCCTGCAGGTGACTGCATTGCTGTTGTTCGATTACGAGCACTAAACAATGCTGTAGCCTGTTTCCTGCTAGGCCAGCGGGCAGAAACTTAGGGTTCCGCCTGCTGACCTAACCGGAAACCCATAATAGCTCCGGTTGGAGGTCGCCGTGCAGTCAGCCACCTGTTGCGAGTTTGGCGGACGGAGTTTTCTGAACGCCAAACTCATAATGGTGCCCATTGTGTGTTTTTTTTTTTTTTTTTTTTTTTTTTTTTTTTCTGATTCTTAATTCTGCACGAATTTGAAGGGGCATAATGAGAACGCGTTTTGGAGTAATTTTATATGACCTTTATTTTACAAACTTCCAAACTGCTGATAATGAAAAGCCAATGTCAGACAAATTGTGTTTCTGTTGGTTTGGTCCTATTAGGCCCTTTGTACTTCCAGCACACACATTTGCTTTTTGAGTGATTGCCAAACAAAGGAGTAAATATTGTTCCAGCTGTTATGGCTGTTGTGGGAGACAGGCTGATCTATAAGTTATAGACCCCTGATGGCGTAGATGTTGCCTCTTGGGCAACTGGATGTGTATTAACATTGATTTGCTTAATTTTGGTATAATTGCAATTCATATTAAAATGTATGTTTTTTCTTCTTTGTTCAAAGATGATTATTTCTAAACTTATGACCACAAAATCCTGATGAAGGAATTTCTCTTGATATGCATTTGGGCATTGAATAAATCAAACGTTTTACCCTGACTTGCCCTGCACAACATGTGGATGGTGGATGTTGTGAATACAATTATTTAATTAATTGCATTATGCAGGGGTGTGGAATTTATTAAAATATCTACTTGTCCACAGGACAGGTTGCTTCTCAAATCTACTTGTCCTGTAAAAAGATCTACTTGTCCCTTTGGTGCCATGTAGTGTGGCGCCAAATTATGGCAGCAATCTCATTATGTAAGAGCTCTGATAATAGCCTCTCTGATTATGCCAGGGCTACTACCATAGTAGGGCTTGAATACTTGCAGTTTCAATTCCTACTGTAGCAATTTCCTTATTTTTCCACCTTTCTGCAGATCTGCATACTGGGGCTGGAGGAAGCAGTAAGCAATAGTTCCAGGGCTGGAATGCCTTTGAGTCTGCAAACCTACTAACCTGCATGTTTTTTTTTTTTAAAAAATGTTTTATAACGAATTTTTATTGATTTTGCAATAAAATAAAGTAATACAAAACAAACAATACAATTATATACTAAAAATAAAGTAACAAGGCGCCAATGGGCACCAAACAGTGGTCAGCTCCAAAGCCCCAGACAGCACCTTGAGTAGATAGACGGTACATGTCAATACCAACGTGCCACGTATGTGTCTCATTTCCCTCCAAAGGAGTTGGTGGAGTGTGTAAGGGTTCTTCTTTCCACTGTGTCGGTCCGCATCCCAGGGGGTTAAAATGTCATTCCGTCCCACTTCTCCCAGATCTTGTTATACTTACTCGGACACCCTCTAACCTCATATACGAGCTTTTCACATTGGGCACACCAGTCCATTCCCCTCCTCCATTTGGTCAGGGCCGGAGCCATAGTGGCTTTCCAGTCCGCCACGATGTCTCTTTTGGCCACTAGGCATGCCACCCCCAGCCAGGTACGTTCTGCTCTACGTAGTCCCGATTCTCCCATAACCCCTAATAGGGATGTCAATGGTGTCAGCGCCACGTCAACTTGCAGAATCAACGAGACCTCACGCGAGATCATCTTCCAATATGTACTGATAACCGAGCATGACCACACCATATGGAAAAAATCAGCTTTAGGGCTCATACAGCGGGGACAATCAGCCGTAGGCCGGAGTCCTGCTCTGTGCAATCTGGAGGGTGCAAGGTAAGCAGTATGAAGATATGTCTGTACTAGTCGGAGACGTGTCGTCATAGTCAGGGAGTGGGGAGCTGCCAAAGCTTCAGTCCAGTCCTCCTCCTCAAGAGGACCCACCCATCCCTCCCATTTCTGACGAAGTTCCTCCAGGGAGCAGGCCGTAGTAGAGATTAATGTGCGATACACCTGGGAGACACCACCCCTGCCCAGATTCCCCATCAGAGCCCTCCTCTCCATAGGACTGCTTACGGGTATGCTATTCCCTGGCTGGACCTGCGCCAGAAGGGCATGTCGTACTTGGAGGTACTTGTGGAACTGTGTCTTATTTAGTGCAAAGATTTCTTGGAGATCCTCAAAGGAACGCATGCTCGTGCCCTCCCATACATCACCCAGAGTAGAGATGCCTATAATATCCCATTTCTGGAATCCCTCAAGACCCACAACTTCGCCCAAGCAGGTCCCCTGCCACAGTGGGGTCTGCTGAGTAAGGCGTCCCCACCATCCCGAGATCTTTTGAGCCGTCCGCCATCCCTGCAGCACCACCCCTGTCACCCCAGGGGTCTCACGAGTGATCTTACCACCATATAGGGCGTCAAAGATCTTGGGGTAGGTCAATGTCTGGAGTTCCAGACGGTACGCCGGATCTGTCCAACCCCCCCCCCAACCAGTCGTTGATCACTAGTAGTTGCGTCGCCAGGTGGTAGTAATGGACATTAGACATTCCCAAGCCCCCTTCATTAACATCTCTCTGACAGGTTTTAAGCGCTAGCCGGGGACGGGTACCACTCCATAGAAATTGGCGTGCTAGCGAGTCCATGTCTCTAAACCATTTCATGGGGATAGGGTTAGGATAGTTTTGAAGGAGGTAGAGAAGTCTGGGAAGGGCCATCATCTTATAGAGTGCGATTCTTCCCAGCAAATTAAGAGGAAGGTCCTTCCAACGTTGAAGATCGTCTTTGATTCTTCTGGTTAAAGGTGTGACATTGAGCTCCCATGCTAATTCAGGGAGCATTGCGACATGCACCCCCAGGTATTTGAAGCTATTTCTTCGCACTGGAATACTTTGTTGCCAGTCCATACAATCTCTAGATTGATGGAGCGGAACCAACAGGGATTTTTGGGGGTTTAGGGCGAGACCCGATGCCTCCGAGAAGACATCCAGAATTTGCATGATACGGGGACCGCTCCTGGCCGGATTGGCTATGTATATTAGGACATCGTCCGCATAAAGTGCCACACGGTCTTCTGGACACACTGGCCAAGACCAGCCTTCCATCAGAGGATCCTCTCGAAATAACTTCGCCAGGGGTTCTATTATTAATGCAAAGAGTAAGGGGGATAGTGGACATCCTTGTCTGGTACCACGCCCGATCGGGAACATCCCTGAGACCACTCCGTTTACTTGGACCTGAGCCGTCGGATTAGAGTAGAGCAGTCCCACAAGACCTCGGAACTTGGGTCCAAGGCCGTTTTTAATAAGTACTTGTTCAAGATAGGACCAATCCACTGTATCAAAGGCCTTCTCGAAATCAAGTAGGAGCAGCGCTAGAGGGGTGTGTGACAGGATTTTACGGTGTGCTAAGGCTAAATGTAGACGCCTAATACAGTGCCTGGTGCTCCGCGTAGGCATGAAGCTGCATTGGTCAGGGTGCACCAAGACGGGCATTGCCTCTTTTAATCTATTGGCAAGGATCAAGGCTAGCACCTTGATCTCAGTGTTGAGGAGGGAGATAGGCCGATAAGCCGAGCAATTTGGCGATGGGGGCTGGGTCTTCGGGATTACTACTATTGTAGCAAGGTCAATCCCTGAGGGGAAGTGACCTTTCTGCTCGGCTTCTCTATACATCTCAAGTAAGTGTGGGGCCAGAATGTCACTACATTTCTTGTACAGTTCCGCAGGAAACCCATCCGGACCTGGTGTCTTGCTTGAAGCCAGACTGGCAATCGCACTCGTTACTTCCGCTAGGTCAAGTGCTTCGTCCAGCCTGTCCCTAGTCGCCTGAGACACTCTGGCGAGTGTTATGTCGTTCAGGAGGGGGGAAGCTTTTTCAACCGTAGGCCGGGGGTGTTCTGCGTATAGGCATGCATAATAGGAAGCAAAACTCTGTGCAATCTCGATGGGTGTCTTGTGAAGGGTACCTGTGTTATCTCTAATTTCGGAAATGATTCTGTTAGCTAAGGGTCGAGTGGCCAACCAATGTAAGAGCTTCCCATTTTTGTCCCCCCAGCCATAAATTCGGGCGGACAATGCCCTCCACATATGCTTCGCTGACTCAAGTGTTAGGTGTTTAATTTCCTCTCGGACCCTGGTGAGCTGCCTCAATGTGGGGATGTCGGATAAGACTGCTTGCTGGCGTTCCAGTTTTAACGCTACCGCTTCTAACTCGGACACACGTGACTCACGAATGCGCTCACGTGCTCGCAAGAGGCACTTAGCCTGCCCTCTCAAGGTAGCCTTGTAGGCAGCCCATAGCGTGCCTGACGACTGGACTGTTCCCACATTCAGTTCAAAGTACTGCGTGAGACGATCTCTAATCTCGAGGACACAATCTTCATCTTGCAAGAGCCAAGCATTTAGGCGCCATACCGGGCGCCTGGTGAGGTCTACCCCGCCCAGTCGGACTCGCACCGGTGCGTGATCCGACACCCCACGGGACAGTATCTCTGCTCCCGTGACACCGGAGAAGTCCATGGCCGGCATAAATATTAGATCAATTCTAGAGTGTGTCTCATGGGCAGCAGACGTGTGCGTATATTGACGCTCCATAGGGTGCCAAGTTCTCCACACTTCACATAGGCCTAGGCTGTCTGCCCAACTCTTAAGGCCTGTGGCTCGGGCCGACCTGCCCGCTGTGACATCTCCTGACACATCTAATCTAGGGTCTAGAACCGCATTAAAGTCTCCTCCTACTATTGTGATTCCTTGGGGGAGTCCCGCCACCACATGTCGAAGTGAACATAAGAAGGTGTCAAATCCCGTTGGGGGGGGCATATACGCATACAAGATTCAATGTCACGCCACGAAGTAGTCCTGAGACTACTATGAATCTGCCTTGTGGATCGGATCTCGTAGATGTTACCACCATGGGCAGTGAGCGATGAAGCAGGATACCTACCCCTCTTGATCCCCTAGAGAAGCCTGCGTGATAGACCCTATCAAATCCCCCTCGAGCCAACATAGGGCATTTAGTTCCCATGAGGTGTGTTTCCTGCAATAGGGCTACCAATGGGGAATATCTACGGAGAGTGTTAATTACTGCAGATCTCTTGATCTTATCTAGCAGCCCGTTCACATTCCAAGAAATGATTTGTGTCAATGTGGACCAGACGTGGGTTGCGTAGGAGTCTTACAGCTTTGGATGCCAGTCAGTGGGCTAAGGAATGACCAATTAAAACTTAATAACGCAATACTCAAAATACATCTAACTAACCCTAACTTAACCTTCCTCCCCCAAAACCGCCCCCCACCCCATACTCCCACCCAGGAAGCATCTGTCGCCCTAACCGTCAACCAAAACAAGACAGCCATAAGGACTGCCATAGGAGTGGAGTGATGGACCCCTCCATTAAGACGGATCATTTACAATTATTCACTAGAAGTCAAGCCATATTTTGCAGTACTTGAGGGGAGCCTGTATCCCCGCTGTAGCCCATCACGGGTTTCTTCAAGGTGGACCAGACTCTCCAAACTTCCCCATGCGCTCCATTCGGGGCTCCATGGAACACGTCAGCCAAGCGCTGGGGATTGACTCAGACGGCCCTCCTCCTCGGCCTGCGCCTGAATCTGTCCCGTCGGAGACTCAACGGGCAACCCTCCCATTTGTGGGCCAGCCTCTCCCACCGCCTCTCCGTTCACAGAAGTGTCCAAGTGTCCTCGTCTTCCTCTTCGAGACCTAGTACGTTTACGACCCCACCAGGGCCCACCAGCAGGGGGGGGATCCCCCCGGAAGGGCTCCCCTCTTCGCGCCGCCGGGCCCCTCCGAGCCCCGACGCCCTCCTCAGTCAGCCAGTCCCATGCCTCTTCCGGGGAATCGAAGAAGTACGCCTTGTCTGCCATAATAACTTTGAGTCTCGCAGGAAAAAGGAGCATGTACGAAAGCTGCATCGCCCTAAGTTTTTGTTTCACTTGCTCATATGAGCGGCGGCGGACCTGGCCTCCCGGGTATAGTCTGGAAATACTAAGATTTTGTAGTTGTCCCACTGAAGATTTTCAGAGCGCCTCGCCTCTTTGAGATATTGTCACGATCTCTAAAGTTGAGGATTCGGGCAATCATCGGCCGTTTTGGACCGCCCGGAGGGGGGCGAGGACCAAGGGCCCTGTGCGCACGTTCCACTGCAAACCAAGGTGAAAGAGATTGGTCTGGCATCCAGCTTTTGATCCATTGCTCTAAAAATTCTGTGGCTTTATCCTCTTCCGCGCCTTCCGGGAATCCTACAAAACGTAGGTTGTTTCGTCTCGATCGATTTTCCGCATCTTCTGCCCGGCTATGTAATTCTGCTGTTCGAGTTTGTAACTGGGCCACCTTGGTTCTAAGGTCAGCTAGTTCGTCTTCGTTGCAAGAGACTCTGCCCTCCACGTTAGTGATCCGATTTGCTGCATTTCTGAGGTCCTGCCTGATAAGGCCCATCTCCTCACGCACCTCTCCGATTTTAGTCTCTACAGCTGATTGCGAAGACTGGATTGCCAGGAGGATGGCATTCACTCCGTCTGGTGTTGGGTCCCCCGCGGCTGTCTCTCCGCCCCCTCTCGGACCTGTTGGCGTTGCAAATTGATCAATCTTTGGTTGAGAGGGTGGAGGGTGTTTACTTGCTCTGTCTTTCCCCATGTTATCTCGGAGGGAGGGGATGGAGAACCCAGATCGAATTATGCAGCTCTTCCGTCCAAATTCAGCACCCTAAGCGCATCTACAGGGAAGACACAGCGGTCGGGCCCCAACAGGGTGTGCCAGCGAAATATGTCAAGGACCTTTGAATTTGTTGGCTTCCACTCAGTCATGTGTAGCTGGATTACCCCATGGCCGGTTTCTTCTCCTATCAGACAGTTTTGGAAAGACGGGAAGTCGTGGGGGCTCGATGACCATCCGCGAGCCCCAGCGCGTCGCAATTAAATTCCCATCTCCGAGGTTATTGGCGTGCTTTATCAAAATTGCGGCTGTGGAATAGGGGCAAGCCTTTGGGGAGTCTCTTTAAAATTAGGGATTGTGAATCGCAGGGCACAGCCTTAGTGTTCAGGCCCGCTGCGCCCTACTGAGTTCCCATTACGCTGCTTACTTATGGGGAGGGGGGCCCCGATCTCTCTTCTCCCCTCTTCCTCTCCTCTCTGGCGTGAGGGGCAACTGCGCTCCTGCGCGGGCGGACCAGGGGGGGCCGCGGGCGTCCACTTCACCCCGGTCGCCCAGGATCAGCGGCCGTGCCGCACAGTCACGTCCCCGTAGCCGCACAGCTCACCTCCTCCACGTCGTCCTCGCTACTCTCCCCTCGCATAGGCAGGGTATCACAAGCCGGCCCGTGGGCTTCGGACTGCAGAATCCGGTCCAGACGCCCTCCGTAGGACACTCCGCGCGGTCTTCTTAGCGGGCAAGCCCCTGTCCAGGGGCCCGACCACGTCCACTCGAGTCAGGCAGGGGAGCCCCTCTCCCGGGGCTCACTCTCTCCGGGCCTCTCGCCGGGCCCACGGGTCCAGCACCTCATAGTCCGGCCCTCCGAGGACCAACGGAGAACGCCGGCTTCGTCGCTCTCCCGTCCTCCGGGGACACCAGGTTTCAGCTCGCCCCAGGCACTCCAGCCCCGCTCACGGCACCGGCGCCGGAGGAGGCCCTGTCAGCGGGCGGGCTCCAACGCCGAGGCGCATCCCGGCCGCCATCTTAGGAGACCCACCGACCCGGTCGCATCCAGCCTTCACAGCTCTCACGGCTCGGACTGAGCCAGCGCTAGCGCCGGAGGCCTCCCCGAGGTCCGGGAGCTCACAGGGGCGGCTAGGGCAGCATGGTAGACCTCTCGATGGCGGCTTCTGAGGGCGGATGACGGAGGGGTCCAGAGCACTCTGAGTGCGACCGCCATCTTGACGCCCGAAGCCACCAACCTGCATGTTTTAAAGATCTTCACCACCTTCTCTCTAATATTTTCCCATAATAAGAAAGGTTGGACATTTACTCCTGACAATGGCAGAATTAGAACTTCTTCCAGGGTTGGGAAGAAAGTGGCTGGAGTGAAAATGAACTTGCAAATGCTCAATAGATTTTCACATGAGCAAATCTACACATGCGTATTTACCCATGCTACAATACAGTTCACAAATATTTTATAGGGGTACGACATATACCATGGATGCACTTTTGTGACTTTCTTTAAGAATTTTGGGCCACATGTAGGTAGGTTCAGATTTGCGACCCGCAAATTGCGAGTCGCAAATCCGAATGTAGGATGGTGTCCCTGACACAATCTGTGATTCGCAAGGGCTTCGCAAATGCACACCTCATGAATAATCATGAGGTGGGTCGCAATTTGCGACCCCCTTGCGAATGGCGGCCTCACAGGGATGGTAGCCTGCTGGAGACAGCAGACCACCATGTCTGTGACTGCTTTTCAATAAAGCAGTTTTTTTTTTTTTTTTGTAATGCAGCCCGTTTTCCTTAAAGGAAAACGAGATGCATTACGAAAAATTAAACGTTTTTGTTTCATTTTTTCAGAGCAGGCAGTGGTCCTGCGGACCACTGCCTGCTCTGAAAAAATGTTTACAGTGACATTCACAATGGGGAAGGGGTCCCAGGGGGACCCCTTCCCTTTTGTGTAAGTGTTAGCACCCATTTGAAATGGGTGCAAACTGCGATTGGTTTGCGCCCGCGTTCGCAAAACAATCCTACATTGCACTGCGAGTCGCAATTAGGAAGGGAAGACCCCTTCCTAATTGCGAGTCGCAAACCCGTTTTGCGATTCGGTAACCAGGTTACTGAATCGCAAAACTGGGTTTGTGCACCACAATGTGCTTTTTGCACGTCGCAAACAGCGAAAGTCGCTGTTTGCGACATGCAAAAAGCTACCTACATGTGGGTCTTGGTCCCTAATTAGGTCTGGTGTTAAAGACATTTTGTTTTTATTAAACTTCTATTTCTCTCTCTTTCGGCTGGCTTTACTGTGAGTGATCGCATTCTTCTCTTCCACAAGGAGCACATTGGCACACAAAGTAGTTTTGTTCAGTGTCAGGAACTACAGTGGCAATCAGTGACGTAACGAAACTGGAGGGTGCCCCTTTGCAAAGAACATGGAGGAGCCCCCTCTCCAGACTCACTCAGGGCAGGTGCTGTGCTGAAGGGGCCCCCTGGAGGGCGGCTGCGGGGCCTTTGTTATGCCACTGGTGGCAACGTGTGCTTTTAGAGTTCAAAAACGTTTTGGTTTTTTTTGCCAGTGTTTGTTACAATGTTGAGGGCCTGGTAGCTCCCACAACAATAAAGTGTTACAAAAGCCATGTCAAAACAAGACACGCATTGATGAAACTAAAAGACTTATAAAAATATGTCAGATCAGTTGGCTTTGTCAGTGTTTGTTTATTTTCATGCTTCCCATAATCGTGTTGAAAATGGTTACACTGATTTTCCATTAGAAATATTTTTGGGAAATATTAGCATGCATCAAAACATTTTACTAAATGACACCTCATTTGCATCTAATCAGAGAGCGTTCTGGGAGCATTATACTTAGCCTCATAGCCTAAACTTTTCAAACATGTGTATACACGTTTTTTTTATTTGTACTGGAACCAACTTCAGTAGTGAAGTGTGACCTTAAAACATTTATTTACAGCACTCACCCTAATAATGAAGGTTTTCAAATAATGAACCATAAATACAAGTTCAAACAGCATTATCTTTTGGAAACACATTACCTCAACTGTAGAGAGTTCCACTCTCTGTAAACAGGCAGCCAAAGGGTTTGTGCTGCAGAGGGTTGGGCCTACTTGTCCCAAGGACAAAGTAAACATAAAAACGTGTTGCCCTTGACCCCAAACAAGATGTCCATAGGAATTCCACATCCCTGCTGCATTCCAAAACAACTGCTTGTCAAGTTAGTGTTCAGCCTAGAGATCAATGAATGAGGAAGCAAGGATGAACATGAATGTATACACTTGGAAACGCTTCATAGCAGAACGGAGGGTGTTAATATACTTGTTTACATACAGACTCCAGGTTTTGAGACTCATCCATAGAAGACTAGAAGCAATTCATTAAACGCTGTATACAAAGGAGAGTGCTGAACTCCAAACCAGTATACGTTAAGATGCCCATTAGTGAGACTTAATGTCACAGTTCTTCAAAAAAGTACAATAAGATCTAGTACAGAGGGGGGTTTGGTCAGCAACCCTCAGCCATTGGCTTGCTGGTGTTTTTCAGGATTTGCGGTTACTTGATTGGACTGTCCTTAGAAGCCATGGCGTCCTGTTTATTGTTACATTGTCCCATTTGTTTTCCCATTAGGTTGTGGTGAACGAACTGTGAGTAGTCCTTTTGCTCGACTGCAGATGCGACTTAACGTGTTGTGAGATCGTGTGTGTTCTTTGATGTATTCACTTTGCTGATAAAACTATGTTCTGATGACTGATTTATGTATATTGTTTAGGAAGTACCTGTTGATTGGATGCCTTAAACCAGTGCTTTCCAGCCTGAGGTCCTGGGGCCCCTGGGGGTCCGTGAAGCCTCCTCAGGGGGCCGCAACTGCTTAGAAAATTAAATAATATTAACAGATTCGGTCCCCAGCTTTCAGTTATGACTCGGCGAGGGGAGCCCCAGATTCAAACAACGATTCAGTGGGGAGTCCCCGGGTTTCCAGTAATGACAAAGTGGGGGTTCAAAGATGTCAAAAGGTTGGGAACCACTGCCTTAAACTGTTAGAAAAAAAAACAATGATTTCGATGAATTACTCGTTTGTTCACTAGTTTTACTGACCACAATGTTAATATGTTTTTGCATGTGTTCCTTTATATATTGATTTGGCAAAGTAAAAAGTTGCACCTTTTTTAAAGGTGTTTTATTTATAAATATTTTTTTTTTTTTTTTTTTTGTTTGCTGGACTTTTCCTAAGTATCTCCTGTGCAATATTAATTTAATTCTGCTAATGCATTCTGTTCAACAAACTGGCCCATTCAGGTGTCCATGTTGTAGATCGAGATGTTTCATTGTGGGGTTTTCTTTCAAGGACAAATGGGGAACACCTACAAAGATGCTTACCTGGTGGCTTTGTGAGTGTTAGTTTTCTATGTTGTGTGCTCTGCATTGGTTCCTGTTCTGTGAATCGAATGGGAGTCCTGCACTGCTGCTTCTGCATTGTGTGTCCTGTACTAGTGATTTTTGTACTTCTCACGTTCTGTTTTGAAGGAGACTGGCACTGTGATTACCACTGCTTTAGCTGTCCTCTGCAAGTGAATATGCATTTGCTAATTGTGCATACTGTTAGCCAGTCAAGCTTGCACTGTTGTTTTCCTTACTGAACATGTCTTTGAGGATGATGCTTACAGTAAAGCATCCTGCGTTACACCTAACCTGTGTGTGTGTGTGTTGTGTGTGGTACCCCTGCCCCTACCTCCCCCGTTGAACCATAGTACTTCATTCTAATTTCCAGAGGACGTTTTCTCAACATTCCGCCCGCTCACGGTTGCTTGCATTCTGTTCATTTTATGTCCTGCACGAGGGTTCTTTGATATGAATGGGCTTTCTAGCTGGAATACAGCAAAATATCTAATGAAAGGGAAACAAGTGCTTCAGGCATCGGGGCGTGGCAACCTGCTATGTCAGAGGTGAGAACTTTGCCAGATGACATTCCTTAGTGGGGCGGGTAATGGCCTTTTGTGTTACCTGTTTTCATATGAGTTACCTGAGTGGATGACTGTTTAATAACGACCCACTGCTTTAAATGGGAGGAAAAATGCTGAGTTAGGAGCCATTGAGAGGGATTTGGCCTAATAAACCCCCCACAAGAGGGGGAGCCTATTTGATTATGGACGCGGTCTAATATATGTGAGATAAAGTATTCTGTGTTTGACAGATTTAAAAATGTAATTCAACTGGACATAGAATAAAGTTAGCTATCCAGCAACTACTTACTTAACAGTGTATATCCTCATTACCCTGGGCCATACATATGCAGTAAAAATTAGAGAAGGCACATTCAAAAGTAATTGGTGTTGGCGTGGATATTCAGATGAAATTGAGTAGTAACTTGGGTCCTGGCACAGTAATACTAAACGTTCGTATCCACTGTGCTCCTTGTCACTGTGTCACAAAGAGAACTTTCAGTGATGTTGCTTTGCACCTCTGCTGTGTCAGGCATGCAGATGGTGTCTGTGAGTCTTGACAAAAAAACGAAAAAGGGGGCCCATTTCAACTGATGTTTTTTGTGAGTCGTATAAACCAATTTAGCCAGCCTTATGTTTTCCAAAAAACACTAAAGCAAACATACACAGGTATAAATAATACAAGGACTTTGGGACAGCCTCTTCATTCATTTGTCTGTTCAAGGTAATTTACACTTAGCTTCAGCACACCATAGCATAGTGCAAGCGGCGGTAGGTCAGTCCACTTCACCCATTGACATGCAGGCACTTTGTGTGGTGGCAATTAGCCGGCGCACACATGCACAGCTATCTAAAATTAACTCTACTTCAGTGCCAGGGCTACTGCTGCTTCTATGTGTTTAGCATTTTTTTTGTATATTGTGTAGTTTACCAGACTTTTTTTTTTTTGTGTGTGTGTGTTCCAAGGCCACACTTAGTGGTTTTGCCAGTTAGACTACTGCAGTTTGTGCATTAGTCTGTGGTGTAATGTCCTATTACTTACCAGTAATCTTCATTATGCCTCGTCCTGTTGTTCTCGTCCCATTCATTACAAAAGAGATTAGCTCTCTCACCCCACAGAAAAAAAGAACATCCTGCCCCACCCCTCCCACTGGGGGATGTTAATCAGTACTTATCCAGCGTTCCTCCTGAACTAGCAAGCCCACACCATATGAAGGCCCGGCGTCCGGGAAGGAGGGGCGTAATGAATGGGAGAAATACCGTTAAGTAATGGGACATAACCCCCAGGTCATCATCCCATTCATTACAAGTGAAAATACCCAAGCTGAGCAACCTGGCATTCGTAAGGAGACAAAGAAACCACACAAGGATACCAACACAACTAATGCAGCACCCCATAGTGACTTATTCATACAGGCAATAGGGCAAATTACGGAACAACCAAATGTAAAACTCTCAAACCAAAACTGTTTTCATCACACAAAACATTCTGCAACCTGCAGTGCTTCACAGTTGGATTGGAGGAGACCCATGTAGCTGCCTTGCAAATTTTAGAGATGTGTCAAATGCACATATTTGCAGATACTTACAAATGCATTTACAAAGGAGTTTTGACACGGAGAGCCGGAGTGAAAAATCAATGACCAAAGGTCTGTTTATTTTTGCTGCAGCAAAGAGGACAGGTTTACCACTGGCATCCCAGGCCCGAAGTAAAGTGTGCTAGCATAAAGCGTTTAACAGTGATATTTATACTCATACATCAAAGGATACATAAAATGTGTAAATAATGATATACGTCATACAGATATTTTAAGGAGTTAATCAGTTTCCACACACTGGTTCCATTCCCAGCTTTGTCCTTGCCTCCCTTCTGCAGCTGCCTGACTCCCCACATTCTTGAGACCCTTCAAAGGATTACGTGGTTCAAAGGTATAGATATCAGCCTTTCCCTCCCCAAAATACCACAGCCGAGGTCAGTTAGTCATTTGAACACACAATTATAATGAGTACAGTGCCCCAGTTAGGGAAAGAAACCAGCTGCAAGCCTATGGCGTGGAACCAGGCTTATTTTACCTAAACAAATATACATAAGATAACATATGTGATAGACAGTGCGTTCAGAGACAACAAAAGCTCAAACTTACACGTGTAATAGAAACGAAGCAATTCAAAATGAATTCTAACAATCGACCCTTTTTGAGTTTTTTTTCTTCTGAACATAATAAACGTTTTGAATAGTTCTAAATTTCCTCATATATGTTGAATTTTACTCCTACTTCATTGAAATTTGCATTCATGGGGACATAAACAACCGATGGGTATGAGCAACCAGTATCTGTAGTGAGGATAGTGGGGTCAATAGCCATTAGGGAATTTATCTCTTCTCTCTGCATCATAGCTCGATTGGTTTCTAGTATTTTCACTGGCGGAAGTTTACACAATTTTAAACAGGAACAGAGAGCAGGTAAGCACTGTACTAATAAACAACTTAATACAATAGCTATTATTATAAAAAGTATGTCTTTAAACAACCAGCCCCACCCCCCAAACCAAGACCATAACCATGATAAACTCCAATCGCCTCCTTCATATTGGCCCCCCTTTTCAAATACCTGTACTGCTTCTTTAATTTTCCCAATATCCAATTCTATCTCTGATGACTTGTTGACAAAATAACAGCACTTTTGCTGGTACTGATGTTGGATTAAAACACATACTCCTCCTTGTTGTACTGTAATCAAGTCTAGGGCAAGCCGATTTTGTATCGCCAATTGGGCTGCAGAGTTTATCTCTATCTGTATACTTCCTATGGCCTCTCTGGTGGCATTAAATGCAATGGCTAATTCAGCTGACATATTCATCATTGCCAGTTGTAAATCGAAAATTCCAAATCCGGGAATAAGAACATGTAATACTTGAAATACCCAGTTCTTTCGCTCCTCCAGTATGGGTGTCCCTCGTTTGTACCTATGTGCAAAACTCCCCATGTTAAGGGGCTGGGAAGATGATATATTTGATATCACAGTAATGTTGGGTGCCAAATATGCCAGTGAACATATCCCTTCCCAGTTTAGAGGTAGTACTTTATATGCATTTCTTCCACATACGAAGTACATGCCTCCCTGGATTTGTGAATTTATAATGCTGTATTTTATTCGGGGCAATCCTACACCCTCTGGGGTGTCATGCTCAGAATTATTGCAATATTTGTAATCTTCCCAGATTGTATTTAGCAATGATACATTTGCCCAGGGTGCAACATATGAACATCTAGCCGTCCAGAGGGGGCCAAGGAAAACCCGGGACAATATTACAGGTGAATTTTTCCCATTTCTATCTTGTTCTCTGGAGGGATCATATAACAATCCTTCTGGATCTACTAGAATCTCATTTTCTCCCACAGTCAGGTTCCAATAATTTACAGTGTAATTTTGATGAGTCCCATTAATTAACGCTGTCCAATTTCTGTCTATTTTCTCCTCTCCTTCAAGATCCCAATTCCCTGTTTTTATATCAAATAACAAAGTGTAAACACACTGTTCAGGAGGGATCTTTCCCATGTATTTTGCCTCTGGGTTTTGCCCATAAAAATAGGTACCAAAACATATGGGAAATATTTTAAGTGTGGCATTCTCTCCAGGCATCGGGGAGAGCTTGTATTCTGCCTGGGTATTAGGGAGCACCGCACACCTAGGGTACCATTGATATTCTTGTTGGTCACATCTCCAAGTGGTATTTGGTACAAGACACACTTCCCCTCTTTCATATTCGCTTGGTGATACTGGTACTTCATAAAGGCCTATAGGATCCTCGGGGTGTCTAGACAAGTGCCGGCAAATCCAGCAGTCAGTGAGACTTAATGTCTCCGCTAATTTTCCATGAACCTTTATCAATGGATGTAAGGTAGGATTTTGCAACAATGATGCAACACCACTGGACATTATACATATTAACATAAGGGTCACTAGGTACTTCATTGTTGTTTTGTAGAAATAGTTATAAGGCCACTTTTCCCTATTCTCTAGAGGGATATTTGTCCTGCCAAATGGATATATTTTCATAATTTTATTGTGCTCTCCTCCTTGGTCCTACAACCTTTCTATGATACCGTTTTACTCGTCTCAACCGCCTACGCGTGTTCAAAAATATACCCACACAATTACCAAATATGTAAATGCAAAATATTGATATCACTATACTAATAATCATATACGTATAGATACAGATAAGTAAATTTTCCTTCAATGTTCACACCCACTAGGGTTCAGCACCGCCGTGCTTTCCACTCTAGCAGTTAGGCTGCACTGGTTGGTCCATGAACAAGTTTTTTTTTTTTTTCAAATACAGGACAATAGATGTTGGCTTGATCCTAGGTCCCTTATCTTCTCCTTTTCGAGTTTTAACTCCTGGTGAGTCTCAACTCCCAGTGAGTAAGTCGCGATACTTCAAAGTTCGTCTTCAGTATAGTTTGTCAGTTTCGTTCAGTGTCTCAGCAAAAATGAGGGCGGAGGCCAGCAATTTTCAACCAGATCAGTGATGTGCTTGGGTATTAAACAGAAAAAGGGCACCTTTTTTTTACCGCTGGGACTACAAACCGCACCAACCCTAATGGCTGGCCGCTTCCGTAGAACTGGTACTTGGTTTTTTTCTCGCCAGTCACAGAACTGTTAACTCCATTTACCCACTGCTTGAATAGCGTTGCACAAGCTGCATCCCACTATACTTGTGTTCTCGTTGAGACAATTGTTCTGACCAATGTTCTGGTGTCGTTGCACAGGCTAGTCACCCGTGTTCCTGTTCATGCTGAAAATTTAGTCATCACAGTCATTTACAACCTCGTCGCCCAAAGTGTGCGTAACAACAGTGAGGATAGCTCGTTTTAATGCTGGTACATCAATGGCATCGGAAATGCCGGTGGCGGTGAAAGCGGGGAACTGTATTTCACGAAGGCAGGCGTGCCGTATTCTGCTGAGCAAAGGATTCCTTGGCCATTCAGAAGAGACCTCAGTTTGCAATTCCAAGCTAGGAGCTATCAGGGTGATGTAAATGTAGCTTTTCGTAGGGGTCACCACCTTACGCACCTTCAAAATTCTGTTCATTTGGATGGGCGAGGACGCAGGTTGTATCGATGAGTTTGTTGATCTTCAAACAGCAACTCTTCGTCACTGGGCTGCTGTGTCACCTCAGGAGCAGAAGTAGCACTTGAAACCTGTGGAGGTGTTTCCTGTCTCCCTACTTTTCTGTAACCAGGAGACAATGGTAATTCTGCTGTTAGAGTACTTTGTAGTGGAATTGGTGCACGCTTACAGTGGCTAGCATGTATCCAGTTTTTCCTTCCTTCCACTTTCACCGCTGTCTGTGTTGCAAGCAGTACCTGGGCTGGCCCCCGCCACCTGGGCTGAAGACTGTTGGTTCTTTGAAAATTCTTTGTCATAAGCCAATCCCCTGGCTTAAAAGGGTGACCAGGGCCTTCAAGAGGAGTCGGTAGGCTGGCCTTGACCTGTTGGTGGATCAAACGCAAATCTTTAGTCAATTGTTTACAGTAATCTACAAACAAAGGATATTGCACTTCAGAAAGCTTCTTTGGTCGTGGTACCCCCCAGATATTGGCTGGCCTCCCCATGACAACTTCATAGGGGGATAATCGTGACTTGCTACTGGCAGTCATCCTGATGGACATTAATGCTAGGGGCAAAGCATCTGGCCATTTTAAGTTGGTCTCAGCACAAATCTTAGCTATTTTGCTCTTCAAGGTGTAATTATACCTTTCTACAAGGCCCGCTGATTGTGGGTGATTTGCAGCATGAAATCGATGTTTGATGTTAAGGGCGGTACAGACCTTCTCCATTACCTCATTAGAAAAATGACTGCCATTGTCACTCCAGACTAATCGTGGCAATGCGTATCTAGGAAAATATTCTTTTAGTAATATTTTGGCGGTAGAGAGGGCACCATTGTCTTTTAATGGGTAGGCCTCTATCCATTTTGAAAACATGCATACTACCACTAACACGTATTTCAGTTTGTTACACGGTTCCATGTGGATAAAATCCATCTGTATAGCTTCAAAGGGGAGATCAGGAGGGGCAAAGTGGCCAGGGGGCGTAGGGGTCCCTTTTCCTGCATTGTGCACTGCACACACCATACAACTTTTAACCAGGTTATTAGCAGCTTTGGATATCAGAGGATTACTCCAAACATGGTCCAAAGTTGTCTTGATGCCTTGGGCACTGATGTGTGCAGGACTGTGGGCCATAGTAACCATAGCGTGTACATAACAATTAGGTAACATCCATCTTCTTCTGTCTGTGTCATCTGTGTAACAACCCTCACTATCTAGTCTACCGTTCTTCTCCCACTGTTCCCTTTCCTCTGCTGTTGCTTCTGCTTGAATATCTCTCACACACTGCATGGTATTTTCTAGTACTTCGTTCTGGGGCTCTCCCTTGATGCTACTCTCAACATATGCATTGTCAACTGGTGCTCGTGCTGTTGCTTTCGCTGTAGCATCTGCAAAAGCATTTCCTCGTCCTATATCATCAGTAATTTTTTTGTGGGCACTACACTTAATGATTGCGACCTGACGGGGCAGACTGAGAGCATTCAAAAGTGTCACAATCAAGTTGCCATGCTGAATGGTAGTGCCATGTGACGTGATAAAGCCTCTATTCGCCCAGAGTCGCCCAAAATTATGAGCTACTCCAAACGCATATTGGCTATCAGTGTAGATGTTAACACTAAAATGTTCACTTATTTCACAAGCTCTGGTGAGGGCAATTAATTCTGCAGCCTGTGCCGAATTTTGCGGGATTCTATGAGATTCAACCACTGTTTTGACTGTGGTGACGGCATAGGCTGCAGTGGTCGTACCATCTGGTAACTTGAAGCAAGACCCATCTACAAACAGCTCTCCCTGTGGGTCAGATAGGGGAGTGTCTGTTAAGTCTACCCGTCCCTTGGTTTCTTCCTCAGTGGCAAAAATGCAATTATGATCAAATTCCACATTGTCCTGAGGGAGGGGTAGTAACGTAGCTGGGTTCAAGACATTGCACCGCTTCAAAGTAATATTTGGACTGAACAATGTTAATTCGTAACCCGTTAGACGAGCACTGGTGAGGTGCTGCGTCTGTGTCTTGTTTAACAAAATATCAACGGCATGAGGAACCATCACAGTGAGCGGATTGCCACCAACAAACCCTTCACTTTGTTTCACCGCAGCTGCTGCAGAAGCCACTCCTCTAAGACAAGTAGGCAAAGCTTGCGCCACAGTGTCCAAGGTGGAAGAGAAGTATGCACAAGGGCGTTGTCTCCCACCTTGGTCCTGTGTCAAAACAGACAATGTACAGCCATGCTTTTCATGCACAAATAAAACAAATGGTTTGCTGTAATCCGGATTACCCAATACAGGAGCAGAGCACATCGCCTTTTTTAAATCTTGAAAAGCCTCCTCACATTTGTCAGTCCAAGGTACAGGAGAGGGCACATCTGAAAGTGTCAGAGCAGTCAATGGTTTTGCTATAAGTGAAAAATTTGGAATCCACTGTCTACAAAAGGATGTAAATCCCAAAAATGCTCGGACTTCAGAAGGGGTGCGTGGTGCAGTCATTGTATGAACCAGTTTAATTCTGTCTGGATGTAATCTCCTTCCCTCCTTAGAGAGGAGGTGTCCTAGATAGGTGACCTCCTCTCTACAATACTGCAATTTTGGAAGGGACACCTTATGGCCCAGAGGTGCTAAATGATGTAATAATGCAACAGTATCAGTCTTACATTGTGTCATGGAATCTGAGGCAATTAAAATATCATCAATGTACTGCAACAATGCAGAGCCTGAAGGTGGATTGAATTGGTCTAATTGACGTTTAAGACATTGACTATATATGCTCGGGGACTCAACAAATCCCTGTGGAATTCTTGTCATCGCGAATGATCTACCAAAAATCGCGAAGCTAAACAAATATTGAGATTCTTTGGCAATTGGAATGCTAAAGAACGCATTCTTCAAATCGATTACGGTGAAAAAACACGCAGAGGGTGGAATCATGGTGAAAAGACTATTCATGTCTGGGACCACGGGAAACTGGGGAATTACTATTTTATTAATTTCTCGGAGATCAATAACTAATCGATATACTGTGTTATCAGTAAATGATTGCTCACCATCTAATCTATTAGCATCATTTCGTTTCTTTACAACAGGAAGGATTGGACTGTTACATGGGCTGCTCACTATTTCCTTTATGACACCTGCATGCACAAGATCAGATATGACTGCCTTGAGCCCTTTTTCGCTTGATTTAGGTAATTTGTATTGAGGAACACGAGGTAACCGGGCACCTGGTTTGATTTTTATTACAATAGGGTCGATATCCATAATGCCTACATCATTCTTGCCTTTGGCCCATAAGCGAGGGTCTATTTCCTTTAGCTCTGGGGGTAAGTCGTATTCCTGTGAGAACATGCACCGAGTTGGGGAAACACTATCCATAGTTACATAGACACCATCCATTGAACAGTGAATAACTGCATTTAATTTCTTTAACAAATCTAATGCAAACAAGTTTTCATTGCAACCTGATGTTAAAGAGAGTGGCGTGTGTACTGTAAATGGGCCTACAGTTACTCTCATAGGTGTTGAGATGGGGCTCACCACGGGGATTCCAGAAATCCCAATTGATGTGGTATGAAGCCCAGACAGGGGAGCCCCGGGGACTGCAGAATGTGCAATAGATGTTCTGGTGGCACCAGTATCTAGAAGAAACTTATGGCCCTCTCCTTCGATTTTTACATCAATGTAGGGACCATTTTGATCTACAGGAATACTTACTCGCCCCTGGCCCTGTCTGTGGCTGTCCTAATAATTGTAGGATTCAGAAAAGAAATCATCAGCATAATATTGTCGTTCAAATGCATTGTCAAAAATATTAGTGTTACGCGGGACCTGATTCTCATTCTGCGAATTCTGATCAGTTCTACCTCTTCCTCGTCCTCGTGCATTACCTGCCGCGTTCCCTCTATGAAGTGACATACTTTGTCTTCCTTCCAGTAATGGGCAAGTATCACGCCAATGTCCATCCTGCTTACAGTAGGCACATTGGTTGATATTTAATCGGCGGTCTTGGGGTGGTGCAGATGCACCTCGGCCTCGACCCCTTCCCCGTCCCCTTGGTGGGCCACCCCTTTGCTGAGGGGTTGTATCCCGCTGAGGGTATGCCTGCTGTAATAATACCTTTTTCTTCAATTCTTTTACTGACTTCTCATTCTTTTCTAATTCTTCCTTGTACCTGCTCTCATAGTATTGCGCCATCTGCAAAATCTCTGCCTGTCCCTTCGTCATCCACGAACTCTCTGTTGCTTTTAATTTTTGTGATATTTCAGGTAGAAGGCCATTAACAAAGCGTTCTACAAATAGTGTGACACCTGTTACGGTGGCGAGGTCTTGACCGCTAAAATCTATGAAAGCTTGTTCAATTCTAGTAAAATAATCTGGGACATCTTCACCTATTTTCTGTTTATAAGTGGCAAGTTTTCCCCAATCCACAGTCTGAAGAGGTATAACAGTTTCTAACTTAGTCAATATCCGGTTAGGTAAATCTAAAATATCCTGATGCGGCAGGGTTCCTGGTGCCCTTTGTGCTTCTCGTGCTTCTAAACCCCCCCATGTATTTCCCAAAGTAGGTGCATCATCTACTCTTCTAATTTTATGCCAAACTTCAGGACCCAATAAAACACCAAAAAAATAGTCAATGTCTTTGAGTGTCATGGTTGTGGTGGAAATGGCAGTTCTAAGGTCCCGATAGAATCCAGCTGGATTCTTTCGAGGGTCTGGCAAGTCTTTCTTTATAGCCATTACCTCCTCCCTTTTCCATGGTATATGAACAAATTGGGCCACCGGCACGGGAGCTGGTCGTCCGGCGGCAGCTGCT
This sequence comes from Pleurodeles waltl, assembly GCF_031143425.1. Classification (NCBI taxonomy): domain Eukaryota; kingdom Metazoa; phylum Chordata; class Amphibia; order Caudata; family Salamandridae; genus Pleurodeles; species Pleurodeles waltl. Next base: position 375,169,851 of record NC_090448.1, on the reverse strand, counting down.
GCTGCGACTGCAGCTGCAGTGGGCATATCAGGGTGCACTTCCCTCATTGGGTACCCCTTGTCATATACATTGAGAACATCTTCCCTGGCTATGACACAAATGCGTACTCCCTCATTTATGCCGTTACTATCAAGAATACAAGCCACACTGTCCCGCCATAATTGGTATAATTCTTGTTCATAAGGGAGAGGGGTAGAATCTGTAATACAAGACTTCCAATCCCTCTCCAATTTTTCAATCATATACTGTAGTGCTAATTGCTGTCCAAAATGTGACATCTGTTGTATTGTGTCCATAATATCGGTGTGGGTGTAAATAGGATGTGACATCCAGTTCTCTGACTGATTCTTGATAACCTGTTTTTCCCCATCCCCAATAGTGGAACGGGTACTAGGGGGCGAAATCGACTTAATAGGTGTGCTCCATATGGGTGAAAGTGAGTGTGTGGCTCTGCACTGTCGGCGTTGTCCATTTGGGGTATTAGGGGCAGGGGACATTATTGGTAACCTTGCAGTGCTGGCTGGTAGTGGTGGGGCAGGTGGCGGAGGGATTAGGACTTGGGCTATTGGGGTAGCTTGGGCTAGAGGCTGTGGTAGTTGTGGCACATGCTGCTGTAGTGGTGCACCTGGATTTCCCAAATTGTGCCCTTGCCCTTGCTGCTGTTGCTGTGCCCCCATGATAGGTTGGGCTACTGCAGGGGGTGTGTAAGGTGGAGGTGCAGTAGGGCTATTATCTAATAGCTGTAGCATTACCTCATCTTCCTCTAATGCATGTTTGGTTTCTGTTGGCTTTGATACATAACTTCCCTCCACCTGAGCCCTATGGACTCTATCTTCAGATTCAATCCCTTTCTGGGTTTGGGACTGGTGATAAAGGGCGGCCTTTTGCATGATGGTTCTCCTATTTTCCCTCTCTATCAGTTTATCTGATTTAATTTTTCTTTTATTGGCTTCCATTTCCCATTTTCTGTACACCTCAAACATATGTTGTCTAGCCTTTTTATGAAACAAACATTCCTGTAGGTAGGTTAGTTTCTTTAAATCAAAAGACCCATCCTCTGGCCACTGGAGGTCAGGACAATGTCTAGTATATCTGCGCCATATACTATTATACAAATTGTTCTCTAAACCATAATCCTTTAACATGTCCCACCCTGGTGTTCCCTCTTTTGGGATCGGTTGCTTTTTATCTAAACGTGGCACATGATTTCGGCGAAAACAAAGACATAACCCTTGCCAACATTTCTTATTTCCCATATCTAACCCTTTAAATTTTCAAAAGACAACACACACCAAATTTCAAAATGCAACATGTACCAAAGAAACCCTTGTTCAAATGTGCACCAAAGAAAACCTTTTTCAAATGTGCACCGAAGAAGAAAAAAAAAAAAAAAAAAACCTTTTTTCAAATATTTACCAACTTACAAATTGCTCCAGGCCTGGGCAAATTACTCAAACAAGAAAAACACGTGTAATACAAATTGTCAAATGGTACCTTGTACAAATGCAAATTTACCAAGAACTAATCATTCCCAAAAATGATAAGTTATCCAAAAACAATTATTCTCTCAAATGCAAGTTAAAGCAGACAAATAGCCAGCGAGGAACAGTCTTACCTGACTATCTGCTTTTTCCTGGATTTCTCTCCGGCCGCCCGTGTCAGACTAATCAGTCAAGATAAACACCGATGTTTCAGGGACTTCGCTGGGACATCATGAGAAAGCGGGGAGAGGCCTGCCCGGTGGATAAGATGCAGCTGCTTTTGAAACTAAGTCTTTGTGCAGGGGCCCCTGGAATCTACACCTCCGGAACGGCGTCCCCCCACTGGCAGCACGTCTCGTGACAGAGCTACTGAAGATATCCACTGGAAGGTCCCTGTTCGGGCGCCAAATTGTCAAATGCACATATTTGCAGATACTTACAAATGCATTTACAAAGGAGTTTTGACACGGAGAGCCGGAGTGAAAAATCAATGACCAAAGGTCTGTTTATTTTTGCTGCAGCAAAGAGGACAGGTTTACCACTGGCATCCCAGGCCCGAAGTAAAGTGTGCTAGCATAAAGCGTTTAACAGTGATATTTATACTCATACATCAAAGGATACATAAAATGTGTAAATAATGATATACGTCATACAGATATTTTAAGGAGTTAATCAGTTTCCACACACTGGTTCCATTCCCAGCTTTGTCCTTGCCTCCCTTCTGCAGCTGCCTGACTCCCCACATTCTTGAGACCCTTCAAAGGATTACGTGGTTCAAAGGTATAGATATCAGCCTTTCCCTCCCCAAAATACCACAGCCGAGGTCAGTTAGTCATTTGAACACACAATTATAATGAGTACAGTGCCCCAGTTAGGGAAAGAAACCAGCTGCAAGCCTATGGCGTGGAACCAGGCTTATTTTACCTAAACAAATATACATAAGATAACATATGTGATAGACAGTGCGTTCAGAGACAACAAAAGCTCAAACTTACACGTGTAAAAGAAACGAAGCAATTCAAAATGAATTCTAACAGATGGACACCCCCTTCAGTTCCTGCCCAGGTAGCAGCAAGCCCAGGAGAGGACCTACCCTGATCCCCCGCCAGAGGAGGAGGCCCCACCAATGAGTAATCTAGAGAAACCAACTTCTTGATCCACAGAGGAAACGCTCACCACGCTGGGAGAAGAACCAAACGAAACAAACAGCTTGTCTGCCTTTCTAAAAGACTTAGGCCCCAAAGTCCTGTGTCGGGATGACCACATATGCGGCCGCTACCCTGCCCCCCCGCACGCCTATTGCAAGTTTCCTGCTGCGCCGGTGGGCGGAAACACCATTTTTGCCCGCCGGCTCAGCGGGAATCACCACAACATTGACACCGGCTTGTAATAGAGCCGGCAGCAATGTTGCGGTGCGTTGTTGAGCTTTTCACTGTCCGTAATTTGGGCAGTGAAAAGTGCAACAGGACTGCCTATGGGGGCCCCTGCACTGCCCATGCCAAGTGCAGGGGCCCCCGGCACCCCCTTTCTGCCAGCCTTTGCACGGCGGTGTGACTGCCTTGCAAAGGCTGGCGGAAACGCGGGTCGTAATCTGGAGGGCAGCTCTACTTGCAGCACTCCCTGGTGGATTGAGACTGCCGGCACTGCCAGGACATTGGCTGGCGGTGCCGGCGGTTGGACCGTGGCGGCTCTGCCACGGTCATAGTATGGCGGTCAGTCCGAGGTCCATGGACGCCAGACTAGTAATGAGGCCCTTAGTCTTCTCTAGATAGACCAACAATAATGCCCTCCTAACATCCAACAAAGACCACTGGACCTCCGTGGAGGAACCTGACTCCGCACTCAGAGCAGGGAGAAGTGTCCGAACTACTGGTCATACAACCGTACCAGAAATCCCCCTCCCCCTCCCAAAGAAAAAAGGCTGCCATCCTGCATGTCTCCCCGCAAACACAGCAGGTAGGGAGATGCACACTTCTGCCAGTTGACACACACATCTTCCTGTCGTGTCTGCCCGTGATGCATTCAATAGCTACTCCAGCCCTGCAGGAGCATCCCCATATCCTCAACCCTTAATTCTGTCAGCAGACAGAAAAAACAACAGGAGGCATGCTGGGTAAGTAGTGCTCAAGTATTTCCCAGTGGAAGGGTGTGGGGTAATGTTTACCAGTATTCCTTTTTTTTTTTCTCTGGGGTGAGATAGCTAATCTCACTTGTAAACTATGGGAAAAGGATAGGGCGCACCTAGGAGTAATGGAAGGGCGATGGATGTTGGGATTAGTAGGGTGAACAATTTGGTGATAATTAGTCTTCTGTGGAGAAAAAGAAATGGAGGACAGAGTTGCCTTTATCTTTGGGCGTTTTTTGTGATGCGGTTGATAGGGGTAGACCTGTTTGAAAACTGGTTTTAGTTACCAATACTTTTGAGGAATGTTTTGCCTGCACCAAGGTTACTTTGTATGAAATGTTTATTCGCTTTTCATGTTCTTGCCATAAACTATTAGGTCTTCTTGATTAAAGACCTCTTTCAGCGATCTGTTGTTGAAGATCTTTTGTTGACAATACCAGTACTTTGAGTTTTGTGTCAGCACATTGCTTACGATTGGTTGACTTTCTTGTCCCTCATTTGCTTGCTTCCTGCATGATGACTTCTCTTCCTTTTCTTAATTGTCCAGCTCCTCGAGCCTTGCTTCTTTACCGTTCCTCTGATCGGATGACTTGTATCCTTCTACTGCTCTACATCATGAAACTACTTTTCTTTTTCTTGCAGTATTATATGCGAGTGCATGCATTTCGTTGCCCCCTCTCCCTGGTGTGCTGCTGCTTCCCATTGGAACCCCTTGTGCTCTTCATGTTGCTCCTTTCTTCCTGTTTCATCCATTGCTTCCCACATTCTGCTCCCTGTTTTTGTTTATTAAACCCCAGCCACCCAGCTTCTCTGTTACTCCTCCTCGCACTATGTATTACCAATTGTTCCACTCCCGCCCATTGGAAACACAAAATTTCCATTATTTTCTTTCAGTAAAGAGTCCTTTAAAAAAACCTGCTATATTGTCAAATGTTATAGAGATGATCATATTCAAACAGTAGCAAAACCCTGGACTGCGCCGCAAATTTTTTTTCTTTATTTTCAGCCTTGTACTGGGAACTCGTGTAAAAAACAGACCTGCAATTTACTGAGTTGCTGGACCTTTCTACTGTGTTAAATTGAAATATTCCCATTATTATAAGATGGTGTCTTGCTCGTACTGCGGATTCAAAGCAAGCTAGTCAAACAGTCCTTTGTCCCTGTTAGTGACTGTTTCTTGTGGCCGCAGAACATTCATAAAGCGGTCTTATTTAGGTTGATGACCGACACAGAAGCAAGACTTGAGTGCCCCATGTGGTGCACAGAGATGGTGTTAAGAAGCTGAATGGCAGCTGCTATCTTGAATTGGGTTTATTTATTTGCTTTCCAGTATGAAACCAGTGATCAGTAAATATCCAAACTTTTTCCTGCTCCCGGTTAGATTCTCTGGTGACTGCTGGCAGCCTGTGTTCCACAAGCCTCAGCATGCAGTGGCTCACAGTGTAGCGCTGGTCACATTCACCCACAGGGATGCATTGCTGAGTCTACACTAGATATTAGTGGTTCTTTACTGTGAGCCTCCCATTGACTGAATAGTAAGAAACTATGCTCCAGGGTAGGGACAAATACAAGAAGAAAAACAAAGAATAAGAAGTAAGGAATTAAGATTGACAAGCAAGTGAGTTTGACAAGAAAGCCTATCGATGACATACAGTGGGCTGGTCCAAAATACTGGTATGATCAGGGACGTTGTGAACCCCACCCGCTTCAGCAGCTAAAGTGGGGGTGGAGTTCTTGATGGGCCTCTCCTGTCTGCAGCTCCGTCAAAGGCTCATAAAGAATGTGAAAGGGAAGGTGGATGCATGAGTGAGTGAAAAGATTGATTGGTAGATGGAAGGATGGATGAGTGAAAGGATGGATGTGTGAAACGATGGATGTGTGAAACTGGCTAGCTAAATAAAAGGGATGGTAGATGGATGGATGGACAGATGAGCGAAAGCGTGGATGGATGAGAGTGAAAGGATAGATGGATGACTGAAAGGGTAAAAGGATGGATGGCTGAGTATTAGGGTGGATGGTTGAGTGCAAAGATGGATGGATGGATGGATAGGTTTAATGAATAGGTTTGGATATGGATGGGTCTATGGACAAAATTGAGACTGAATAATGGATGAAGGAGTAAATGGATGACAATGTAACGGTGAAATGATAGATATCAGAAGGTGGGTGGAAGGATGAATGGATAGATGCTTGGATGAAAGAGACAAGCAAGCTCTTCTGAGGAGGGTCGTGATGATTTAATTTGTTTGATTGGTGCAGTAAGAGCTTTGATTTGAAGTGGGGATATTTTCATTTTCTGGCTACTCCCTTGGGTTTGGTCCATAATAAATATTTTATTGTAAACAACTTATTACACACAATCAGTAAGCGAGGCTTAAAAAGGTGGTCTGTTTTTTGGCTTTGTTTATTGTATTACTTGAAGAGACTTTAACGTGATTGGGTGCCTGGACTGTTTTATTGATAAATTCCATGGTGATGCTTTTCGTTTAGGTGGGAGATTCCCTAGCAGGTCAGATCTACAGAACTTTGGGGACTTTACACTACAGTAAACCAAAGTTATTGTGTTCACATAAAATTAACTATAAAACACAAATCAGGGCAAATACATTATAGGCCATTCTTCGCACAATAGCCTATTTTTCAGAATAGATTCAGTCTTTAGGTAGCTGTTGCCCTAGACACTGGATATAAGGCTACAGCTCTAACACCTGATTATCTTTGTAGAGCACACAAAATCCCTTGATTTATCCTAAAATACGAACAAAAATCACGATAAATGTTTAATGGAAAATTCAATTGCTACAAAGGCAAATACGATTCATTTCAACACTACAAACTGTACAATGTGTTTCCAATGCAGAACTGTAATGTTTAGTTTCTGCAGATGATTCCAAATGATTATTTTTTTAAGTGAATATAATGGAGAAATTACCTATACAGTATTGAGTATGAATCTCAAAAAGTGGAAAACAGTCTTCAGTAATGCAAATGCCAGTTCCTTGTGTGGGGTTTAGCGGTGTGGGTGACGAGTTTTTATTGATGTTGTTTGTCAAATACACATCCAAATTAACATGACCCTCCTCTCCCCTTCTTTGTTTCAGCTCCTGCTTGTATCTTTCTTGTATCTTGCTTCCTACGACGCCATAATGTTCCTAATAAATAGCTTTATGAAGGGTGGCATGGGAGGCGGTAGTGGTGGAGGAGCAGGAAACATGATGGGAACCTTCATGAACATGATCAGGTGAGTGTCCATTACCGTATGCAGCTCTAGCTTCCAGTTGTGGTGTTAATGTGCCTTCCTTCTTGTTTGCTGTTCCTCTATGCTCTTGTTCCTTGGTTTTGTAACTGTTTGCTCTCTCGATTGCTGTTGCTTGTTTCCCCCCCCCCATAGTTCTTTATTTTCATAAGACAGCAGTACACAATTCACTCAGACCACTCGTTAACAACTGTGACCAATTCTGTCCCTTTCCGCTTCCATGTGACAACAGCAGTACAGCTATAAAAGCAGCGGCAATACTGCTTACAATATTGGCATCTGCGAAATAACCATTAAATCTAACAGAAGCAAGAATCCTTCCTCGTACAGCAGTCCCCATTCAAGGCCCCACCCCCTTCCCGCACGCATGCCAATGCCTAATCTGCCACCACAATGGGCCTGAGGCTCGGGGGTAGGCACTCGTCTGATCTAGGTCCCTATTTTTCAGTGTAAGTATCCTATTCCACATAGCAAACGCCTCTAAAACCTCCTCCACCTCCCTCAACCATGGAGCCATACATCCTGGCAACCTCGGCTTGGGTCCATTTCCATAAATCTGTCACCCAGTCTCCTAGTGTTCGTGCACTTGTGCTCTTCCATGACATTGCGTCGCTTAGGAAGTAACCAATGACAGATCAATCAACTGACCCGGGTTTGTCTTTTCGTGCAGGTCATTAACCCCAACAAATATAGTAAGGTATCGCTGGTGACCAGTCTGCCTGTGAGACTTTCTTCCATCCTGCTAGTTTGGCTTATTCCTGGATGTTTTACTCTCCTGTGGCTCGGTTCCTACATGTGTGTTTCTTGTTTTGCCATTTTCCTAAAACCTTTTACCATTTTTGTTTCTCCATTCTGGGTTCTTCGGACAATATTTTCTCTGTTGGTCACATTCCTAGCTCCTTTTGTTTTTTCCTTCCTCTTCTCTTTCCTCTTTGTCTTTCTCAGATTTACTGTTACTCCACTTTTCTCCCTTGTCATCTCATTCACGATTCTTTTATGTTTTTTATTTACTTTTAACATTTGGTCTTACCTCATCTTTCCCCAAGCTCACTGCTTCCTGCCTCTATTTTTTTTTTTTTTCCCCATCGTCCCTTTTTGTTCACTTCAGCCATCATATGTGTGTATTTCTAGTTCTCCCATGTTTCCTGACTTTTTGTCTGATCTTTATCCACAGTGCTTATAGAGGTTAAGTGCCTCCTTCACCTTCCACTGACCTTACTCCTGTTTGTCCATCTCTTTTATTAGTTAGCTTGCTCCCTCTTTTTTTTTTTTTTTTTTTTTAAATCTTATTACTAGTTGTCAATTCTCTGTTAGCTTCACTTCGTCTTATGCTACTTCTTTTTATCCTGTCTGTCTGCTGTGCAAGAAGTTCTTTATTAGTTGGAGCCTACCAGGTACTGTTATACTGTTCCTACTAAGATACTAGGACTGCAAATTAGGACCAAATAACTTCAGAATGTAGGGAGGCTGGGTCTTTACACACCGTCAGAGAATGTTGGCCCAATTTGTGGCTAGCTTATAGTGCCTCACCAAACCCCTACCCTTACCGGGTTGGAAGGTGATTCTGGCAACCTAAACATGGCACTCTGACTCCCAAGGAAGTTGTTGAAACAGAACTGACCCTTTCGTCCTATTACTCAGGCATGGCTAGGCAAAAACACAAAGGAGATACAAGATAGGTTTTCAATACATTGTTTGAAACAATTGTAGTCTTGCATAGAGAGAATGAACTGGGATAATTAGGCAGATGAAACCGAGCAAAGTTACCAGTACCATAAACATGGCAAAGATAATGAACAATCCAACCATGGCAAATGATTAAGGTTTCTACCTAACCCTAAATCTATAGTGAGGGAATAGTGGGTGTACCCTCTGCCCGACCTAGGGGATTAGCCTTGGCCACATACCTGGAAACTGCATCAGGAGTCAGCCTGTATTGTGGATAACAATCCTTTCAGGAGTTTGGAAGGTTAGCGCCAGCAGAGCTGCATGCCGAACACAGCATTCGTCCCAGGATGTTCGCAGCTAGAGTGCTTCTCTGCTCTTTCCGGGTCAGTGCACCATTTATGTAATACAATTCACACTGTGTTAGCATTGCATCAGAGCTGTGCTTCTATGTCCAGGTGTTAGCTGTCTCCTGAACGGGCATTGCAAGCACTAGGATATCGTGTACGGTGTTCCTAGCCTTGAACAGAATATACTGATTATATGTAGAGGAAAGGCTAACTAAAACAAGCAACTCGTACAATATATTCCTAGAATAATATCATGCAAGAGAAGTGTGTAAAATCTCACTGCTAAAAGGTGATGTGGATAAAACGTATAAAATAAAGCTAAAATAGGGAGACAAAGTGGGTCCAAAAGGGTCTTGCTACAGTAGTGTGAGCACCTACAAAATGATGCAGCCACATCATATAGACACCCTGTCTTTTGGCCAAAAGGCATTGGCAAAACTTAAAGGTCCCTAATGTAAGACGTACTGGCTTTGCCATTGCTTGTTCCTAATGCTCATGGATCTGTCTGCCTGAAGCCACATGCCATTCTTTATAAGTCTCCCCCTCATTTATATATTTACTTTCCGACCCCGTTTTTGTTTGCCCCAGGTTTGTCAATTTCATACTGTATAATGTCTCCACCCCATTCAAATTATGCCTCTCCCGTATGTTATATGGTCTTGCTTATGCCCTCTGGACCCTGTTTCAATCCCCAGCTGCTCGTCATGGCACCAACTTTAGCTCAATTGTAGGTAACCACTGTGAATCTATATTCAATTAATTCCTAACTAGCTAACTCTAAGTATCTAATCTAGATGTGTTATTTTTCCTCTGTGTATGTTTCCTTCCTTGTTCTCCTTAACACGTGGAACGGTTCAATGTATCCCCACCTTGTTGCCATGTGTGCCAATGAGCCTAGAAGTAATTGAGTTTTGCAGAATGTGCTTGATAAGCAACATAAACATATAGTTGGGTCCTGCTGCCAGGTTCCTGGATTTTTAGTTGTTGCTCTGCTTAGCCCTGAATCTCTTCCTGGCCATTTTTTTAGGTTGAGTGCGCAATCGCTTTGACCTGTTGTAAGTATTGTAGGCTAACCACGCCCATCACTTTCACACATTCGTGGACTTGCCTTTCAAAAATCCCTTGATGTAATTGGTAATTAATTTACGTTTTTCCCGCCTTGGGGCAGTTGCGTTACCGCGTTCTAGACTGACCCTGTTAAATGTATAGTTGCACGACTGCCGCTATAATTCAGCATGGGTGAACTATTTTTTTTCATTTCTCTCTCCCCTTTTTTAGGGTCGAGCCTGCATTGCATGCGCTCGCGCATGCATATCGCAGCAAGACGCTTTAGGTATTAGAAAAGGGCTCGGAGCCCTGTTGACGTCACGTCAGTGTTTTTCATTGGTTCGTCATCTTGCCTATTAAAATCTGCTTGCTTTCATTAGTTGAAGGCATGCATACGTCATGCCTTTTCCGGTGGCTAGCCCTCCTCGAGCGCATCAACCAAGTACAGAAAACATGTGAGGCTCGGGGTTTTCTGTCCGGCTCGTGGACTACTTTTTCTCTATTTTCCTAGCGCGATTTCGCTTGGCAGAAGTCGAGCGCTTTACACAGTTAATTGCACTTTTTCGGGTTACGTACATAAATGCACTTGTGCTGATAGGTGAAAAGTCAGGTTAGGAGATTACAACGCAATCAGCTCTAACATGAGCAAACGCGAGACCCGTTCTCATTGGCAGCTATTGCCCTCAGTGGTCACAGCTCCAACAGTGCAAACTCCATCATCTGTATTGGAGCGCTGGTTACATTGTTCACACTGTTACCTAATCAATCGTTTCTTTTGGCTCTCACCTTCACGCTCTATAGCTTCCCCAAAAACACTTATAATTAATATATGAACGCTTTACTTAAAACCTCATAAATCTTCAAAGCTGCTCTTCCGGCACAGTGGAGAGCTGATACAATATTCACTAAACTCAAGAAAAGTTGCCCGTGATGCTTTGCAAGCATTCTTTTTCAAAACATGTTTGCCCACAACTCAGCCTGTGGTGGTCCTAAGACAATGGGACCACCACCAAAACGTTCAGCATGGCACATCTTTCTGTTTAGGTATCTGTGGGTCTAGGTTAGTGAGGACCACAAAATAATAACCACTCCTACCATTCATTCCCTTTTTAATCTCTTATGTCTGGAACTTTTTTGTTTTACAGTTTGGAGTAGTTTGTGTTCGAAGAGCCTTAGTACTGCAGTAGGTTTGCTAGGCCTGAAAATGTGTAAGGCAATACGCCCTCTAGGGGCTAAATATATGGTTGCACTACATTACTTTGTGCTATTCTATTTTCATGCGGTTATACCCTCTAAGGGCTACGTATATGGTTACATAACCATGTTTCTTATAAATTATATTTTTATCGTGGTGTTCTCTAGGAGCTGTTCTGAGCATTATAGTCAACATACTACATTATGTGCTGCACTTGGTCATCTCATAATGCTTTGCAGAGCATTCTTTTACAAAACATTTTTGCTCATATCTCAGCCTGTGGTGGTCCTAGGACCATGGGGACCACCTTCAAAACATTCACCACAATCTGCTGTTTCTGTCTAGATCATCTCTGGGTCCCCACACTAGGTTAGTGGGGACCCAAAATAATAACCCCTCCCTCCATTCAGTGTCTTTTGTTTTTTTTATTTAAAATTATTTTATTTTTTTAACCTCTCTCATGGCTGGAACGTTTGTTTTACAGCCGAGAGTAGTTTGTGTTTTAAGGGTCTTGTTTGTAATATCATTGCAGTGGGCTTGCTAGCCCTGAAAATGTGTAATGCACTACACCCTCTAGGGGCCAAATATATGGTTACACTGCAGTACTTTCAGTCATTGTCTTTTTATGTGGTTATGCTCTCTAGGGGCTAAGTGTATGGTAACATGACCATGTTTATTGCAAATGCTATTTTCGTTGTGGTGTCCACACTGGGCTGTTCTGAGCATTACAGTCTAATGCCAAACATTTATTTCTGATAAAGGTTTTTATTGGGTTTATATGATAATTGTATATGTTTTATTAGTTTTATTAATCTCTCCTTATTGCTGTTATGACCATGATTCATGCCAACTTAACATCCTTATTACACTGACTGTTTGAACACTTGATATGTTTGGGTGACCCTCCTAGTTTATTTCTCTTGTTAGTCCTACGTGACTCTTTTTTTGGGAAATGTGTTAGCCACCCAGCAACTCTGATGGTGGGGCGGTGAAAGTGGTACTCTATTGGTATTAGCATGGCAGATTTAAATTAGGATGCTAAATGGCAACATTTTCACTTTTGGCTGCAACTGGAGGAAGACCAAATTATGAAGCAAGGTTGACCAATTTATGTGGCAAGAAAAGTCCAGTTATGTATTTACGACTCCAATAGCTCTAAATCAAGCTCATGACGGGAGCACCTTGGTTTGTTCATATTTATTTCTGTGATGTTTTGCAGGCTAGCAACTCCCCTGATTTGCGAGGTGCATGCTTTCCTACAACTTGATGTGCAATTCTGATCTGAAATTGTTTCAACCATTTTCATGCACACATATTGGAACATCAGATACTTTTTAATATTGAGGGTGCTTTTTTTTTTTTTTATATATCTTGTATTAATAAAACACATTGAAATTTACACGTGCACTTTACTCATGTACTTATTTTTCCACTGCTTGAGAATTGTACGCCTTAGATGAGTTGCCGGAATAAAATGGGGTCTCTATTTTGTCACAAAACACCGTGTAACTTAAAAAAAAACTGGCAAGCACGGATCCAATTAAAACAAGTCTGTTGTGAGGCCCTGCCTTTGGAAAAGAGAGGGAAGAGTGAGTTATGGGGATTACAACTCTATCTCAAATGAACACGATTTCCAGTTTTCAAATGGAGTCAACAATACTGAACCAGATGACCGTACCTATAGCAATCTTGCCACTACACTCTTGCCACTCTTTGGCACCTATGTGCCACTGACCAGTTCAGTTTGTTAGACTTAAATGCAACAGGTCCCTAGATTACTCACTGCATACAAACACTGCCACATAAGATAACATTCACCAGTGGGTTCACTGTTATTTACAAATCAAGCATATTAATTCTATAAATATGTTTACGATCATATTTTGATGCTGGCACCTTCTGGTTTTGTGTGTGTATCCCCAAACCGATTACTCTTTATAACAGTGTATAGATTAAAAAAAAAAAAAAAGATTCTTCTTGTAAGTTGTCGGATGTTCACCGCTGATGTCCCAAAACCACCTGTATCATCACATACCAATTGCACATCACTACCACTAGAAAGTATGCAGGGAGTAAATCGAGCAGTGAAGGTTTAAATCTGGAGGATAAGGTTTAGCAATTCACATGCAGCATGACACCAGTAACAGCCAAATTATATTTGCAGCTTCCAGTCAGTGTTCTAATTTCTAACTTTCACACATTGTCGAGTTCTATCAGGCATGTCAGACAAAATGTATCAGACTGAGTGGGTCAGCTTTACAAAACCATGCAGACTATGTATTTTCCCACATCTGATGCTGATTACGTTGTGACGGACGTTGATTCTGAGAACTGCACTATGCAAGAAAGAGGTTAGGAGGAGTCCTCCTTTGTTGGCATGAAGTGCGGTTGTAGTACACATCAATGACTATTGACCGTTTGGCTCTAACTGGGTTCATACATGAAGGTAGCCTACCTAGTGGGTGGTGAGCCATATAATTCTCTGCTAACCAGGTGTAAATTGCCTGTGCTACCCCCTTTTAATATGGTTGAGTTGGCATATTCCAAATTGCATATTTAACTTGCCTAGAAGTCCCCAGTATATGGTACAAAGTGTGCCCAGGGCTTGAGGTTAAATGCCACAAGTGGACTGCAGCACCTGTTGTGCCGTCCGCTGCTATGGCAGTGCAAACTTGGATTCAGGCCTACCATTGTACCCTAACTAACTGCAATCAGACCTCTCAAAATAACTCTTTAGACAGGTGCAAACCTCCCTGTTAAATATTAATGAGTCACTTCTTTGTATGCCTTGCAGCTCACAAGGCAGGCTGCATGATATTTAAAAGTACAATATGTTGAAGTTTAATGTTAACATGTCCAAACAGTGACTAGCACCCAAAAGGTATTCTTACTGTGGCTGGCTAGCTACCCTTTATAGAAAACCAGAGTACAAATTAAAACACTAATACTGTATCTAGGCACTAGAACCAACTAGAAAAAAAAATGAAAATTATTTTAATAACTAATAAAAATGCAGTTCAATGGTGAAGAGTAATTTTTAGTAAAAATCAGGGAAAAGTAACTTTTTTTTTTTTTACTTGGACGTGAATAATTTTGAAAAGTGATTTAACTCACCCCTTTTGGTTTCAAAATAGAGTTACATGGTGACCTGTATGAATCCGTTTAGACCACTGAACGCCCTACTCCATGAATTCCTGGTGTCTCAATTTGTTGTCCTGAGCAAGACTCCCACTGATGAACAATTGTCACACTGAGTATTTGGGGTCAAACACTGACGTATCCTAGGGTCAAAAAGACTTTAGTTTTGAGGGGATGAGAGCACTTTCCCATTGCTCAGAGGAGACACCCACCCCCGCTTAACCCTCAGATGAATTCCTGGTGTCTAGCCGGCAGAGCCTTGCACTACTGCGAGGTACTAGTGGAAAGAGGACATTCTCTTTTCCAGTAGTTCCTCTCCCACTGGAACTGGTGTTCTGGGGTGAGGTAGGGGCGACTGAGATACGTCTCTTGAAGTGGTGTCTAACTGGGCAAACTAGTTTCACTTTCAGTCAGAGTAAGGTCCGCAGGCTACATATCACACAGAGCCAATAAATGACCTCTGGGCGCGAGGGAAGCTCTTCCTCTTGTCCAACATTAGTTTCCTGGTGCTCCCTCCAGAAGGATTTTCAATCTGACTGCGGTGGATGAAAAGTTCACATCCACTGTACAACAGAGAAAATGTGGGAGATGTGAATGGTTTGTCCACCACCATAATGTTTTAAAAAGAAAATGCGTTTCAAGGAGACTCGCTTTGTACTTGTGAGCCATAGCTGTGAGGTGAGTAGGTAATATCCAATGAAAGGCATTGCAGCAGAAGAAACAGGCTTAGGTGTGAAAAACCTAGGCATGCCATATCCCAGCCAATGAACGCGAATAGAGCAGCAAATGGAAATTTTCTGTTTGGAAGCCAGTGCAGACACACGGGCATCATTAAAAGCGAAGTTGATCAGACAAACCTTTTAAGCAATCACAGGATTGTGGTAGGACCTGGTCCTGTATAATTAACCTTAGTTTAAGGTCAGACACATCACAAAAAAACAGTACAATGCACTATATAGTATGTACAGTAAAAACAGCCAGTGTACTTAAATGTATGCCTATCACGACCCTGCCTCTCAATGGCAGGTCTGCCAACTCACACCGTGCCTATGTGTGACAGTTTCATGTTGCAAGCCTCATCACTCAGCCACAAAGTGAAGCAGCACACTCAAATGGTGAGTTGGTAACCCTGCATGGAAGGGGCATCCAGCTTAATTCCGAATGCTCTCCATAAGTGGACTACAATTAAAAGTCTCCAACGACCTACAAAATTGTGCCAAATTAGGCACTCACTGCTCTGAAGGAGGGTAGCTTTGGCTGTTCAGGCACAGCAGTGGGTTAAAAAGAAGCACTTAACCTAGCCTGTCTTTCTTCCCAACGCCATGCCCCTTTCTGCCTGCAAACCTGTACACAGTGAAAAATATGATTAGTTTGGCAGGTCTACTATGGTTCAACGATAGTATCTACAGCGGGCTAGATCATAGAGGTGCCAACAGCCCACATTATCCCAGACCAACACCTGCCCCCTAAGTAATGGTGCTGGTATGAAATCTGCAAACCTGGAACCGCAGAGAAGGCGTGAATAGTGTAACAGTGAAATCTGTTGATGCCTCTGCTGCACAATCGGCATCTGGGGAGAAGAGCTGACCTGCCTACACTCCAGAGAGCAAGGCCCCCACATCCTGTGTTTGAACCAAAGCATGACTCAAAGAGCCCCACCAATACCACTGGCAGCCCCATAACTGAAGCCTGTGGATCGGCAATTGCAGGAGCTAGAGCAATAGGGGGAAGAAGTGGCTAGTTGTAGTAGGAGACGGAAAGGCCAAGGTAGTAAGACTTCTCAACTGAAAGGCACCCCCTCCACGACTGATAGGCGCCCCAACACTGACTAGAACACAGCTGTAGAGGCGGGCAAAGCCTTGGTGCAACTAAAATGTCTCTGCACTGGCTAAAACACATCTTTTGGGTTAAGATTAATATTTTTTGCAACATGTAATGCTCTCAACTTTTCACATGCTGTGAAAGAAACCACATGAGCTTACTGGAAGGAAAGTTAGGCACCAAAGCAGGAAGAGCGTTCCTTATTATTGTCCCAGAGGTGCGATTCCTTGACTAGGTAAAGAGTAGTACTAGAGGTATGATGTAAGAACAATGATTAGGAAGTAATAACTATGAGTTTAGAGTTAAAGTTATCATATTGAGGTGTAGGCTGTGGTGTCTCATGCCCCATCTTCTTTTTAGGTTTCACCTGAACAGCACGCATGTGCTCTCAGCGAAATAGGTTTAATAATAAATAAAAAAATGTAAACTTGCTTAAAGGCTGCCTTTTACTTACCATTGGTTGGCTTCCACACAACTTATTTCCCTGCTTCTGATTGGTCAGGCCTCCTGCTCCTTTCTGCTTCATCCATGCACTTCCAGTGTGTTCCTGCCATGGAGCATTAACCAAGTACAGTTTCCTGTCAGAGGCCAGTGCCCTTCCTCTGGCCACAGGCTCCTGTAGTTACTTTTGTTTATATTTTTTTACATGCTCTCGGAGTTCGTGCGTCTCCAGTCCCTCCCCTCCACCCATACTTTCCCTTCTCTTGCCCCCACTCTCTACACTCATTCCGCTCTCTTTCTGTTGCTGCTTCCTCCCTGCACTTCCTTCATGTTGCTTGTCCCACCCCCTCCTCCCACTGTCCATTACTGATGTTTCCTGCCCTGCATCTCCCTCTCTTTGCTTGTCCTTTAACCCCATCCTCCCGCTTTCTGTTATTGCTACTTCTTCCCTCTCCCTTGTGTTGCTTTCCCTCACCTCCCTTTTTGTTGTTGCTCCCTCCCTCCTCCCCACACATCCCTCGTGTGTGGGCCCCCCTCCTACTTTTTTTTTTTTGCACTGTGACTCAGTCAATGCTGGCCACATCATGTTGCTTTTTCCCCCCTTTACTTTAAGCCATGTTGCACAGCAGCAAGCGCTGCTGTGCAGAATGTTGACACAGCCAATGGATCTTGCATAGGTTAAAGTTATTGGCTTTGCCAATGCTTGTTGATATATAAGGGTCTTAACATGAAACTTGGCTATGAACGATCCATGGTTTTACTTTGGGGTGATGTGAGGAGGAAGGTTAGGTAGTATGGGTTTTGTTTGTTTTGAAGCCTTCTGGTTTATGTACAAAGTTTTCAATTGAATCATTTTCTCTTCTACAAGTATTTTTAGTTCTGTCAGCCTGAGTGATGACGGTAGATTGATTATTAATCCTCTGGGGTTTGGGATGCTTTAGGAGACTGTGGCAGTATTCTAGTGCTAACAAAATGTATTGGGCTTGTGAACTCAGTCAGGGACTTTATTTGCCTGTCTGGCAAGACACACCTGTGCAGCATTAGATGACTGCTGAGAACACGAGTGGTCAAGCACAAATCGCACACTTCCGTTCTTATATATATTTTGGTGGCCGTATATGGAATGGCAAATATTTGGGTTTGTCAAACAATGTTCTATTTGTTGCACTTATGATAAAACGCTGACCACTACCAATGTGGTCTCCGTTTCCTCAGAATTTCCCAATAGACATTGGGACAAATTAGCGTTAGATATTTTAGGACCATATGACAATCTGTCTAGAGGGAAGGTTGTATGCATTTGTTCTAATTTATTACTTTTCCTAATGGGCTGAAAATGGATTACTCAACATACCACTGACTGCACAATACAGGTTTTACGAGTGTTCTTTCAAAGAAGGGTTGCCATCCAAAATTGTCACTTACAATGATAATTCCCATCACCCAGTGATGTCTACTCAGTGGAAGCCAATATAAGGCCCTGACCCACGTAGACTAAACACTGTGGCAATGCCTGGTATCATCTTAATTCACAGTTCTCCACTGTTACTTTTCCACTTTCTCAGATGAGGCTGAGTGTGCAATCTCTGGACATCTATGGACTATGTTGGCCACATAATGCCTACAACTGCTTTTAAATGTCTATTATTATTTTTAGGTCGAGTCTATGCAGCACATGCACTCTCTTTGAGACATGCTGTATCTACTCCATGGGTTTTCACCATGCCCATCGCCTTTCCTTGGTTCCTTCGTGCGTCTTTTTAAATTCCTTTCTTTTCATTCGTAAAACATTGCTATTTGTCCCACCTTTGGGTGTTTTTTCACTTTCATGACAACTGCCCCTGTTACATGCCCCCCTACTCTTTCCTTTATTTATGGTTTATTGGTGCACTTCCCCTCCCCCCCTTCCCCCTCTTTGTTTCACCTGATCCTGAATGCATTCATAAAGGGCTTCGTTGTTCACCCGATTCCCCTACGCTTCATAAAAGAAGTTCAACCATTGCTGTAGTATGGCATTGTTTCCTTCCCTAATTTGTTTTAATATTGTTTATTTTTATATGTTACGATCGGAGAGAGCTGATGCCAAGACTCGAACCTGGTTTCCCAGTCCCAAGGTCGGCAGCTCTGTGTGTTGCGCCACTTTCAACCCCTGAAACTCCCTTTTGTCTGGTGCTCCTGTCTCGGGCCCTCATCCACGTTACTTGTTGTTCAACTGCTGCCAACATTGTGTGTGGCAATTTCAAATCCTTGTGTGGGCTAAAGGGAATTAGAACATTCAAACGTTGGCAGCTCCATTGAAAACAATGGAGTGCCGCGGGCTTTTACTGGCCGGTAAAAGCCCGCAGCGCCAACATTCCAATGTTCGCTTTGTTCACAGCAACAGCTGTGAACAAAGCCTCACAGAGCCCGAGGGGATTTTAAAAGTCCAATTAGGACTTTACAACGCTGATAGCTCTAACTTGAGCAAACGCGAGACCCATTGCATTGCAAATGCTTGTTGTAATGTACCAGTACTTTGTTGATTTTGGGTCAGCCCATTGCTTCTTATGCAGTGTTTTTCCTTTGTCTGCTTGTGTTTGTCCCTCCCTTGGTGCATAGCTTCTTTGGCATGCTTTTGATTGAACCTACTGCTTACCTTCAGGGAAACTTTATTTTTTATTTTTTTTTAAGCACTCTGAGAGTCGTCGTGATTCAAGTTCTCTGTGCTGCTCGATTCAGCTCATCTGTTGCATTCCCCCATCCACCATGTCCTCCTTTTTGCCACCCTCCTCTCCCTGCCCACACAAACTGCCCCTTTCCTCCCAGTCACCCTACTTGTTGTTGCCCTCAGTATGGTATTTACTTGTAGCCCCCACCGTCTCCTCCGGTAGTACCCAGTCTCTCCCCACCATGTTATGTGCATATTTTTTTGTAACTGTTTTTCATTTTTTGAAGGGCCCAGCAGCTGAAATTTGCTACTGGGCCACTCCTCTTTCCTTTTTCTTAAATCTTCTTTTCTACTTGTAAGTTATTTTCTCTTCACAGTTAATGCCTGCCGCCTTGGAGTGGTAAGTAGAAAACACATGGCTGCCTCATAATGATGCACACGTGTTGATGAATGCATGCGTAAGCATGATGATGCTGTGGGTATTTTTGCACAGTTCCTCAAACGTTTGGGCAGTTCCCTTTTAATGGCGCGACCTATTGGTTTTGCCAATGCTTGATTTTTATAAATCTATTTTCCTTTTTTTTCTTTTTTATATTTCTCAGTTTTTTTTTTACAGTGCTCATTTATTTCCATTTCTGTTATTCACCTATAGGATGCTGCACAAAATGCAGTTCCATTACAAACATACATAATCAATTTTCATGGCTTGGTATTTTATCTGCCTGCTTCTAAGTTAAAACCCATATGGTCAGAAGATTAAAACCTCAAAGAAAAATAATAAAATATTTTTTTGCCAAGAGGAATTTTGCCTTCTGGGGTGTCCTTTTTTTATTTTAGGTTGAAGCCTACCTGCAAACAGCATATTGGGAACATTCAAAAGCTTCCCTGGAAATGCATTCTGCCCATTGCTTATCTTTGGCTTTGTGGCTTGTAGCTTAACTTTTCTGACTTTCTATTTACTGGCCTTATTTGTTTTAGGCCGTCCAGTCTGAGTTTGTCGATGCCAAAAAGCAATGCCTTATCATACTACCTCTCCTTGTATTCTTCCATTAGTACTCCTTTCTTTGTAAATTGGCCTGTAAATCTTGTTCTTATCTGTTCTCATTTGCTGTGAATTCAAGGACCGAGGTTAAATGTCTTTCTCTGTTTTCAGAGGGAACTTGGTGTTTACTTTTCTTTCTCTGACTTCAAAGTGAGGGGATTTATGTGACGGTTTTGCTGGATACTGGGGGGGGGGAGGTTTCTTGTCTAGCACACGAAAATAAACGGTGCAAGTATTTCAGAATATATCAGAATTATAAAAGCACAAATGAAGTACATTCATTTTAGTTAATTCTGAAATGTGTTGGAAACAAATACTTTAATACAATGAAAACAAATCAATACACTAGGTGTTGCCATTTCCACACATTGTTTGTGGTCTGTATAGTTTTATCAATAGAACTATGCCTGTGTAAATGTAATAGTCATTTCAATTGAGAATGTGTTTGTAATGGCAGTGTGCTCCCTGCTATGCCTACTCTACTGTGCTACTCCACTCTACTCTTCACCACTTCACACCACTGCACTGTACCTTGCTCCTCCCCCCTTTATTCCGCTCCACGCCACTCATCAACACTGCATTCCACACCACGCTACTCTACTCTGTACCACTCTATGCCCCTGCACTCTACGCTAATCCACCGTACGCCACTCTACTCTGCACCACTGTACTCTATACCATTACACTCTACGTCACTGCACTCTGCCCTGCAATACTCCACGCCACTTCACTCTTCTCTAAAACAATCTACTCTACGTCACTCAACTCCACTCTGCCCCAACCACTCTGCCATTCTGTCACTACTCTCTACACCACTGCATTCTACGGCACATCACTCTACCCTGCATCACTCCACTCTGTCACTGCATTCCACAGCACTCTACGCCACTATACTCTACACATACTGTGCCGCTCTACTCTGCACTACTCCATGCCACTGCACTCATTGCCAATCCACGCCTGCTCCACTGCACTCTACTCTGCATCCTATGCCACTGCACTCTACTCTGCAGCACTCTAATGCGCATCACTGTATTCTACAATGCTGCTTTGTGCACTCTAGAATTCTATACTGTTGCACTCTGTGCCAATATATTCCGCAGCAGTCTATGTCAATGCACTCTACACCAGGCCCCTTTACTCCACTCTACGCCATTTTATGCAACTCCAATTTTTGCCACTCCAATACCCAACACTGTGTCACCCCACTCTACGGCACTGTCCTCGTCTCTTTGCCATTTCATTCTGTGACCCTCTATGCCACTAACTTTTAGCCATGCTAAACAAATGTGTCCGAGATTTTTATCACCCAAGTGAGGAGATGGCTCCTAGGAAGCACTTAATTCATTTATTTCCTCCAAGGAACTGGGGGGGAATCGTACATTTTTATCCACCAAATCTTCAGAAAAAAATTATCAGACACCAGAGAATTGAAATCTAACCCTGGTGAGGCTTTCCTTCAGAAAGGGTCCTTTATGAAGAAAACAAGTCATTTGGCAATCTCAGCAATATCAAGCTAGACTTTCCTATTTCATTTGAATTGGTAATTAGACAATGGACAAAGTAACTTGAACCATGTAATAGTGCAGTGCATGCCTTGCTTCTTCATTGTTTTGTCTCAAATGTTTACACCCAGGTGCCACCTGGTTTCTGTAAGACAACTCCGTGTTAAGCTCTAACTTGTTCTTTATAAAAAATAATGACTGGTCATACTGAATTTGCTAGGACAGGAAGGATAATGCTGATCATTTTCAGACCAGCCTCATACTGAGATCAGTACTGGTTGTCCTAGCAAGATTTTTAGGGTTCTAAAAAAGGCAAGATTATATGTAAGAAGTCCTTACTCTTTCAACAGAATTATCCACAGTCTGTCATACCCAAGTAGCATGTATATGAGGGATCATAAAAAAAAAACTCAGCAGCAGGTGAGGGTTAAGTGCTTCCGGATTACGACGTTTGAAACTCCTATTTCTACACTCCTTTTCCTTATTCACTTAGAAATAAAAAGCAACTTTTCTGCGAAGCATCTAACACTTTCTGTGCTTGCCCTTAGTATATTGAATAAAGTATAAGAGTTCCCTTTCAGATCTTAGTTCTGCTAAGGAATGTTCCATTCGTTATTGGTATTAGACAGCCCTCCCGGCTGTGTTCTTGCTATCCAAATACCACATACATTCATACCACATATATAGTGCGGCGTAGGTCGCCATCTAGTCTCTAAATCCATTTACTGTCTTCTTGGGACAGGTTTAAGCAATTTGTCTAACTTCTATGGGTCATGTTAACCAGTCAGTTTATCTTGTCATCCTTTAAACTCTACTTAACATTCCTTTTTAGTTCTTGCTTGTGAGATATTTTGTTTACTACATGGGGCTTGTAGCCCACCATTTGCTTACCATTTATTGGCTTCATTGTACTTTTTAAAAAATGTTGTCTGCCTGCTAATAGGCCAGTGCGTGCCAGTTTCACTTCCCCTTCTTTCCAATGAAGCATATACTAAGTACTGATTGAGGTACTATTTTTCTTTCCTCTTCACTTGTTGTTAATTGTTATCTGTGTTGCTTCCCCCCCCCCCAGCTGTGTTGCTTCTTACCTTCAACCACCTCGTCCCTGTTGCTTTTTCCATCCAGCCCCCTTGTCTGTATTGCTTCTTCTCTTCCACTGTCGGTTGTCTGTATTGCAAACCCCCACCCCCCAGGAAGAAGAAAAATAGAGGTATAACAGGCCAGCACTAGCTTCATCAGTGCTTTTTTTACCCTCCCTTTGCCCATATTTTCTTGTTCCCTCCCTCCCGTTGTCCGTGATCCCTGTTCCTTCTCATCATCCCTTCTGTTATCCACCCTCACGCACCATAAGAACAAAAATAATACCCTGTCTGCATCATAGCCCTTTTTTTTTATTTTTAACCATGCTGCATAGCAATGGTGCTGCTGTCCAGCTTGAAACATAAGACGCTGGCAAGCTAATAGCTCTTGCATTGGTGGGGCCTATTTGCTTTGCCAGTGCTTGTTGAATTTGGTCTACAGATCGTGTTTAGCTGACAGTTGTCAAAGACCTGTGTGGACAACACCAATGCTTGCAGTTGGCTTTGGGTCAGGTCATTGCTTACCATTGATTGGCTTCTTGTCAATGTCATTTGTTTACTTCTTCTATGATTGCTTTCCTTCCCCATGTTTTAGTTGGAGTGTCCCTGGAGTAAAGCTTATGTTCGATGGCATCTGTCGCTGTAGATACGCATGTTCTGCAATAGCTCGCCATCTGGTGTTGGGCCGGAGTGTTACAAGTTGTTTTTCTTCGAAGAAGTCTTTCGAGTCACGGGACCGAGTGACTCCTCCTTTTGTCTCCATTGCGCATGGGCGTCGACTCCATCTTCGATTGTTTTTTTTCCGCCATCGGGTTCGGACGTGTTCCTGTCGCTCCGAGTTTCGGAACGGAAAATTAGCTAATTTCGGAAGATTTTCGTCGGTATTGTTGCGTTCGGGATCGGCGTACTTAGATTCCACACCGCATCGAAGATCGAAGAGCTCCGGTGCCCTTCGGGGTAGTTTTTCGATCCCCCGTCGGGGCCTGGTCGGCCCGACCGCGTGCTGAAGAACGCCGATGGAACGGACCCCGTTCCGTTTCTGCCCCAAATGCCACAATAAATACCCCTACACAGACCAACACTTGGTCTGCAACCTGTGCCTGTCACCTGAGCACAGCGAAGACACCTGCGAGGCCTGTCGTGCGTTCTGGTCCCGAAAAACACTCCGAGACCGTCGAGCCAGAAGACTTCAGATGGCGTCCGCACCGACAGCCCAACAGGAGTTCGAGGAACAGGAAGAGGAAGGTACCTTCTCGATCCAAGACTCAGACTCCGAAGGATTCGACGATACACAAACCGTGAGTAAGACGTCGAAAACCACACAGAGACACATTTACAAGGCCCAGGGGACGCCACTGCCATCCGGCCATGGCTCCACCCATAAATTCGGTGACCGACCGTCGGCACCGAAAAAGGCCCAAACAGTGCCGAGGTCGTCCGACTCCGGTCGAGACACCGGCACGCAGCCTTCTCGGGACCGAGAAAGTGCTGGAGACAAGCCTCGACACCGAGATGCCGGTGTGGACACGGCTCGACGCCGAGACAGCGGCACCGAAGCAGATCGACGCCGAGAGGTTTCGGCCCCGAAAAAGAAAAAAGTCACCTCTGAGCCGAAAAAACACGCAGACAAGGTTTCGATGCCGAAACAAACTGCAAGCGACCCAGCTCCAGGCTCTTATACAGAAGAGCACTCGCTAACCTCCCAAATGCAAAAGCATAGGTTTGAGGAAGAGCTACAAGCAACTGATGTGGACCATACGCAAAAGCGTATCTTCATACAGCAGGGGACAGGAAAAATAAGCACCCTTCCCCCTATTAGGAGAAAGAGAAGGTTGGAGTTCCAGACTGAACAGACACCACAACCAAAAGTGGTGAAAAGAGTTACCCCACCACCCTCTCCTCAGCCCGTGATTAACGTCTCACCAGCACAAACTCCATCACTCTCCCCAGCTCACACCACCATGAGCCAGGGTGACCAAGATCAGGACGCATGGGACCTATACGACGCCCCAGTGTCAGATAATAGTCCGGAGGCATACCCTACGAAGCCATCTCCACCAGAGGACAGCACCGCGTATTCTCAAGTGGTGGCTAGAGCAGCACAATTTCACAACGTAAGCCTCCACTCAGAACAGGTCGAGGATGATTTTTTATTCAACACTCTCTCCTCCACCCACAGCTCGTACCAAAGCCTGCCTATGCTCCCTGGTATGCTCCGGCACGCAAAAGACATCTTTAAGGAGCCGGTCAAAAGTAGGGCAATCGCACCAAGGGTGGAAAAAAAGTATAAGGCGCCTCCCACAGACCTGGCTTTCATCACTACACAGCTGCCACCAGACTCTGTCGTTGTAGGAGCAGCTAGGAAGAGGGCCAACTCTCACACATCTGGAGATGCACCACCCCCAGATAAAGAAAGCCGCAAGTTTGATGCAGCTGGTAAAAGAGTCGCAGCACAAGCTGCAAACCAGTGGCGCATCGCGAACTCCCAGGCACTACTTGCGCGCTATGACAGAGCCCACTGGGACGAGATGCAACATCTCATTGAACATCTGCCCAAGGACTTACAAAATAGGGCAAAACAAGTGGTTGAGGAGGGACAGGCCATTTCCAACAACCAGATCCGCTCCTCCATGGACGCTGCAGATACAGCTGCACGGACAATTAATACATCTGTAACTATCAGAAGGCATGCATGGCTCCGAACGTCTGGATTTAAACCAGAGATTCAACAAGCAGTTCTCAATATGCCTTTTAATGAAAAAGAACTGTTCGGTCCAGAAGTGGACACAGCGATTGAGAAACTCAAAAAAGATACGGACACTGCCAAAGCCATGGGCGCACTCTACTCCCCGCAGAGCAGAGGAAATTACAGCACATTCCGTAAAACGCCCTTTCGAGGGGGGTTTCGGGGTCGGAGCACACAAGCCAGTACCTCACAAGCACCACCGTCCAGTTACCAGGGACAGTATAGAGGAGGTTTTCGGGGACAATATAGAGGAGGGCAATTCCCTAGAAATAGAGGGAGATTTCAAAGCCCCAAAACCCCTACTACTAAACAGTGACTCACATGTCACTCACCCCCTCCACACAACACCAGTGGGGGGAAGAATAGGTCATTATTACAAAGCATGGGAGGAAATCACTACAGACACTTGGGTTCTAGCAATTATCCAGCATGGTTATTGCATAGAATTTCTACAATTCCCTCCAAACATACCACCAAAAGCACAAAATTTAACAACACACCATTCCAATCTCCTGGAGATAGAAGTGCAGGCACTATTGCAAAAGAATGCAATCGAATTAGTGCCAAACACACAACTAAACACAGGAGTTTACTCACTGTACTTTCTGATACCAAAGAAGGACAAAACGCTGAGACCAATCCTAGACCTCAGAGTAGTGAACACTTTCATCAAATCGGACCACTTCCACATGGTCACACTACAAGAAGTATTGCCATTGCTAAAACTACACGACTACATGGCAACTTTAGACCTCAAGGACGCTTATTTCCATATACCAATACACCCATCGCACAGGAAATACCTAAGGTTTGTATTCAAAGGAATACATTACCAATTCAAGGTACTGCCTTTCGGATTAACAACCGCACCAAGAGTCTTTACCAAATGCCTAGCGGTAGTCGCTGCACACATAAGAAGGCAGCAAATACATGTGTTCCCATATTTGGACGACTGGCTAATCAAGGCCCATTCGTTCATAGAGTGCTCAAATCACACAAATCAGATCATACAAACCCTCTTCAAACTCGGGTTCACCGTCAACTTTACAAAATCCAACATTCTGCCGCGCAAGGTACAACAATACCTAGGAGCCATAATAGACACATCAAAGGGAGTAGCCACTCCAAGTCCACAAAGAATTCTAAATTTCAACACCATCATACAACGCATGTATCCAACACAAAAGATACAAGCAAAGATGGTATTACAACTCCTAGGCATGATGTCTTCATGCATAGCCATTGTCCCAAACGCAAGACTGCACATGAGGCCCTTACAACAATGCCTAGCATCACAGTGGTCTCAAGCACAGGGTCACCTTCTAGATCTGGTGTTAATAGACCGCCAAACTTACCTCTCGCTTCTGTGGTGGAACAACATAAATTTAAACAAGGGGCGGCCTTTCCAAGACCCAGTGCCACAATACGTAATAACAACAGATGCTTCCATGACAGGGTGGGGAGCACACCTCGATCAACACAGCATACAAGGACAATGGAACGTACATCAATCAAAACTGCATATAAATCACCTAGAACTTCTAGCAGTTTTTCAAGCACTAAAAGCTTTCCAACCAATAATAGTTCACAAATACATTCTCGTCAAAACAGACAACATGACAACAATGTATTATCTAAACAAGCAGGGGGGGACGCACTCCACGCAGTTAAGCCTGCTAGCACAAAAGATTTGGCGTTGGGCAATTCACAACCAAATTCGCCTAATAGCACAATTTATACCAGGGATCCAAAATCAACTCGCAGACAATCTCTCTCGAGATCACCAACAGGTCCACGAATGGGAGATTCACCCCCAAATTCTGAAGACTTATTTCAAACTCTGGGGAACACCTCAGATAGACTTGTTTGCGACAAAGGAGAACGCAAAATGCCAAAACTTCGCATCCAGATACCCACACGAACAATCCCAAGGCAATGCCCTATGGATGAACTGGTCAGGGATATTTGCTTACGCTTTTCCTCCTCTCCCTCTCCTTCCTTACCTGATAAACAAACTCAGTCAAAGCAAACTCAAACTCATATTGATAGCACCAACTTGGGCAAGGCAACCCTGGTACACAACGCTGCTAGACCTATCAGTAGTACCCTGCATCAAACTGCCCAACAGGCCAGATCTGTTGACACAGCACAACCAAAAGATCAGACACCCAGATCCAGCATCGCTGAATCTAGCAATCTGGCTCCTGAAATCCTAGAATTCGGGCACTTACAACTTACCCAAGAATGTATGGAAGTCATAAAACAAGCTAGAAGGCCATCCACCAGGCACTGCTATGCAAGTAAATGGAAGAGGTTTGTTTGCTACTGCCATATTAATCAAATACAACCATTACACACAACTCCAGAACATGTAGTGGGTTACTTGCTTCACTTACAAAAATCTAACCTGGCTTTCTCTTCCATTAAAATACACCTTGCAGCAATATCTGCATACCTGCAGACTACCTATTCAACTTCACTCTATAAGATACCAGTCATTAAAGCATTCATGGAGGGCCTTAGGAGAATTATACCACCAAGAACACCACCTGTTCCTTCATGGAACCTAAATGTTGTCCTAACTAGACTTATGGGTCCACCTTTTGAACCCATGCACTCCTGCGACATACAGTTCCTAACCTGGAAGGTGGCATTTCTCATCGCCATTACTTCCCTAAGAAGAGTAAGCGAGATTCAGGCGTTTACAATACAGGAACCTTTTATACAACTACACAAAAATAAAGTCGTCCTAAGGACCAATCCTAAATTTTTGCCAAAGGTTATTTCACCGTTCCATCTAAATCAAACAGTGGAACTTCCAGTGTTTTTTCCACAGCCAGATACCGTAGCTGAAAGGGCACTACATACATTAGATGTCAAAAGAGCATTGATGTATTACATTGACAGAACAAAAAACATCAGAAAGACTAAACAACTATTTATTGCATTTCAAAAACCTCATGCAGGAAACCCAATATCAAAACAAGGTATAGCCAGATGGATAGTTAAATGCATCCAAATCTGCTACCTTAAAGCTAAGCGACAGCTGCCCATTACACCAAGGGCACACTCAACCAGAAAGAAAGGTGCTACCATGGCCTTTCTAGGAAACATCCCAATGCAAGAAATATGTAAGGCAGCCACATGGTCTACGCCTCACACATTCACCAAGCACTACTGTGTAGACGTGTTATCCGCACAACAAGCCACAGTAGGTCAAGCCGTATTAAGAACATTATTTCACACTACTTCCACTCCTACAGGCTGATCCACCGCTTTTGGGGAAATAACTGCTTACTAGTCTATGCAGAACATGCGTATCTACAGCGACAGATGCCATCGAACTGAAAATGTCACTTACCCAGTGTACATCTGTTCGTGGCATCAGTCGCAGTAGATTCGCATGTGCCCACCCGCCTCCCCGGGAGCCTGTAGCAGTTTGGAAGTTACCTTCAATTATTTATATATGTATCATCTCAACCTTAAATAGGTGCATACTTAGTCACTCCATTGCATGGGCACTATTACTACAATTCAACTCCTACCTCACCCTCTGCGGGGAAAAACAATTGAAGATGGAGTCGACGCCCATGCGCAATGGAGACAAAAGGAGGAGTCACTCGGTCCCGTGACTCGAAAGACTTCTTCGAAGAAAAACAACTTGTAACACTCCGGCCCAACACCAGATGGCGAGCTATTGCAGAACATGCGAATCTACTGCGACTGATGCCACGAACAGATGTACACTGGGTAAGTGACATTTTCATTACCATCCTTTGGAATGGCTGACTTGTGCCATTTCACTGCTCGCATTTGGGGAAATACTTTTTTCATTTTTTTTGTTGCAGCACTCTCTGTGAGTGCATGCTTTATCTTGCTCTCTCCTTTCTGTACTGCTTCCGGAATGAAATCCCTCTAGTGCCTTCTGAAGTTGTCCTTTGCTTCCCCTGCCTTCATTTGTCTCCTACCTCTCTTTTTTTCACATGTTCCTTATGGAGCTGAGGTAAATTAACTATTTTTTGGAAAGCTCTTGAAGATTCGTTAAATGCACCAACATTACTAGCAAACCAAAAAATGTATTTCCTATGGAAATTAGGTCCTTACTACAACCACACACTGAGCGGGGGGGGGGGGGGTGCAAAACACACTTGGACTCCAATGTATTTACATAGACTTTTGTATTCCATGTAGCGCAAATGCGGTCAGTCGGATTTTGATGAAATTTGGCAGAATTTAAGATTATGATGTGCAGATTATTCTTTTTGTGGTTGCATCTATAAATAAGTATTTTTTAGAGTTATTAGCATTTTAAACTTGATGATATCTGTTAGCTCTGTAGTTCGAGGTATTATTGCGGTGCATAGAGATGAGAAGTCATTATCTAATTGGATAATAACTATCTTATTGCAGGCACTTGTGTTGTTTTTTAAGGCCACTTTGCCAGTGTTGTAGCTTAGTTACTTTAAATATTGGCAAGTATTAGGTGTCATATGTTTTCCCTATGTAGTAGCACTTGCTTTCAGTGGTAATTGGTAGGGAAATATTATTATAAGTTTGTATATAATTAAAATAAAAATATTACGGAGTACTGAGGTGCTACCTAGGTACTACAAAGGTAGCCCTGCAGTACCTTTAAAAAAAAATGTAATACACAATATTTCACAAATAGTGTTCTTGAGTGTCTTTACAATTAATTACATAATTTATACGTCTGTGCATTACAGAGGTAATACCTCCAAATTACCGCTATGTACTACTGCGATCTGCATCTACTAACTAAATAAGTATATAGAAAATTATTTTTTAAATGTCCATATCTAATTTCATTTGAGAGACTGGTAATGGTTTCAAAACAGCAATACAACTTACTACTTAACTATGTTCAAGCCCTACACCACAACAGTCCAAATGTCTAATAAAAAGATTATGGCTGCCTTTTCAATTTTCAACAGCAGATATTTGCCAATTATACGTTGCCGTGTTAACACTATGAACTACGGTATACAGTTATCTTACCATGGCACAGTACATCACTAGGGGAACAAATTTGGGATTCTATTGCTTTACCTTTGCATTATGCATAGTGTTGCAAGGACACAATACTTATGTAACATTGACCAAACTGTGCAAACCCATCATGCGTCATCCTGCTTTGCTTGGTACATGTACAGAAACCCAATGGAACCAAAGTTGCTGACTTGCGTTACTCTGCACACCATAATCTACAATCCTCCAAAATTTCCAGTACATCTAGAGTACACTATACTGTACAGTAATACACTATATACCACTCAACTCTACACTATTACACTGTACACCACTCCACAGTATGCAACTCCAATATATGCAAATCCAGTATGCGCTATTCCACTCTACGCCACTCCACTCTTCTGTTGCACTATATGCCACTTCAATCTGTGGCATTCCGCTCTAACCTCTTTCACTGTATGACACTCCATTGCACGCCATTCTACACTATTCCCTTGGACGACGCGCCACTCTGTGGCACTCCACTATATGCTGTTCCACTCCACTCTACCCTACTCCACTGTATGCCTCTGCAGAATTGGCAACTCCACTGTACACACTCCACTGGACCCCAATTCAGTTGATGCTACTCCACTGTACCCCACTCTACTATACGCTATTCTCGTGTATGCCACAACAATCTACACCATTCCACTGTATGGTATTTTACTGTAACTCACTCAAATGTATGTCGGACCATTGTATGACCCTCCATTCTACGTGAATCAATTGGATGCCACTGGTTAGTATGCAACTCCACTATGTAGTATTCCATTTTATCACAATCCACTGTGCCCTACTTCACTATACAGTATTTCACTGTAGTCTAATCTACTGTATGACACTCCATCACTACTTCACTACACTGTCTACGCTCCAGTCTGTGCTATTCCACTTTATCAGTCTACTCTTTTACACTCCACTGTACGCTATTCCACTTCACACCCCTACAGTGTATACCACTGCACTCTACACAGCTCCACTGTATGAGATACTGCTCCACTTTCTAGAACTGTATTCTATAAAAGTATACTGCACTTTGTCACCTTTGCGAGACTCGACTTCACTATATATGTACACTCTACTGCCTAACTCTACAGTCCAATCTATGCCCATACAGTACATTGTACAGCCCTGTATTCCACTAAACACTTTTCAATACTCTGTAATACAGCTCTCCACTCTACAAGACAACTCCAGTATTTCTATGTAATACGCAACTAAATTATAATCAGTCTGCATTTGTAAAGCGCAGCACTGTCATCCCTAGGGGTATCTGGGAGCTGATGGTGCCAGGTCACCGTCGAACAGCCAGGTCTTGAGTTTTTTTTCTGAAGTCTGCTAGGGAGGGTGCTGTTCGGAGGTGGGAGAAGGAGCTGCCCCTGCTGCAACACGTACGTGTGTGTGTGTGTGTGTGTGTGTGTGTGTGTACACGTGTGCCCGCGCACAAGGGCAAGAGAGGTGTCTTGAGGGTAGATGGAAGTTCAGTCAGTGGTTCATGTAGGATGGTCCCCGATTGTGTACAGCTTTTTAGGCATGTGTGAGGATCTTGTACTTTCATCTCTTCTTAATGGGGAGCCAGTGTAGGTTTCTGAGGTGTGAAGTGATGTAGGTCACTTTGGGGCGGTCCAGAATGAGTCTGGCTGCCGCTTTCTTTATGGTCTGGAGTCTTGAGGAGCTGGGAGGAGATGGATGCATAGAAAGCGTTGCCACAGTAGAGGTGCCTGGTGACGAAGCCTGGGTGACTATTTTTCTGCTTGAGGCTGGGTTCCATATGAAGATTTTGCAGAGCATGTGAAGGGTGTGGAAGCAGGTGAGCTGACTGCGCTGACTTGCTGTTTCCTGGTCAGTTTGTTGTCGAGGTAGGTTGCGTGCATGGTTTGTGGGTATTGGTCAGAGTTCGGCTGGCCGCCAGCTGTGGTTCAACACAGAGGTGCTCTTCCCGAAGATTAGTACTTCCGTCTAGTCGGAGTTCAGTTTGAGCCAGATGTCTCATCTAGTTGGCTGCTTTGGTCATGGCATCTTAGAAGTTCGTTTTGGCATTGTAGGTGCCTTCGTTGAGCGAAAAGAGTAGGTCAGAGTTGTCAGCGTAGGATATTATGTTGAGTCCATGAGATCTGATGACGTCTGTGAGGTGGGGTCATGTAGGTGTTGAACAGGTTGGAGCTGAGGGAAGATCCTTTGGGTATTCCGCATATGACGTCCTTGGGTTCGAGAGGTGAAGGGAGGCAGCCAGATGCTCGGTGTGCAGACTGTAAGGAAAGAGGTGATCCACGTGACGGTGTTTTGCTGTACGCCGATGTTGTAAGGTCTGTCTGTGGGTGTGGTGGGAGAATGTGGCAAAGAGCTTGAGGAGGATCAGGGCCACAGTTTCTCCACAGTCTAAGTGACATTTGATGTAGTCTGTGGCAGCAATCAGTGCTGTGGTTGGTAGGGGTAACCTGATTGTGAGGCATCATGTAGGTGGTTTTGTTACAAGTGTTCAGTGAGTTGTTGGTTGATGGTTTTCTCTAATACTTTGGGCGGGTAGGAGAGCAGGGAAATCAGTCGAGAATTTTCAGTGGGCGCACCGGAGTGGATGGAATACATGATGGCCATGGTAGCCTGAGTATTGAGCGGAGACCAGGTGTGGTGATAATTCAACTGGTGTGCGTTGGTTGGTTGAGGTTGAGAGACTTAGGTTGGGGTCAAAATTGTGATAGATGCTGAAGTATTCAGCGAGGGAGTCGGAGTTCTTGACAGGGGAGGATGGTGTTCTCTGTGGCTGTCTGGGTGGAGAATTCCTCAACTATTTTGAAGAGCTCCTTCGTGTGGTTGGTCGCCATGTCGATGAGGGCTATAATGGCTGCTTTCTTGTCTTCCTTGATGTGTAGGTGGTAGTTGCTGAGGGCAGCTCTGTCAGAGGGGTTCCTTGTGGCACATGATCATTTCTCGAGGCAGTAGCAGATGCGCTTGATTGTTCAAGTTATGCTGGTTTCAGCGGTGCGATTCTGTTGGCGCAGTTGGTGATCCATGCAGAGAAGTTTCATATGGCTTGGTCAAGGTCTGATGATGCTTCTGGGTGGGTGGTGCTGAGGGTCTGTGTCCACTGTGTCTCCTTACCTTGCATGAGCTGTAGTGGTAGGAGCTGTGATGCTTGGAGATGGAGCGCTGAGCATCAGAAAACGGGAACTTGACAATGGCGTGGTCAGTCCAGATGAGTTCTGTGACGTGGCTGAATTGTATTCTGGCGGCGAAGATGCAGTAGTGTGAGAGACCAGCTTTGTGCATGGGTTTGGTGACCATTTCAGTGAGGTCAATTTTGTTTAACTCCACTGAACTCTACTCCACTGTATGAGGCTTCACCTTGCTCTGTCATTGTCCAGTCATCCACTTTACACAGCTCCAGTATACAACACACTAGAACTCTATACTACAACACTCTACTACAAGGTTTCCCACTTTAACCCACTACATTGTGCTGCACTGCATTCAGTACCACTACACAATACTCCACTCTGTGACACACCACTGTATGACTCATTCGTTTTACTGTACGACACTCAAATTAACGAGACCTTAATAACGCTCAATACTAAGTTTTGAAACACATTTTCATTAAAAGCATAAAGAACAATGACATTCTATGAAAAACAAAGATTAGAGATAACTTAAAGTTAAGAAAACTTTATTCCTTCATGCAAACCATGCTTAGCCTACACAAACATTAGAAATGCTAAAGGTGAAGTTATATAAATCTGGAAATGCACACCACCTTCTAATTACCATAAGAAGTGCACCTCCGTACACCATGTTCTCGCTTTGCTCGCGATATTATATTAACTATAACTAACGACTTTACCATGCACTGTGTTCTGAAAAATCATCTCACTTGAGATGTCGTAACTTGTTATGAAAGCTATGATTTGGCATAGTGTAAATGATGTCATATGCAAGGCATTGAGAAGATTAACCAGGGCATTGAGAAGGTGTGAGTTATAGTTTATGTACTATGGCGAGTGAGGCAGGGCGGGACTGGGAACCCAAAGCAGCCCTGGCATATTTGGTCAGACCAGCCTCATAGAGTGCAGAGCCAGGGGTAGAGGGGGGGTCCTGCTGTGCGTCCCTACAGCTTCTTCCAAGAGGTTGGTGAATAAAGGTAAGGTTTATTTATCTCTTGTACATCAACAATACAATGTATTTGACCCTGAACTCTGTTCCAAGTCCTAAAAGGACTCAACTGTAATGTATGCAGTATATAGCAATTTAGCACGCTGTATGGCAGAGGAAAACTATCCTGTTGCTTGAGACCTCATACCGTAAAGCAGTGACACTGCCAATTAACTGTGGTACTTCATACAAAACAAAATACACACATGGAATGCTCATATTGCACCTCGTGATGTACCGTTGTGAATGTGTAACTTTCTTCTTTATGTTACAGTGAAGCTGCTGCCCAATATACCCCAGAGCCACCAGTAAGTATTCAGCACCCTCTTTACATTTATTCCTCTTCCTAACTCATTCAGGAAGCCTCAAAAACATGTTGTGGGATGATGCCTTGCGCATGTGTGTGTAGATTGTCATAGATTTATTTCCTATAGATACTTGTAGTTTTGTACTTCGTTCTGGACGGCACCACAGTTGCATGGTGGATTATGCAGCCTGTACAATGAAGTCTTGTTTATTCCTTTGTCCATCTTCATATGTTTGTCACACATCCACCGTATTTCTCTTTTCGCGAGGCATGACACATTGTACTGTTTTCCCTCAACAATTACCTTAATACATTTGTTTGTTCCCAGTTTTGAATTTTTTGCGACTATAGTAAGACAAAGCAGCAGCACCTTATGTCTTAACAGAAAAAATTAGGTTGACCTTCAGCGAGGCCCGCTTTCTTATCAACTTACCTTTAAAATGTCCTGAGAAGCAGGCTTAATGGTAGTGTGATCTCTTCTATAAAGGACTGGAGAGATCTCCTAGTAGGAGGTAGCTGTTGCACAGCAATGTGGATGTTTTCCACCATGGCTGGCTGTCCGTCCCTGAGATTCTGAACTGTTCTGTGAGACCTGATGTTCACTTGCTTTCGGCATGTTGGAAGTCCAGGAATCGCCCTAGCTAGTCAGTATCAGTCTGTGTTTGAGCGCTACACAGAGTTATTATCCGAGACTGTTGCACAGACACACTGACAGCTAGCAGGGAATCTTTTTTAAAAGGTGCCAATTTAAGTTTTCTCATGTTGTATGTGACACTGTATGTTGTGTGAAGCTTTGGACAGTGTGGAGTTCGACTCTAGGCCAAACGCAATAAGAAGCTGCATTAGCACCCATCGTCCTCTGATAAGGAAAGGAACGGAAATCCTAATGATGACTACAAGTAGAATTGTAAACGAAGCCATCCTGTTGGGGTTAGTGGGCAATTCTTTGCTTAATAGTGTAATGTACAACATTCATGTGGACCTGACTAAATAAACCTTTAGTATGATGCTTGTACTGAAGGTCTAAGGCTGATGCACGGGTGCCTGTGTCATGGAGTCTCCTCCCAACAGAGTTGATGAGAAAGAAAGATCTCTGAGCACAGGAATCAAGAAATTAAATTAGTTGTCAAGAAGAACTTATAGAAAGTGATGTCTCGCCTGGTGAAGGTTTAGCTTACTTGGGCTCATTACAGCAGTCTTCTTCAGATCAGTAACTAGATCTTTTCAGTAGCAGAGTAGAATCATCCTTAATGTGCCATTGTAAGGTGGATTCCTCCTGCCTAGTTTTTTGGCCTCCATTATGCCTGTTGCCTCGCATTGTTCAGCTCCATGATATCTCAACATGCGGGAGGTGAGGTTTCCTATTGTAGTGATGACTTATTCTTTGAATACTATGCATGTGGGTGGTTCTGATTATCATTTTCTTAGGATACTCTCTTGCCTGAGTTTATGTACGTAGAGTGGTGATGTGTATATCTGGCTGAAACCAGATTCCACAAATAAGAAGTGATTTTAGACAAGTGGGGAGGAAATATTTCAATGGAAGACCATCATTAGAAGCCATGTGACTGATTTTCCTTTAGTGGTCTGAGAGCCTCTGCCACAGAGATTTTGTTTTACTTTGGGGGCCAACTCTAGAAAATTAGTACTATCTACCGCTTTAATTTTGACTCATACCAAGGTACTTTGTTCTAAAACAATGCATCCATTGATTCTTATGGATAAAATTTTTTACTTATACAAGTAAAAATATATAATTTTTATGTTGGATTTTTGTTGTTTTGATCTTGTTTGATTTAGATAAATATTGGCTATTTGTTAAAACTGGTGTGGAATCCTTTTGTGATGTTTTTACTGTGTGGGGTTGTACAAATACTTTACACATTATCTCTGAGATAAGCGTGACTGCTTGTGCCAAGCTACGAAGGGGGTGAGCAAGAGTTATCTGAGCTGTGTGTCGCCCTTACCCTGACAAGAGTGAGGGTCCCTACTTTGACAGGGAGTAAACTGATTGCCAACTAGAGATCCCATTTCTAACATGAAGTATACAGGTGTTACAGTACTTAGACTATGGTTATCTTCAACTAACATGTCATTTTGAACTGCATTGAAGCCTCACAACTTTAGAACTGGGAAAAGGAAGACGGACAAATGAATACCAGTGTTGTTTATGTGCAGTGTTCAGTATGTTGTGTCTTTTATCGCTTCACAATCCTGCATTGCCTTTGAGTGTGTTTGATGCTTGAGGTTTCTGTTTGATAGACCCAAAAAAGTGTGTGTAGTGGGCTGGCACTATTTTCCCTTTTCCAGAAGTGGAGGGGATTGAGGTTTCTGGTAGAAAAAATGATCCAGGTGCCCGTCTCCAACAGTTTGGGCACAAAACTTCTACTGTTGGGACTATGAAAAGGGAGAGTAAGGATTAATGAATATACATTTTAAGTACTCATGTGGGATTGATTCAGCATTTCCTTTGTTTCCTGGGGAAATCTGCAGTCAGCATCATAGTTTCTGCATTCGATATATTGTACTGTGAGACGGGGAAAGATTGAGCTAACTGCGTGTAGCTAAATTTACTTGCGGACACTGAAAAAAAGAATCCCGATGATTCACCTTTAATATTGTCCTTGCGCTCGCTACTCCCCCAATATAAACTTTTAGAAATGCTATGTCTTGATGTGGTTGTGATGCGTCAGTGGCTCTTTCGAGTGATGCTGCTGTTGTTTTTCTAGCCCCCTCGCAGCCATGCTTCCACTGTCGAGGCCAGTGAAAGTGAAGAGGTTCGTCAGTTTCGGCGTCTGTTTGCACAGCTGGCTGGAGACGTGAGTATTTGAAAATCTGAAACTCTTCACTTTACAATTGTGGATATTCCATTGGTGTATTTGCAACACACACCCGCTTTTCTAGTTTTAAACAAATTCAATGTTTCTTGTCACCCTCTTTAAAAAATAAGTGTATTGCGTCTTTTCCGCTTTTGCTCCTTGATTCATATCCGTTTCCCCCTTATGCTGTGAATATTATTGCTGAACATGCTGTATCCTAGTTGTTTATTATATTAATGTTACTGTCCCCCCGGCCCTCAAGTTTAAGTTGGAGTAGCTCTCTCCTTGTGAATCGTCGCTGTGCTTGGTTTCCCAGCTGGAAATGGAGCTTGAAGTTGTCTTGCAAGCCTCGCGCCTCCTGATTGGGCCTCTCTCGTAGGTCTGACACCGCTGTTGTAGCTATCTGGCCCATCTGCATCGAGCAGTGGGCGGCAGCATCCTGTCATGTGAGACCGTAAGCTGTTCTCTGCGGCCTCGAAGGATGGAAAACTCAACTTCTGCCTTTTCTGATACAAAGGGATACAGTTGTGGAACCCGATCACAAACCTCTGAGGCACATAGGCAGAACGATTTGGTTGTAATAAAATAATAAATGTAGTATTTCGACGGGAAAAAATTAATGCAGGGTTATCTTATAAGGAAATTTTAGGTTTAGGGTGGAAATGCCTGAACAATTGACTGTTAAACGTATATCTTTACCATCTCTTTGTGAAAAAACAGACGACTTGACTCTTAGCAGAAATACTTAACAGTATTTGTATTTTCTAGATAGTAGATTTTTGTAGTCTTTGGGGTGATGGTACCTTCTTCTCAGGAATAAGTACATTTTCCTAGAATGGCCATAAGAGTGTGGGGGATGGCACAAGAAGTATTGTCTTTTTTTTAGGCTCATCTTACATCTAAAGTCGACTCTACATTGACTTATTTGCACCTTTTGTACATGCATAACGGACATTTTTCTCTGAAATAAAAGAATCTGGGTCTGGCAGTATGCCATCTATATTGGTTCATAGAAGGCTAACAGTATTCCTTGAAGGAAAGTATAACTATTTACAAAAAAAAACCTCGAGGGGGGGGGGGGGGGGGGGACATACGATTTCACCACATTATTCCTGCACAAATATCAACCATTCTCAAACTCCAGGTACTGCTCTGTGAACGTAGGTTAGTTGTGCAACTACCACATCGGCAGTGTTGCTGCCAATGTTTCGATCTAATCAACCTTGTTGTAGTAGTGTATCCATACTTTGCCTTACCACCACCCTCAAATTCCAGCAGCCATCTGGGTTTAGGTCCTTAAAACTGCATGGTGCATGGCCCTAGCATCTGCCCTGAGAATGTAAATCTGATATGTGTTGGTGTTTGCTCCGCTATCCCGTCTTCTGTTTGTATTTCCTAGGATATGGAAGTGAGTCCGACAGAGTTGATGGGAATTTTAAACAAAGTTGTCACTCGACGTAAGTACTGCAACAATTTGAGTTTGGTATCCTAAATGAGTAATGCTAGTGTTACTATTATAGAAGTTCTGGGCTAACAGTAGAACACTTTGGGAATTAGAAAGGTTACAACACTGAATTGTCCGAAAGTAGATTCTAGTAAAACTTGGCATAGTGCTTTTAAGGTACTTATCTGAAGGCTTCCTGTTGCAGATGTTTCCTAAACTTTTTCTACCCCATCATACATTGTAGATGCAGACCTCAAGACGGATGGATTCAGCATTGACTCTTGTCGTAGCATGGTGGCTGTCATGGATGTATCCTTTTGTTAAATACAAAATAAGCTTTGAAACGTGACTCTGGGTGTGAGTTTATTGTCAGTGAAATGGAAACTACGACAGATGTAATCCCTTTGGGGTTTGACTTGTCTTCATGTCTCCCATGCCTATGAGTTCTGATTTTAGCTCTTCCCCCTTAACCGTTAATCATCACTTTCTCTTACCTGT
This sequence comes from Pleurodeles waltl, assembly GCF_031143425.1. Classification (NCBI taxonomy): domain Eukaryota; kingdom Metazoa; phylum Chordata; class Amphibia; order Caudata; family Salamandridae; genus Pleurodeles; species Pleurodeles waltl. The sequence goes on along the minus strand of NC_090448.1, from coordinate 375,130,068 downwards.
TGGTTTGGAGTATAGGAGTCCAGATCTGAACTCTGGGCTCTTCTGATCTGACACTGAAACTTTCAATCCTGGCATGAAGGTCCTTACTCGTTCCTGAGTTTGAGTTTTTGCAGAAAAACTGCTATTCTGTAGCTATCCACGTTGCTTTGTTTTCGTTTAGTTAATTTATTTTATATTAAACTGCTGCGTTTGATAAGTATTTTTATGATTTAGTGGAAGAAAACATTTATATGGTTTCATCATTGCCCAAAGATGGGAATTAAGTGCAAAGACTGGGGGCTTATTTCTCCCCAGTCTGTCAATCGTTCTCTCTTCTCTTTTGCTTTTAAAAAAAAAAAAATAATAATTCTACCCTCGGGTCTTGATAAACTTTTACACTCGTTTCCAGTGCTGAATTGGACCTCATATGTCTCGTTGTGTGGAGATCTCCCCATTTTTAGGGCCTCACTGGGACGTAGATTAATGGCCACTGGTCACTACAAAAAATGCATATGGAGCATCTACAATTTAATATGAATCCTCCGATTGGCAACAAAAGCTTTTAAAACCTTTCTCCACTTAGAAGACTATCCGCACTTGCACCCTTCTTCGAGCACTGTACAACTAGAAAGTAGGGAAATGCCAACAAAATGTGTTCTGTTTAAATGCCTAGAACCTCTTGAGGAGCATCAGCACAATTATTTTGGCAAAGGCGTTTCCCCAAATGTCCCGTTGTATGTGAAGCAGCGATGCAGGGTGGCTTTCTGCTTTAGGCAGTGGGTAAGAAGGGTAGATGATTCTGACTGTTCGGTGGCATGTGTAGCTGCAGATACACATGCTGTGCTTGGTCCGCCGTCTGGTGTTGGGTCGGAGTGTTACAAGTTGTTTTTCTTCGAAGAAGTCTTTTCGAGTGACGAGACCGAGGGACTCCTCCCACTTCGGTTCCATTGCGCATGGGCGTCGACTCCATCTTAGATTGTTTTTTTTCCGCCATCGGGTTCGGACGTGTTCCTTTTCGCTCCGTGTTTCGGGTCGGAAAGTTAGTCAGAATCAACGGAAAATTTGTCGGTATTGTTTCGTTCGGTATCGGGATAGTTAGGGCAAATCGACACCGAGCCTTAAAGAGCTCCGGTAGCCCTTCGGGATATTTTCGATCCCCTGTCGGGGCCTGGTCGGCCCGACCGCGTGCAACATCGAGACTGATGGAACGGACCCCGTTCCGATTCTGTCCTAAATGCCACAGTAAATATCCTTATACAGACCAACATTTGGTCTGTAACTTGTGCCTGTCCCCCGAGCACAAGGAAGAGTTGTGTGAGGCCTGTCGCGCGTTTCGGTCGAGAAAAACGCTCAGGGACTGAAGAGCCAGGAGGTTGCAGATGGCTTCCACGCCGACAGGACAACAAGGGTTCGAGGAGGAGGAAGAAGAAGAAACTTTCTCCATCCGCAAATCGGATTCCAAAGAATTCGACGTCGACGAGCAACCAACCGTGAGTAAGACGTCGAAAGAAAGATCACACGAAAAAACAAAGCCCAGGGGACGCCATTGCCAACAGGCCATGGCATAACCCATAAAGTAGGTGACCGTCCATCGGCACCGAAAAAGGGCGAGCTGGTGCCGAAGTCGTCCGACTCAGGTCGAGACACAGGCACGCAACACTCTCGGGACCGAGAGAGTGGTGCAGAAAAGGCTCGACACAGAGACAGCGGCACCGAAGCTGCTCGGCACAGAGATAGCGGCACCGAAGATGGTCGGCACCGAGAGGCCAAGACACCGAAAAAGAGAAAGATCTCGTCTGAGCCGAAAACAACTAAAGACACGGTTTTGGTGCCAAAACACCCGGCAACCGAACCAAAAACCAGTTCCTACTCAGAGGAACAATCACTGTCCTCCCAACTAAAAAGACACAGATTTGAGGAGGAATTACAAACTACAGAGGTAGATCACACGCAAAAGCGGATCTTTATCCAAAGGGGTACAGGGAAAATCAGCACTCTTCCCCCAATCAGAAGGAAAAGGATACTTGACTTCCAGCAACAAGACAAGCCACCACAAGCAAAGGTGGTAAAGAGGGTAACTCCACCACCCTCTCCACCACAGTCAACTCATGTATCACCGGCACAGACTCCACCACAATCACCAGCTCATACCACCATGAGCCAGGATGATCAGGAAGCATGGGACCTCTATGATGCTCCAGTATCGGACAATAGTCCAGAGTCGTACCCAACTAAACCCTCACCACCTGAGGACAGTACAGCATATGCACAGGTGGTAGCTAGGGCAGCCGAATTTCATAATGTATCTCTACATTCGGAGCCTATTGAGGATGACTTCCTCTTTAACACCCTGTCCTCCACCCACAGCCATTATCAAAGCCTTCCCATGGCCCCGGGAATGCTAAGGAACTCTAAACAGATTTTCAAGGAGCCTGTTAAAAGCAGAGCAATAACTCCAAGGGTGGAGAAAAAATACAAGGCACCGCCCACAGACCCTGCTTTTATTACATCACAACTGACACCAGATTCAGTAGTCGTAGGAGCAGCTCGTAAAAGAGCCAACTCGCATACATCAGGCGACGCACCACCTCCGGACAAGGAGAGCCGCAAGTTTGATGCAGCTGGGAAAAGGGTTGCAGCACAAGCTGCAAATCAGTGACGCATCGCCAACTCGCAAGCACTCCTAGCGCGATACGACAGGGCCCATTGGGACGAGATGCAGCATCTCATCGAGCACCTCCCCAAAGAATTCCAGAAACGAGCCAAACAAGTGGTTGAAGAGTGGCAAAATATCTCCAACAACCAAATACGTTCTTCTATGGATGCAGCAGATACAGCTGCAAGAACAATAAATACTGCTGTGACAATAAGGAGGCACGCATGGCTGCGCACATCTGGCTTCAAACCTGAGATACAACAGGCAGTGCTCAATATGCCGTTCAATGAACAGCAATTGTTTGGCCCAGAAGTGGACACTGCAATTGAAAAATTAAAGAAGGACACTGACACAGCCAAAGCCATGGGCGCACTCTATTCCCCGCAGGGCAGAGGCACATTTGGCACATTTCGCAAAACAACTTTCAGAGGAGGGTTTCGAGGTCAAGCCACAGAAGCCAGCACCTCACAAACAAGACCACCTACCTACCAGGGACAATATCAAAGGGGTGGCTTTCGAGGCCAATACAGAGGGGGCCAATTCCCAAGAAACCGGGGAAAGTTTCAAGGTCCCAAAACCCCTCAAAATAAACAGTGACTCACAGGTCACACAACCCCTTCACACAACACCAGTGGGGGGAAGACTAAGCCAGTTCCACAAATCATGGGAGGAAATAACAACAGACACTTGGGTCTTAGCAATTATCCAACATGGTTATTGCATAGAATTTCTCCAACTCCCTCCAAACGTCCCACCGAAAACACACAATATGTCAAAACAGCATATAGACCTTCTAGGACTAGAAGTTCAAGCATTACTGCAAAAAGACGCAATAGAATTAGTACCAAAAACACAAAAGAACACAGGAGTTTACTCACTGTACTTTCTAATACCGAAAAAGGACAAAAGTCTGAGACCAATATTTCATCTCAGAACACTAAACACCTACATCAAATCAGACCACTTTCACATGGTCACGTTACAAGACGTAATACCACTACTGAAACAGCAAGACTACATGACAACGTTAGATCTAAAAGGCGCGTATTTCCATATACCGATACATCCCTCGCACAGGAAATACCTAAGGTTCGTATTCAAAGGAATACATTACCAATTCAAAGTGTTGCCATTCGGAATAACATCAGCACCAAGAGTCTTTACAAAATGTCTAGCAGTAGTAGCTGCACATATCAGGAGGCAGCAAATACAAGTGTTCCCGTACCTAGACGATTGGTTAATCAAAACCAACTCGCTAACAAAGTGTTCACACCACACAGATTATGTTATACAAACCCTTTACAAACTGGGTTTCTCCATCAACTATGCAAAGTCACACCTTTTGCCGTGTCAAACACAGTAATACTTAGGAGCGACAATCAACACAACAAAAGGAATAGCCACTCCAAGTCCACAAAGGGTTCAAAATGTTCACAAGGTGATACAAGCTATGTATCCAACACAATAGATACACGCAAAGATGGTATTAAAACTCCTAGGCATGATATCCTCATTCATAGCCATTGTCCAAAACGCAAGATTGCACATGCGGCCCTTACAACAGTGCCTAGCATCACAATGGTCACATGCACAGGGTCAACTTCTAAATCTGGTGTTGATAGACCGCCAAACATACATCTCGCTTCTATGGTGGAACAGTACAAATTTAAACAAAGGGCAGCCTTTCCAAGACCCAGTGCCACAATACGTGATAACAGATGCTTCCATGACAGGGTGGGGAGCACACCTCAATCAACACAGCATCCAAGGACAATGGGACGTACATCAAAGAAAGTTTCATATAAATCACCTAGAATTGTTAGCAGTATTTCTAGCGTTGAAAGCATTCCAACCAATGATAACCCACAAATACATTCTTGTCAAAACAGACAACATGACGACAATGTATTATTTAAACAAACAGGGGGGAACACACTCGACACAATTGTCTCCTAACACAAAAAATATGGCATTGGGCAATTCACAACCACATTCGCCTAATAGCACAGTTTATTCCAGGGATCCAGAACCGGCTAGCAGACAATCTCTCGGGATCATCAACAGGTCCACCAATGGGAAATTCACTCCCAAATCCTGAACACTTACTTCCAAATTTAGGGAACACCTCAAATGGATCTATTTGCAACAAAAGAAAACGCAAAATGCCAAAACTTCGCATCCAGGTTCCCACACCGGCAATCTCAAGGCAATGCTCTATGGATGAATTGGTCAGGGATATTTGCGTACGCTTTTCCCCCCCTCTCCCTCTCCTTCCATATCTAGTAAACAGATTGAGTCAAAACAAACTCAAACTCATACTAATAGCACCAACATGGGCAAGACAACCTTGGTATACCACACTACTAGACCTGTCAGTAGTACCTCATGTCAAACTACCCAACAGGCCAGATCTGTTAACACAACACAAACAGATCAGGCATCCAAACCCAGCATCGCTGAATCTAGCAATTTGGCTCCTGAAATCCTAGAATTTGGACACTTAAACCTCACACAAGAGTGTATTGAGGTCATAAAACAAGCTAGACCATCCACTAGACACTGCTATGCAAGTAAATGGAAAAGATTTGTTTGGTACTGCCATAATAATCAAGTCCAACCATTGCATGCATCTCCAAAAGATGTAGTAGGATATTTACTACATTTACAAAAATCAAATCTAGCTTTCTCTTCCATAAAAATACATCTCGCAGCAATATCTGCTTACCTGCAGATTACCCATTCAACTTCCCTATTTAGAATACCTGTCATTAAAGCGTTTATGGAGGGCCTAAAGAGAATTATACCACCAAGGACACCACCTGTTCCTTCATGGAACCTCAACATTGTCTTAACAAGGCTCATGGGTCCACCTTTCGAACCCATGCATTCTTGTGAAATGCAATACTTAACGTGGAAAGTTACATTTCTCATTGCCATCACATCTCTAAGAAGAGTAAGTGAAATACAGGTGTTTACCATACAAGAACCATTTATTCAAATACACAAAAATAAGGTCGTTCTAAGAACAAATCCAAAATTCTTACCAAAGGTTATCTCACCGTTCCACTTAAACCAAACAGTGGAATTACCAGTGTTCTTCCCACAGCCAGATTCAATAGCTGAAAGAGCACTACATACATTAGACATCAAGAGAGCGCTAATGTACTACATTGACAGGACAAAAGAAATTAGGAAGACAAAACAACTATTTATTGCCTTCCAAAAACCTCATACAGGAAATCCAATTTCAAAACAAGGTATCGCCAGATGGATAGTAAAGTGCATCCAAACCTGCTATCTTAAAGCAAAGAGAGAACTGCCTATTACACCAAAGGCACACTCAACCAGAAAGAAAGGTGCTACTATGGCCTTTCTAGGAAATATTCCAATGACCGAAATATGTAAGGCAGCAACATGGTCTACGCCTCATACATTTACTAAACACTACTGTGTAGATGTGTTATCTGCACAACAGGCCACAGTAGGTCAAGCCGTACTAAGAACTTTATTTCAAACTACTTCCACTCCTACAGGCTGAACCACCGCTTTTTGGGAGATAACTGCTTACTAGTCTATGCACAGCATGTGTATCTGCAGCTACACATGCCACCGAACGGAAAATGTCACTTACCCAGTGTACATCTGTTCGTGGCATTAGTCGCTGCAGATTCACATGCGCCCACCCTCCTCCCCGGGAGCCTATAGCCGTTTAGAAGTAGATCTTGAACATTTGTACATTTGTAAATATATTACATTAAACCTTCATTTTGTACATACGTATTTATTCCATTGCATGGGCACTATTATTAGCATACACAACTCCTACCTCACACTCTGCGGGGAAAACAATCTAAGATGGAGTCGACGCCCATGCGCAATGGAACCGAAGTGGGAGGAGTCCCTCGGTCTCGTCACTCGAAAAGACTTCTTCGAAGAAAAACAACTTGTAACACTCCGACCCAACACCAGACGGCGGACTATGCACAGCATGTGAATCTGCAGCGACTAATGCCACGAACAGATGTACACTGGGTAAGTGACATTTTCCTTCTGTATCGGCATTTTGACGACAGTTATTTTTCCTTAATCATGCCGTTAACAGAGCGACAGCACTGGAAAACTGGGATTCGGTGAATTCAAGTATTTATGGGACAATATCAAGAAGTGGCAGGTATTTAGACATTGGCATTATTGCACCATAAGGCACGCTTTGGCACAAGCGTGCATCAAAACAGGCCCCTTGTGGTATATTGATCTAAATTGACTCAACAGCTCATATAAGAGTAAATCCACCCACCCACCCTGATCAAACACTCCCTAAGCTTAAACTAAGTTACACACGTCTACCAACCCATTGCTGCTTACCACTCAAAAACATGTGTACCTGCTTCTCCGAACTCTCTGGGACCAAAGTTCCCACCTTCAGGGCACACCTATGTATTTACACGACAACAAGCCTGAGCTGTTCTTCCTTGTATTCTGCAAACTCCATTTTGCCTTCCCCCTTGCTGTTTCTATGGCAGCCATTTTGTACCCTCTATTATCCTGTTCTCCTGAGGCTGAACGAAGCAGCGTTTCTCTCCTAGTTATGATGCATGCCTTGATCTAGGAGACCAGCTTCATTTTGAGCTCCGCTTGTGAAAATAGAATCCACATTTGTGGGTTCTCTGTTAGTTTATAATGCTCAATTCCGCCTTCTCTTGTAGGCTGTTTACAAACGATATGATGCTGACAGGTCTGGGACCATTGGCAGGTCAGAGCTGCCGGGGGCCTTCGAAGCTGCAGGTAAGTTACAACCATTGCATTTCAGTCGGAAAAATCAAATTGCACAATACTTACTGGGAACGAATGAGCTAGAATAAATGTATTGCATAATGCTGTGTGTGGAAACTAGATTATAGGAGTAGGGCTTAGGAATCACATGTATTAAAGTCTCTAGAAAGGGTTTGGTGTTTGAAAATATGGGCAGGCAGTGTGATGGACACTTACAGAAGTGAAGCTGTTCCAATTGTCACTGCTGTCTGGGGGAAGTTCCATAACACGTAGAATTTGCTTAGCCAGGCAATACAATTGCTCAATCTCCTTTTGGTCGGGGGTGGGGGGGGGGGGGGGGGAGTCTGAAATGGTGAAAGAAAACGTTGGTCGTGAAGTTAGCTCTTAGCAGTCATTGGGAAGTCTGCACGTTTTCTTTTAAGGAGTTTTTGCTTTTCTTCCATGAAAAGGCAGCTGGCAGAAACTGGCAGGTTGAATGCTATCCGTCTGTCCTATTTTATTTTTGTGTTTTGCTCTACCACTTGTCATTCTTGTTTATACCACAACTCTCTAAACTAAACTAGTTTGTATTTTCCAACCCTAATTCTTCTGGCTCCTTTTCTGTCTCAATTGCAGGGTTTCGGCTGAATGACCAGCTCTACAATATGATTGTTCGTAGATACTCTGATGAAAGTGGAAACATGGACTTTGACAACTATATCAGCTGCCTCGTGCGACTGGACGCCATGTTCCGTATGTATTCTTGCAATGTCTATTTCATTAGAGCTCAAACTCTATCACACCTTAACTGATGACAGACTCTGTCCTCTGCTCAAGTAATATATTTTCTTCCGTGGAAATTGCCTATTTTCATTCCGGAACACCTTCGTAGAAGCATTTGCATTTTTAGCTCTGACGTTCCTGACCCCAGGGTATTGCAGGGCTGCGGCCTTGGATAGGCTGAACACACAGCAGGAAGGATAGACCTCCACACAGTCAGTCCCAAGTAGGTTATATTGAAAAGAAAGACATTGACAGTAAAATTGGAGTGACCCTTATTGGAGGAAAAAAGTGAGGATCAGAAGGGAGCACCACAGGCAAAAGGAGGAGTAATAACAGTAATATCAAACATGCACAATCCTGTTAAGGAAGGTGAAAGATAAATTGCGAAGTAGGCGATCTAGATCGGGCATGTACATCGTAGGTCCAGGGCGGACAAATCCATGTCATATTATCAGGATAAACACTCACTAAGTCTCTTACTTGAGATTCCCAGTATGCAAGTGTCTCGTCTGTGAATATTGTGATAATCTGGCATGGATCTGGACCACCAAGACTTACAGTGGACGCTGCGGATATAGTTACACTGTGGTTGGACAAGAAGCAACCACTAACTGAGGGCTGAGCTTAAGGATTGAGAAAATATAAATATGCATCTTTCTGGTTGGGTAAGCAAACGGTACCACTTATCAAAAGGAACTTTGAGAAAACCAGGACAAATGTGGAACCGGAAAAATATACGGGTGCAGTCAGGAGACCACTCCACCCCCCCTTACCTCTAAATTTACTCTCACAATTCCAGATGAATGTTCTTCTGTCATAGTCCATACACAACACTTTGAGCTCAGAGAAGCAACCCACCCTGCCACTCTGGCGTGTATTTTCAACACATGGAAAACTACACAGCAAACCAACAACTGAAGTAAATGATGCAAAGGGCCAGATGTGGCAATCCAGGCACTCTTTCATCGTCTAAATACGACAGCTAGAGTAGCTGCAGCGCACTGACCTCCAGAGCATTATGTCCTTCCTCAGCAATCTTTGCCCATGGGTTATGATCTGTATGGCTGTCTGTAAATGGTATTTTCAAACCACAAAATGTGAAGTGGAAAGCAAAAACTCAGTTCGATAGAAAATCCACCAACCCTCTAACTTGAGTATTCTCATACTAATAGAGTAAGGAAAACCAACAGTAACTTACTGTTCACCATAGCCATGAACAGGAGCTTTCAACTCCTCAAAGAAATACGCTCCGCGTCCATATTCTGTGAGAGCAAAATTCATGGGGAGGTTAGAACACAGCCAAGAGTTCCCACGATCCTAGGACAACGATGTGGTTGCGTTTCAAGCTGCCCTCAAATACGTTGACCACCTTCTGTTCCACTTTTCATCACCAGTTTACAGGCTTGCTGGAGCCGCCCACAGCAGATTCAGTTGCCAGCAGTGAGTGCTCAAAAGAGCAACCAACGTAATCGGCACTAATGCTCAGCTTCCAAAACAATAGCAATAGTGGGGAAGAACGAGCATCCTTCTGAAAGCACCACAATACCCTCGTCTGCCATGAGTGAGTGACTGGTTGCACTGTGACTCCAGCACAATAACCTCTAACCCAGCAGAGGCCGTCAGCCGAAAGGTTTCAAAATAGCACAACACCCAGAACTGCCATGACCATTTCGCCATCTCTCGATCAAGTAACACAACCTATTACACCAAAAGCGGTATTACCTTCATTACCTTGGGGTGCAACAGGCGTGTATGCCCACTTTCTGCAACATCTGGCCTCTTAGTTACAGATATGGCCGCGAATGCTTAGGTAATCCCGTGTGTAATAAAGAGGAGGTCGACTCTATATTTGCAGTGACGTGATATCGAGGGGCTTTTCCCAGATTTGCATGGGTTGTGGCCACATGCGAATGATGAATTGTTTACTTTTTTGCCCGTGCCTTACTACAGATGTTAGTGCAGAGGTAAGGGAGATTTCAGGGGACAGACTGATTGTCCACCACGTTGAGGCGGCAGTCAGTCGTGGTGTCCTCGGAGGGGACCTCTCAAAAGCAGAAAAGGAGATCCCATGAATCTCCGCGGACAACCCTCTGCAGGTGGTTAGTTATTCACTGGCGCCCGCTGACGTGCAGGCGGTTTTCCGCTAACATAGTGGAGCGGCTTCGGGTAGCTAGCCCATCTTTCAGTAATGTACCGCCCTCAGGTCATTGGGGAGTTCACGTCTGTTCTGGGACCAGCACACGCATTGTGATGGGGCTCACTTACCCAGCCGTCGCCTATTGCATCACAGGCCACCTCAGTGTCCCCTTCAATATTAAAGTCTCCTACTATCAGACTACCCCTTGGCTGGAAGTCCATGAAGAGGAGTCCCGTGCAGTTTTCAAGTCTGGTCAATGCTCAGTTTGCTGCTAAACCCTCATTTCTGGTACACAGAATCCTAGAAGAAGAGAAAAGCCACCTTGTAGGACAGTGGAGGCTTGGTTCTCCACTAACTTGCCAACGTCTTTGTACCATTCCCAATGGCTGGGTAGCTTTACACAGACACGTACACGTGGGCATTTGCATGTGAATGGCAGACTTGCAGCAACACTTCTAGCCTTTCTCCTCTGAAGAGTTAAGTTGTCTCTATGTTGCCAGCCCAAGAGACTAATAAGTCCAACCACGTTTGAGCAGCGCCCCCACCCTTTCGTGTTGCCATGGGAACTGGGGACACCACTGAAGACTCATGAAAACAAATATGGTGTATGGTTCATTTCACTTCTGTTCTCTAACTACCATAGCTCATAACTGTAAAAAGAATAGCTTGTGATAAGTGGTGTTCACACTCCAGCAGACTGGCACCATGATGAATTCACAAGAGCATTGATGTGTTCCTGACTGCATTATCTTGGGTCCACAGCCTCTGTAGAAGTGATACACTCTAGTGAAGGCTGTCTGCAGTTTGACTAGGACACATGAACACCACCGCACACCCAAGCGGTAAGGGGATGCCATGGAGAATCTACCTTTGCAGGGATCTGCTTCTGCAGCTAGGGAAAAGAATGCGGGAACGGCAGGCAGTACCCAGCACCAACCACAGACCACCCCAAGATTATCAGCGTAAACGCCAAGTCAGTCATGCAGTGCCCGTTGTGGTTCTAAAAAGCTACAATTTTCGAAGCAGTATGTTCTAAATAGCGCCCTATTGTGATCAGTTGAAGGGCCTCCTGTCAGTATTGCCGAAACAACTTCCTTTTTGGACTTTGCAGATTGCCCTCCCTTTCAGCAAGTATCAGTTCCTGTGGTGGTCTGTTCCAGTTGGCTGCATGCAGAGGGAGACGAGAGCACCGTGAACATAAACAGTTGAATGTGTTGTGGCACCAAATCCGCCCCTTTTTTAATGTCCAGTTTGATGGTTTATGGTCTTTAATGGCTGTCCAGATGGATGGTTTTCCCCCTCCCAGTCCCAACAAAAGGTCATATCTCCCAGAGCCTCGATGGATCTAGCGCAGCTAAGTGGCCACAAAGCAGCATGTTGGCATATTTTAAACTAGAATGTAACTGACAATTGCAGCCTCGTTTCTGAGCTGCACTTCTGTCCAAGTGAACAGTTCAAATAACCAATGTGCCCCCTAATAACCTAATGTCCTCTCTCCCTGTAGGTGCCTTCAAAGCCTTGGATAAAGATGGGGATGGTAAAATCAAGGTCACCATGCAAGAGGTAGGTGGTGGTACTTGATGTACAATATTGTTTATTGCATCTGGAGTTCTATAAATTGTGAGGATGGGACCTTCCATCCCAGCCGCATGCACGTGATCAACAGTGAATAAAAGAACACAAGTGATTTTTAAGATCTAACACATGGGTTTTCTCAGCTTCCAGCTCATTGAGGGCAGGGGGGTCGGGAGGGAGTGATCTTGTTCACATCCGGCCTAGTATGCACAAATGACTGACTTTCTGCACTGTCATTACAGTGGCTGCAGCTGACAATGTACTCCTAAGGAGCTGACCTCACATATCGGAGTTCCCGCAGATCCCGGATTAGAGACGGATGCCAGCTTGTAACTCCTGCTCCGCATTTTCTCCGAGGGGAACGTGCCCCTCTGCTCCTACACACTGCTTACTACTTTTGAGTTATTTTTCTTTTCTTTGTATTTCCCAGTGATAGAGGACTATATCTGAATATTTTTATACAGACATTTGTTTATGTATCAACATTCGTGTCAGAAAACGCACGTTCCCGCTTTGGTTAAACTCTCTGAAATACTCCACGCTTACCGTGTAGCGCATAGGAGGAAAAATGCTGCTGCGTTATAGAGGCTTATCGACCCTTTTCTTCCTCTCATTTCATCCTCCACATCAGCCTCTCTTTAAAGACCACTACACCTCATTTTCATTACTGGTGCATTTGAACTGTGATGATTAAGCACACACACGCCCGCTACTCCACCTTACGGGGTTGAGATGTGCCTTGAGTTTTTGCAGACTGGTATGCAGCACTTCGGCACTCCATAGTTTTCTAAAGACAACTGTAATGTTCCTATTATAATAAAATTAGAGTTTCAAACACTTGTTATTCAATGATGTCTTGCTTGTTTGTTCTTTTGGACAGCTTTGTTACGTGCATGTTTTTGGATTTTTTTTCCCCCTTAAGAGAAATCCTCTAACAAATCCGGAGTAAACACGTTACTCCTTCCGGCATTACTAAATGCTAAAGCGCTGTATGTATTCCTGCGAATTCCAGTTGCGGGCTCTACCAGACCATGTAAATGTTGATATTAACAAAAAATATATACAATAAAAATACCCTGTATGTAGGACGCATGTCCTGGGTGCACGTGGTTGGACGGGTGTCTACCTGCTTTTTTCCCCCCCAGGGTGGACACCGTCTGCCCAGCCAAGAAGCTGGGCCCCACTGAAATATGCTGAGCTCGTCCCGGTGTAATTTTCAGACATTAGGACAGTCATCAGCGCCTGCATGTTATTTGTTTGCATTCCGAGTATTTACACAAATAACAGCTTAAATACCACGATTTTGTTATTTCTTTTATAGCGCTACTCATCCCAGTGCAGGGTTTCAGAGCGCTTCACATCACACGCACATACACTATACATTGACAATAAATCTTTTGTGTAAATTTATGTACAGGATATGTTACATGCAAATGACAGTGAGGGTTACAAGTTAAAGGAGTCACATGCCCTTTTTAGCTCACTGTGCTATTTTAGGATTACAATTTATGAACTGAAAGTAACAAGGATCTCTGTGGTTATAGCAGTAACCCACTTACCTAGCCACGTAAAATAAAGATCTGTCTTTTGCATGATGTTCTTTGTGGGAGACATATTAACCCTGTATGATACTTTGGTTCAAAACTGAGACTAGACACGACCCAGATCTCTTCAGCAAATGTGTTAACCTTCAGAACTATCTTACCACTATTACTTTTCCCTGAGATTTATTGGGCACACAAAGATCTGTGTAGCAGGAGCTTAATCCCATAAGATTTTAAAATGCAGACTTTGCAACCAATTAATTACAACAGATGTACTGCCTTATTTCTCCTTGTAGACAATTTCTTTGTGATAAGAGTTTAAAAAAATAAAATAAACATTTATAAGTTGAGGCCCAGATTTTGGGTTCGGGTGTGTCACTTCTTTGGCAAAAGGCTGATGCAAAATATCATTTAGTTAAATCTTCTACCGCACTCAGATATACTCATGGCAGCTCTGTTAAGCATATGTGTGAGGTCTTAAGATCTGATGTAACTTCTTGTGATGTCACTTCCTCTGAGGTTATGGTTTGCGGTGCCACTTCTATGATGCCACATGCTATGCCACGTACCATAATGTCCACAACCATGATGTCACTTGCATGCTGCCTAACTTAATCTCCCCACTTCTTTAGGGTCTAGCGTGCAAGCGCTGTGGTCTGTTGTAATCTCTCTGTGGGCTTTTGACCATGCCCGCTCTTGCTATTCGCTCATTGTTGTGCTTGTTTTAAATCTTCATTTTTATTGGTGCATTTTGTGAAATTACCTCGTGTGTGTGTGTGTGTGTTTGTTACTGGAGGAAAGTGCCCATGTGAGGCTCATTGGAGAGCGTATCCTGCGCAGACAGCATGGTAGTCGAGGGGTTAATATGGTAGAACTGGTGCTGATTTTAAATCCGCAGCTCTTGTTGCTGGTTTTCCTGTCAGGGTTAGGCTGGAATTGTAAAGACAGCATTGCTAAGGACTTTGGAAGGCGGAGCTTGTTTGTAAATGGGTGAGGCGGATGAATGGCTGATGTGCAAACATCACATTGCCAGCTGTCATTGTCCGGGGTGAGTCAGAGTGAGGGAGACAGCTGCGGTTTTTCCTGTTACACTGGTGAAACCAGCTCAGGTGGGGTAAAAAGGGCGAGGCTGTTAAGAAGCCTGGCCTGTCCTTTGGTTGTTTGAAAACTATGCAGTGTTTCCGGGGCCTCAAGAAAGTGGCAGTGCCTCGGGGACAAGATTCTGGGGGGAGGAGAAACTTGTATTTGCTTGTGTGCATGAAATAGGAGCACCGCAAGGCAAAGTTCCTATTTCCTAGCAGTTCACGCGTCCCTGCTGCCGCCTTGTGGCTAGTCTATTTTTTTCGACGCGAGCGTACATTCTTTTTTAGAATTTCACACACAGGGCAAAAATGCACGGTGTAAAATCATTTGTTTGCAATTTACGTATCTTAAGGTACAACTGTTAAGTACAACTGGACCTCCCTGTTTATATTTCAGTCAACAATCAGCGTTACAAACATTCAAAGTTCCCTAACCTGCTCAGTGCTGTTTTGAGGTCTCATAAAATAATAGTCCTCTTTTTTTTTTCTCTTACGTTTTCCTTCAAGTTGGGTTTATTCGCCTTCAGCCTCTGAAATGTAATCTTAAAGCAGGGCTGGACATGGGTCAGAAACACGCAGACCTCTGAGACTGCAGATTATGTTAAATTGTGTAACGTCGGCCAGTTATACGGTCTTGGATATCTGTGTGTAGATTTTTAGGTGTGTTTTGTTTGTGTCGCTGTCAAACGTGAGATGCCAAGGAAGTCACTGCAAATGATAAACTCAGGTTGTGAGCTTTTACTATCTGATGTTTCCCACCTCTCCCCATCCTGCAATCCTTGATGTGTTTATCCAGGTCTGCCCTAGGTCTCATGGTATCTTATTGTGATCCCCACTTCCCCAGTGTTGGTGCTTCTCTGCACAAATGTTACGTATTGTTCCCTGTTCAGTACAGGAATGCCATTTGTTGTATCAAAACGGCGTGTCACTGTCCCAGGTAAGATGCCATTGACTGTACCCGGTGATAGTATTTCAGCTTATTTCTTCAAGATCATTCCAAGATCCATATCTGTGCCTCTGTCTTTTCTAGCAAGCTCTGAAAATACACTTAGCTTTTACCCTCGTTTAAATAGTTCACTGCTAATCTATTTTCCAGCACACTTCAAAACCTTGTCAGAGATTTCTTTGCCTACTGTCCTCTTTAAAAAAAAAAAAAAAAAAAAAATGAAACCTAAACCTTGCTATTTCAGCAGTTCCTCTGTTAAGTGCACCGGAACTGAGAAGAGACGAGAATGATCTCAATCGGGCAACAAGTCCAAAATCTGGGAATGGCACCAACACCACTTCGATGCCAAAACACAAGTTTGCAACAACACATACATTGACGCAGAAAAAGACCAAACTGGCTTCAAGGGAGAAAAAGTCATTTGGTCTGAAGAAAAGCTCCTCATCAAGCCATTCGGAATCTAGATACCCATTGGCATCAGTAAATCAAAAACCTTAAAAGAACACTTTCAACTCTGAAGAAAGTCCACACTCCAGCTGAGGGTAAGACAAAGATGTTTTTCTGTCATAAACAATGCCAGTGAAACAGGCGAGAACAGCTCGAACACAGATGCCATCAAAAGAGGAAAGCAAGGTTTTTGAGGGAAAATATATATATATATATATATATATATATGTGTGTGTGTGTGTGTGTGTGTGTGTGTGTGTGTGTGTGTGTGTTAGATGGCATGTGTAGCTGCAGATACACATGCTGTGCATATATCGCCATCTAGTGTTGGACTCGAAGTGTTACAAGTTGTTTTTCTTCGAAGAAGCTTTTTTCGAGTCTCCAGGTCGAGTGACTCCTCTCGGTGATAGTGCGCATGAGTCCTTTGTTCGATTGTTTTCTTTCTGCTGTCTAGTTCCCTCTCGCTCTGGTTAGTTTTCGATTCGGTACTATCTAAACTTTTCTTTCCTTTTCCTCAGTGTTTGTATCTTTTTCAAACGTGTTTCTGACTACACTTGATCCGATTGTAGCACCTGGATTGATTAAATGCCCTTTCTAGCGCCCGTGCTCTCCTCGGGCCTACTGCATCACAGGCTCCTGGATCGGACTCCATTTAGATTCTGTCTTTGGTGCCACTCCAAGTTCCCCTACACCGACCAGCATTCAGTGTACAACCTCTGCCTTTCTCCCGACCACAAAGAAGAGACCTGCAAGGCATGTCAGTCTTTTTGAACAAAGAAGACCTTATAGGATCGAAGAGCAAGGTGGTAGAGATGGCATCGAAGTCCACTGAACAAATGGCCAACAACTTTGGTGAGGGACAGGCACAGACTGCAGTCTCCATCCGAGACTCTGACTGAGATTCAGATGAGGACAGCCACATACTCCATGTGGCGCAGTACGTGAGTACACCAGCCCCTTCTCATCCGAAACAATATAAAACATCAGAGAAGGCCTTGGGTTGACCACTGCTCGATGACCATGGTTTGACCCAAAAACAACAGATCATCTACTGACCCTCAGGTTGGGCACCGAAAAAGGCCAAGACTCATGCCCACAGACAGACTGCTACTCCTGTTTCGGAATTGAGTAGAAAGATGGAGACTTCCACTTCAGAACCGTGACGGCTTCACACCATATCGGATCCGAAACATTCACACTCCTGTTTGGAGTAGAAACATTAAATCCCTTCTTCGGAGCCGGCAAAAAATTTCCTTACCGATCAAACCAGTATTTCGGCCCGTATAAAGCACGCTGTCACCAAATTTTCACAGCATTCATTAGTGGGCAGCAAACAGGTTTCATCTTCAGAACAGGAAGCAGATGAAACGGACATATTAGACCCATTCTTGAGGTCATGGACCAAAACAAAGGAGGATTCAAATCCAGAATGAGACTGGAAAGATTGTTGCCTCTCCTTCTCCAATTACAAAGAGGAAACTAGCATTCCGAGAAAGCTTGGACACTGCCCCTTCACCAGCGAAGATTTTTAAACACAGAGAAGCCAAATACTGTACATCTTTCTCCACCTCATTCGCCTTATCTGCCCTCTTCTCCACCAACTTCCCCCACACAATCTCATGCGTACTTACAACCTGGATCCATGAGATACATATATAACTCTGACCCAGTCCCATCAAATGATCCTGATTTGTATCCCACAAGACCATCTCCTCCTGAGGATACTACAGCCTATAATCAGGTCATTTCCAGAGCAGCCACCTATCAGTGTACAGATGCACTCTGAGCTGATAAGATGATTTTCTGTTTAACACTCTTTCCTCAACTCACAAACAGTATCAATGTTTTGTCAATGCTACCTGGTATGTTAAAACATGCCAATGACGTTTTCAAAGAACCAGTAAAGGCCAGGGTATTAATACCTAGACTAGACATAGAATGTAAAGCATTACCAACTGATCCAGTCTTTATTTCACAGCAATTGCCACCAGATTCCATTGTGGTCAGTGCAGCCAGGAAACGGGCAAATGGTCCGTCCACAGGGGATACTCCTTCCCCTGATGCAGAGAGCTGCAAAATCGATGCAGCAGGCAAGAGTAGCAACCCAGGCTGCACGTCAGTGGAAAATTGCTAACTCCCAAGCTCTTTTAGCCAGGTATGATAGGGCACACTGGGAAGAGATGCAGGAGTTCCTTCAATACCTCCCAAAGGAACACCACAAAAAAGCAGAACAAGTAGTGGAAGAAGGACAAGCCATTGCTAATCAGATCCGATCAGCAGTAGACGCGGCTGATACGGCAGCTAGAGTAATAGAGATAAATCAAATTTCCTACTGCTGGGAGATTTTAATCTACATGCCGAAAATGAAGATAATGCTTCGACTAAGATGTTAATAGCAGATATGAAGGCATGTGACCTAGTACAGTTAATTCAGGGTCCTACTCATAATAGAGGTCACACACATGATCTGGTATTCTCCAATGAGTCAGGTTTAGAATTTTTATCATCCCGTCCGCTAGCATGGTCGGATCATTTTCTTCTAGAGTTAGAACTATCCATTTCTCGATATAAGAACATGAATATCAGGACCCCTCTACGTAGAAGGAAGTGGCACAAACTAAAGGCCACAGAGTTTATTAACTCATTGGAGAAGAAGAGACCAGGAAATCTAAACACAAATAATATAACCAATTTTACGCACTCCGTGAACAAATGGATAGAGGATAGCTTGGAGGAAATCATACCCCTTTCTTCTACCAAGAAACTGCCTCGAAAGAAATCAGCTCCATGGTTCAATGCAAGCCTACTTGAGAAGAAACGAGAATGTAGGAAGCAAGAGAAGAAGTGGAGATACACTCAAGATGATTCAGTGAAAAGGGAATATAAGAATATGATTCGAGCCTATCCCTTAGAAATTAAAAAGGCACAGGCTACATATTACTCTGATAAAATTGAAGCAGCAGCTAATTCTCCCAAGGAGATATTTAACGCCTTAAAAGATCTTATTCATCCAATTGAGGAGCCAGAAACTATGGATTCCCCACAGCAACATGTGGAGGATCTGGCAAGCTTCTTTTTATGTAAAATTCAGGATATTTATGTAGCCTTCCCCAACCAAAGATCATGTGATGATGAACCAGGAGGTTAGGGATGAAGTTTTTTTTAAACAAATTTGATTCCTATTAGTCTGGATAGAGTTATTAAATTATTGAGCTCAACGAAATCAGGCTCTCCGCTGGATCCTGCTCCTCCTCAGATTCTCTCTATGGGAACACCAGTATTAGGTCCGATAATCACTAAACTTATTAATACTTCATTAGCTTCTGGCACTGTACCAGACTCTTGGAAACAGGCTATTGTCAAGCCTCTCCTAAAAAAACTAATCTGGATTCCTAGTTACTGACTAACTACAGACCGATTTCATTGCTGCCTATAATGGCTAAACTTGCAGAGAAGCATGTACATTCTCAGCTTTCTACTCTTCTGGAAGAAAAAAACTTTTACACCCTACCCAGATGGGTTTTAGGCCTAAGCATGGGACTGAAACCGCACTGATTGCTATCACAGAAGAAGCAAAAAAGAGGATGGATAAAGGAATTGAAACAGTGATCATCCTCCTAGATCTGAGTGCGGCATTCGATACGGTTGATCTAGATATCCTTAAAGACAGATTGCAGGGATGTGGAATCTCTGGAGTCTCACTAGAATGGATTCTTTTGTTTATACATGGTAGGTCCTTTCAGGTACTGGATAGATCATGTACTTCTAGGCGCACCTTCAGTAGTTGTGGTGTCCCACAGGGGTCTGCTCTGAGTCCGCTACTCTTTAACATCTACATGCGGCCATTAGCAGAGATCATTGAGCCATTTGGACTGAACCTGGTGTCCTATGCAGACGATACTCAACTGATCAATGGGTACTGTCAATTATCCGCAATGGATATTGCCTATAACTTATCTTCACTCCACCAAACATTCCTCCCCGTTCACACAGGCTTTCTCTCGAACACATTGCTCTGTTAAAACAAAAGGTAGAATCTCTTCTACTCAAAGGTGCAATAGAGCTGGTTCCCAACAGGAAACAGGGGTATATTCTCTATACTTCCTCATAACAAAAAAGGATGGCACTCTCACACCAATTCTCAATCTCAGACCTCTAAATCAATATATTCTGTCAGAGCATTTCCACGTGGTCAGTCTACAGGATGTAATTCCCTTGTTACAAAAACAAGACCACATGACCGCATTAGATCTAAAGGATGCTTACTTCCACATTCCTATACAATCCAGCACACCACAAGTACTTGAGGTTTGTGATAGCAGACAAGCACTATCTATTCAAGGTACTACCCTTTGGAGTAACAGCACCAAGGGTATTCACAAAATGTCTAGCAGTAGTTGCGGCATACCTCAGAAGACAGTACATACATGTCTTCCCAGATCTGGATGACTGGCTAATAAAAGTCGTCACCATTCAAAGCTGTCAACAGCATACACAATAGATACCCTACTACCCAAATTAGGTTTCACAATCTGTTACCAGAAATCTCACCTTCAGCCAGCACAAATTCAACCATATCTAGGAGCAATTCTGAGCACTTAGTCAGTATTAGCTTACCCAAATCCACAACAAATCCAAGCGTTTCACACTCTCGTATCCCATTTACAAGTCAATCAAACCTACACAGTAAGGTTTGTCATGAGGCTATTGGGAATGATGGAATCATGCATAGCAATAGTGCCTAATGCACGTCTAAACATGGGACAACTGCAACCGTGTCTCTCGCACCAATGGTCTCAGGCACAGGGTCAACTACAGGATCTAGTGTTCTTGGACTGCCAAACTTCTAAATCTCTGCAATGGTGGAATCAAACCAACATATCTAAAGGGTGGTCATTTCAAGACCCGTGCCACAGACCATAAGCACCACAGATGCATCAATGACCGGTTGGGGAGCCCTTCTCAACAACTTTACAATACATGGGGAATGGGACTCAATCCAGCAAACATACCACATAAACCACTTGGAATTGCTGGAAGTGGTCTTGGCAAGGTTGGGGGGGAGACACACTCATCCTAATTGTCCCTTCTAGCACAAACAGTTTGGAAATGTGTAATTCACAATTACACTCACCTGCTAGCGGAATACATCCCAGCGATGCACAACCAGCTAGCAGACCTTTTAAGCAGGATGCAGCAACAAATAAATGTATGGGAGATTCACCCACAAGTAATTCAATATTACTGTCACATGTGGGTAACACTAAACATAGACCTTTTCGCAAGCGAAAACTCAAAATGCTAAAACTTCGCATCCAGATACCCACACCCTCAATTAAAGGGCAATGCTCTATGGATCAATTGGTCAGGGATATTTGCTTACGCTTCCCCCACCCCCCACCCCCCCTGTTAATTCCTTTTCTGGTCAACAAGATTCGTCACACTTCCCTCACTGTGATACTCATAGCTCCAACGTGGGAACGTCAACACTGGTACACAACACTATTGGATCTGTCGGTAGAACCACATCACAAGCTCCCAAACACACCAGACCTATTAACTCAAAACAAGAGTCAGATCAGGCATCCCAATCCCAGTATTCTCCACCTGGCGATTTGGCTCCTGAGGTCATAGAATTTGGATACCTACAGCTTCCATTGGCATGTATGAACATTCTAAAACAAGCACGTAAACCTACAACCAGGCAGTGCTACGCAAATAAATGGAAACGTTTTGTGTATTATTGCCAACCTAAAAACATCGATCCACTTAAAGCATCAGTACAAGAAATTGTATGTTATTTGCTTCATTTACAGAAAGCAAATCCTGCATATTCATCTATTAAAATTCATTTAACAGCAATATCTGCCTACCTCCAAAGCAGACAGCGTACTTCTGTTTAGAATTCTTGTAATAAAAGCAATTATGGAAGGCCTTAAGAGTTATTCCACCTACAGCTCCACCAGCTCCTGCATGGAATCTTAACATTTGCTCACAAGTCTTATGGGTCCACCATTTGAACCTATGCATTCTTAAGCTCTTCAGTTTCTCTAATGGAAAGTTGCTTTTCCTGGTAGCAATTACTTCATTAGGGAGAGTTAGTGAAATTCAAGCATTCATTTTAGAAGAAACTTTCTTCCAAATTCACAAACACAAAATAGTAATTGGGACAAATCCAAAATTCCTACCCAAAGTGGCTTCACAATTCCAATGACTGATTGATGTGAAATAGCCAGTCTTCTTCCCACTGCCAGATTGTTGCTAAAAGAGCTCTCCACACTCTTGATCTTAAAAGAGCTCTCATGTATTATATAGACAGAACAAAAATCTTTAGAAAAACTCAACAAGTTTTTGTGGCTTTCCAGCAGCCTCAAAAAGGTAAACCTATTTCCAAACAAGGATTGGCCAGATGGATAGTAAAGTGTATTCAAAACTTGCTATCTTAAAGCTAAAAGGCAACTATTAGTAACTCCTAAAGCACATTCTACTAGAAAGAATGGAGCTTCAATGGCATTCTTAGGAGATATACCAATGGCAGATATATGCAAAATAGCCACATGGTCCACACCACACACATTTACTAAACACTACTGTGTTATGGCTAAATTTTAAATGTATCAAAATAAATTTTTAAGAACCAAATAAAATCCAGTCTACTTACTCCAAGAATCGAAAGAAAATACAGACGGTCACCTTCCAACCCTTTCTACGTCAGGGGCCATCCCACAGCATTCTCCATAGTGGTCACAACAGCAAGAAAAATAATTTTGACAAGGAGTGCAAACGTATAGACTAAGCAGGTGTTGGGGGGGGGGGGGGGGGGGAGGGAGGGAGTGGTGGGGGTGGGGAGGGAGGGAGTGGGGGGGGTGGGGGAGGGAGGGAGTGGGGGGGGGTGGGGGAGGGAGGGAGTGGGGGGGGTGGGGGGGGGCTTCAGGACACACCAACCACTCGCCTGTCAAAAATTAGATGGTAATGCTGTCAAGATATAATATGGCAACTAGCAATGAAATGCAAGAATTAATGCAACACTTCTCGTATCAATATAGAAGTAAAGGAGAAGATTGGGTGGCCGGTGGCAGACAGATTTCCAACACCAGCATCATATGTGCACTACATAGTGCAGACACTGCAGCAAGAGGAAATAATTCTTCTGTTATGCGTTGTAGACCTGCATTGCTACGTATATCAGGAATCAAGCCAGAAGTGCAGCAGCATATTCTTAACATCCTTTTATATGGAGAACATCTCTTTTGTCCGGAAGTTGACAAACAATTAGAAAAAAGGTAAAACAAAAAAAAAAAAAGACAGTCATGACAAAATCAATGGGTGCTCTTCAGACTTTTTCACAATAGGAGCAGCCCTTTCACCGTTCCTAAGGAAGAGGGCCCTCAAACTGCTGCCACAGAGACTCCTTCTAAAAAAAAAAAAACCACAACAATGCCATATCCCATCCGAACCCACTCCAGATACAACCTTATCTTGGTGCAAAAGCATACCCCAATCCGCATAGGATTCTCAATCTCCAGACCAAACTGTCTCTTCCATCCACATCGTCGATGACCAGTCAAACCCCGATGCATCTGCTGGGTATGATGGCTTCTTGAATAGCAATAGTTCCACATGAAAGACTGCATATGAGACCCCTGCAAGAGTGATTAGCATCACAATGGTCACAAACGAGGGGCAACGTGGAAGATTTAATGTTGGTTTCACCCAGAGTTCATCAGGCACTATAATGGTGGAACTCACAGAAAATGCAAGTAGGAAGATAGTTCAGAGACTAAATTCCACAAGTGAAAATTACAACAGATTCATCACTTATGGGTTTGGGTGCTCATATGACGTGCATTGTGGTACATGGACATTGGAATACACATTAATATGTTGGGGTTACTAGCCATTCAGATGGCTCTCAGAGCATTCCTAGCCAACATAGCAGGGAAAACTGTCCTTCTCCGAACAGCCAACATGACAGCAATGTACTACATTTAAAAACAAGGAGGGACTGGTTCAGTACAACTATCTGAACTGGCACAAGTGATTTGGAAATGGGCCAACAGGACTGTCTGCATTCTAGCACAATACATACAAAGAGTGGACAACCTCTTAGCAGACCTTCTAAACATTACGCAACAGATACAAGAGTGGGAAATACACACTCAGACCCTACAGATACACTTTCAAAGGTGAAGGACACCAACGATAGACCTATTCGCCAGCGTAGAAAATGCAAAATGCCAAAGCTTCGCATCCAGGCACCATATACAGAATTCAAAGGCAATGGACTACGGATGAATTAGTCAGGGATATTTGAGTACGCCTTTTCACCTTTCTCTCTTATTCCCTATGTGGTCAGGAAACTCAGACCGACGTCACTAACTATGATACTTACACCACCAACACGGGCATGTCAACCTTGGTACACAACTCTACTAGAGCTTTCCCTAGTACTGCAAGAGAAGCTGCCTAACATCCCAGATCTCCTCCCTCACAATGGAGGCAGAGGGAGACACCCCAATGTATAACAACTCAATCTTGTAATCTTGCTCCTGAACTCATAGAATCTGGGTATTTAAATTTACGTCCAGAATGTATGAACATTTTAAAGGAAGTCAGAAAACCAGCCAAGGAAGCAAATTACGCAACAACATGGAAAAGTTTTGTACATTATTGTGCTGCAAACAACATTAATCCATCCTTACCATCTGAACAATAGATTGTGTATTACTTGTTACATTTACAAAAGATAAATTTAGCATACACTCCTATAGGTTTGCATCTAGCAACAATTTACCTACAAAACATCAGTCTCCTTTTCATATTCCTGTCGTAAAAGCATTTATAGAGGGACTTAGAAGAATTATTTCACCACGTACACCACCTGTACCAACGTGGAACCTGAATATTGTACTAACCAGATTAATGACTCCACCTGTTGAACCAGTGCAAAAATGCAAAATACAGTTCTTGACATGAAAGGGACATTCTTTGTGGCCATAACATCACTGAGAAGAGTCGGTGAAATGGATGCACTTACAATTGAGGAACCTCATTTTCAAGTCTTTCAAGACAAACGTGGCCTACCCACAAATCCAAAGTTTCGATTAAATGTATCATCTTTCCACTTAATTCAAACACTGGACTTACCTTTTGTCTTTTCAAAACCAGAAACAGTTGCAGAAAGGACATTACATACACTGTGCGCTTGTGTACTATTTGGAAAGAACAAAAACATTCATAGAAACATAACTATTTATAGTTTTTCAAACCCAAGGAAAGGCAATCCAATCTCAAAAGAAGGAAGTGCAAGATTGATAGTAAAATGCATACATATTGCTACATCAAGGCAAAGAGAACTCTACCTACAGTGCAAAGACCTCATTCAACAAGGGAAAAATATAGCATCCATGTCATTTTTAGGAAGTATGCCACTAACGGACATTTACAAAGCAGCAGCATGGACAAACCCACACACGTTTACTAAACATTATTGTGTAGATGTACAAGCCAGAAAACCGGCTTTAGTGGGTCAAACTGTTCTACGTATGTTATTTCAAACCAGTACACCATCAGATGCCCAGGCCACCGTGAGGGAGTACTGCTTTATAGACTATGCATAGCATGTGTATCTGCAGCCAACACATGCTACAAATGTATTATGTTACTCTGGCAGCATCTATTTGTAGTGTGTAGGACTTCAGATTCACATGCACCCTCCCACCTCCCTGGCAGGTATCAAATGGTGACAAAAATAGAACTTTTAGCATGTTCACCAAGAAATGCTAATTTAGCAGACTATGGCCCTCATTACAACCCTGGTGGTAAAGTCTGCTGACTGCCTTGCTGACGGCCGCCAACTGTAGGAAGTTGGCTCTGTATGCACTATTTCAAAGTAAGGAATAGTATGCACAGAGTCCAAGGGTTCCCCTTAGAGGTAAGATAGTGGCAAAAAGAGATAATACTAATGCTCTATTTTGTGGTAGTGTGGTCGAGCAGTAGGCTTATCAAAGGAGTAGTGTTAAGCATTTGTTGTACATACACACAGGCAATAAATGAGAAAACACACACTCGGAGACAATTCCAGCCAATAGGTTTTTGTATAGAAAAATATATGTTCGATGGCATCTGTCGCTGTAGATACACATGGTATGCATGAGCTCGCCATCTGGTGTTGGGTCGGAGTGTTACAAGTTGTTTTTCTTCGAAGAAGTGTTTTCGAGTCACGGGACCGAGTGACTCCACCTTCTGTGCTCATTGCGCATGGGCGTCGACTCCATCTTCGATTGTTTTCTTTCCGCCATCGGGTTCGGACGTGTTCATGTCGCTCCGAGTTTCGGAACGGAAAGATAGCTGAAGACGGAAGATTTTCGACGGTATCGTTGCGCTCCGGTTAGACATAGACACATACGACGACGCGTTGAACATCGAAGCGCTTCGGTGCCCTTCGGGGTAGATTTCGGCACCCCGTCGGGGCCTAGTCGGCCCGACCGCGTGGAGGACAACGCCGATGGATCGGACCCCGTTTCGATTCTGCCCCGAATGCCACAACAAATATCCTTATACGGACCTGCACTCGGTCTGTAATCTGTGCCTGTCACCCGAGCACAGTGAAGAATCCTGCGAGGCCTGTCGGGCGTTCCGGTCCCGAAAAACTCTGCGCGACCGTCGAGCGAGAAGACTGCAGATGGCGTCCACGCCGAAAGAGCGTCGACAGTTCGAGACAGAAGAAGAACAGGAGGAATCCTTTTCCATCCAGGATTCAGACTCCGACGAGCTACACTCTACAAGAACTGTGAGTAAGACGTCGAGATCAAACCTTAAAAAAGGAAAGAAGGCCCAGGGGACGCCACTGCCAACCGGCCATGGCTCCACCCAAATTCTCGGTGACCAACAATCGGCACCGAAAAAGGCCCATTCAGTGTCGAGATCGTCCGACTTCGGTCGAGACACCGGCACGCAGCCTCCTCGGGACCGAGAGAGTGCTAAACAGAAGCATCGACACCGAGAGTTCGGTGTCGACACCGATCGACGCCGAGACAGTGGCGCCGAAGACCATAGAGGCCAAGAATTTTCGGCACAGAAAAAGAGGAAGGTTACCTCGGAGCCGAAAAAACAATCGACAGGGCTTTCGGAGCCGAAAAAAGCGACATCAGACCCTGTTTCTGGCTCCTATACCGAAGAGCATTCTATGTCTTCTCAACTGAAGAAACATAGATTTGAACAAGAACTGCAATCCACTGACGTGGATCACACGCAAAAGCGTATCTTTATTCAGCAGGGGACTGGGAAGATCAGTACCCTTCCACCTGTCAAACGAAAGAGAACGCTTCAGTTTACTCCTCAGCAAGACACAACACAAAAGGTAACACCTCCTCCCTCGCCTCCACCTGTAACTCCGGCTTCGCCAACTTACACCCCGTCACATTCGCCAGCTCACACCGCCATGAGCCACGACTACCAAGATCAGGATGCGTGGGACTTGTACGACGCACCAGTGTCTGATAACAGCCCAGACACATACCCAACTAGGCCATCACCACCGGAAGACAGCACAGCCTACTCACAAGTGGTGGCTAGAGCAGCTCTATTCCATAATGTGGAACTACACTCGGAACAAGTAGAGGATGATTTTTTATTTAACACCCTCTCCTCAACCCACAGCTCCTACCAAAGCCTGCCGATGCTCCCAGGCATGCTACGCCATGCAAAAGACATTTTCAAGGAGCCAGTTAAAAGTAGGGCAGTGACGCCTAGGGTGGACAAAAAGTATAAGGCGCCTCCTACGGACCCTGTCTTCATCACCTCTCAGCTGCCACCAGACTCTGTGGTGGTAGGGGCTGCCAGAAAACGGGCAAACTCACACACTTCTGGGGATGCACCTCCCCCAGATAAAGAAAGTAGGAAGTTCGATGCAGCCGGGAAGAGGGTTGCTGTCCAAGCAGCAAACCAGTGGCGCATCGCAAATTCACAAGCGCTGCTAGCGCGATACGACAGAGCCCACTGGGATGAGATGCAGCATCTCATTGAACATCTCCCAAAAGATCTGCAAAAAAGAGCAAAACAGGTTGTTGAGGAGGGTCAAAACATTTCCAACAATCAAATACGCTCCTCCATGGATGCAGCAGACACGGCCGCAAGAACCATTAATACGTCGGTTACCATCCGTAGGCACGCATGGCTCAGAACGTCTGGATTCAAGCCAGAAATTCAGCAGGCAGTGCTTAACATGCCAGTAAACGAGAAACTTCTGTTCGGTCCGGAGGTCGACACAGCTATAGAAAAGCTCAAGAAGGACACTGACACTGCCAAGGCCATGGGCGCACTCTACTCCCCGCAGAGCAGAGGATCTTATAACACCTTCCGCAAAACACCTTTTAGAGGAGGGTTTCGGGGTCAGGCCACACAAGCTAGCACCTCACAGTCCGCACCGCCCACCTACCAGGGACAGTACAGGGGAGGTTTTCGGGGCCAGTATAGAGGGGGGCAATTTCCTAGGAATAGAGGAAGATTTCAAAGCCCCAAAAACACTACCAACAAGCAGTGACTCACACGTCACTCACCCCTCCCACACAACACCAGTGGGGGGGAGGATACATCAATATTACGAAGCATGGGACAAAATAACTACAGATACATGGGTCCTAGCAATTATCCAACATGGTTATTGCATAGAATTCATGCAATTCCCTCCAGACATACCACCAAAATCACAAAATTTATCAAAATACCATTCACAACTTCTAGAGATAGAAGTTCAAGCACTACTGCAAAAAAATGCAATAGAATTAGTACCAAGCACACAAATAAACACAGGAGTTTATTCACTGTACTTCTTGATACCAAAAAAGGACGAAACACTGAGACCAATTCTAGACCTCAGGGTAGTAAACACATTCATCAAATCAGACCACTTTCACATGGTCACACTACAAGAAGTGTTACCATTGCTCAGAAAACACGACTACATGACAACCCTAGACCTCAAGGACGCATATTTCCATATACCAATCCATCAATCACACAGGAAATATCTAAGGTTTGTATTCAAAGGAATACATTACCAATTCAAAGTATTGCCTTTTGGTTTAACAACCGCTCCAAGAGTATTCACAAAGTGCCTAGCAGTAGTCGCTGCACACATCAGAAGGCAGCAAATACATGTGTTCCCGTATCTAGACGACTGGCTAATCAAAACCAGTTCGCTCACACAATGCTCAAACCACACAAATCAAGTCATACAAACCCTCTACAATTTAGGGTTCACCGTCAACTTTGCAAAATCAAACATTCTGCCAAGCAAAGTACAGCAATATCTAGGAGCCATAATAGACACAACAAAAGGAGTAGCAACGCCAACTCCACAAAGGATCCACAATTTCAACAGGGTCATTCAACACATGTCTCCAAACCAAACAATACAAGCAAGAACAATACTACAGCTCCTAGGCATGATGTCCTCATGCATAGCCATTGTCCCAAACGCAAGACTGCACATGAGGCCCTTACAACAGTGCCTAGCCTCACAGTGGTCTCAAGCACAGGGTCACCTTCTAGATCTGGTGTTGCTAGACCGCCAAACTTACCTATCGCTTCTATGGTGGAACAGTATAAATTTAAACATAGGGCGGCCTTTCCAAGACCCAGTGCCACAGTACGTAATAATAACAGATGCTTCCATGACAGGGTGGGGAGCACATCTCAATCAACACAACATAAGAGGACAATGGAACATACATCAAACAAAACTGCATATAAATCATCTAGAATTATTAGCAGTTTTTCAAGCACTAAAAGCTTTCCAACCAATCATAACCCACAAATACATCCTTGTCAAAACAGACAACATGACAACGATGTATTATCTAAACAAACAAGGAGGAACACATTCAACGCAGTTAAGCTTGTTAGCTCAAAAAATATGGAAGTGGGCTATCCACCATCAAATTGGTCTAATAGCACAGTTTATTCCGGGGATCCAGAATCAGCTGGCAGACAATCTCTCTCGAGATCACCAGCAAGTTCACGAATGGGAAATCCACCCACAAATTCTGAACACCTACTTCACACTCTGGGGAACACCACAAATAGACTTATTTGCAACAAAAGAGAACGCAAAATGCCAAAACTTCGCGTCCAGATACCCACACAAGCAATCCCAAGGCAATGCCCTATGGATGAACTGGTCAGGAATATTTGCTTACGCTTTTCCTCCTCTCCCTCTCCTTCCTTACCTAGTAAACAAATTGAGTCAAAACAAACTCAAACTCATTTTAATAGCACCAACGTGGGCAAGACAACCCTGGTACACAACACTGCTAGATCTGTCTGTAGTACCACACATCAAACTGCCCAACAAACCAGATCTGTTAACGCAACACAACCAACAGATCAGACACCCGGACCCAGCATCGCTGAATCTAGCAATCTGGCTCCTGAAATCCTAGAATTCGGACACTTACAACTTAGCCAAGAGTGTATGGAAGTCATAAAGCAGGCCAGAAGGCCATCCACTAGACACTGCTACGCAAGTAAGTGGAAAAGATTTGTTTGGTACTGCCATCATAATCAGATACAACCACTAGAGGCAACTCCAAAACATATAGTAAATTACTTGCTCCATTTACAAAAAGCAAAGCTAGCCTTCTCTTCTATTAAAATACACCTTGCAGCAATATCTGCATACCTGCAAACTACATATTCGACTTCCTTGTATAGGATACCAGTTATCAAAGCATTCATAGAAGGGCTTAAAAGAATTATACCACCAAGAACACCACCTGTTCCTTCATGGAACCTAAACGTGGTTCTAACAAGACTCATGGGCCCACCCTTCGAACCCATGCACTCTTGCGGAATACAATTCCTCACCTGGAAAGTTGCCTTTCTCATCGCCATTACATCTCTAAGAAGAGTAAGTGAAATTCAAGCGTTCACAACACAAGAGCCTTTTATACAAATACATAAAAATAAGGTCGTCCTACGACCTAATCCAAAATTTTTACCAAAAGTTATTTCTCCATTCCATCTAAATCAAACGGTAGAATTACCAGTATTCTTCCCACAGCCAGATTCTGTGGCTGAAAGAGCACTACATACATTAGATGTCAAAAGAGCATTAATGTACTACATTGACAGAACGAAGAACATCAGAAAAACTAAACAGCTATTTATTGCATTCCAAAAACCTCATGCAGGTAACCCAATATCAAAACAAGGTATAGCCAGATGGATAGTTAAATGCATCCAAATCTGCTACCTTAAAGCAAAAAGACAACTGCCCATTACTCCCAGGGCACATTCAACAAGGAAAAAAGGTGCTTCAATGGCCTTTTTAGGAAACATCCCAATACAAGAAATATGTAAGGCAGCCACTTGGTCTACGCCTCACACATTCACCAAACACTACTGTATAGATGTGCTATCCGCACAACAAGCTACAGTAGGTCAAGCTGTATTAAGAACTCTATTTCAGACAACTTCTACTCCTACAGGCTAAACCACCGCTTATGGGGAACTAACTGCTTACTAGTCTATGCATACCATGTGTATCTACAGCGACAGATGCCATCGAACTGAAAATGTCACTTACCCAGTGTACATCTGTTCGTGGCATCGGTCGCTGAGATTCACATGGACCCACCCACCTCCCCGGAAGCCTGTAGCAGTTCAGAAGTTACCTTCAATTTTGTACATTTGTATATATATTACTTAATCCTTTAATAGGTACATACTTACATTTTTCATTGCGCGGGCACTATTACTATAGTACAACTCCTACCTCACCCTCTGCGGGGAAAACAATCGAAGATGGAGTCGACGCCCATGCGCAATGAGCACAGAAGGTGGAGTCACTCGGTCCCGTGACTCGAAAACACTTCTTCGAAGAAAAACAACTTGTAACACTCCGACCCAACACCAGATGGCGAGCTCATGCATACCATGTGAATCTCAGCGACCGATGCCACGAACAGATGTACACTGGGTAAGTGACATTTTCATTTCTTAGTTTATTTTAAGAACCACAGGTTCAAATTCTACATGTAATATCTCATTTGAAAGGTATTACAGGTAAGTACTCTAGGAACTTTGAATAATTACAATAGCATATATACTTTTTACATAAAACACAAATAGCTGTTTTAAAAGTGGACACAGTGCAATTTTCACAGTTCCTGGGGGAGGTAAAGTAATGTTAGTTCTTGCAGGTAAATAAACCACCTACGGGGTTCAAATTGGGGTCCAAGGTAGCCCACCGTTGGGGGTTCAGAGCAACCCCAAAGTTACCACACCAGCAGCTCAGGGCCCGTCAGGTGCAGAGGTCAAAGAGGTGCCCAAAACACATAGGCTTCAATGGAGAGAAGGGGGTGCCCCGGTTCCGGTCTGCCAGCAGGTAAGTACCCGCGTCTTCGGAGGGCAGACCAGGGGGATTTTGTAGGGCACCGGGGGGGGACACAAGTCCACAAAAACAGTAGACCCTCAGCAGCGCGGGGCGGCCGGGTGCAGTGTGCAAACTAGCATCGGGTTTTCAATGGGAGACCAAGGGGTCTCTTCAGCGGTGCAGGCAGGCAAGGGGGGGGCTCCTCTGGGTAGCCACCACCTAGGCAAAGGAGAGGGCCTCCTGGGGGTCACTCCTGCACTGGAGTTCCGATCCTTCAGGTGCTGGGGGCTGCGGGTGCAGGGTCTTTTCCAGCCGTCGGGATTTTAGAGTCAGGCAGTCGCGGTCAGGGGGAGCCTCGGGATTCCCTCTGCAGGCGTCGCTGTGAGGGCTCAGGGGGGACAACTTTGGTTACTCACAGTCTTGGAGTCGCCGAAGGGTCCTCCCTGTAGCGTTGTTTCTCCACCAGTCGAGTTGGGGTCGCCGGGTGCAGTGTTGCAAGTCTCACGCTTCTTGCGGGGATTGCAGGGGTCTTTAAATCTGCTCCTCTGAAACAAAGTTGCAGTCTTTTTGGAACAGGGCCTCTGTCATCAAGAGTTTCTTGTTCCTCTTGAAGCAGGGCAGTCCTCTGAGGATTCAGAGGTCGCTGGTCCTGGGGAAAGCGTCGCTGGAGCAGGTTTCTTTAGAAGGCAGGAGACAGGCCGGTAGGACTGGGGCCAAAGCAGTTGGTGTCTTCTTTCTTCTTCTGCAGGGGTCTTTCAGCTCAGAAGTCCTCTTCTTCTTGTAGTTGCAGGAATCTAAATTCTTAGGTTCAGGGGAGCCCTTAAATACTAAATTTAAGGGCGTGTTTAGGTCTGGGGGGTTAGTAGCCAATGGCTACCAGCCCTGAGGGTGGGTGCACCCTCTTTGTGCCTCCTCCCAAGGGGAGGGGGTCACAATCCTATCCCTATTGGGGGAATCCTCCATCTGCTAAAAGTTAGAGTCACTTCAGCTCAGGACACCTTAGGGGCTGTCCTGACTGGCCAGTGACCCCTCCTTGTTATTCTCATTATCTCCTCCGGTCTTGCCGCCAAAAGTGGGGCCGTGGCCGGAGGGGGCGGGCAACTCCACTAGCTGGAGTGCCCTGTGGTGTTGGAACAAAGGGGGTGAGCCTTTTGAGGCTCACCGCCAGGTGTTACAGCTCCTGCCTGGGGGAGGTGTTAGCATCTCCACCCAGTGCAGGCTTTGTTACTGGCCTCAGAGTGACAAAGGCACTCTCCCCATGGGGCCAGCAACATGTCTCGAGTGTGGCAGGCTGCTAGAACCAGTCAGCCTACACAGGTAGTTGGTTAAAGTTTCAGGGGGCACCTCTAAGGTACCCTCTGGGGTGTATTTTACAATAAAATGTACACTGGCATCAGTGTGCATTTATTGTGCTGAGAAGTTTGATACCAAACTTCCCAGTTTTCAGTGTAGCCATTATGGTGCTGTGGAGTTCATGTTTGACAGACTCCCAGACCATATACTCTTATGGCTACCCTGCACTTACAATGTCTAAGGTTTGGCTTAGACACTGTAGGGGCACAGTGCTCATGCACTGGTGCCCTCACCTATGGTATAGTGCACCCTGCCTTAGGGCTGTAAGGCCTGCTAGATGCGTGACTTATCTATACTGCATAGGTAGTGTGAGGTTGGCATGGCACCCTGAGGGGAGTGCCATGTCGACTTACTCGTTTTGTCCTCACCAGCACACACAAGCTGGCAAGCAGTGTGTCTGTGCTGAGTGAGGGGTCCCCAGGGTGGCATAAGATATGCTGCAGCCCTTAGAAACCTTCCCTGGCATCAGGGCCCTTGGTACCAGGGGTACCAGTTACAAGGGACTTACCTGGATGCCAGGGTGTGCCAATTGTGGATACAAAAGTACAGGTTAGGGAAAGAACACTGGTGCTGGGGCCTGGTTAGCAGGCCTCAGCACACTTTCAAATCAAAACATAGCATCAGCAAAGGCAAAAAGTCAGGGGGTAACCATGCCAAGGAGGCATTTCCTTACACCAACATACCGTGTCCACGGCGGAAATCCGCTACGGGTATTATGACCCACACTTGGAAATCCTCCACAATACAGACACCCCCACAAGTCTGCCACTCCAAAGGTCTAAACCTTTGATAAACTGGCAGTACCAAAACCCACACCGTCACACCAACAGGAATACGCCCACACTATCACGACCCGCGAATCAACGTAGTGGTCATTCAACCGTGGTAAACCATTGGTGGTACACACCGCCGCGCTCAAAATACACATTTACAAAACACAACCACATTGGACAATTCCAAAATATATATATATATATATATATCTCTCTCTCTCTCTCTCTCTCTCTCTCTCTCTCTCTCTCTCTCTCTCTCTCTCCCTCTCTCTCCCTCTCTCTCCCTCTCTCTTCCTCTCTCTCCCTCTCTCTCCCTCTCTCTCTCTCTCTCTCTCCCTCTCTCCCTCCCCCTCCCCTATAAAACCCACATTACCAGCAACCCCTTACAACGAAATCTGTGGAAGATAAAGAGAAAAGCAAAGACAACACCAGCATCCAGAGGCACACAACACCATCACTCATAAACCATCCACGCACAAAACACCACACACCCCAAAACATCGCCTCACTCACACCACATCATGGCGCACAAAAGACACCCCAGGTTTTCTGGGGAGGAGCTCAGGGTCATGGTGGAGGAAATCATCTGGGTAGAGCCACAGCTGTTCGGATCACAGGTGCAGCAGACATCCATTGCAAGGAAGATGGAGCTATGGCGGAGAATTGTCGACAGGGTCAATGCAGTGGGACAGCATCCAAGAACACGGGATGACCTCAGGAAGAGGTGGAACGACCTACGGGGGAAGGTACGTTCTGTGGTATCCAGACACCAGGTAGCCGTACAGAGGACTGGCGGTGGACCCCCACCTCCTCACCCACAACTAACAACATGGGAGGACCAAGTCTTGGCGATCATGCATCCTGAGGGCCTCGCAGGAGGACTGGACTCTGGTAAGTCATATCATTACTATTATATCACCCCCACCCTATATGCATGCCATCACAAACTCCCAACCCCTACCCTCACACCATCACACCATCACGCCAACACCTCACATATAACCCACTATCACAACCCACACATCCCAATACCAAGCCCTGCATGTGACAACAATGCATGGACACCCATCAGAGACCTGCATGGGCACCCATCACCAAAGCATGTCCAAGGGAGAGACCCACCCAGGACACACAAACACCACTGCCAGTGTGCCACCTGCTGAAGCTAAGGACTACCCGATTCCGCCACCTGCCAAGGTAAAGAAGGGGCCAGCATGCAGAAGGGAAAAGACGCACCACCCACCCAGCAAGGTCTCATCCAGAACCAATGAGAACAGTGCCACGGTCCCAGTAGCGACTACCAAGGTGGGGAAGGGACACAAAAGCAAAGGAAAATCACCTCAGGGCACAGAGCCTCCTGGTGAGGGACTGGTGCCCCCTATTTCTCATGACAGGCCAGCAACCTGTACCACGGTGAGCACCGCAGCAACGGCCGTCACCTGCACCGCCACCTGAACTGCAGCTGCCACAACTACAGTCACCAGCATCATCCCCAATGGGCAGCTGTCCGAGGCTGCTGGAGACGGCCTGGTGTCTCCCACCACTATTACAGACACCTGCACCACCGGCAGCAGCTCCGCCGCAGACACCGCCACCTGCCCCACCATGTGCCCAGCCAGTGCCACTACAGTGGACATCAGCAGCATCCCCAGTGGGCAGCCGTCCTGGACCTTGCACACACTGCATGAGGGTCCAGCACTGGCACTACCAGCAGTTTGCAGCCTAAGTCGCCGCTGGGTGGAGTGTGGCTCTGCCTCCATGGAGTATCATGCTACCTCTTCCCTGAAAATCTCAAGGCTCAGACACCCAGGTGAGGGAATGGGAACTGCCACACCCCATGTGCAGCATCACTGGGCACCATTCCCCCTCCAGAACTAGTGGAGAGATGCATCCAATCACCCTATCCTTGGCAGGATGAAGCACTCTGGGCACAAAGCACCCTCCAGAACCAGTGGCAAAAAGCATCCACTAACAGTCCTTGGCAAGATGAAGCACTCTGGGCACAAAGCCCCCTCCAGAACCAGTGGAGAAAAGCATCCACTCACCTTATCCTTGGCAGGATCAAGCACTCTGGGCACAAAGCCCCCTCCAGAACCAGTGGAGAAAAACATCCACTAACACAGTCCTTGGCAGGATGAAGCACTCTGGGCACAAAGGCCCCTCCAGAACCAGTGGAGCAAAGCATCCACTCACCCTATTCTTGGGAGGATCAAGCACTCTGGGCACAAAGCCCCCTCCAGAACCAGTGGAGAAAAACATCCACTAACACAGTCCTTGGCAGGATGAAGCACTCTGGGCACAAAGCCCCCTCCAGAACCATTGGAACATGTAACCGACTTGAGAGACAGTGGCTTTGCACTCCCCAGGACCAGGCAGTGGACCCACTTGAGAAACTTGAGAGACTGTGGCTTTGCACTCCCCAGGACCAGGCAGTGGGCATGGAGCCCCCTCGAGGAGCAGTGGCGTTGTCCCATCATCGGGCTGAGGTACCCCCCTCCCCTTCCCCCTGAGGTACCTGTTTTTTACCAACCTGATGCCCCTGCAGTGTTCTGTCCGTTTTGAGGCAGGTGTCATGTGTGGGCTTCGCCTATGCTTTTTGGGACCACTGGTCCATGGACATTTCATGGGACAGTGTACGGACTTGTGTACTTGCTATAAATATTTCTGTATACTGATTACTTACTGTTCTCTTGGGCTATCTGATTGTTCGAATATTACACTAGTTAAACTCATTTCGTTTGGTCCTTATGTTCTTCCAGGGTGTGACGGGGTGTATCTGTGATGTGATTGGATATGTGTGTTGCTGTGGGTGGGGGTGTTGCATGCGTGTGTCACCCTCTTTTCCCTCCTCCCCTCACCTATGTGCTAGGTGCAGTACTCACCGTGGTCGTTGCCACTGCCATTTGTACTCCTGGTAGATGAGAAGATACACCAACATTGGTAACACCTGTAGTTCAGGCTCCATGGCGTCCTGGTTCCTTGTTGGGTGTCCAGAGGGGAGTGGTTTCCCTTCCAAAGACTGTTTCCGCTGTGCTTTTGATGGCATTGGTACCGCCTCCGAAAAGCTGGCGGATTGGTGCCTTGTAATAGTGTGGGCGGTATATTGTCTTCTGCCTGTCTGTTGGCGGTGTTTGTTTCTACCGCCGTGGCGGTCGGAGTGCCGACCACCAGCGCTGTAATGAGGGCCTATATCCTCATTTACTGTGTGGGGGGGGAAAT
The DNA here is from genome assembly GCF_031143425.1 of Pleurodeles waltl. Taxonomy (NCBI): domain Eukaryota; kingdom Metazoa; phylum Chordata; class Amphibia; order Caudata; family Salamandridae; genus Pleurodeles; species Pleurodeles waltl. The sequence goes on along the minus strand of NC_090448.1, from coordinate 375,092,444 downwards.
CATTACAATCCAACAAGGGAACCATTGAACATGCATGCGCAATACCTCTAGGAGGAAATACGAAGCGCAACATAGCCCATAAAACATCTTGAGGAAAAACAACCTGCAGAGTCCGGGCCCAACACTAGATGGCAGGAGTATGCATAGCATGTGAATCACAAACACTACACACTACGAATAGATGCTTACAGGGTAAGTAACATAATCCTTCTTACTGGAAACACAAGTACTTTTGGCATGCTAGAATTATTTAATGTTGCACAAGCAACTGTCAAGTCTGTTAAATCCAAAGTCAAGAGTAGGTTTTGTCCAGCATCTCTGTACATTATGTATCTAAGGTGACGCTGCTCTGGATTAGTTTATTATTGTCATGGCTCCAAATCAATATATTACTCTGGTGTTACTGAACCTTCACCAGTCAGAAAAATATTCTAGTGTAATTATTGAATTTTTTAGAGTGCATGTCTACACAACGCTAAGTACAACCAGCACATACCTCACTGCATCGGTTTACAAGGTTCAAGAGGAAGAATTAATTCACAAACAGCCATGTTTTCAAAGATTTTCTAAAAATGGATTCTGAGTCTATTTGGTGCAGTCTGAGCGACAAAGGGTTTCATAACTTGGGGACCAGATATGCAAATGAACAGCCTCTCATTTTACTCTGCGGATTTTAGGTACTGTTACAAAATATGCATTTGCCCATCTAGGCACTTCTGGGGAATACGGTTGATTGAGAGATTGCAGTAGCAGAGGGTTTTGATTGTGCTAGGTCCTATAAACGATGCAAAGAGCTTGTAACTGCACGCGCTGTTCAATCAGGAGTCAGTGAAGGTCTGCCTGTGAGATTTTTTTACTGACTGATGTCTCAGAATGTTGAGGGGGAGGCAGGCTGCTGCGTTTTGAATGACCTGTAGCCTTTTTAATGCATGGAAAGGGGAGCCAAAATAAGAGTTCCCCTAAACGAGAGAAGAGATTACAATGCCTGTATGAAAAGCCTTCTAGAAAGGGAGAAGATCTATCACTTTCCTAAGCATGCCAGAACAACTTGCTGTGTGATTTGTGACTTGAAATTCCATGGTAAGAATATTGTCTAGCCAGACACCCAACCACTCTCTTTAGGGGATTTGTGGGGCTGGGTGTGTTACCTAGACAATGCTGCCAGGGAATCAGCACCTGGGTATTGAGGTTGTTACCCATAAGCATTAGTTCTGTCTTAACCTAATCGAGTTTGAGACAGCTACTAGCCACCCAGTCGGCCACCTCCTTTAAATAGGAGAAAGTTGTTGGGAACTGAACAATGTTTTGGAGAGATGGACACAACTAATTGGGTGCCAGCTGCATACGAGACTATTGTCAACCCAAAAGCTCTTACGATCCCAACCAGAGGACGCATACAAATATTAAAGAGAGTAGGGCTCAGAGTTGAGCCTTGAGGTACTCTGCATTTCAAGGGGAAAGTATCTGAGCAGCACCTTTGGTCTAGTACTTTAATGATTCTGCCCTCAAGAAAAGAAATGAAATTCCTAAATGCTTTTGATACGACAATGTAATTCCCTGTGGTTACTTGGTGGCATATTGCAAATTCCACAGCCATTCACAGTAGATGTTGTCTTAAAGACTGGGAAGAAATTCAAGAGCTCTTATTTGATTCAAAATATGAAAAGTGGGCAACAGCTGCCATTCATGTGGATAGGCTCTTGGCAAACAATATTCTCAAGGCTTTAAGTGTTTGGCAGACTCTGCTAACAGGCCTTTAATGCTGGATTACTCTTGTCCCACCATGCATGTTTGCACATTTTGGCGTTTGTCTGAGAATCCAGGTTTGCATTTTTAATATTCCATTGGAGGGCGAACTTAGTTTTTGTCAAGACATTAAGGATGTACTAGAGCACAATTACAAAAAACAGAGAATAGTTTGGGGGCAATCCAGCAAATATTTGTTTTTGACTGGAGAATACTTGCCCAATGCAAATCCCATGCTGGATGGTTTGTCGAGAATGGCGACTATTGCGTATTCCATTCAAACTAGGGTCAGCAGGTCTTCATTCTGTGGCGGCAGCAGCCACTTCGGATGTATTACTAGCCTTTTGTGGCAAAGACTGGAGTGTTTCGGGACTTGAGAAGTCATTTTACTATTAAGGGTGCAACAACGCCAAACCCTTTGATCCTTCAAGAGGTTTGATAATGTTAACGCATCAATTTCCTCAGCACATCTATGAACCCAAACCCACAGCAAACAATATGAATCCGGACCACATTGCGTTGTTGAGTGAGGAAGTCGAGCCACTCGTGAAAAAGGGTGGAGCCAAAGTGGTCCCCTTACTTAAGCGGAGATAAATGGTGTACGACTGTAATTCTGTTACCTAAATAGAAGATGGCCTTTCCGACCTATTCTCAAATTCTGTCCATTAAATCGGTGTATACTCACTACAGATTCAATGGCTCCTATGTTCACATTCTCATGCATTCAAAGCTGTAAATAACTGCATTGAGTATTAAACATTGGTTCCTAGTATTACCCTTTTGAACAAAGTTTGTTTTATTCATTAACAATCTTTGGTGGAAGAGAATGAACTTTTGTTGTGTGGAGTCATACGTATGTTTGTACTTAGTCAAGTGGTTGGTGAAAAAGAGATCATTTACAAATAAAAAGCACACATAGGGTCATCGAGATGCTGGATCCATTCATCTTTACAGCTAATCTTTACAACGTCATCATGAATAACCCCACCACAAACCACTACTCAATAAAGATAGTTCATGGCAAGTTACCTACAATAAAAGCAGTGGACAATCCCAACAGAGTTTCAGAAAGTGATTCTCGTTTGCCAGGATTCACAGGCTTGGACTGAGAGTGGTAACGAAATTGCTGGGACTGATGGCCTACTGCACTTAACTGGCATCCCATACTCTCTTTCAATGGAGACCACTCAAAGGGTGGCTCACAAATCATCACCAAGCACTCTGGGCCACTGAAGACCTAGTGTTCATGATGCAAACTATGCATAGTACCTAATGGTGGCAGGAGCCCCAATTGATTTAAAAGCACATACTTATCAGAACCAGTCCCAAAGGCGACAGTCACAATCAATGCTTCTAATAGTGGATGCTCTTTGCTACATCACTCTCTTCAAGCTGCTGGCAAATGGTTTCTTTGAAGGCTTTTCTGGCACGCTTACAAGGCAAGGTGTGTGCAGTTCCTGATGAGCAATACCACAGGAATGTTGTAAGGCTCGTCCTCCGATCTTTGAAGCTGGATAGATCACTTTTTAAAAAATATTTAAAATAACACCGCAAGTCTTCTCCCACAAGCCAGATCAGAAGTCACCCGGTATGCAATGCACAAGTTGCCTCCCTGCCCTCCTCGACTACTGCAAGCCTGTTCAAGCAGTCGATGCCTGGTTCAAAGGACGTGCTGTGAAGGATGAGAATAGGTAATGTAGACGCAGTTATCCCAATTCCAGTAAAGAGGGACTGCTCTTCTACAGTTACTTTGTACAAAATAACACCATGCCTTCTAAGATATATTGTCAAGTATATGCACATAAATAATAAAGCCATACAATAGAAATCACACAAATTACCAAAAGCACAAGTAGCACAAAGGAAATACAGTAGCAATTCTGGTCCCCTGCATTACACATATGGCTAGCTGATTGAAATATTTTTGATAACTTAAAGGATTGCAGTCCTCTTGCCATACGAGTACTTCCTAGTACAGGGTTTGTCATAACTTCCTATTTGTGACCCTTGGAAAAAATATAAGAAACACAAAGTATTAGGGATGCAACATCTGGGGAAACAAAACAAACTTCTGTTATGGTAAAGCCAAGCAGCGGAGACTGTGGCCTCAATTTCTCGGGTGGTGGGTCGTCTGCCAAATTTAGAGATCGTCAGCAGGCAAATGTTGATCTCTGTTCTTCAGAAAGATGGCTTCATTAGTGGCACTGGTCCTTTGCTGAGCTGTCACCTTGTTTGATGAGCTCACTAGTCAAAGAAAACTGTCAAATCAGGAATTAGTTTTTTGATAACAATCAACTCCCCTGCAAAAAAAGACGGCCATGCTGTCGGAGGCGTTTCTCCCAGTGCCATGCATTGTAGGGCAGTACTGTGTAAGGCAGTGGTTTCCAACCTGTGGTCCTGGGACCTCTAGGGGTCCGCAAAGCCTCTTCAGGGGATCCGTGACTGCTTAGAAAATTAAATAATAGTAACAGGTCATGTCCCCAGCTTTCAGTAATGGCTTAATGGGGGTCCCCAGATTCCAATAATGATTCAGTGGGAGTGAGTCCCTGGGTTCTAGTAATGATAAAGTAGGGGTCCCCAGAAGTCAAAAGGTTGGGAACCACTGGTGTAAGGAATGAATGACTGTTTCACCTCCTTGAATAGAACAAAGAGAGCACCACTGAGAATTGGCAATCCAGAGGTGCATGAACCATAATGTTATATTTCAAAATCCATAGAGTCAAGATTCGTATGATAAAATCCTCATTTATTCAGCATCCACGACAGTGCCAACTCTTCATTCCTGCTTCCTGCCACCTTCTCCCCAACTCCTTCAGAACCCCCTGACTCCTCTGCTTCTGTTCTCTGACATCACTAGTTCCAATGATGTCAGAGACCAGCAGAGTCCACAGCACATCTCCCTTTACAGAAATAATAACAAATTTAGCTTGAACATTACTCAAAACATTGTAAACTCAACAACATAAAAATAAAAGGTACATCAACAAAAACTGTAGCTACAGCTCATAAGAATGCAAGAAGAAACAATGAAATGACAAAAATTATGAGTGATAAATATGTAAGCACATATAATCAAATATTGTTCAAACATGCAATGACATACTCAATGTATAAAGTCTTCTAGGTATTTTGGAATTGTTCTATTTCTTACACCTCTTCCAAACTCCTCATTGGAATCTAGATTAGACTTGCAAAGATTTCCTTCTTTAAGTGATTCATTTGATACTGATTTATCATTCATACACTTATCTAGACGCGACATGCTCCATACATCACCACCCTCAAGAACAACAACATTTCTTTTAACTTGTATAATTTTCTTCGGACCCATAAACTTAGAGGTTCCTTTTTTTGACCAAAAAGGTTTCTTAATGTACACCAGGTCACCTACATGCCATAACCCTTGATGAACACCATGTCTCTTATCAAAAGCCTTCTTATATTTTGCCTGATTATCAACAACTTTGCGTTGGACAAAACCCTTATCTGCAGATGACTCCCCCAAACCTTTGTCAACTAATAACCACAAAGGATTGAGTTTGGAACCAGCCAATCTACCCTTCAATTGTCTAAAAGGGGACATACCAGTAACAGCATTGGGGGTATTTCTGTGAGCCCATAACTTCTCCCTGAGAACAGTTTTTAAAGGAACATTATTATCTATGGCAGTTTGAGTACTGGCCACCACCAATTGGTTCATTTTCTCAACCAACCCATTGGCTTGAGGTGAATATAAAGCCGTGCGAAGATGACTGATGGCCAAATTGTTGAGAAAGTTCTTCATTTCCAGTGAAGTGAATTGCACTCCATTATCAGTAATTATCACTTTCGGAATGCCTTCACACGCAAAAACATCAGTTAAGAATTCTATCACCACCTTAGTGGTAATAGCATTCACACAACAAGCAGTGACCCATTTGGACATATAATCAACCAATACAATTACAAATTTCTCATTGTGAGATAGATTTTCAAAAGGCCCCACAGTATCTAAACCCAATTTGCACCACGGTTCATCAGGAACATCAACTGGAGATAAAGGAGCAACTCTTACATTCCTGGATTTATCACTCCTTGCACAGTATACACAATCTTTCACTATCTCTTCAACCTGTCTGTCCAAACCCGGCCACCAATAACATTCTCTGATTCTGGACTTGGTCAAGTTCCTTCCTAAATGTCCCTCATGGGCTAGATTAATCAGCTTTTCATGCAATCCAAGTGGAGGAATCAATCTATCACCTCTGTATACATCCATCCCCACAATGCTCAATTCATCCCTAACATTCCAAAACGCTTTAACACTGTCTGGACAAGAATGCAAATCAGGCCAACCTTTCACAACTTACTCAAAAATAAGAGCACAAGCAGAATCTTGTTCACATTCCAATTTCCATTCTTCTTTATCAACAGCTGGTTCCTTCACCCACAAAACTGGGACCTGAACATTTGTGACATTGTCTGACAAAGGTAATCTAGAAAGAGAATCAGCAGGAATATTCTCCTTTCCTGGGAAATATTCCACATGAAAATTGTACTCAATTAGATTTTCCACCCAACGTTTGATGCGAGGAGTCATATTCTCCATATTGCGACATGAAAACATTTGCACCAAAGGCCTATGATCGCTCCTAATAACAAATGGTAACCCCCAAAGGTAGTATCTAAAATGGTTGACAGCCCAATTACATGCCAAAGCTTCATGCTCTGTTACTGAATAACGTGTTTCTGCCTCTCTTAAAGAACGAGAGGCAAAAGCCACTACTATCTCCTCACCATCAACCAACTGTGAAAGGACTGCACCCAGACCTTTAAGACTTGCATCTGTTGACAACAAAGTCCTCCTACGAGTATCAAAATGTCCCAATTTGGGCATCTCAGCAATTCTAGATTTGACAATATTAAAAGCCTCATCGCACTCCAAAGACCACAAAAAATCAACACCCTTCTTTAGCATAGCTCTCAATGGCTGAACTACACTTGCAAAATCTTTAATACATTTTTAGTAGTATTCAGCTAAACCAAGAAACAATCGCACTTGATCTCTGTCAGAAGGGATAGGCATAGATATGATGGATTTAGCCAATGTCACTTTAGGTTTGATACCATCTCCGGAAATAGTGTGCCCCAGATAAGAGACTGTACCAACTCCAAATTTACACTTTTCTTTTTTTAGGGTTAAACCCTTTCCTTTCAGTCTTCTCAAAACTGCTCGGAGAGCAACATCATGTTCCTCCTCATCCTTCCATATATTAGCATATCATCCTGGAAGAATAACACCAAACTTAAACCCTTAAGGACCTCCTTCATTATCCTATGAAAGCATGCAGCAGCTGATGCCAAACTAAACAGCATTCTAATAAACCGGAAAGCCCCCAAAGGCGTGACAAAAGAAGTTAGATGTCTCGAGTCTTCATGAAGTAAAACTTGATGATAAGCAGCCGAAATGTCCAATACACTAAATACTTTAGCCTCCGAGAGCATGGTTAGAGTCTCATTAATATTAGGTAATGGTTGGCGATCAACCCATATACACTGGTTGAGGCCTCTCAAATCTACACACATCCTAATTTTTGAACCATTATCTTTGGGAACTAAAACAACTGGAGCCAACCATTCAGAAGCTTCAATCTCCTCAATAACACCCAAATTGAACAGTCTATTGAGCTCATCCTGCAATAGAGACAACATCAAATGAGGAACCTTTCTCACCTTATATACCAATGGTTTGGCTGAATCCTTCAGAATGATCTTATGCTTGAACCCAGCTAACAAACCCAATTTGTCACTAAACACTTCAGGAAATTCATTTACAATTGAACTGTCATTTCCTAAATTAGATATAGACAGAACTTGTTCTGGAGAGTTTGGGTTGAGAATAATGCCAAGATCCCTTTGATGTCTCCACCCTAGCAAGTTATCACCTCGTTTGGCTACATAAACCTTTCCCACTGTTTCACGACCTTTGAATCTGATTGTCATTAAAGCATAGCCAAATAAATCAATTCTCTGCCCCCCATAACCTATAGGATCAATGTTCGGAGAAAGAAGATCAATATGATCATTGCCAAAAATTGTTTCCCAATTTTTGTCTCCTATTAAGGTAAAAGGAGAACCTGAATCTGCAAGAACTTGAACAATTTTACCATCAATTTCTATATCACATTTTGGCATCACTAACTTATTATCACTGTTTATAAGAGAAGTATGAATAATAGGACACTTCACATTCAAGATTAAGTCTTGACTTAACACAGTTCCCTCTACAGCATTGACCTTTTGATTCTTACAGACTTTTGCCAAATGTCCCTTCTTCCCACAATTTCTACAATTTACATTTCTAGCAAAACATCTCGGATTATTCACCAAATGTCCAGGACTACCACATTTATAACATCTTGGTCTGGGATCTTTAACTATTTCATTGTCACTTCTCAATTGATATGATAACGGTTTCTGTATGATATTCTTGTCTACTTGAGTTGAGACTTTAGCTACTGCCGAGCTAGCTAGGGGTTCAGTTAAACAGCTTGAAGTGGTGTTCTTCATTTCCTGAACCCAAGAAGTAGCATGTTCCAAACTTTCCACGATGGCAACAGCTTCTTCCAATGAGGGATTCTTAGCTAATAATTTTTCTTGAACCCTTGGATTATTTGTGCACCTTACTAGTTGATCTCTGATGAGAGAATCAGTTAAACCAGCAAACTCACAAGTCTGTGCTAATGTTTTCAAAGAGGCAATGTATTGACCCACTCTTTCATTTCTGGCTTGTGCTCTCATAAAACATTTATGCCGTTCCATTGCTATGTTGATACGCATATCAAAATGTTTTTTTAACATCATGACAGACATGTCATACACATCTCTAGGATCTCCATCAGCAGTGCCAAGTGCAATTAAATCAAGACTGTCATAAATATTTCTTCCTTCAATACCTAAATTATGAAGAAGAATACCTTGCTTCCTTGCAGGCGAAAATTTTTCTCCACCTATTCCAATTAAATAAGATTCAAAAAGATTAATCCATTTCTTCCAAGGTAGAATGGGTTCTCCACGTTCAGATAAGAATTGTGGTGGTTGAGCCAAACTAAGCGTAGCTAATTGAGACATTGCGTGAAAATGTATTCAAACAAAAATAAAAATAAAAACAAATATAAAGTAGTAAAAGAACTAATAATATTTATAACAATTAAATGCAGTCAGAAAACACAAAATTGAGCTACTAAGCGTTAATTACTTTCAACCTAAGTTACACGTTATAAGTAAATGAAGTTAGCAGTCTAGTCATTCAAGTGCTTAACACACGTGAGATTTGATATAAATCATCTTTACAACGTTAAAAACGAAACTCCTGTGGCTGTGAAACACTTCACATGAGATTGGAGAGAAGATATGATTTCCTTCAAGAACTTGTATGCACCGTCAAACACCGTAAAGCACGGTAAGTTGCGGTTACACTTCCAAATGATTCCCTTCACTGAAATCGCGGTCGTGCGACTTCAAAATCAGCTGCCGTTTCAAATGTTTCCCTTCACTGAAATCGCGGTCGCGCAACTCCAAAATCAGCTGATGCGGCTTCAGTGCGATCAGCTGCGGCGGCTTCGCGCGATCAGCTGCGGCTGCAGTTTCAGTCGCGCGTTAAAAACGCGTTAACATTTAAATCCATACAAAGTCCAACAGCGCATTAAGGTCGTTGCCGCCGCTACCACAGGAACCAAAAATAACCAAATACCAAGACCAAAATTCAAAGAGTATACAAGGCACTTTCCATAAGGCAGAAATAGTCAATGCAACAAAATACTTATTTGTTTCCTTCCAGGCTTACAGGATAATAATAACGCTGCTCATCAGTTGAATAGTTGGTAATCTAAATGTCAACGTAGCAACGCAGGAAAACAAAAAAACTTAGGATTGTAGATCCTATTTTCAAAATCCAAGTCATTACAATTAGGATACCTGTAAAACCATAGTGTCCAGGCGCAACGGTCCTTCTTAAAAATATCAAATATCAGTTTGATCATTGGTCCATTGCACGCTAGGTTCAGTGGATGCTGAAGACCTCGTCGCCACTGTTATATTTCAAAATCCATAGAGTCAAGATTCGTATGATAAAATCCTCATTTATTCAGCATCCACGACAGTGCCAACTCTTCATTCCTGCTTCCTGCCACCTTCTCCCCAACTCCTTCAGAACGCCCTGAGTCCTCTGCTTCCGTTCTCTGACATCACTAGTTCCAATGATGTCAGAGACCAGCAGAGTCCACAACACATAAGTTCAAGGATTTATACTGGCTCCAAATAAAGTAGGGGCATAACTACACTTTTATCTGGGAACGCTCTGCAAAAATCTGTGTGACCCCCATAAACTTTCGAATTTCACTTCAGGGCCTATAAATGACAAATCACATTTTTTTTTAGGTTGGAGCCCGAGAGAGCATGCGTTAGCACATGCGTTTCCCTTGCGAGACACTCTTGTATACACAAAAGTGCTTGGAACTCGCCCATGCTTATTATTTGCTAGGCTTCACATAAATCTTATTTTCAGCCTCCTCAGTTGGCCACCACAGGCAAAACGTCATTTCCGGTGAGTTCTGTGGAGCAGGGACCAAGCACAGATTGAGTTAAGTTAATCCGTGCCCGTCCACTGCTCCTGACGTGATTGAGGCACTATTTCTTCCTTCCTCCCACTCCCCCTGCCTTCTGCTCCCTCCATAGCACTTGTCCTTTCTTGTAAAGTAGTCCATGAGAATGCATATGTTTTTCAGCGGTCTCCCTTGGTAGCTTCCCTCCCCAACAACTTGCTCTGTGTTATTGCTTCGTACCTGTTTCTGCGCATGTTTTATGCTCTCTCGCTCATGCTTACTTTACCCCATCACTCTCTGGATAGCTGCACTGGTCTGTGTCTGTCTCCAGTCTGTGTTGCTGCATATATTCCTGACCCACTTTCGTGTTAAAATGTTGTCAGACATTTTCTTTTTAATCTAATGTCCTGATAATTTCAAAGGTGCTGCAGAAACTCACTTATTCTTTGAAATCAGCACAGTGCACTGAAGCAGCACGGCCATTTTGGAGCCGCAGGACGGTGCTAATCTGTGCTGCTCCAAGTCTCAACTCACCCACAAAGGTCTCAAATCAAAAGCCTATATTTACACTTTTTAAAAACAATATTTTTGTAGCTCTATAGCCCTCAGGGAGGTACAACAGAAATGGAAGTCTCTCTAAAATCATCTTCCGATCTCAAGAGATGAAAGCCACATATCGCGATAAATACTTCTACATCTTTCTACGAGCCCGCCCATTCTCCCAATGCTTTGGGACACTGGAGTAAAATCAATCACAAGCAAGGCTAGATTTAGACTGATTGCCAACTGGTGCAGACCGAGGTCTACTCCAGCCTTGGCTAGCTATTATCAAGCCTTTAGAGAGACCGTGGACCCGGACAAGTGTAGTAAGATCAAGTGGCTTTCCTTTCTCAAGTCAACCCTTCCCAGTCTGGGTTTGGAAAACCTTTGGGGTATGGAGGCCCCTAGGACCCATCTCTCAAAGGACCAGTTGATAAATGATCATGTTGACAAAGGAAAACTGCCTCATCCTCCCTTTTTGACTTAATATGCCTGCCCAGAAAACAACGGAATATTTCTGCACCTTGTAAAAAGGATGCTTTCCCTAGCATTTCCATAATGTCTGTCTGTCCCTCCATATATAGATCACGCAATCTTTTGATCCATCTGTCTAATTTATTTCTCTCTGTCTTCCTCTCCATACACTATTCTGTAGCCTGCTTGGAGCACATTTACATTCTTGTGGCTATGGATATTTAACAAGATGTGTTACCGTGTAGTCGATAACATTCATTCTTAATAATACACATGCTTCATATACAGATGAATAGTTATTTAGGATTCCTGGGAAGCTACTTTTCTAATACTCTGCATGGGCATTACATAAAACAAGGTTGTCTGCCAGAAGCAATTCTTTCATAACTGCTCAGATGGATTTCATAAGTTTGCTCATACTGAATCAAGAGGAGTTTCACATCATTTCTATAACATATCGATAATAATTCTGCTGATGGCACACATATATAATGAAGTAGGTGGCTGCGTCAAAGGTTTTTTTTTTCTTTCATCAACACGCTGCACAGCATCACTGATGCTATGTAGCATAGCTAAAAATTATTGCCAAGGCCAATGGGTCCCGAATGCGAGACCTATAGGCTTTGCCAAAGCTTGTTGTAAGTAAGCCACATAGCGATAATGGACCTAGGTGGGTTATGAGTGTTAGTTTTAGGATCCAGGTACCCTCGTTCTGTATTCATTTAAAAATGAGAAGACACCTGTGGGAGATGTGCTCAAGTACCTCAGCAGCATGTTCCCAATCCAGCACTCTTTTCCAAAATACCATTATTTCTATAGAAGAGTGAATTTCCAAATCCTGGTCGTTATGTCGTAGTTTGACTCTTGCTCTAGGCAAGACTGCTGGTTTAAGGATGACAGTGCTTATGTTTGTAGGTGACTAGGCCAGTCCTACAACAAGTCACATCTGTCGTCCCAACCCTCCCGGCTCACAAGCAGCACCTCACCAGAAACCCAACAGTAAAAGGTGATTTGTGCTAGCCTTTATGCGTGGACTTAAGAGTTTGACATCTCAGGGAGTGTTGTGGTTAAACGGAGGTTACCCCTTTCTCACATGAACAACGTGTCTCAATCAAACAAAGGCAACAAAGAAGATGCAGTAAAGTTTCAATAGGTTTATATTTAGCAAAACTGCAATCTGCTGTAAGTTGTATGGGCTGCAATGATTATGATAATGAACAGTGCAAGAAACAGAATGATAAAGACAAGAGTCATTAATACAAAGACCCCCACGATCTTGCAATAACATGTAATGACATAAAGTATGAGATATGTCCTAATACCCTAGCATAGTGAGCCTAACCTCTAACCTAAAAGAGAGCTAGGTATGTTAAACCTGCTCTTCTAATGCCATGTCCATGAGAAGAGCCCCCCAACCTTTGCTACCTTGGAATGAGGGCTCTAGCTCAGACTCCATAGGGACACGAAGACTGGGTCGGTGTCAAGCCGACGTGCAGCATCAATAGCAGTGATGGCATCTGGTTGAAATCCCTCTGAATATATGTTTAAGCGAGGAGTATTTATGCAGATCTGCTTGGACCCCTGACGTTGGTCTGTTCCCAAACAATAAATAACAAGACGTGTTTGGGACGGTAATTTATGTAACCAATTCCCTTGAAAGCGTGAAGAGGGAAAGTACCTAACCTACAGTTGGTTTATCGCTTGATATTGATGCCTTAGCGCAGTGGCACTGATAACGCAAAACTAAAACATGGGCCTAACTAAAAGCAAGGCAGCCATCTTAAAAGATTTAATTAAATAAATGCGCTAAAACAGAGCAAACTAAGTAGGGTAAAAGTCACTAGATGACGGGGGCACGAGTCTGCAAGCCAAAGGCTAAGCTAACTCCTGTATCCCACTAAAACAAACTAGGAATCACTACAGTTACACTCTTTAATTTTGGTCACCCCTTTGGTTTCATGTAATCTCAAACCAAGCGCCCTCTTGCCAACTTACTTCTAGCCAGGCAACCTTTTGTACCTTTATACTATCTGCAGCTACAGTGGGTTTATGTTTCGATCTTGCGTTCATGTATTCTACTTCTAAACTCTTAATATAGCTCTAGAGCCAGAAGATTAGACCATTTGTTCTTGAAAAACATTAAAAGGGCAACCTTGTGCATAGGTAGAGCAATGCGCAGTTTTCAGCCACATGCAGATACTGTCTCCAAACACTAGGTCTTTCCTATGAGTCGGCCTTAAGGGAGCTAAAAAAATCTATTCCCAAAAATGAAAAAAACTACCAGATTCTTAAGATGTTCTGCAGGGCTTTAAGTGGGATGAAAAACCTGGTGGGTCTTTCAAAGGGGCATGGCGAATGTAATGAACTGTGCGGCTTAAAAATAGGCAAGTTAAAAATCTGTGCTTAGCATAGTATGGCGCCGGACTGGAATTTTGTTACTTCTTTCTGTCATTGCATCAAGATATACAATACAAGATGCAACCCACAACAAACCAGGACTGTTGGCTTTGTAAATGGTTGTTAGATGCATGAAATAAATAAGCAACAACAATGGCTTCATTGTATAAAATATTGAAAATGCTTCAGTTGTAAAATGATGAGATTGTGAAAGAACTGTAACAAGTCTCTTTGAAGTTACATCAAAGGCAGCACAGGATGGTACTGTTGCAGAGTTAAGATTTAAGTTAAGTTGTGCATCATTGGGTATTTTGGTTGACAATACCTATTAAATCAAAGAGGCAATCACTATCCTTCAATTACATATCATTTTCAAATGCATTTCACGTGTTATGTAATGAAAATCCTTCCAGCCTCAAACCGTCTTTCTCCTTGAAGGCCCTAGGTTAGCTGGTATAGACTTGACCCTTTTAACGACATATGAATCAATGAAATTGACTTTTTTTTTTTCAGTTTTGCAGCTTGATATTCTAGATTTACAGGCATAACCTCTGACATTCCTGTGAAATTCCAGTGTGCAATATTAAGATGATGATATTTATTCAGGACACTGCATAGAGTTGCCAAAAACAAGCTGAAGACAGTGCAGAGGTGTGACAAACTGAATGTCTAATGGGAATCCCCTTAGGCGAGCCTATCTTTGATGCTCACTTTTAAGGTGTGGTGTTAGCCAGGAGCTTTTGATTTTACTGAAGTTTTAAGTGTAGGCATGATTGGATGCATATTTTTTAGGTGTTACATAAACATGCTGGGCATTCCTGCTACTGCTTCTGTCACATGCAGTTCCACAGCACGCACAGGCCAAGAGGGTGCAAATGAACCATGTAGCCAGTGGGGCATTTTGGAGTACGCTGTTGCATATGTATTGTTAAAACATGGTGTGGTAGCATACTGTCATTTAGAGACAGCACATTTTCTGTTGAAATAGCCACACAGTCTGCACTGACAATTAGTTTTACTGATAAAACCATATAGCGCACCAACAGTAATATGTGGATATTGGGTTTCTGCAAATATTTATCATTTGCACATCAAATTTAGGGCCAGATGTATCATCACGGCCCTTTGCGAGTCGGAAACACGATTTTTGAGAAATCGCTATTTCCGACTTGCAAAGTGCCATGTATCACATTTGCGATTCGGTAATAGCGATTTCTTAAACATCGCAAATGCTATTACCGAGTCGCGAATTGCAATACCGGCCCCATTCGCAGCTATATCTGCGAAATTTTTGCATTTCCAAAATTGTGATTTCTGAACCAGAAATCGCAATTTTGGAAATGCAAAAGCCCAGGGTGCTGGGGGCCTAAGGCCCCCTCTGCTGCACCCCAAAAATGTTTTGGGAGACATGTAAGGTGCACACATGCCAAAAGGGCATGTGTGCTTTACATGTTCAATTTAAAAATGCATTTTAAATGCATTTTTTAATTTTGCACCAGGTTACCACCTGGTTTCTTTTCATGGTATTTTGCATGTGCAAAATGCCATTCTACGAAAAATCGCAATTTGCGATTTTTTTGCAGCATCTCCTTGCGATGTGGATTTTGCAAATCGCAAATTGCGACTCGCAAAACCAGGTCGCAATGCAAGAAATCGCAAATTTGTCGATTCCTTATTTGTGGTCTGCGAATGCTTTTCATGCATCGCAGACCACTTTTTTGCACTCGCAAACGGCCGAATTTTGCGATTCGCACCATTTGCGAGTGCAAACATTTTTCATACATCTGGCCCAAAGTGTCTTGATTTCTTTTGATCCTAATAAGATACTTTTCAATTACAAAAAATGTGCTTTACATGTGATTTCCAACTGTTGAAATGTTTTACAATTCTTTTGCAGGTATTTAAAGATCGTCCACAGCTACCCCTAGAGAGCCCTTGCTTCCTAGACACTGCCTACACTCACTAATAGGGGATACCCAGACTTGGTATAAGGTGATAACACCATAGGTGATCACCACACACCAGGCCAGCATTCTACAAGCAGAGTATCCAGAACTCCCGACTCTTTTGAGAATTGCTGTTTAGATACGCACTTCAAGTAGCTAATGAATTAAAAATGAACAAGCGGCAGCAAGGTTGGTGCTAGGACTTTTTATGGTGTTGCATAAAAACTATTAATTTGGACACATCAGAAATGTAGGCCAAAGGTTATCCCTTCAGTTCACTTCAACCTAATTGTTGTTACCTGTTTTCAAAGTTTTGGAGTATTTAGCAGAAAGGCAAAAACACCTTAAGATGAGAATGTTGGAGCATTATGGAGAATTGGCATGGTTTCAGAAGCTCAGTCTATTTTATATACTTTGCTCTGCTGATGAAGAACGTATATCATAAAACCATAGATTGTGGAATGCATAATTTGTTTTTAAACTGATTGGGTAAACAAAGGTTTAAGCAAGATTAGAGTCTACTTGTGAGAGTGCAGCTTCAGTGGCTTTCCTAGAATTTGTTCCACTTATTGTATGTTAGAAAGCAACTGACTTCCAAAGCCTTTACTTTCACACACTCTGTACCCCAGCAAGATTCTCAGATAGTTCACTTTACAAAATCCCCAAACTGCATTCAGAGAAAGAAAAGAAAACACCACTCTTCATGCTTAAGGAATAAATAGCAATTTGTCAGAAGACCTAGGCTGACATTTGTCTTTGAATTCACAGCAAATGTGACAAGATAAGAACACAACTGAAAGGCATCTTTATTGACATTCACTTTTGGAACTTCAGCAAGGTTATTTTCCCGAGTACTGCAGCACCCTCAGCAACCCCTACTTCCAGTGCCTATGTGTGGTTCTGGTCTAATCACTTCATATCCCTGTGCCGTCAAAAATCTGATCTGGTGTTATGCAATCTGGTGATTGTGTAAAGCACTCCAGTGCTCTTGGGCCAAGTTTCTGCTATATAAATCTGCAAAACATTTATACTGAGATGTGAGCATACAAAGGAGGTAGTAAGAGAGGGAGGAGAGATGGGGGAATTGAATATAAGTGAATGTGTCTGCAACCTCGAAGCACCAGTGCTCAAAATGGGCCGGTACACATGGGTACAGAGTATTGTCATGTTTTCATTTTCTCTTCTTGAATACCAGAATTTCTCCTCTCATAAGGAGAGTTCTGGTACTCACCGGGGCCTGACTTTGACACAGGTGTTGCTCTACTCATCAACTCGTGCATGCTTCAGCAGTGCCTTTCAAATATGGTGGACGCAGGGGCTGAGCTGGTGCAAGAGTGCCACAATAGCAGCTCTTGTCCCCAAAGCACAGCAATCTGCCTGTGCTTGTCTGCAAGGTATGAGAGCTGGAGTGTGGCTGGAGCAGTTGGGCAGGTGTAAGACACACTCTTCAGGGCAGTACAGGTTCTTAGTATACCCGTTGTTTTAAATGACTGAAAATCTTCATCAGCAATATTGATTAAACGTGTTTACTTGAAAGTAATACCCACCCTCTCCACCAGTTTCCTGATTGACCTCAAGGAAAAACAAGCATTTGCAATGCAATAGGTCTTGTAATTGCTTGAGTTAGAGCTATTAGTGTTGTAAATTGATAACTTGACTTTTCTGCCCACATAAATTGGTGAACCCTGCCTCATAGTTAGATCTTTCCCTGCCACATAATTCAAATGGTCCTATATATAATTAAAGCACTTCCATCTACCTTCTGCCTTTGTCTGCAGCAAAAAATGAAAATGTAGCTCTCATATGTAAACAATAACACGTGTATGGTGTAACATAATTATGTACAAGGCTTTCACAAAAGCACATATTTGTATTTAAAAAGACACATGTTCAGTGGTTTGCACAGAAGACATATGTCCAGGGGTTTGCGCAGATTACAAATAGGTGTACACTACCTCAAGTGGTATGCATCATGCTACGCAGTAAAAAAATAATATTTACTGTGGTCTGCAAAGAAGCAACATGAGCGTTTCTAGAAATAAAACTGTGCACAAAGGTTTGCACGGTAACACAAGTGGGTGGGGAAGTACCATAAGCACATATTCAGCAGTCTGTACAATAGGACAAGTGAATGCAGTAACAGAGTGCACTTTGGTGTGCACAATAAAAAAAATTGTTTTTGTTATGCACAATAACAAATGTGTTTGTGTAACTGTGTATGCAGAAGTATGTCACAAAGTTGTCCACAGTGGCCTCCAAAAGAGAACGGTTTGTATTCAATCACATACGTTTTTTGAGTGATTTGCACTGTAATACAAAAGTGAGCACATAACACAGCTAAGTATTGTGGTCTGCACAGTGATAGAAGAGGCTGTACAATAGCAGTAATGTTCGTAAGTCGCCTTCGGAACCCAAGCTTGCATAGCGCTCTCAATAGTTAGCACAAGTATGTGTATAGTAACATCTGGACCACAAAGTGGTCTCCATATGAAAATAGGTTGTGTTCAATAACAGAGGTATGTACAGTAATGCACGTGTGCGGACAAAATAACACAACTGTGGACAGTGATCTGCACAGTAATGCAAGTGTGTACGATTACACAATTATGTGTACTTGTTTTCACAGTTACACAAATGTGTGTACAGTTACACAATATATACAGTGACACAAGTGCCCCTACAGTACAAGTGTGTATAGAGGTCTGCACAGAGCGTGTGTGTAGAGTAACACATTTATTTAGGATTGGACAGTAATGATGGATGTATGGGTGCATGAATAAACGGTAACACAAATATGTGTAGTCGTCTGAAGGAAAACACAAGTGGTTGTGCAGTAAGCCAAGCATGCCCGGGGTACAGTGACCTATGCATTAATACAAGTCGGTGTACCATAACACAAGTGTGAACAATGATCTCCATAGTAATATGACATCATACATTTGATTTTCACCAAACCTAGTGTCGCACCTTGGAAAGTGCCATGTTCACTGATGGGAAGCACTACATTTCGTGCAGGTTTTCAAAGATCCTGTGTGCAGTGTGATAAATATCTTTATCACCCTCTGCTATGAAGTCCAATAATAAAGTGCCCTGTGCCTGCCAACTGGACTCCCTGTGCATGGCATCTAGACTCACTGAGACTTGTAACATTCCTAATGAGAGGGCCGGTAATAGTAAATATGCGTGCTTTCTTTTTTTAGAGGCATTGGCTTTGTGGTAATAATGAACCTCTGTTTCGGATTAAGAACATCCGACATAGGGTCACGTTAAAAGTGTACAAAAGCCTGAGATACCATTCATTTATTGCATATACAGCTTTTGTGGTAGGGCACAAGGTTAACAGTTAACACCTAGATGTTTCAGATGAGTGCAAGAGTTCTGGAGGAAGAATAATCAGCAGTGCAAAAGAGAGAGGGAGGCCTACACTGTAAAGAGAAATAGCACTTTATGGGGGACTTAGCATCCAAAATACTGCACGAGACATTGCGCTGCAGGTGAGAGGCGTTACTGCAGAAGAGAGAGCTCAGCACTATACGAGGGAAGAAATCTTCCAGAGAGACACACGAGTGTTGTGTAAATCCCAGCAGTGCATAAGACAGGAAACACTGCGAGAGAGAGCGTGCAGCATGACGGGGGTCCCAGTACTGCAGACCGGAGAGAGCACTGTTTGATGAGAGACATTTGTAGAAGAGAAACAGCCCTGTGGCAGAGAGAATGATGCTTGCTGCCCCTCTCTTGAGGCCCCTTCTGCTTGCCCAACATGCCTGGTGGTAGGAGCAAGAACGTCTGCAACCCACTGCAGTGACGCCGTGACACACTACCGGGTGCATTGGAGTCTCTGGCCTCAACCCCTAAGACCAGCTCATGGATGGCGATATGCAGTGCACTCTGAAGGGCGAGTGTACCCCTCATCTGGTCCATCATGTCGCTAGTGCCCAAACTCTGGTGCACACACCACAGTTATTAAAACAGGCCAGCTGAAGAGCACATTCAGAGTAGTCTCTTGGCTCTATAAACGTAAATGGATGTTTACCTCAACTGTATACCATACAAGTTATCAGCCTTGGAAAGATGAAATGATAAGTGGAGCTAGTGATGTTCAGTAATGTGCACTCCAATGGGTTTGAGCACTAGGCGCTCCGTGCCTGATGCCAGTTTGGTTCCCCTATGCCTCCCAAACCATCTAATGCTCTTTCTCCGGGAGACAGCAACCATGTAATTGTCTATGTAACAGGGTCGATCCCCAAGGCGGGATAAATGTAAAGCATTTACCAACAACATCCAGGGATTTTTGAAAGGCAAGCCCAGGAATGAATGCAAATGATGGGCGTGAGGTGGACGTGGTTAGAGCCCACAGAAGAGATTACAACACGTTAGAAATCAGCACTGGTGTGCTGCTACGCTCGACATAAAAAGGCCTAAAAGGCAAAACATTTTTTACAAATTTGTACCGAGTGGTTTGGTGCATTTAAACCCTGCAACTTCTTGTTTCACATGGAAAACCAATCATAAACCAACTATGGCAGAAGGAGTTTTGCCAGCAATGCTTTGGCATCCTGGGACTTGTACTATCTATTTCTCATTATAAGGAAGGGATTTTAAAAATTCCAGCATGCAAAGCGTTGATAGCAAAACTAAGAAACTGGTTGAACTCACATGTGACCTACACATGGAGCCACTTGGGAGATACTAGGCCCCTGTCCATAGAATTTGTGGGGGTCCAAACACATCATACATAAAAACAAATGTCAACATCGACCATAGTATGGTATAATGTGTTTAGGTAGACCGTAATGGCAATAGTAGATATATTCTAGAAAGCCTCCGGTTGGTGGTGCATTTGTAGTGGAATTAATTTATTAATCAAGAAACGTGGTTTAATTAAAGGCTAATAAGTTTTGACAACCCTAGAGGGTAAGTGAGGCAGCCAACTCGTGTTTCGCCCCCTAGTTGACACACATTTATTTAGGCTTTTTTCAAGGCTATATTAATTAGTAATACCAGAAACAGTAATTGACATAAAGATTCATATCGACATATATATTTGACATACAATAACCAACCAAAGAGCGGAAAAAAATAAAATTAACTTATAACCAGTATTGGGTTCACAGATTTACAGAAGAAGAACACACAAAAAAGAACAACAAGGATATAAACAATTAGTAACGTAATCTGTACAAAATTGTACTAATAAGCTACCCAAAAGTGAAAGTGATATTCAAGAATCCACTGCAAATCCTTACACACTATTGTGAATCAAATAATAAAAAGAAAGACGAAGAAAAAAAAAAGGAGGCAAGTTGTGTAAGGTGATAGGTGAATTACCTGTGTTATATTGTGCAAGTAAGGCATCAATTATTTGGTCGCTGAAATCTCATACTTTTTCCCCTTTGGATAACGAGTAAAAGTTAAGGAAAAGGTACACATGGAGAAGACATACAGATCATATGTCATTGGAGATAAGTTAAGTATAATATTTTTATGTGAGCAAAATTTAAAATTAAGTCAATTTGAAAGTCTGTTGGTGAAAGAAACGTGGCGAGAAAGGAATGCAGTTTCACTAATAGTCACACGGATAGGAGCATATACTGAGGTGAGGTAGTTCCATGCATTATCCATCACACAGAAGGTTCTCTAGTGAACACACACCCAAAATGCGTCCTATTATCTGTGGGAAAACATAGCGAAAGAGCATGGAATCTGCAATAGTCCAACAGTAGTTATATAGCTGTAACTTCACGTGGAGAGCTCCAAATGTACTTCGCTTACCTAAAAGTGTTGAAGGAAGTTAGTGTCATGTCTTTGCTGTCTGAGTCAAAATGGACATGATCTTCTTATAGTTCCTTGTTAACAATTAAAAAAGAAGTAGGTTTATGTGGACAAGGCAGCAAGAGACGTTAGGGACAGTCAAAAAGTGATGTGGCAGGTCATAAAAGCAGGACAGCCCCTTTGGAGTGGTATTAATGATACGAGCAAAGATTGTCTACCAGGGAAAAGAGAAAAAAGAAGATAGCCAGTCCAACATTCCTGAATAAATTGTTACATCTAAGTCACAGAGTCTGCAGTTCATATATTGAGAACATGTGTAAGAGAAAATAAAAAGTATAAGAAATGAAAAGTATATGAAAGTCTCCAAAGCTAGGCGGATGTATTAGAACGTATTAGTGAAGTAAAAGTGACTGTTCATCAAAAAGAGAATGATGAAGATTGCCACATCTATTGTTAGATTGTTTCATCTAATTTTTGATCTATGCAGTATTACACTGAGAAATCATTTTGTAAAGTTATAATTCAATGTGTACAACAGGGAACAGACGGATGGCCGCATAGAAGTACTGAACATAGTAAGAAATGGCAACGCTATTAAAATGATAATCTGAATACAACTTCTTAATATGGTAGAGAGCTTTCCAAATGTTGAATCTCCACTTACAAGCGGTGAGGGGAAAAAATCTAAGATATGATGATCTTGTAGTTGTTACTTTTTTTCTTCTGTTCCAGCCGAGCTTGCTTGTGATACTCTGAGTAGGATGCAAATAAGATTGCCTATGATAGAGAGAAATTGATTCACAAAATACTATGGGTTTTCTAATGCTCTTAGAACATTTTGGATGATATGGTTAAATCAACATTAAAAGAAATTATCGAAATCACAGAAGATAAAAAGGTTTACAACGTATTATGGATACCGGTCTTTCTAAGCATTGTTTAGGTCTAAGTAGATAAATGGGTAAGGGAGACATTTGTAATCATTTAATCTACAGTGCTTAATTAATTTTTTGGTGTTATTCTGGGAAAAGATGCTTAATTAAGGAAATGAAAGCAATAGGAAACTAGATTTATTCATTAATGGTAGTAGAATAGAGGTTTAAAAAAGTATGTGGAGCCATCACCACTCGTCTTCATCTTGCTCCAAATCCTCGGGACATTCGGGTTACAAGAAGTCGTCGAAGAAGAACAAATGTTCTTCATCTTTGCCCCATCGCTCTGATAATGTGACGCTGTAGGAATGTTGTTCTTCTAGGCCTCCGTCCTCAAAGCCTGCTTCTGGGTCTGCTCTGCACCTCCCCGAGCTTCCAGTGGCCAGATTCACCCCTTCCTAACTCAGGGAGTTTTATGAGGCCATGTGCCTCACCTTTGGAAGTCCCACCCTCCTGTGATGCCCTCAGGCCCAGTAGCGTCAGAGGGGCCCCCTTGGGTTCCACGCCAGTGGCTTCTGCCTCGTCTCCGGAGGGCACCCCAGGATCCATTACCGGATCCGGGCCAATGCCGCTTGTGCGATTGTGACCTTCCCCGGTGCAGGTAGAGAAGTCAATGCTCCCGATGTCGGTCAGGCCCATGATCAATGTCAACGCCCATACTGATTCCCAACTCTGACCCGAGCTGGAACGGCATCACCCAACGTCGATTCAGACTTCGACGAGGATTTCCGTTTCCATGTTGGATCCGGACCCTTCTGACTATGTATACGCTGAGAATATGGAGGGGTCGCTGGACCCTCTAGAATACCAGCTTGAAGATCCCTATGCAGACTGGACTCAGGATTTGGGTGAAGCCAGAGGTCTAGACTCCTCCCCTCACTCTGTATGCTTTCCCCCTCTACTGTGGCTATGGAGGAGTTAGCCTTGTACTCACTGGTGATGCGAAGAGCAGCTGAGGTCCTGGGCCTCAAGCTGCCTTCCTTGGCAGTCAGGACTTACCTCCTGACTGAGGTACTTCAGCCCAGTGCTTCCACATCGGAACCCGTTTTGCTCTTCAATGAGGCCCTCACTGATGTCCTGCTGGGGACATGGTCTAAACCCAGCACAGGGGCTCCTGTGAACAGGACAATCGCTCGCTGTCATAGGCCTACATCTAATGGCCCTAAATTCCTGACCCAATATCCTACGCCTGAGAGCCTAGTAATCCAGGCTTCTTCCTCTTCTGGCACATTCCCTTCTGCACCCCCGGACTGGGAATCAAAAAGACTGGACCATCTTGGGAAGAAACTGTTCTCTTCCTCCAGTCTGGCATTGTGGTCTGTGAACACCACATGCCTTTTGGGCCGTTACTCCCATACTTTATGGGACATGGTCGCCCAGGTGCTGCCACAGGTCCCGGAGGAGGCTGGGGTCATTCACAGAAGGGTCCACAACTACACCAGGTGGGAGAGAATCCCGAGCACCAGGCAGCCACACTGATAGGGTGCCTGCACCAAGTGTTGCAAGGAAGGGCAACGAGGCACCCCCAGCTGCTGCAAAGAAGGGCAAGGAGGCACCCCCAGCTGGTAAAAGGAAGGTCAAGGAGCCATCCCCAGCTGCTGCCAAGACGAGCAAGGAGCCATCCCAAGCTGCTGGCAGGAAGGGCAAGCGGCCTGCACCATAAGGCAAAAAGGACAAGAGATACTTAGTCGGAGCCCCCACCACCAACCATGGTGGGTCAGCCGTCCGAGGCTGCAGGGGATGGGCTGGAGTCTCCCCCCACCACTGCCAGCACCGCCACCAGCACCACTGCCAGCACCAGCAGCCCAAGTGGGTAGCCGTCCGAGGCTGCAGGGGAAAGGGCTGGAGCCTCTGCCCACCACAGCCAGCACTGACACCAGCACCGCCCCTGCCACCACTGAGCAGCCGTCACCGCTGGCAGACAGTGTGTAGTCCTGCATCCATGGGCTGTTGTGCGGCCTGGCCCCTGCAAATCCTGTGGGTCTTGCACTCCCCAAGATCTGCATCACAGGGCACAATGCCCCCTCCAGAACCAGTGGAGAAGCTATCCACTCACCGCATCCTTCCCAGGATGAAGCACACTGGGCACAATACCCCCTCCAGAACCAGCGGAGAAGCCATCCACTCACCGCATCCTTCCCAGGATGAAGCACACTGGACACAATGCCACCTCCAGAACCAGTGGAAGTAGTCACCCACTTGAGAGACTGTGGCCTTGCACTCCCCAGGACCAAGCAGTAAGCAAGTCACCCACTTGAGAGACTGTGGCCTTGCACTCCCCAGGACAGAGTGCTGGGCATGTTGCCCCCTCCTGGACCAGTGGCGTTGTACCATCTTCCGGCTGAGGTGCCCCATTCCCCGTCTCCCTGAGGTGCCTGTCTGTTTTCGACCTGATGCCCCTGCAGTGTTCTCTCTGTGTTGTTGCAGGAGTGAGATTGGGCCTTGGACTTTGTGATGTTGCCCTGTGGCCCACGGACTTTGAGGACTAGGCAGAGTCCCTTGCATTGTAAATATGTATATACTTTTTTATTTGGATGCACGCATTACTAATATATTTATCTTATTGCACTCTTTTTACTCTATTTTGGTTGTCCTTGCATTATTCTTGAGTGGTACGGGGTGAATATGTAATATTATTGCATCTGGTTGTGTGTGTAGTGTTGTTGGGGGTGAGGGTGTTGTGTGTGTGTGTGTGTCACTGTCTTTTTCCTCCACCCCTACCCTGTGTGCTAGGTGGCAGTACTCACCGTGGTCGTCTTTGCCAGCGTTAGTGGAGCAGAAAGTAGAAGAGCATGGGGAAGACATGCAACTCAGGCTCCATGGCAGCATGGTTTTCCCTTGAGTGTCCAGAGGTGAGCCGTTTCCCTTCTGTGTAGTGTTTCCGCCAGGCTTTTGATGTCGTTGGTACCGCCCTGGAAAAGGTGGCGGATAGGTGGGTCATATTACTGTGGGCGGTACTTTGTCCTTCCGCCTGGCTGTTGGCGGTTACCGCCATGGTGCCTGTTGATTTTGCCCTGGCGGTCGGTGTGTTAAAGTGGCTGGCTGTCTGAGCGGTTTCCTCTGTGGTCATAATTTCATATTTCTTACCGCCGGCCTGTTGGCGGTATTACCGCCACTTTATCACCGACCGCCAGGGTGGTAATGAGGGCCTTAGTGAGGTCATAATGCTTTCAAAAGAAAAATATTAATAGCCAAACTACAAGAGACGGTCACCTTCAAGCTTCCTCATGAAGAACTCTGCAGGGAGCATGTAATCTGATTTAGCATCCAGTTCAGCCAGAAGCCGATCTCAGTCGCCATGCAGGATGGGTCTACCAAGTGTTCTAGCCGCCACTTCCCCAGCAACCAATTTTCATACAGCTCACGACCATTCCTCCAAACCACAGCTCCACCCTTCTACCTCAAAGAAGTCTTACGTATTATTAATGTAAGATCCAGGGCATAGAACATGCAAATCTGTTTATTTTCTTGAGTCCTGGGCAGTCTATAAAGCAAGCATAGCTCTGGGGAGAGTTACAGACCCAACCCTCCCAGATCATTAAGGGTAGCAGGATCTGGGACAAGTATTGTTGAATTATCACACAATCCCACACCATGTGATAGAAGTCAGCTCCAGATGAACTACAGAGCAGACAGACATCTGACACCCCAGGGTAAATTCTTAGCTATCCAGGCTAGGGCAAGATACGCCTGGTGGACATAGCTGTTTTTCTCACAATCTTTTTATTGACATTTAAAATATAACAATGGTCTAAAGATTAACATTGTCACGTCTTAGAGCATATCGAGAGTCCCCAGGATTTCTCCGCTCCACTCCTTCCTTATCCTTCCCTCTTTGGAGATAGTATGTGTACTGCGTCTCAAGGATAGGGCATGCCCATTAAGTCACATTTTACCTCAATATGTGTTCCACCCATTCCAAATCTTGCCCCACTTACGGGGGCAGCCTCTGCTCTTGTACACTACCCACTGTGCCAACATGCGCCAGTCCATATCTTGTTTCCATGCCTCCAGGTCTGGAGCGTGGGCTGCCCCTCAGAGCCTTGCCACATTTGTCTTGGCTACTGCCAGTCCCAACATCATCTACAACCATAGTGCTCTGTCCATCTCTGTGTTTCCCCACACATTAAGGATACATTGTTTTGCTGACATAGTGACACCCTTCCCTCCCACCATAACAAGGCAACCAAGGATCAACTCCCAGTGTTGGTGTATCTCAGGACAGTCCCAGAGGATATAGAAGAAAGTGCCCACTTGCCCGCAGTACAGCTCACAACTTTCATCTCATGTCTTACCCACTTTTACCATTGTGGTTCGTGCATAGTAAGAGCGATGCAGCACACATAGTTTGATCAATTGAAACCCTGACCGAATGGCTGTTTCTCTGGGGGCTGCTAAGGCTTCCTCCCATTCACCCATATGTAGTTCCCATCACTCTTGTAGTCGTGTTAGTATATGCAGAGTATGATTTATAATTTTTTCATAAGTCAGGGAAGTAGCCATGTATGGCATATACCCATCTAATTACCGGTAATCGAGAGGCGAGGACTCTGGAATGTTTGCTCCTTTAGGGATAGCTGTATTGAGGGTGTGACACATCTCTAGGTAGCTATATACCTGGGGAGGTAAGTGTCAGTTGATAGTCTCACTGTAGTTCAGCCCAGGTGATGATATCTCCATGTGCCCAGAGATCACCTATTTTGGAAATCCCCAATACCATTGTGGTTCGTGCATAGTAAGTGCGATGCAACACACATAGTTGGATTAATTGAAACTTTGACCAAATGGCTATTTCTCTAGGGGCTGCTAAGGCTTCCTCCCATTCACCCATATCTAGTTCCCATAGCTCTAGTAGTCATGTTAGTATATGTGGAGTATGATTTAGGATTTTTTTGTAAGTCAGAGAAGTAGCCATGTGTGGTATATACTCATCTAATTACCGGTCCTCGAGAGGCGAGGACTCTGGAATGTTTGCTCCTTTAGGGATAGCAGTATTGAGGGTGTGACACATCTCTAGGTATCTGTATACCTGGGGAGGTGGGTGTCAGTTGATAGTCTTCCTGTAGTTCAGCCCAGGGGATGATATCTCCATGCACCCAGAGATCACCTATTTTGGAAACACCCAATAGGTCCCATTCATCAAACCATTGTTACCTCCACAGGGGCCCTAAAGCCTCTGTGTCCCAAAGGGGGGTCATCAGTGTAAGCTTCGCTTTCTCCACCCCAGGTATGCTTAGGTCTTGTGCCATAAGAGGACTATAGTCCACGTGGAGTCCGTCAAGGGCCCCAGCACATCTCTCCATACAGGACTTCCAGGTATCCATGAAGGCCTAGCGCTGCCCGGTCCATTCGGATGGCAGGTTCAGAGTGTGGGTGTAAGGCCCATTGGTTGATGGTGGTTAGCTGTACTACCTAGTAATATTTCCATATATCCGGTAATGCTATGCCCCATCAAACCATCCCCTTATTAGCTGGGCAGGGCTATTCTTGCTGGGTCAGCATTCAACTGGAGTGTGCGGACTTCACTCTTAGTAGCCTTAATATAGGACTCCGGGCCATTTTATGGGGAGATTTGTAGGACATAGGGGAACTGAGGCAGTGACATCATTTTGAAAAGTGCCTCATGGCTGTAGTGAAATATGTATTTTTGACCATTGACTTTGTGTTGCACCACTTTGCATCTGGATTAGTTGTTCAGTGTTCACCAATTGCAGATTACATTTTGTATTCAGTTAGCTGCCTATTGACTTTATCATAGCGCCAGCCACTGCCATGTTAAATGTGCTGGGAGTATTCCACATTGTAAACTGTGCTTGTTTTCATATGGTTTCTCATCGAAGAGCTAGGACATATTATTACAGAACAGTTAGTCAGTCAGCATGATAAGAATGTACCAGACTTATGTTTTTTCAGTGCAGGGATCAGTTTGGCCTTGGGAGAAATGACCTGGGATATTGCCCAATTCTGAACGATTTCCTTTCAACTCTGACCTACATTAGCCAGCATGTTTGAATATTTATCTTTCATGGGATGGGTTTTCTCCATAAAGCCCTTTTGGATCTTTAAGATATAAAAAGGTGGCCCTGCTCAGTAGCGGTGGAATCTCCAAGACCTCAGTCAGGATTAGACGTCGAATGCCTGACAAATCTGTCCTGTGACGGTGGAGATCACTTTCTCGCAGTTTAACAGGGTCATCTTCTTGCTGGCATGAGAAAGATGAAGAGCTTGGCAGGCCCTACGGTGATGAATTTTTACTTTATTCTTTGCTTTGCAATTATGATATAATATACTCACATATATTTGCTGTGTATATTGCAGTTGAGAATCATCTTGGTATATTTTCCTTTCATTACTGTGACTATTTTTGAATGTGTGCTTTCGACCTACTAATCTCCTTTTTTTTTTTAGGAACCTCGTGGTGAAATAATAATAAATGTCTTCTTTGAACTTAGAAGTACATTCCAGAGATTTTTGTCAGCTCGGTCATTAGTGAAAGCAAAACAACGGCCTAATAGGAAAAGCGGCAAGGACCTCTAGTGATAGACGTTCTGGCTTAGTCGATCTGATAGAAGAGTTCTTCATTAGGTGTAACATGTATACCCAGGTAGAGGAAACCTGCATCCCAATCAACGTTGCACAGTTGCACGGTAGGCGTGATATCTGGCCTTCCAGCAGGAATATAATGGACTTGTGCCAATTTATTGTGTAACCCGAGTGTTCACCAAAGGCCCTAATGATTTGTATCAGCCTATCCAGTGTGAGGTCTGGGTCAGTTACAAAGAGTAGCACATCATCTGTATATAGGAACATCCTGCCCTCCCATTGCTCATCCCAGTTCAGACCTCCAACCAGTGGATCCTGACTGATTCAGGTCATCAGTGTCTCTAATGCCAACGCGAAGATCAACAGAGACCAAGAACAGGCCTGCCGCATATGCCTCTGTTGTCAGAACTCCGAGGATAGGGCACTATTCACTCTCACTTGCACTATTGGGTCTGTGTAAAATAGTCTTACCCAGGTTATATTATGAGAACCAAAGCCAAATATGCTCAGGTCTTAAAAGATATAATACTTTTGAATAGTGTTGAATGCCATCTTAACATCCAATGATAGAACCACTGCTTTCTCCTTTAGGGCCACTGATCTCCCCAGTACCCCATGCAGGCAGTGTAGATTAAGGGCTGTGCTTCTGTAGGGCATAAGGCCCGACTGGTCCAGGTGGATGAGCATTTGGATCACTTTAATCAAGTGCGTGTCGGGGACCTTTGCTAGGGTTTTTGTCTCCACACTGAGAAGCAATATCAGTCTGTAGGAAGTGCATTCTTCTGGTGGCTTCCCTTCCTTATGGATAAGCACAATTGTAGCCATCTGTTGGTAACGTGACAGCACCCTCGTTTTCTTGCTCTCGCGATACATGGCGAGCAAATGTGGGGCAAGTTAGCTGCCCAGCATTTTATATAATTCTGTTGGGATGCCACTGGGGCCATGGCTTTCCCTGGGCAAAGTTCTGATATTGCCAGAGTTATGTCATCTGCTGTAATATCAGCTTCTAAAGTTTTGCAGCCTATTGCAGATAGTTGAGGCAGTCATATGTCTTGAGTCGGGCTTCGGCATCTTCGGCTGTGGTGGACACTGCTGGAGCACAGAGCTGTCCACAATAGTCTACAAAGGCTGTCATTATCTGGTGCTTACATCTCACCAACTCATTCTCTTGGTTTCTGATTTCTAAAACCATCTCTTCATCTGGTTTCGCTTGTCAAGCCAGGCCAGTAATTTCCCTGTTTTGTTTCCTATTTTGTAGAGGCGATATTGTGTGGTCTGGTGTGCATAGCTTTAGCAGCGCCCACTGCTAGGTCATGGAATTCTTTTTGCTTAAGGGTCAATGTGTGGCTTAAGCCTGGGCTGGTGTATTAAGCGCAATTCCAGTGTTAAGATATCCCCCTCCAAGGCCTCAAGTTTTGCTATTTTATCTTTTATATAACCTGTGATGAGGGGAATCGCCTTTACCCTTATCACGGTATTGTAGGCCTCCCACAGGGTCTGCACAGAGACCATTGAGGCCTGATTTTCTGCAAAGTAGTGTTCTGTGGCATTAATCAATCCCCCTTTATGAGTAGTTGTTTAAGGTACCAGGGGCTAATTGGGATGACTCCCAGCGGTGGATTCCAACCCGGAACCAAATTGGTCTAAACCGGGGAGTGGTCTGATATCCCCTTCCCCAGATGGCAAACCTCAGAGAAGTGTTGATCCTGGCGGTGGTGTGTAATAAGGTAATATATTCTAGAGAGGCTGCCATGTGCTCCTAAGTGAAAGGTGTAATGGTGGGCATGGGATTGTGTGATCTCCATATGCAACCAAGACTACGGCAGACAAAATTCAGCCAGGGGGCTGCAGGGTGTTCCAGTGGATCAGGGTGGCCAGCGATCAATCTGCTCATCCCTTGTTGCATTAAAATCACACGCCCCCACAATGACAACACCCTGGGGCATATGGGTTAATAGGGCGCCCAGGTCGGGGAGTGTGGAGGCAAGAGGTGCGGGGAACGTATACAGAACAGATATTTACCTTGTTTTCCTTACAGCTGCCAGAGAGGGCTACATTTTTACCCTGTTTGTCCACCTAAGACTGCTGGGGCATGAACAGGAATGATTGTTTCATTAGGATCCCCACCCCTCTCGATCCTGACATGTACACTGCCTGGGTAACTAACTTTAATCCCCATTGATCTAGAGCTCAGTCTGTGGTTCCCAGCATGTGTGTTTCCTGAAGGAGGCTGTTATGTATTGCTTGTGGGATCATGACCCTGTCTCTGTGATTGAAAAAGAGGGCTTAATTAGTTTACGGTGCAGTCCCTGGTCGCAGCTGTGCTCCAGGCACCCGGTGGGCATGCTCTGTGGAGAATTTGGACAGGCACATGGTTTTAACTCATTTAAGATTAAGGGGGTTATTACAACTTTGGAGGAGGTGTTAATCCGTCCCAAAAGTGACGGAAAAGTGACGGTAAAGTGACGGATATACCACCAGCCGTATTACGAGTCCATTATATCCTATGGAACTCGTAATACGGCTGGTGGTATATCCGTCACTTTACCGTCACTTTTGGGACGGATTAACACCTCCTCCAAAGTTGTAATAACCCCCTAAGTCCTCTATGAAAAGTTCTGCACTGAGGCTTGCTCATTGCAGGACTCCCATCACCCTGATATTATTATGCCTAGGTCGGCCTTCAAAGTCCTCTAGCTTCGTCTTCATCATTTTGGCACTAGTTTTTAAACTGCCAACTTGGTCTTTTAGTGGGACAGTCTCCGCCTTTAGGGCTGCTACAATATTTTCAGTTTTTGCCCTGCATTCCCTCATATTGAGGCGGTCTGCTTGGAGTAGGATAACTTCAGTGGTCACAGATTCTATTTTACTCTCTTGAGAACCACGGCCCACCTTGATGGCCTCCATGATATCCATGAGGGTGATTGTTGAGCCATCTCTGGGAGCTGGGGTAGCCCCTGCACCCCGTTGGCTCTTTGCGGGTGGGCCCAATACTGCTTTAGCCTATAGAGCATATTTCTCTATTTTCGAATGCTGAGTGAATCTTGTCCCCTTCCACCCTGCCATGGTGGGTGACTGCACTGGGGTAGCTCTCAGGATGGCAAGAGTACTCACTGTTACTTGCCTGGGCCTTTCCAAGGTGAGGGTGGGCCCTTCGACTCCCTGGTTTCTTCTAGTCCCCTGACAGTCTTTGTGGGTGCAGTCACCATAGATAAATAGGGGATCTCCGACCAGCAACTCAGAAGGATGAGGGGAGGTTCACTGCTGGGGGGCCTGAGGGCTGGTTTTTGGTCTCCCAGGTTGTTCTGGCACTCTAGTCCCCAATATACATTTGCCTCTGGCCTTTAGTGGGGGGGGGAGAAATTGTCAGGGGTGCAGATGCAGCAATTGGGGTGGGCTGTGAAGTGCCACACTCGTAGATGTGGCCAGCTTAACGGGGGTTCCCAGGGACGCGGCCTCACTCTTTGCCTCAGGTGCCGCCCGGCTGCACCGACAGGGCTAAGCTGGAGAGCCTCCGACTGTGTGCTCCCCTTAAGTCTCCAAGTTCCTGGCAATAGCGAATTGGAGGGGGGGGGGGCTCGGATTTATGGACAAAGAGAGGGGGAATTAGGGGATCAGGCTGCAGACCTGCATTAGGAAGCTGCCATCTTCATCGTCAGCTGGCCACACACCCCCTTACCCGCTGGACATAGTGAAGCTGTATTTCATTAACTTTCTTCACATATTCTAATGTGTGAGACTAATCCTCGTCTGTCAATTGTGATTCCAAATAGTGTTGCAGCTGTAATTTGGTACTGCTATCCAAATAGCAGACAGAGGCCAACAGAGAGACAGAGCAGGCACTGCCTTCTGATCCATCCCATATGTCAGCAGTGCCTCAATCCTGGAAGGTTCTGCCCAAGATGGTTCCCATGTTTTCTTTAATAATATTCACTAGAGCAGTAAAAAACTGACCCCTGTGAAGTCTGTAGTCCACACATAGCTCCTCAGAGGAACTCAGAGTCTCTTCCTTATACACATCCCCAGCTGTTTCTATACCCAGTTCAACCCATGGCCTCTTGTGAAACTGCACCAGCACAGTATTCCAACCTACAAGTGTCTGAAGAGGCATCTCTGGGGAATAGAGAACAGTAAGCCCTGTACACCTTAAATATTATTTCCAGCATCTTACAATGGTGTGCAATGCTTTGGAGGCTGCTTGGGGCAATCGGGTATGTCACCACAGCACACCATAAAACCTGTGCTGGTCAAGAAAGTGTTTTATCTCTACTGCCTCTGCATCCATTGCTCCCCATACCTACCACATCAACCACTGGTGCTGTGATGCATATTATTGAGCCTCATGGTCTGACTGTCTACCCCTGCCCCATTCTGCATCTATCATTGCCCCAGACCAGAGGACCCAAAATTGCGTGCCAATCCAGTAACCTTCAGTGACTTTCAGAGGAAAAGCTGTGAAATAATATAATTATCTCGGGAGTATCACCATCTTAGCAATCGTGATCCGGCCTATCAAGGACAATGGCAGTCCAGTCCAGAAAGAGTTTGTTTAAGAGAAACACACAATCTCCTCCAATTAATCTTCAAGCCTGAGACCTGGGCAAAATCACACAGTGTAGCTATCACCTCTGCGTCATGTGAGGGGAGGTCTGTAAGAAAAAGGAGTGCATCGTCATAATGTGCTTTCTACTGGGAAGCCTTGTACCCAGTCTCAGAAGGGCAACTTAAGGCTTCATGGCCAGTGAGAACAAGACCGATGACGCCGGCCCCCTTGTCTGGTACCCATGACGATGGGACAATAATGCAAAACAATGCAACCTGTTTTAGTCCACAGCGAGGGTAGCATATGCAGAAGACGGATCCACCTCAGTATGCCTGTACAAAGCCCTATATGTTTGAGAACTGTAAAGAGCTAAGTCCACAATACTGTGTCAAAGACTTATTCAAAGCTCCATGATGCCACAGGAAATGGTTTATGAAAACGTGTCTATTTCACAAAATAATCTCTGACGGTTTAAATGCGTGTTGTGCCTGGAATAAATCTGTTTTGGCCAAGGTGCACAATGGAGACCACCGCCTGCAACATCCTGCTTGCTAGTGCTAAAGAGCAAGTTAATTAATACAATTTTGAAGTATTAAAGTACTAATTAATAAGGTAAATTGTGTGTCAAAATGTGTAAATGTAAAATAGAAAAGTGGTTGACACCATAAGCAATACATGCAAATAGAAAATATTAATGTTTAATGTAGAAATGTTTTGTAATTTATTAATATGAATTAATATGAACACTAATGTGACTCAAAATAATTAATATTAGGCTAAATGTGAATTAAAATGTTTTATAAATTATGGGCCTACATGAACATGGCTAAAGTTAATCCTATGTTTAAAGGCCTGTGTAATGTCTCTGTCTCAGCAGTTTCTAGAAGCTTACTGTTCACTGTTCATTTGTTTGCTGACCTTTCAGAAACATCTCAAAATTGTATTAGGCAGATAGTTGTTCAACATTCTGTGTGACTCGCATATTATGGAAAAGTTATGTTCTTGAGTTTGTAATGTTCACTTTTCCTGGGATGAGATAATGTGTAACCAAGAGCAATAATCTCCAGTGCTCATGTATAACCTCCAACAATTGTATTTCACTGCGGAAACTGGTGACTGACGGCAAAAGAAGATGGTCCAGTCATGAATGCAGAAAATGAAAAGATACTTCTGAAACGTGGAGTAAAGCTTATTGGATGTGTCCTAAACCACCCCATAGACTGTCTAATGGTATTCTAGCTAGTTGCTTTCTAGGGTTTTAATATAGCAATGTTTAGATGATGTAGGCTCAGATGATTTGTTAGGGATTGTCCAGGAGTTCTAGTTGTGGAGTTGTGCCTGGGTGAGATGATGTGTTTTGTCCTTAGTTTTCTGTCATTAACGGTTCAGATACAATAAGGCCAAACATTACTTAACTGTGTCCCTTGTTCATGTCCAGTTCGTGTGAAAACTGAAGATGATCAACTGACCAAGTCTTCGCTGCTTGCTGCCCAAATCCATTAAGGAGAGGTATAAACAAATGTGTATTTGTCTTTTTGCAGGTTTTTATGTATTCTCTCTTTTAGAAACCCAGCCAGATTTTTAGTAATTGCCCTAGGTAGATGTTTTCCAAAATTACATTTTGTCTTCTTTCCTTTTTGCATGTATGCCCCAACATGCACCTCCAGTTAGTGTAATAGTTAAGGATGTCATATTCAAAATTCGACCAAAGGGAATTCAATTGTTATTGATTCATCTGTGTTTGATAAATGTATTCTGTTTCCCTCTATCATATCCTCTTATTGCTATTTAGTTTTGATATTCTTGAATGTTTAATGATACATTTTTTAGGCAGATTAAGGTTTTTAGACATTTCTTTCAGCCTGCGTTGTTCTTATACTTATAATGTTTGGTTCTTCGTATGATTTACGTGACTTTAGCGTTGTTAATCTAGAGTTATAAATGTTTGAACTTTACTAAACTGGTGTGGTGATTCATGGCCACATACGTCATGGTGCGTGAAAATTAAAGACTCTATAATCAAATGTTATTGTTTAAATTTGTCTTGAATTGATGTTTAATGTTGTTTAGGACATTATTACACTCTTATCTGAGTCCAAAGATTTGTGTCAACCTCCAAGGGTAATTGATGGTTACACTATACGTGACACCTTATAAATAATATTAATATAAAAGAAATATAAGACCGGTCACATCCATGCTAGTATCTTTCATCAGATTTTATTTTCTTCATTAAGTAGCGATAAAGGCCCAAAGAACTACAAGTCCAAAGGATCTGTATAAGGTTTCAGCGTTATGACCAGCAAGGATTCCAAAGTCAAAAACACTCCCTACTTATAAGCCTCTATGTATAATTAACGTATAAAAATAGTGAACAAAAAAGTGATGGATGGAATGCTTGAATTAATCTCAACCACTTGTAATTACTCGAGATGCATCCCACACCATCGTTATTTTGCACACCATCATACCTCAGTTTGGACTCAGCCATATACAAATAATGCCCTGATTGAGAACTTGACAGATGGGTTATTCCCTCACAATGGTGACAGTTATCTCATTCACTAAAATTTAAATCCCCTTGGATATAATGGGATTTAGATTTCGGCAGTTGGGATATCTGTCACCGTTGTGACGGAGTAACCTATCTGCCAAGTTCTAAATCCGGCCCTAAGTCTTGGCCCTGCTCCAGTGGAAACAGTCCAGCCCAAATTGCCAGGCCAGGCCCTCCTTGATCCAGTACACAGGCAACCCAGGGCTGGTTTCACCCTAGTTAGGGCTCATCAGCCAGGTATGGCTTTGTTCTAATGACAGTGTGTGCACAAGACCCCGGTCTGGGCATACGCATCCCACGTAGTGCAACACACTAAAGTATACAAAAATGTGATGAATGAAATGCTTGGATTAATCTCAGCCACTGGTAATTACTTGGACTGCATTCCAGTACATTGCTATTTTGCACACCGACACCACAGTTTTACCTAGTTACATGCAAATCACTCTTGACCCTGCTCCAATGGGAACAGTCCAGTCAGAACTGCCAGGCCCACCCAGAACACTAGCATCCCGGGACAGGTTTTGCCATTGGTAGGGCTCATTAGCCAGGTATATCTTGGTTCGAGTGACACGGTGTGTACGGGATCCACATCTGGGCCTACCTGTCCCACTTGTAATAACACACTAAAGTATACAAAAAGTGATGTATGGAATGGTTGAATTAATCTCAGCCACTGATAATTACTTGGGCCACATCCCAGTTCATCGTTATTTTGCACACATGCCACCTCAGTTTGGACCTCGCTGTATGCAAATTAGTCTTGCCCCTGCTCCAATGGGAACAGTCCAGCCCGAACTGCCAAGCCAGGCCCTCCAGAACACAAGCAGCCCAGGACCAGTTTCATTCTAGTTAGGGCTCATCAGCCAGGTATAGCTTGGTTCCAGTGGAACAGTGTGCATGGGACCCATGTTTGGCCATACCTGTTCCACT
This sequence comes from Pleurodeles waltl, assembly GCF_031143425.1. Lineage (NCBI taxonomy): Eukaryota > Metazoa > Chordata > Amphibia > Caudata > Salamandridae > Pleurodeles > Pleurodeles waltl. The sequence continues at coordinate 375,055,482 of NC_090448.1, read as the reverse complement.
TAGGGTGACACACTAAAGTACACAAAAAAGTAATGGATGCAATAGTTGAATTAATCTCTGCCACTGGTAATTACTCGAGGGCACATCCGAGTGCTTTGTTATTTTGCAGACCATGTGACACCGGAGCATCCAGACTCCGGTAGAAACCATTTAGTCTAAGTGCAATCTGAACATGATGTGACCACAACAAGCAGATTCTGGAAGATTTTCTATCCCGCTCAGCGAAGCATATTTGCTATGATATTTTACCTTGCTCTCATGACTTACGGTGGGAGTTTGCAACCTGAATGGTCTTGATGAAGATCTAGTTGGAAATCACTTTTATTGGGGTCAAAACATTGACACATTTCCATGTTAGCATGAACGTTAGTCCGTAAAACTTGTACTCTGATTCTCAGGACCGGATTCCTTAAATAGGAGGAAATTAAGTCAACATTTTCTGTGTCTTTGCACTCATGCATTCTTAGTTCACCTCAGTCCCTGTCCACTATCACTGTGCATTTTATCTGGAGCACCTACTTACTATATTGTTTTATTGTTTACCTGCCAATAGTTATTGAATAACCCTGTCTATATTGTTTTGAAGGTTATACATGTGATTTTGCATTTGAAACACCGGCTTTGTGTTTCCTATGAGGGAATCATCGCTCTTGTTGTAAATATTAAGTACCCAGGTTCCCGGGTTGCCCCTGTTTTTCTGTTGATAATTATAGTCTTCACAGAACGTTGGCACTTATAGCTTCACGTTAAGCCCTGACATAGTGGTGGTGATTATCAGCATTTTGTGGGCATCTTTGACATGATGGTAATGACCTGTGGCATAATGCTGAGCCTTTTAGCATTGTCAATGTTTGACAATTCTGAGATTAGCCAAGAACTTTGCTTTTCCGAAATAAAACGTATAAAAATGCATACATATATTCAGGGGCTTTCAGTCGGCCCTCTTTATCTATCTGTCTGTCTATCTGTCATTCAGCTTTTGCTTTCCCCCACCACAGCATGCAGCACGGGACAATGGATCAACCCTGTTCAGCTATTGGCTTCTTTCGGTGTGAGTGACCACATTCTGCCCAAGCACAACGTCATTGTCTACACATAAAAGTGTACACATCAGTGCAGGGACAATCTTTTCTTTATTATTTTAGGTTGAAGGCGCAAGCACTTTGGCCAGTTGCAAGTATTGTAGGCTTTTAACCCTGCCCACCTCACACCCATCACTTTCACTCATTTGTGGACTTGCCTTTCAAAAATCACTTGATGTCACTGGTAAATGCTTTACGTTTGTCCCACCTTGGGGCGGTTTTGTTAGCACCTTGCAGACGGACCCTGTTACATGGATTATTGCACAATTGCCAATATACTTCAGCGTGGGTGAACAACTTTTTTGTTTTGGCTGAGCTCCATGGCTGCCATGGTGCTCAGAGCGCCAACTCGATCGGCGGTATTGGAACGCTGCTTTCATTGTTTACACTGTTACCTAATAAGAGTCATTTCATTTTTGCACTTGGCTTTTATTCACATGATCTGTAGGTCACCAGATTACCTTCTCGGATAATGCATGGTAAATATTTGTGTATTTGTTTTTTTTGGAGGGCTAGCGCTTCCAGGCACATCAGAAAGCATTTTCTTTCCAGGTCCTGAGGTGTGTTGAAAGCACCATCGCCACAAGCTGTAGGCAGATAGCACTGTGTCCAGTGTGGGAAATGAGGTCTCTGTGGAGTCAGAAACAGGGGGGTAGGGAACGTGGACAAAACAAAGTTTCTCCAGGACACACAGCAGAGACCTTGAGGGACTTCATAGTTGAGATTTGACCCGGAGGCGGAAATACAAAGCTGTTCTGTCTCCAGAAAGAACATTAATCGCCTGAGTTATTTTGACATTTTTACATTATATGCACTCTGATCTGCTTAGTACACGTTCTATGTAGCAGGCATATTAACCCCCTGCAGTACCTTATAATGACTCCAAGCTTACACTAGACAAAAGTATGTTCTTTCTCTAGAAAGAACATTGATCGCCAGAGTTATTTTGACACTTTTACATTATATGCACTTTGTGATTTGCCTACTACACGTTCTTTGCAGCAGGCACATTAACTGTCTGTGCTACCTTGTAATGACTCCAAGCTTCCACTTGACAAAAATATGTTCTTTCTCCAGAAAGTCTCTCTAGTTTCTTTTGGGAGACCCTCAACAGCTATTTTCTATCATAAGTACATTATTACCCGGGTGTACTCATAGCTAATAGATTCATCATGGGGTCTCCTTCTTCCCCTAACCAAGGGGGCAGTTTCCACATAAGTCCAGGAAACTACTAGGGATCCGTGGACAAAAATACTAAAAAGTGCAGTGAAAGTGAGCTAGAAATGCTTCTTTCGCTCTGCTACAATTAAACTTTACTATGGCTGGGATAGGGTATGTTTAAAAACAAATAAAGTGATGGGAACAAATTACGTGTCCTTCACACATATCAGGTCAGGTCAACATGTTTCAGTCCACTCCTGCCCAAAAGGGTCATTGGCTTTCTTCAGGACCAAAGACTCAACGGATCCCAGAGTGCCCAGAAATGGGTTTTTCTTTCCTGGACTTCTCAGTCTAGTGCTATAACTTCACATGCTCCATACTTGTGGTGCCCAACTGCTCCTTATTAAGAGAATCACTTGCACCTTCTGTTTTTTACAGAGTCACATCTCTTGGTGTTTTACATCATTGTGTTAACGTCTGTGAATTCACTCCCACAGCAGCTTGTATGACCAGGTAGTTAACCTTCTGCGCTACCTTATGGTGAATCCAAGCTTCCACTAGACAAAAGTATGTTCTGTTTCCAGAAAGAACATTAATCACCAGAGCTATTTTAACATTTTTACATTAGATTCTCTCTAAACAGAAAAACGTCACAAATGGAAAAGGAAACCGTTGTAACAGTGATCTGAAGGGGCCGGGATTGGCTAGACATGGAATATATAGGCCTTTTTTTTAAATTACGTTGCATCAGTATTTAGTGCTTTAACATCTATATGCAGCAGCCGTGTTACTGCTTAGCGCTTTAAAGCTATTTTCTGCTTTAAAGATTATTTATTTTGGGCCTCCAGGAGTAATGAGTTATTTGTTTGAGCGCAATATTACAACTTTACAGAACTCTTTAACAAATACATTTGAAATGTGTACACTGCGGCCGCTTCTAAACCCTGTGCAGGCAGCCAACCCCAGCTCATGAGCTGTAGCTCCAGTCAGTAATGAAAACAGTCAGGTAAGGTGCTGAAATCCTGGTTTGCCATGTTTTTACTATGATACACTACTATTCAAGGGGGCATTCCAAGTGTAATATTGTAAAGTTCTAAGCCAGCCCTTGCAGTAGTATTCATACAGTTGTCCAGCTCCCGAGTTCAAAATGTGATTCGCTTATTTAGTTTATGTTTCTGCTTTGCATTCTGGGAATTGTAGTTTTATTTTTATAACATGAAACCATCCATTGGAGTAGTATTCATAGAGTTGTCCAGCTCCCTAGCCCGATGTGTGATTCGCGTATTTAGTTTATGTTTCTGATTTGCATTCTGGGGCTTGTAGTTTTATTTTTATAATGTGATACAAGCTGCAAATACAAAGCAGAAACCTGACTAGATGAACTACACAGGTTTGAGTCTGTGAAACTTGAGCTGTGTGTGTGTGTATTTGTAAAACTAACCTTGAGGAGTGCATACAATTGAATACACTGTAGATTGGGCAATATTTTATAACTAATATTTTGGTTCAAGACTAATTGGGGATCACTAATATCATGTGAGCGGGCTCTCCTCAAGCTTGTGAAAAATAATGGACATTTTGTTTGACTCCCCAGACTGCAGTAAAGGGACAGTGATCCAGTAAGGACGCATTCTTGGAGTACAATGTCGCCTGTACCAACTGCCAAGTAAATATGTTTTGCACCTGGGAATAGTTTGTGTTTTAAGGGCCTTGTTGAAAAAAATATTCCAGTAGGCCTACTAGCCCTTTAGTTATATACAGGGCCACTGGAATTATGTGTCAGAAAGGATAAAAATATTGGGCAGGGTTGACCAATTAATGTCTCAAAACGTCCAGTTATACATTTACAATGCTGATAGCTCCAACTCAGGTAAATTCAATACCGATTGCATTGCAAATGCTTGTTTACTTTTTCAATTGAAATATAGAAGTCAAGGCACTCACTAACCACAGTACCTTTGTGCTGTTGAAGCCCCGATAATCTCCCATTAAACGTATTGCAGTGATGCTGAGGGGTGCAGGTATTCTCCGTTTCAAATGAAAGTGTAGGTACTCTGTATCAGACAGTCCCGGCCTATTTAAAGTACTGCCCGTTCCCTGAGAAACTCCTGTGCAATTTGCACAGACCCAAGCAATCACAGAGACTGTGCTTCAGGTTTTGCCACGCAAATCTTTGAAAGCCGCCCAGTTTTCCTTTCTTACCACTAGGTGGCACTACTCTCAAAGACTTTGAAAGGATAGTCAGACGAAGAAGTGAATTAAAATAGTATTACATTCTCTTCTTTTCCATGCATTTTTTTTGTTTTTTTTCCATAGACCAGTGAAAAAAAGAGGAAGCACTGCCAAAGCCAATACGTCTGGCCTTGGCATGTGTGACAGTTTTTTTAAATTTTTTGTTTTTTTGTTTTTGCAAACATGATAAATTCAGAAATAAAGGCAAACATATACAAACTATAAAAAAAAAAAAATAGGAGGGGACCAGAGCCCAGGCACTACAGTCTTGCCACTGGAGTGCACTCTTTTTCGGGCTGCTCTGCAGATGCGATTAGGCAAAATGGCATCATTCAGTGCAAACCAGCCAAAGAATGAAATGCGTTGACCAACTACCCTATGCTGTGGTGGGTGGATGTAAAATGTGAATGACATCGGAACAGACAAACGGATGAAGAATGCTGACCCGAAGTCCCTGTATGATACATTTATGAATGTATTTTTATTATTAATGTTTGGTAAACGATGAGGCTGACAAAACAGCTAAAACTGCCTCTATGCCAGATGTAAAAATACCTCATGTAGAATACAGCTCTTCTGTTGATTTATAGGTGCAGTGTTTTGCTCAAGGCAAATGGTTCGCTGAAGAAGATGTGTGGGAGGGTGTTTCGTTTCAGCATAAGTTCATCCTTCTACCTTCAAGACCAGCAAAAATAAAAAATCAGAAATGGAATAACAGCCTGTATGTGTGACAACCTGTGAACCACTATCAGGCTAATACTGTATGCATTTTCATTACTGTTTGTTCATTCAGCAGGTTAAAAGTGAATACATTCATCCCACAACCCCTGGAAACTAAAAAGGGCACATAAAGCGCCATTGTTAATCAAACACCTACAGTGCACCTCTTCTTCCCACACTACAGTATGCAAGTCCTCTTTTCATTGCAGTCTTGCTACGTGCTCTCCATGTTGCATTATTTTGTTTATGCCTTCCCTTTAGAAAGATAGAAGTTACCTCCCTTTAAATATTTCATCATTATTTAGGTTCTAGTTATTTGTTACTTTACATTTCTCCTGCATTAGTTAGTTTTCTCTTTCGCCTTTCTTTTCTTTATTATTATTATTTTGGTGTCATGGCTTGGCCCGCGCGCTCTGCTTGCAGGGTTTTAGAATCACACCTGCTGCATGGGCAAGTGCAAGGGCGTCCTGATAATCAGTCTTCCATCTTTCACTGACATAGTGAGCTCTCATGGTTGTGGTGCCTGACTGCTCCTGCATCCGAGCCCACTGCATGTCTGAATTAGCTCCCCCTGCACTGTTTGCAACAGCAATGGAACATGTACTCAGGTAGGCCCACTTTTTTGGGAATTGTGACCAGTTACTGATCTTTTTATGTGTGGACATATTCCCTACCTCAACTAAGTGGGGGCAGTCTTGTATGGCTCGGAAATGTGGTTGTGTGCGAACACTAGCATTTTGACAGTGAAAGACAATACATTTATGAGACCTCTTTTGGGGACCCCCATTGAGTGCTCCATTGACTCCTATGTACCTGAATATGGCAATCAAGAAAATCGCACAGAAAGTAGAATGTAAACCATTGATTTACTGGCATCGTTTATGGACCTCGACCGCTTTAGAAGTATATCCAGAGGGTCTGAGTGATCTCATGTCTCCTGCTTGTCTTTGGAAAATTCCTGTGGGTAAGCTCTGTTAAATTACTACTGGGGAAATTGGGACTGGAAAGATTTTGGGCTTCCCCGGAAGAACTGAACTCACTCTCCATTGTAACTTTAAAACCATTGTACTGGGAATATGAGTCTGTCCAAACTGTTCGCAGCTTTAATGGACTGCTGACAATAGAGTTTAGCAGTTGTAACTGTTTTCTTTTTATGAGAGTGCTATTGATGAAATGACTCCTCCCCTTGCTCATAAATTGTTTATGCCATTCGATACAAATTCCTTCCTACACAACCCTTTTGTATCAAGTGGACCCAAAGAGTACCCGTGGGAGATGACTGTCCCGCTTGTGAAGGGGCATCTGAATCGATAATGCATATTCTGTTCTTTTCCAAAGCCTATGGATATCAAAGAGCAAAATGGACAGCACCTCTGCGTGGAAATTAGGTACAAGACCGCACATTGTGGCCTACAAGATTCTCAGCACCGACACCACTAGATCTGTGGTGCACTCTTTGTCGAGATTCCTTATGTCGGCATCGATTTGGAGAACCAAGTCTATTCAAGCTAGAGAGTATCTATTGACAGTATCTTTTATTTCACACGTGTCACAAATCCTCCTATTTTGCATTTGCTCCTAGGATCTTGGTGGATGGGTAAGTGGAGCCCGAATGACATATTTGCACTTTGTTGCTAATTTCATTATTGCTATTTTGCACATGCTCTTATGGCCTACAAGGATTGCTAGTCTGAATTTGTAGGAGGAATGTTTGACGTAATTGCATTTTACTGCTAATTTGCACAAGCCTATTTACATAGCCAAGAAGGGATTGGTGGGATGTTTTGAATGTGATTACTTTGACCCTATTGTATAATGTTCACATTTTTGCTGTTTGAAATTACGGGATTTCTATGTAGAATGATGCAGTGGTCCGAGCTCAAATGAAGGATATATGAAGAATCTGTACTTTAGTCCGAATGTATAGGATGAATGTTTAAAGAGCCCGCACCTTATTGCTGCTTTGCACAAGCCTGTGAATGGAGCGAACAGGGGATTAGAGGGATGTTTTGAACGTGATTAATTTGACCCTATAGGAAAATGTTCACATTTTTGCTGTTTTAAATTACATGATTTTATGTAACATGATGCAATGGTCCAAACTCATATGAAGGATATATGAAGAATCTGCACCTTACTGCTAATTGGTACAAGTCGATCTGTGTAGTAGAGTAGGGAATTAATGTGATGTTTTGTCTGTGATTAACCCGTCCTTACTGTACAATGTTATCATTCTCAATGTTTTAACTTATATGGTCCTTTATGTAAAATAATGTGATGGTCTTAATGTGTTTTTATGATCCTTGGCGATTTTCTCAGCTCACCAAAAAATCATTATTTAAAAAATACATGCATCTATGCAGAGATAAAGAATTTGTGCTAACACTTAAAAAATAGAACTAATTTCGCTGCTAGTGTCCTACACTAAGAGCCTGAATCAGATCTCGGCGGATGGAATACTCCATCACAGACATGATGGATATCCTGTCCGCCATATTACGATCTCCATTGGATATAATGGGATCGTATTGCGGTGGATGGGATATCTGTCATGTTTGTGATGGAGTATTCCCCTCCGCCAAGATCTAAATCATATGAGAAAAGGTACAGTCTTCCCTCATTCCCACAAACATCATTCAGAATCCTTGCCCAGTGATAGGTAAACATTTCCGAATCCCCAACCATCTCAGGACCGGTTTCAGGGTATCATTCTTCACCAGCCAGGCTAGCTTGATTCCACTGACACAGTGAGCACAAGACCCACATCTAGGCATACCCTTCCCACTTAGGGCAACAAAAGCAAAAAAGACAGACGATGGATGGAATGCTGAACAATGCAAACATTCACCCCCAGTCACAAAGATCTGGGTTTAATCCATCATCTTTTTTGCCCACCCCATCTTCCCAGTTTGGACTCAGCCATATGCAAATCAGTCTTGACCCTGTTCCTCATGGGAACAGCCCAGCACAAACTGCCAAGCCAGGTCCTCCCTGGTCCAGAATCAAGCAATCTGGGACCGGTTTCAGGATTTCATCCTTCATCAGCCAGGCTAGCTTGAATCCATTGGCACAGTGAGCACAAGACCAACATCTGGGCATACCCTTCATACTTAGGGCAACAAAAGCAAAAAGGACAGATGATGGACAGATTGCTGAACAATGCAAACGTTCATCCCCAGTCACAAACATCTGGGTTTAATCCATTGTTTTTTTGCCTACCACGCCACCCCAGTTTAGACCCAGCCATATGCAAATCAGTCGTGCCCCTGTTCCCCATAGGAACATTCCAGCCCGAACTGCAAACCCAGGTCCTCCCTGAACCAGAAACAATCATCCTGGGACCAGTTTCAGGGTATCACCCTTCATCACCCAGACTAGCTTGAATTCAGTGGAGCAGTGAGCAAGGCACCCACATCTGGGCATACCCTTCCCACTTAGGGCAACAAAAGCAAAAAGGTCAGGTGATGGACGGAATGCTGAACAATGCAAAGATTCACCACCAGTCACATAGATCTGGGTTTAATCCATTGTTTTTTTGCCCACCATGCCACCCCAGTTTTGAACCAGCCATATTCAAATCAGTCTTGACCATGCTCCCCATGGGAATAGTCCAGCCTGAACTGCCAGGGCAGGTCCTCCCTGGACCAGCAACAAGCGTTCTGGGACTAGTTTCAGGGTATCACCCTTTATCAGCCAGGCTAGCGCAGCCAGTGGCACAGTGAGCACGGACTCACCTCTGGGGATATCCTTCCCACTTAGGGCAACAAAAGCAAAAAGGAGAGATGATGGACAGAATGGTGAACAATACTAACATTCACCAACAGTCATGAAGATGGGTTTAATCCATCATTTTCTTGCCCACCACACCATCCCAGTTTGGACCCAGCCATATGCAAATTAGTCTAGACCCTGTTTACCATGTTAACAGTCCAGTCTGAACTGCCAGGCGAGGTCCTCCCTTTCCTGGGCCTGCTGTGTATCTGTGGGGTACAGGGTGAGAGGGCAGACCTGGCTGGCATTCCTTTCTGTTCTGCTTCCTTTGAAGCCCAGTTTGATTTACCCACCCCCCTTCCTGGCATGGAGTCTACAGCTGCTGCAGACCTCCCCCGATCAGATAACCTCTGCTAAGTGCAGGCCACTTATCACATCATCAAAGCAGCTGGCTAATCCTGTTAAGGCTGACCAATCAGGAGAGGCCAATAGCAGGTTGGATTTTGGATTACAGAAAAGAAAGTCATATAACGTATTTTTTGTATTGGCTATGATACATTCAACAGTGGCAAGTTGTTGGATTTATCATTACCAATCTTTTGTGTCCTTTCAGGACATAGTTAGCTCCTTCCTAGCAATACTTATGTTTATGTGAAATATTCCATATTATCCTATGGAGCTTAGGGCCAGATGTAGGAAACTGTTTGCGACTCGCAAACGGCAAAATTTGCCGTTTGCGAGTCGCAAAACGCAGTTTCCTATGCAGAAATGCATTTTGCGAGTCGGAACCGACTCGCAAAATGCATTTCCGACTCGCAAATAGGAAGGGGTGTTCCCTTCCTATTTGCGACTCGCAGTGGGATGCAATACCATTTGCGACCGCGTACGGGGTCGCAAATGGCATCGCAGTTACCATCCACTTCAAGTGGATGGTGACCCACTCGCAAATTGGAAGGGGTCCCCATGGGACCCCTTCCAGTTTGTGACTGGACCCACAAATATTTTTTCAGGGCAGGGAGTGGTCCAAGGGACCACTCCCTGCCCTGAAAAAATTCCGAAACTAAAGGTTTCGGTTTTTTTTTAAGTGCAGCTCGTTTTCCTGTAAGGAAAACGGGCTACACTTAAAAAAAAAAAACTGCTTTATTGTTCAAGCAGTCACGAACATGGAGGTCTGCTGACGACAGCAGGCCTCCATGTTAGCGAGTGCCTATACTCGCTATGGGGCCGCAATTTGCGACCCACCTCATGAATATTCATGAGGTGGGTCATTGCGACCCCATAGCGAGTCGCAGTCGGTGTCTGAGACACCGTACTGCATAGCAATTTGCGACTTGCAAATTGCGAGTCGCAGGGACTCGCAATTTGCAAGTCGCAAATTGCCGTTTTGCTACATCTGGCCCTTAGTATCTACATTGGGAAAACATGAAATGGACAATTTTTCCCTCACCAGGACATATAAAACATCTTATATAACGTCCCTGCTCATATCTACATGACACCCCACCCCTGGGGCACATAGGGGTGACTTATATATCAAAATAAGGTAGATCATCACTTTGAAAGTACCTTTAATTCCAAAGTCGAATTTGCACACATTTTATTTTTTAAAGGGTTGCATAGCTGCCTTTAAAATGACAAAACCAACAGATGATGGATGGAATGCAGAGCAAATCAAACATTCACCCCAGTCACAGATCTGGGTTTAATCCATCAGTGTTTTTTTGCCTGCCATGCTTTTCCATTTTGTACCCAGCCATATGCAAATCAGTCTTGACCCTGTTCCCCATGGGAGCAGTCCAGCCCAAACTGTCAGGCCAGGTCCTCCCTGGACCAGCAACAAGCATCCTGGGACCAGTTTCAGGGTATCACCCTTCATCAGCCAGGCTAGCTCGAATCTGGTGGCATAGTAAGCACGGACCCACATATGGGCATACCCTTTCCACTTAGGGTGACAATTGCGAAAACAACAGATGATGGACTTTTAGAAATGACAGCAGGCAACACAGCAGTGCACACTCCAGTGCAGTAAATCTACTGGGCCGCTAAATTCCCTGCCCTATTATATACTAGGAATTTATAGGTAGTTCAAATCTCCTTGCTCTATTATCTACTAGGGCCTTACTGGAGTCTGTAATTGCCAATTGTAAGTGTGCCACTTTACCATATACCTTTTATTCAGAGCACTGGCTGTGGACCTGGTTAGCAGAGCCCAGGGCACAGTCAGGGTCAGTTACCACCAGTATCACTCAGAATTATTGGGATGAACATGCTAAAAGATGACTTTCTCACACCTAGGTATCTAATGGAGTGCTCTGTGGGGCAAGAGTAAGTTAATATCCTTGATTTATCAAGGTTTATCTTGAAACCCGCTATCTTTTCAACAGATTCTAACTGCCGTACTAGTTGTATGAAGGAAGCGGTAGGACAAGACAATGTGTATTTAATTGGCAAAGAGGAATACCTTGAGTGCACTGGCCTGAAAGTGATTCATTTAATATCCCAGCCTGGTCATAAAGTACGTCTGCTAAGAGCAAGAAGAAATACGGAAAGAGGGCATCCCTGTCTGGTACCTCTAGTAAGCCCGCTAGGTTTTGAAAGTCCTCAATTTAAGCTTATTCTGGATGTGGGTAAATAATAACTTGCTATTAGCATTGCTATAAATCTCAGGCTGAGGTCTACTCCCCAGAGCAATTTGTGAGGCCAAAGCACCAGTCCATCCTGTTGAAAGACTTCTCTGCATCCAGAAAAAACAGTATTGGCAAGATTGCTTTTCTGTCTATATTTATGAGAAGGTCGACGATTCTCCTAACGTTATCATGGGACTGGGAACCCTGGATAAATCCTGGCCAATCAGGAAGAACAATATCTGGAAATTATTTTCTGTTCACTTTGCTAGGATTTTCAGAAACAACTTTGCACCCATGTTTAATAAAAGTGCAGTGATCCTATAGGATTGGCATCCAGGTTTGGATATGAGAGAAACTGCAACATTCCCCATTGTGTGTGTGTCACCACCCATTGTCTGCAAATGAGATAGAAAGCCCATCAACAATGGCGTTAAGAATTTACAAAAAGTGTATTAAAATCTTCCAGTGAACCTATCAGGGCCCAAGGTTTTACCTAGTTTCAGGGATGTTATGGTGGCTCTCACCTACTTGGTGATGATAGGAGACTCTAGCTCCTCTACCTGGCTCTGGTCGTACTTCTGTTTTCTTGAGGGAGAGCAACTGCATTTCTGGTTTGTGAGTAACATGGGCATTAGCCTTTCTGTTCATGGTTGTGGCCTTACAGAACATGGATAGTGTGTGGGTGAGGATCTATGTTCCCGCTCTGTAACTTTAAGTATTTTCTCCAGGTGCTGCCCCTTCCTGTTGCTGAGCGCTCATACTATCTTACATTACTGCTATATATGTGCCTCTTTTAAAGTGTTAAGATCTGGTGACAGGCCTGTGTTTGCATTCTATCTTGAAGTGTGGATGAATCTCAGCTTCCCGACATTGTTAGTGGAATATAATCGGGACGCGCGTGGGACAAAGAGTACGTTTTCATTGCAGCGTGTGAGTTCTAGAACGTAAATGCAGTGTCTAACAAACACCTTTGCACACTAAGCACATATTTACAATTTTGTGGGTGGGGGCACAGCCCCCTCTGAGATGTGTTTTATTCGTGCATATCGTGCAACACTGGATCAAAGCATGCCCCACGGCCCTTGTTTTACAAACTACTTTGATTCAGGAGTCTGACGTGCCTTTTGAAAACATTGAGCTCTGTATTTTGTTTGTAATAACCACACCTGTGGTTCAGTCAGGGTATCTAAACAGATACCTTGTATTGTAGCCCTCTACTGCCAACTTTATTTCACAGCCCAGATTGTTTTGCTCTGGGACGCTGGACCCTTCCTGACACTTGAAGGACATAGAAAATGCCATGCCGGAGCTTTATCAGCATTTGAAACTGTTCTCAAACGTCTTCTTAGAGATATTGCTCAAATGGAGCACGGATCAGACTTCATGTTCAGTGATAAATCATCAAGTTTCACTATCTGAAGAATGGGGCCCATCTTTTCATCCACCAATCCAGAAACTCGGGTTATTTAAAACAAATCAATTTTAAAAAACATTCACAGGAATGGTGGTCTGCTGCCCTTCGAGGCCACCATCCTTGTGAATATAGTTGATTGGAAAGTGTTGCAGTTTGCGACCTGTGCAATGAATATTAAATAGGCAGGCCATTCTGTGACTGCCATCCGATTTGGTATTTTGTGAACTGACCTATTACTATATAAGGTTTAGAAAATCAGATTCTGATTGAAAAAAAGTTGGGTTGCAAATTGCAACCACTTTTTGTAACCAGAATCTTTGTACATCTGGCCTTAGGTATTTTTACTGTTCCTAAGACGTCATATGAGTAAACATACCACTAGCCACAATAAGCCATGCCCTTGCATTCTAAATTAAATATGCAAAATCAAAGCTAAGGAGGGGGGGCGTATAGCTGCGATTCGCTATTAATTTTTCTTGTTTATTTTTGTGCCCTAAATTACATTCCTGGATTATACAGAGTGGCATTTTTAAATACTGATTTGTATTTTCCATGTTGGCACATTTTGGAGAGTATTCAACTGGATTCTGAGGGGGCACGTATGCAAAACATAACTCCATCACTACTCTTCGTGTGTTACCAGGGGAACATACAATCATATGGGGCAAGTGGAAAAGGCGCTTTGCCAATTATGTATGGGTATGTGTGACACACATTAGTGTGGAAACTCTCTTTAATATTGCATCATTTAGGTGCAGAGGGTCGGAAGTTGCTGGTAAATTTCCCAGCGCTCATTCTTGAAGAAAGAGTATTGAATGATTATGAAATGTACATTATGGGGGTAATATTTGCATTACTTACCATGAATTAGCAGTATTCTGAAACAATATAATTTTGCTTTAAGAGCTCAAGTAGATACTGAGTCAATGGAAGAATATGGAACCAGTTTGAGAAAGTTAGCATCATCGTGCAACTTTGAGGCTCCTTCTGAAGGTATCTGTGACCAATTTTAATTGAAGTGCAATAGTGATGAGGAGAGCTTTAGTTGAAAGATGAACATCCTCTCAATAGGGTCATAATTGTGGCAAAAAAGTAGAACATATATTGAAGTGTGTTTAGAAAATCAGGAACAACGTAGATACGAATGTTGGTCTTCCTGCTGAAAAGCGTGATTAAGTGTGTGTTTAGAAGCAGAGTTATCTGCAATAGATGGAAGCTTTGGATCTGACAAACAGCAAACAATTAAGGGCCCATGTTTTCATTGTGATATAATTTGGCATATGGTGAGTTCAAGAGAATGCCCATCTATGAATGTGATGTGCAATGGTTGTGAGAAATGGGTCATTTTTTAAAATGTTGCACTCAAAAACAAATGCAGTCCATTAGCCCTCTATGAATGACCTGGAATGGCTTCCTGGTCAGAGTGACTGACATCTTCAAATATCAGACATCTCTTAGGCGGTGTTGTGGATGGTGTCAGATAAATGCCAGTAACATACAAACCTATCCCTTGGCGATTACTAAAATGTAAAAAGAAGAGATACACCTGTAAACAGTGGTCCACAAGAAAAGTATTTTGCCCTTGAAGGAGCAGTTCGCTCATAAATGGCATACCTGGAACGTATGAGAGCCTATGCTGCTCTGAGGCTTTAAAGAGACTATACACAGTGATTTTTCATGACTAGTTATGGGAAACAAAAGATGCATTTGAATCTCAAGCAGCCTTAAGGCTACAGAAACAAATAAAGCACAAATGGTGATGCAGTAAACTGTGCAAGCATACGCTTATTCTATGAGAAGCTTTTGAGGGTCGAGCGCACAAGCTCTCCGTCCCTGTTGTTATCTCTCTTTGGGCTTTTAACCACGCCCATGTCACGCCTGTCACTTTCATTGGTTCGTGGGCTTGCCTTTTAAAATCCGCTTGATTTAATTAGTGAAAGTCATGCATTTGTCATGCCTTTTGTGGTGTTTAGCCCTCCTCAAGTGCACCAGCCAACTACTGAAAGCATACGAGGTTTCATGTTTTCAGCCTGATTTCTGCACTACTTTATGTTTTTATTATCCACACAGCACAATCGAGCGGGGTTTTACATAGTGTGATTGCACTTGTTTTTTTGTTTTTCAATATATGTGGCAAGAAAAATCCAGCTAGGAGTTTACAAAGCTAATAGCTCTAACTCAAGCAAATGCTAGACCTGTCGCATTGCAAATGCTTGTTTTACAATGCATTGTTTGTAAACGAACTGGTGACAACAGAGTTTTCCTGGTTTGCAACCTTATCACTGACTGAATTTTTTCTTGTCTTCACATCCCCTTTGTCCCTGGCATCTAGTTTCTTTGCCCACGCTTATGCTGTTTGTATGCCTGTTACTAATTTGGCTGCATTGGATGTTAGCAATGGCTGTAGTAATCCGTTTTGATCCCCTAACTCATAAGCAGTATCATGAGTCACTTATCATCACACTCGCAATATGTATCACCTTCTGAACATGAATCATGTTCTCAAAACATATCAGATGCTGAACAAGAATTATACTCTAAATACGTTTGCTACCAAGCATATGTATTGCAGTATCTTCCTGTGAATTCGTGTCATGCTTTGAATATGCATCAAACTCTCCATTGCATATAAACTATATACATATATATCATATTTTAATTTATATATCGGGCCGTCAAAATTAAGTCTACTGTCAAAAAGTAGCATGCTTCCAATTTATAACATATGCTGAAAACATATCATGCTGTGAATATGAATCATCCTCTAAATAGGTATCCTGCTCTGTATCGAGGGATGGCAAATGGAAAACCGAAAATGTACAGCCCATCCAGCCTTATCAGAGATCACACTGAGTAGAGGCTGGAGAATCCAGGCCCATGAGTGTGCTAATAACACTGTCCCACCATGCCCATAGTTGGTATTTCATGGAGGTTAATGTTTTTACGCCATCATATTCCCATATTTTCAACCTCACGAACTCTGTGCCACCCTTTCTATGAATCTAGAAACACAGACTTTCTTTCAGATTGACAACAAACCTTTTCTGCCCCAAGTGCACCATTCCCAGTCTCTTAGGACATAACTTTTTCCTCTTACACATTTTTGGGATTTGCCTCAGTTTTTAAGACTTCCTTGTTTACAATGGTTTCAATGCCAACACCTTCAAAAGATTTCAGTTGCAGCCTTACTTTTACGCGAAAAATGCAAATGTTTTAATTGCAGCTTTACTTCTGTTCTATGTAAAGTCCGCCAATGACTCATATGTACAGCAGCTCTATAGACAAATGTTACATGAGTGGCTAAAATAGAGCACTACCTCTAACGTGTCAATTACTGAGCAGCCTCCATGTGGTCTGATGTGATGTGATGGGTGGTAGAGTTTGCTTGGCCTCTGGTGTTATGTAAATTTGATGAATTATTGAGGCATATGGAATGATATCAGCATTTATATAATTCTTACTACCCAAGGCGAGGCATTCAAGCACTTTTCTATGAGTTTCATTCTATTAGAGTTTGTCATGCTGTTTATCACACAGTTGTCATACAGTCTGTGAGCTATTTATTGTGCGATCTGTTGTATTTTGATGGCTGTTATCGGAAACCATGTGGACTTCAGGCATACTTTCATGCAACATGTCCTGAAGGTTATGGATCTGAATCAATCATGCAGTTATTCAAGTGATAGGTCATGTTGCACATAGTTCCTGTTGCACATTTCCCCTCATCATGCAGTACGCTCTTGAAAATTCACAAGCTTTATTGTGTGTAATAATTAACAAACTACCCAGAGAGTTGCGGAACATTTGTATTGCCCTGCAGTACTGTCGAGGGTTTATCTCCACATGGGATACCATTATTTAATGTAATCCATTTGGTTCTACTACTGATTCAGACTATTTCAGCCACGTCGGTTGCTGTTCATTCAGTGGCTCTTTATGGAAGCTTGAGCTTCAGATGATGCGGTGGCAAATTTCTCGTTCTGGCAGATTGCATTTAATTATTGACAAAATGCTGGCTTTAGCATACTGGAGGTAATTTTCAATATAAAGAGGATGTTCAAAGGCACGTTTAAAAAAACAGCAAATGTGGGGTAAGCGTCCTCCTCCTGCCATGGTCCTCCTGTTTGGTGGCTGTGGACAGGCAGTGTTCATAGCAGTGCTTAATTTGTGCTTCCTGTTTCCGGTGCTGAGCACCTGCACTTATTTTTGAGGGCCGGGGCTTATTCTTCTGCCTCAAGCATTTGCTGCGAGCAAAAGACGCATATGGGAAAGACGAAAGAAGAGAAAAACGGAAAAGTGTCACAAAGTTAGAAAGTAGAACGCTGCAAGAGTGAGCTGAAGAGGCATGGAGTGGCTCTAAATGGATTGAAGGGGCCCGAGATGGCTTCAGGATTACGCCGCCTCCGTATTCCATGTTCACACATTTAATTGCAGCAGCCATGTGTTTAAGAGGAGGGCATTGGGCACCGGCACCTTTTTATTTACAAATTAAGTACTGGTTCATAGAAATGTGAACGTTGTGTTTTCATGAGCACTGCTAAATACAAATAAATAGTAGTGTGCACAGAGGCTAGGGGTGTTGTGTGGCAGTTCACGGGTGGCAGGGCACTTCCCAGTCTCTCTGCTTGACGAGCCATCAGTGATAAGGTCCATCTCAGAACCTATTTCTTTTAAGAAAGTTGAATTGGGAATGATGCTTTAAATGCAATATTTGACCCGATTTTTTCAAACTTTCCTCAGATGGGAAGAATCCCCTTCAACCTTCCGAGATGAAGTGAGGTTTGCTTTATTTACTAACTTACTGGTTTTACTGACAAGAATTACACCCCACCACTTTCAGAGGTTACCAGCTGTCACTGCCTGGAAACATCTGGAACGTCTGCTGAAACTGCTATTAGGCCACAGCAATGGTAGACTCACTGCACAGGACACATGTGCTGACCCCATCACGTATTTGCCCTGGACAAACTAGATACGTTCAAACGAAGACATCTGGAGATGATTTAAGGTTCAAAGAAATCACAGGTTTGAGTTACAAAGATCCAGGTTCGAGATCGCATCCACATTTCCAATTATTTGCAAAGCTGTACCCAGATTCCATTTCCTATGTTCAGAAAGGAGCGCCAGTGAGGGAGATGCACTGAATGATGGATCAGAGGCGTTGTACTGACAAGTCATTTTTCAGGAGTAGGTGGCGCTATTTTTGTTGGAAGGGAAGTGATAATTTGTTTTCAGTCTGATTCTACAGTTCCCAAATTGGCTGTCAGGCATAGCTCAACTATTAAAACGGTGACTGCTTGAATTCTGTATTAAAAGAAGGAGCGGGCTGGGAACTTGATTACAATGTATGCTTGACATTGATTTTAACTGGCCACAGTTCATGTCGTGTGCCATGGTGAGGTCTTCTGTGTCAGGCACAAATATCTCATCAAGTCATGTTTTTTCTTTACATGTTCGAACACATCTAATGTTAACGTAAAAAAACACAAAAGTGCAATTACAAGAATATGAACTATAAAAGCAGAGCTAGATAGGGCCTTACCTGAAATGAATTGAGAGACATGCAATAATAGGTCAGTTACAGTGCTCTGTGTGATTCCCCAGCCAGTACTGCCAGATTAGTAACATCACTTTTGATACCTGTAGTTTCAAGCCTGTACCTCCACTGGGATCGGAGAATCTTAAAGTCCCAGAATGTTTGTGAGCCCTTAGATATCGCCTTTGTAAACTAAATACATTTTTAGCCATCACAAATATGATTCATAATTCTAATAATTGTGAGTTGGGTGGTGCAGGGTCGTAAGGTAGAATTACTAATTCTGGTCACTACTTCCTTCCCTGCGCTATCCAATTGCAAGTTATTCCCCCCCAAACAGGGAATATCAGGCCTGCCTGTTTTTATCGACTAAAATCTGCATGCACGTCCTATTGTGTGTAGAATAATTGCCTTTCTCCCGCTCCCATTCGCCACGTGCTTTCAGCATGGATCGTGGTATGGTTGCTATGGGTCAAGGAGTGGTGGGCAGGGAGGGGCGTTCGGGGCAAGGGAGCTGGGTACCAGGCAGGATGGAGTCTGCCTTGCTCCCCTGTTGTGAAGAGAGAGTAGTGGCCAGTAGCTTCGGTGCTTTCCAGCTGATTCCTCTGCCAGCCCTTCACTCAGTTTTACTGGCTGACTTTTCTGGCAAGTAACATCAGCCCCACTGCACCTGCAATCAGGGTACTCCCTGTGCTTTATTTGTAAAACAATTGGTGCCAGAGCCCCTCTCTGGTCATTGCAGCTTATACCACTCACTGCCCAGTAATGCTTGCAATGCACGTACCAACACAATTACTATCACACTACTACAAGTGTGACAATTTAGATTATTCCAGGCCACCCTAACCTATAAAAATGGCGTGGATGGCTAATATTAACAATGTTTACCATGTATTGAATTCAGGGGAGGCTTCTACTTTAAAGTGCAGGAGTGCCGCCCCACTTTAATTCCCCCAGAAATTTCCCGGAGACGAAAAATTAAATGGTTATTAAATTAATTAATTACCATTTTATTTTTCATCAACCCTTTTTAAATTGTGTCAGGATGGGGCGGGGCCTGGTGAGTGGCAGCAGTGGAGAGATGCTTACCTGTACTCTAGTTTATAGTGCGCATGTCACTTTAGCTGGCCATCTTGCGACAGCCAGAAGGACATGCACACTATAAACCTCTCAACACAGCTTTCTTAGACAGTTGGTTTGAGAGCCTGCACAAGCCTCCAGTGTCCTCGAGAGCGCCAAGAGAGGCTGCTCCCTCCAATCCTGGTGCTGCACTCATGCTGGTTAACCGCTTCCCTGCCGTGGACGTAATGGTTATGTCGGTGGGTGCGGTGCTGAGGCGCCACGGACGTAACCATTACGTCCTGGTACCGGTCCTCAGGGGAAGCGCATGAGGAGGGGGTCGGCAGAGGCATGAAAGGAAAGGAAAGGCCTTTCCTTTCCTTTCTTTTCATGTCTCTGCAAGCATTTCAGCTGCCCGATCGCATCAGAAATGCCCACTAGACACCAGGGTTTTTTTTTTTTTTTTTACTGACACATAAGGGTAGCGGAACCTTGGGCAAGGGCTGCTCCCCAGGGGGCCAAAAATTGTTTAGGCCATTTGCCTAATATAATTAGGCCGATCTGCCCCTGGGGGGGGGGCAGAAAACCCCTAGACACCAGGGATAATTATTATTATTTTTTATATGTGGGGAGTGACCCCTTAGGCAAGGGTCGCTCCCGAGGGGGGGGAATTATTTTTAGGCCATTTCTGCCCCTCCGGGGGCAGAAACCACTAGACATCAGGGAATTTTTTTTAAATATAGAATTACACATAAGGGGAGCGGCTCCTTGGGTAAGGGCCGCTCCCCAGGGGGCGGGGGAATTATTTTTAGCCCATTGCTGCCCCCAGGGGGGACAGAAACCTCTAGACACCAGGGATATATATATTTTTTAAATTTTCTTTATGTTTTTATGTATGGGAGTGACCCGTTATGCAAGGGTCTCTCCCCTGGGGGGCAAATTGTATTTAGGCCATTTCTGCCCCACTTGGGGGCAGATCAGCCTATTTTTATTAGGCTAATCAAACAACTAGACACCGAGGATTTTTTTTTTAATACTTGCGTAGAAGGGGAGCGGCCTCTTGGTCAAGGGCCGCTCTCCAGGGGGGCAAAATATTTTTAGGCCTTTTCTGCCCCCCCCGGGGGCAGATCGGCCTATTATAATTAGGCCGATCTGCCCCCGGCGGGGCAGAAACCCCTAGACACCAGGGATATATTTTTGTTTATGTTTACTTTTGTTTTTTATATATGGGGAGCGACCCCTTAGGCAAGGGCCCTCCCCTGGGGGGAAATTTTATTTAAGCCATTTCTGTCCCCCCTTGGGGAAGATTGGTCTATTCAGGATTTTTATTTTTTTGCGTCAATTCCACGCAAGGGGAGCAACCCCTTAGGAAAGGGTCGCTCCCGTGCAGGGGCAAAATTATTTTAGGCCATTTCTGTTCCCCTTGGGGGCAGATCGGCCTATTTCTATTAGGCCGATCTGCCCCCGGGGGTGGCATAAACCACTTAGCCACCAGGGATTGATGTGTGTGTATGTATGTGTTTTGTTTGGGGGGCAGCCCCTTGGGCAAGGGTCGCTCCCCCTGGGGGAAGTGCTTAATTTGTGCTTGTTGTTTCCGGTGCTGAGCACTGGCACTTACTTTTGAGGGCCAGGGCTAATTGTTCTGCCTCAAGCATTTGCTGCGAGCAAAAGACACATACGGGAAAGACGGAGGAAGGGAAAAACGAAAAAGTATCACAAAGGAAGAAAGTAGTAAGCTTCTGGAGTGAGCTGAAGGGGCCGGAAGTGGCTTATAGGGATTGAAGAGGCCAGAGTTGGCTTCAGGATTACCCTGCCTCAGTATTCCGTGTTCACACATTTAATTGCAGCACCCTCGGGTTTAAGAGGAGGGCTTTGGGAACCAGCACCTTTTTATTTACAAATTAAGCACTGCCTAGGGGCACATTACTGTTGGGCATATCATTGGCCTATTTTTGCAAGGCCCATCTGCCCCCAAGGGAGGCAGAAATCCCACCAGAGACCAGGGAAGATTTTTTAAATCAAAATAAGAAGGTGGGGGTATGGCCATACCCCCACCCCAAATAAATGGAGTGAAAGTTGTTTTGCCCACCAGTAGGCAGATGGGGCAATTACCCCCATCTACTAGATGCCAGAGAATAAAAAAAATTAAAAGAAATTGTGGAGTGGTGGCTACCAACCAGTATGGGCCTGGTTATGCCCTCACCCCAACTGAAGGGGGTAAACAGTCTTTCAGCTCTCCCCCCACACACTAAAACAACTTATCGCATGGCAAGCAAGGGAACTTTTGATTATTTCGGGTTTTGGTTTGACATTTGGGCCATGAGAGCTTGGCTAATTCTCAAAATCGTCCCACTTGGAATGGTAAGGGCTGCACTTCTTGGACTTTGGGATGCTGCCATGTAGAAAAATCCACAAGACCTAGACACATCTGAAAACTAAACATCTGGGTGATTCCAGGGTGGTGTGCTTCACATGCACCCCGCACAATTTTCTTACCCACAACGCCCTGCAAACCTCCAACTTAGCTGGAAATCACACATTTTTCCCACATTTTTGTGATGGAACGTTCCGGAATCTGCAGAAATCCACAAAATTCCTACCACCCAGTATTGTCTCATCTATACCGATAAAAATTCTGCTGCACTTGTCAGCCTATAAATGTTTTTTTTTCAAACTGCCCTTTTGGGCCCGCTTTGGTTCCCCTCAATCTCGACATGTTTTTTGGCTCTTCCCTGTCACAGGCACTTGGCCCACCTACACAAATGAGGTATCATTTTTACCGGGAGACTGAGGGGAATGTTGAGTGGTAAGACATTTGTCCCAGTGTGGTCAGAAATGTGGGAATATTTTGATTTTTTTAGCTAAATTTGAGGTTTGCTGAGGATTCTTGGTAAGAAAGCATTGGGGGATCCACGCAAGTCACACCTCCCTGGACTCCCTCGGTGTCTAGTTTTCAGAAATGTCTGGGTTTGGTAGTTTTCCCTAAATGGCTGCTGAGCCCTGGACCAAAAAAGCAGGTGCCCCGACCCCACAAAAACAGGTAGTTTTGTATTTGATCATTTTGATGTGTCCAGATAGTGTTTTGGGGCATTTCCTTTCGCGGGCGCTAGACCTACCCACACAAGTGAGGTACCATTTTTATTGGGAGACTTGGGGGGAACGCTGGGTGGAAGGAAATTTGTGGCTCCTCTCAGATTCCAGAACTTTCTGTCACCGAAATGAGAGGAAAGAGTGTTTCTTTGGCCAAATTTTGAGGTTTGCAAAGGATTCTGGGTAACAGAACCTGGTGAGAGCCTCACAAGTCACCCCATCTTGGATTCCCCTACTTGTCTACTTATAAAAAATGTGCAGGTTTGGTAGATTTCCCTAGGTGCCGGCTGAGCTAGAGGCCAAAACCTACAGCTAGGCACTTTGCAAAAAACACGTCAGAGTTCAATGTAAAAATGTGATGTGTCCATGTTGCGTTTCCCTTCGCGATCATTAGGCCTACCCCGCAAGTGAGGTACCATTTTTATCGGGAGACTTGGGGGAACACAGAATAGCAAAACAAGTGTTATTGCCACTTGTCTTTCTCTACATTTTTTCCTTCCAAATGTAAGACAGTGTGTAAAAAAGACTTCTATTTGAGAAATGCCCTGTAATTCACATGCTAGTATGGGCACCCCGGAATTCAGAGATGTGCAAATAACCACTGCTTCTCAACACCTTATCTTGTGACCATTTTGGAAATACAAAGATTTTCTTGATACCTATTTTTCACTGTTTTATTTTTCAACAAATGAATTGCTGATACCGGGTATAGAATGAAAACCCATCGCAAGGTGCAGTTCATTTATTGCCTTTGGGTACCTAGGGTTCTTAATGAACCTACAAGCCCTATATATCCTCTCAACCAGAAGAGTCCAGCAGATGTAACCGTATATTGCTTTAAAAAATCTGACATAGCAGGAAAAAGTTACAGAGTAAAACGTAGAGAAAAATGGCTGTTTTTTTCACCTCAATTTCAATATTTTTTATTTCAGCTGTTATTTTCTGTACGAAACCCTCGTAGGATCTACACAAATTACTCCTTGGTGAATTAAGAATTTTGTCTACTTTTCAGAAATGTTTAGCTTTCCGGGATCCAGCATTGGTTTCACACCCATTTCTGTCACTAACTGGAAGGAGATCTCTGCTTCAGGGTCTGCCACTCTAACCATTGTGCCACACTTCTCCACTCCACAAAAAATGGGGTTTTCTTATTCAAGTCTGCTTGTTCCTGAAAGCTGGAAAGATGCTGATTTTAGCACTGCAAACCCTTTGATGCCATTTTCAGGGAAAAAACACAAGCCTTCTTCTGCAGCCTTTTTTCCCCATTTTGTTTAAAAAAACGAAAATGTTGCCGTATTTTGGCTAATTTTTTGTTCTCCTTCGGGGAACCCACAAAGTCTGTGTACCTCTAGAATCCCTAGTATGTTGGAAAAAAAGGAAGCAAATTTGGCGTGGGTAGCTTATGTGTACAAAAAGTTATGAGGGCCTAAACATGAACTGCCCCAAACAGCCAAAAAATGGCTTGGCAACAGAGGGGGAAAAGGCCTGGCAGCAAAGGGGTTAAAAGCATGACGGCAGCACAAGGACTGGTTAAGTGAGTTAGCTGGGGCCCTGGACGTGACGTCAGGAGAAGAAGGGGATCGGAGCGAAAAGGAAGTATTGGCAGAATGCATGGTGAGTACATTTTTTATCATAATATATGTATTCAATTTCATGTCTGCATTTAAAAAAAAATGTTTTTACTCATTTGCCTGCCCTTCCAATTGACGTACTTGCCAGTCGCTAATGATTGATTTATTAAACACTGTTGATATGCTCTGCTCAAAACAGACAGATTGTACTATTGTGTGGTGGACTGTCAAAAGTGCTGGTGCTGAGAATAAAGTGCAGGTGGCAAGCATCAGCAACACAAGAATTATCATGATCCAGGGGCCCAGTATCCCATAACCTGGCTCTAAGAAGAAAATTATAATTCTCTTTCACCATTTTCAAACAATGACCCTAAATAGGTACAGCAGAAATGTTTTTCATGAACAGTCTTGTCCTCTCATCCATAACTCTTCTGGAAAATGGTGCATTTTTACACTGCCCTACTCTTACACTAATGAAAAAAAAGTTTTCTTTTCATGAAAAATGATTTTCCATGAACAAATGTATGTCCCTCCTCGCCCCCCCTCCTAATGTGGCAAAGTGAGAATACTGTTTCCTTTTTCTGAAGGCTACATCAGTAGAACTCCTGCCCCTTGAATCTCTCCCTGGTACAATCAAATTGCTCCCATAAAGTCACTCCCCATTGCTTCAGAGATTTGTCAGACAGATGACAAACCCACAAACCCAAAAGAAAATAAAGATTTGGCCATGACCTTTTGTTTACATGAATCATTCTCTGAATATATATACTTCTTTCAATATATGTCCCACACTAGAATGATAAGTACTGCCAAAGCCAAATAGGTCTCACCTTTGCGACCTATTGGCTTTGCAAAAAAAGTTTTTGCTATGCTATCCCTCATTGGCAAGATGCTATGCTGCATGGGCAATAGAAAAAAAAAGCAGAAAATGCACGACGATTCAGCTGTCATTTTGTAGGAATGCACATGCCTGATGACACGTACAGCGCATGCCTCTTTATACACGTGCTCCTACAATATGACATGGAGTGCCATTTTTTAATCAACCCAAGATGGATTAGTATATAAAAAAAATGAAAAAGGAGAAGCACAAAAGGGCTATTTTGTAAGTCAGAGGAGCCGCTAGCAATTTCCTGCCAGGTCCTTCCAAAAACAAAAAAAATACGTTTTAAAAAGCTGTGGGCATGGGGTTAAGGGAGAAGCAGATAGAGGGGAAACCAACTGAGAGTGGAGGTGGAAAGCAGCACATGAGGGAGAGAGAGAGAGCAACATGGGGAAGGGAGAAGCACACGAGTGAGAAAGCAACACAGAACGTGCAGGAGGCAGGAAGCTTGACAAGGGGCTAAGCACCCAAGAAACAGCTTGCAACATGATTGAGGCAGCGACATGTAGCATAGGAAGCACATATTCGGCGGGGGTAGAAACACAATAGGGAGAGAGCAGGCAAACACCTGCTTTCTCATTGAGTGCTTAACCTTTTAGCTGCTGTGCCTTCCCCCTCCCCCCAGTACTGAGCCCTTTTTTGGCTATTAGGGGTGGTTCGCGCTTAGGCCTTCATAACGTTTTGTCCACATAAGCTATCGACGCCAAATTTGCGTCCTTTTTTTCCAACATCCTAGGGATTCTAATGGTACCCAGAGTTTGTGGTTTCCCCTGGAGGAGACCAAGAAATTACCCAAAATACAGTGAAAATGTCGTTTTTTTCAAAAAAATGGGAAAAAAGGGCTGCCGAAAAAGGCATGTGGTTTTCTTCCCTGAAAATGGCATCAACAAAGGGTTTCTGGTGCTAAAATCACCATCTTCCCACCTTTCAGGAACGGGCAGACTTAAATCAGAAAACCCCATTTTTCAACACAAATTTGGCATTTTACTGGGACATACCCCATTTTCACTATTTTTGGTGCTTTCAGCCTCCTTCCAGTTAGTGACAGGAATTGGTGTGAAACCAATGCTGGATCCCAGAAAGCTAAACATTTCTGAAAAGTAGACAAAATTCTGAATTCAGCAAGGGGTCATTTGTGTAGATCCTACAAGGTTTTCCTACAGCTGAAATAAAAAAATATTGAAATTGAGCTGAAAACAACAGCCATTTTTCTTTATGTTTTACTCTGTAACTTTTTCCTGCGATGTCAGATTTTTGAAAGCAGTATACCGTTACGTCTGCTGGACTCTTCTGGTTACGGGGATATATAGGGCTTGTAGGTTCATCAAGAACCCTAGGTATCCAGAGCCAATAAATGAGCTGCACCCTGCAGTTGGTTTTCATTCTATACTGGGTATACAGCAATTAATTTGCTGAAATATGAAGAGTGAAAAATAGGTATCAGGAAAACCTTTGCATTTCCAAAATGGGCTCAAGATAAGGTTTTGAGGAGCAGTGGTTATTTGCACATCTCTGAATGCCGGGGTGCCCATACTAGCATATGAATTGCAGGGCATTTCTCAAATAGGCGTCTTTTTTACACACTCTCTTATATTTGGAAGGAAAAAATGTAAAGAAAGATAAGGGGCAATAACACTTGTTTTGCTACTCTATGTTCCCCCAAGGTCTCCCGGTAAAAATGATACCTCACTTGTGTGGGTAGGCCTAGCGCCCGCGACAGGAAATGCCCCAAAACACAACGTGGATACATCCCATTTTCTGATAGAAAACAGAGCTGTTTTTTGCAAAGTGCCTACTTGTAGATTTTGGCCTCTAGCTCAGCCGGCACCTAGGGAAACCTACCAAACCTGTGCATTTTTGAAAACTAGAGGCCTAGGGGAATCCAAGATGGGGTGACTTGTGGGGCTCTGACCACGTTCTGTTACCCAGAATCCTTTGCAAACCTCAAAATGTACCTACAAAAACACGTTTTCCTCACATTTCGGTGACAGAAAGTTCTGGAATCGGAGAGGAGCCACAAATTTCCTTCCACCCAGCGTTCCCTGAAGTCTCCCGGTAAAAATGATACCTCACTTGTGTGGGTAGGCCTAGCGCCCGCGACAGGAAATGCCCCAAAACACAACGTGGACACATCCCATTTTTTGACAGAAAACAGAGCTGTTTTTTGCAAAGTGCCTACCTGTAGATTTTGGCCTCTAGCTCAGCCGGCACCTAGGGAAACCTACCAAACCTGTGCATTTTTGAAAACTAGAGACCTAGGGGAATCCAAGATGGGGTGACTTGTGGGGCTCTGACCAGGTTCTGTTACCCAGAATCCTTTGCAAACCTCAAAATGTGGCTAAAAAAACACGTTTTCCTCACATTTCGGTGACAGAAAGTTCTGGAATCTGAGAGGAGCCACACATTTCCTTCCACCCAGCGTTCCCCGAAGTCTCCCGATAAAAATGATACCTCACTTGTGTGGGTAGGCCTAGCGTCTGCGACAGGAAATGCCCCAAAACACAACGTGGACACATCCCATTTTTTGACAGAAAACAGAGCTGTTTTTTGCAAAGTGCCTACCTGTAGATTTTGGCCTCTAGCTCATCCGGCACCTAGGGAAACGTACCAAACCTGTGCATTTTCGAAAACTAGAGACCTAGGAGAATCTAAGATGGTGTGACTTGTGGGGCTCTGACCAGGTTCTGTTACCCAGAATCCTTTGCAAACCTCAAAATGTGGCTAAAAAAACACATTTTCCTCACATTTCGGTGACAGAAAGTTCTGGAATCTGAGAGGAGCCACAAATTTCCTTCCACCCAGCGTTCCCCCAAGTCTCCCGATAAAAATGATACCTCACTTGTGTGGGTAGGCCTAGCACCCGCGACAGGAAATGCCCCAAAACACAACGTGGACACATCCCATTTTTTGACAGAAAACAGAGCTGTTTTTTGCAAAGTGCCTACCTGTAGATTTTGGCCTCTAGCTCAGCCGGCACCTAGAGAAACCTACCAAACCTGTGCATTTTTTAAAACTAGAGACCTAGGGGAATCCAAGATGGGGTGTCTTGTGGGGCTCTGACCAGGTTCTGTTACCCAGAATCCTTTGCAAACCTCAAAATGTGGCTAAATAAACACATTTTCCTCACATTTCAGTGACAGAAAGTTCTGGAATCTGAGAGGAGCCACAAATTTCCTTCCACCCAGCGTTCCCCCAAGTCTCCCGATAAAAATGATACCTCACTTGTGTGGGTAGGCCTAGCGCCCGCGACAGGAAATGCCCCAAAACACAACGTGGACACATCCCATTTTTTGACAGAAAACAGAGCTGTTTTTTGCAAAGTGCCTACCTGTAGATTTTGGCCTCTAGCTCAGCCGGCACTTAGGGAAACCTACCAAACCTGTGCATTTTTTAAAACTAGAGGCCTAGGGGAATCCAAGATGGGGTGACTTGTGGGGCTCTGACCACGTTCTGTTACCCAGAATCCTTTGCAAACCTCAAAATGTACCTACAAAAACACGTTTTCCTCACATTTCGGTGACAGAAAGTTCTGGAATCTGAGAGGAGCCACAAATTTCCTTCCACCCAGCGTTCCCCGAAGTCTCCCGGTAAAAATGATACCTCACTTGTGTGGGTAGGCCTAGCGCCCGCGACAGGAAATGCCCCAAAACACAACGTGGACACATACCATTTTTTGACAGAAAACAGAGCTGTTTTTTGCAAAGTGCCTACCTGTAGATTTTGGCCTCTAGCTCAGCCGGCACCTAGGGAAACCCACCAAACCTGTGCATTTTTGAAAACTAGAGACCTAGGGGAATCCAAGATGGGGTGACTTGTGGGGCTCTGACCAGGTTCTGTTACCCAGAATCCTTTGCAAACCTCAAAATGTGGCTAAAAAAACACGTTTTCCTCACATTTCGGTGACAGAAAGTTCTGGAATCTGAGAGGAGCCACACATTTCCTTCCACCCAGCGTTCCCCGAAGTCTCCCGGTAAAAATGATACCTCACTTGTGTGGGTAGGCCTAGCGCCCGCGACAGGAAATGCCCCAAAACACAACGTGGACACATCCCATTTTTTGACAGAAAACAGAGCTGTTTTTTGCAAAGTGCCTACCTGTAGATTTTGGCCTCTAGCTCAGCCGGCACCTAGGGAAACCTACCAAACCTGTGCATTTTTGAAAACTAGAGACCTAGGGGAATCCAAGATGGGGTGACTTGTGGGGCTCTGACCAGGTTCTGTTACCCAGAATCCTTTGCAAACCTCAAAATGTGGCTAAAAAAACACGTTTTCCTCACATTTCGGTGACAGAAAGTTCTGGAATCTGAGAGGAGCCACACATTTCCTTCCACCCAGCGTTCCCCGAAGTCTCCCGATAAAAATTATACCTCACTTGTGTGGGTAGGCCTAGCGTCTGCGACAGGAAATGCCCCAAAACACAACGTGGACACATCCCATTTTTTGACAGAAAACAGAGCTGTTTTTTGCAAAGTGCCTACCTGTAGATTTTGGCCTCTAGCTCATCCGGCACCTAGGGAAACGTACGAAACCTGTGCATTTTCGAAAACTAGAGACCTAGGAGAATCTAAGATGGTGTGACTTGTGGGGCTCTGACCAGGTTCTGTTACCCAGAATCCTTTGCAAACCTCAAAATGTGGCTAAAAAAACACATTTTCCTCACATTTCGGTGACAGAAAGTTCTGGAATCTGAGAGGAGCCACAAATTTCCTTCCACCCAGCGTTCCCCCAAGTCTCCCGATAAAAATGATACCTCACTTGTGTGGGTAGGCCTAGCACCCGCGACAGGAAATGCCCCAAAACACAACGTGGACACATCCCATTTTTTGACAGAAAACAGAGCTGTTTTTTGCAAAGTGCCTACCTGTAGATTTTGGCCTCTAGCTCAGCCGGCACCTTGAGAAACCTACCAAACCTGTGCATTTTTTAAAACTAGAGACCTAGGGGAATCCAAGATGGGGTGACTTGTGGGGCTCTGACCAGGTTCTGTTACCCAGAATCCTTTGCAAACCTCAAAATGTGGCTAAATAAACACGTTTTCCTCACATTTCAGTGACAGAAAGTTCTGGAATCTGGGAGGAGCCACAAATTTCCTTCCACCCAGCGTTCCCCGAAGTCTCCCGGTAAAAATGATACCTCACTTGTGTGGGTAGGCCTAGCGCCCGCGACAGGAAATGCCCCAAAACACAACGTGGACACATACCATTTTTTGACAGAAAACAGAGCTGTTTTTTGCAAAGTGCCTACCTGTAGATTTTGGCTTCTAGCTCAGCCGGCACCTAGGGAAACCTACCAAACCTGTGCATTTTTGAAAACTAGAGACCTAGGGGAATCCAAGATGGGGTGACTTGTGGGGCTCTGACCAGGTTCTGTTACCCAGAATCCTTTGCAAACCTCAAAATGTGGCTAAAAAAACACGTTTTCCTCACATTTCGGTGACAGAAAGTTCTGGAATCTGAGAGGAGCCACACATTTCCTTCCACCCAGCGTTCCCCGAAGTCTCCCGATAAAAATGATACCTCACTTGTGTGGGTAGGTCTAGCGTCTGCGACAGGAAATGCCCCAAAACACAACGTGGACACATCCCATTTTTTGACAGAAAACAGAGCTGTTTTTTGCAAAGTGCCTACCTGTAGATTTTGGCCTCTAGCTCAGCCGGCACCTAGGGAAACCTACCAAACCTGTGCATTTTTGAAAACTAGAGACCTAGGGGAATCCAAGATGGGGTGACTTGTGGGGCTCTGACCAGGTTCTGTTACCCAGAATCCTTTGCAAACCTCAAAATGTGGCTAAAAAAACACGTTTTCCTCACATTTCGGTGACAGAAAGTTCTGGAATCTGAGAGGAGCCACACATTTCCTTCCACCCAGCGTTCCCCGAAGTCTCCCGATAAAAATGATACCTCACTTGTGTGGGTAGGCCTAGCGTCTGCGACAGGAAATGCCCCAAAACACAACGTGGACACATCCCATTTTTTGACAGAAAACAGAGCTGTTTTTTGCAAAGTGCCTACCTGTAGATTTTGGCCTCTAGCTCATCCGGCACCTAGGGAAACGTACGAAACCTGTGCATTTTCGAAAACTAGAGACCTAGGAGAATCTAAGATGGTGTGACTTGTGGGGCTCTGACCAGGTTCTGTTACCCAGAATCCTTTGCAAACCTCAAAATGTGGCTAAAAAAACACATTTTCCTCACATTTCGGTGACAGAAAGTTCTGGAATCTGAGAGGAGCCACAAATTTCCTTCCACCCAGCGTTCCCCCAAGTCTCCCGATAAAAATGATACCTCACTTGTGTGGGTAGGCCTAGCACCCGCGACAGGAAATGCCCCAAAACACAACGTGGACACATCCCATTTTTTGACAGAAAACAGAGCTGTTTTTTGCAAAGTGCCTACCTGTAGATTTTGGCCTCTAGCTCAGCCGGCACCTTGAGAAACCTACCAAACCTGTGCATTTTTTAAAACTAGAGACCTAGGGGAATCCAAGATGGGGTGACTTGTGGGGCTCTGACCAGGTTCTGTTACCCAGAATCCTTTGCAAACCTCAAAATGTGGCTAAATAAACACGTTTTCCTCACATTTCAGTGACAGAAAGTTCTGGAATCTGGGAGGAGCCACAAATTTCCTTCCACCCAGCGTTCCCCGAAGTCTCCCGGTAAAAATGATACCTCACTTGTGTGGGTAGGCCTAGCGCCCGCGACAGGAAATGCCCCAAAACACAACGTGGACACATACCATTTTTTGACAGAAAACAGAGCTGTTTTTTGCAAAGTGCCTACCTGTAGATTTTGGCTTCTAGCTCAGCCGGCACCTAGGGAAACCTACCAAACCTGTGCATTTTTGAAAACTAGAGACCTAGGGGAATCCAAGATGGGGTGACTTGTGGGGCTCTGACCAGGTTCTGTTACCCAGAATCCTTTGCAAACCTCAAAATGTGGCTAAAAAAACACGTTTTCCTCACATTTCGGTGACAGAAAGTTCTGGAATCTGAGAGGAGCCACACATTTCCTTCCACCCAGCGTTCCCCGAAGTCTCCCGATAAAAATGATACCTCACTTGTGTGGGTAGGTCTAGCGTCTGCGACAGGAAATGCCCCAAAACACAACGTGGACACATCCCATTTTTTGACAGAAAACAGAGCTGTTTTTTGCAAAGTGCCTACCTGTAGATTTTGGCCTCTAGCTCATCCGGCACCTAGGGAAACGTACCAAACCTGTGCATTTTCGAAAACTAGAGACCTAGGAGAATCTAAGATGGTGTGACTTGTGGGGCTCTGACCAGGTTCTGTTACCCAGAATCCTTTGCAAACCTCAAAATGTGGCTAAAAAAACACGTTTTCCTCACATTTCGGTGACAGAAAGTTCTGGAATCTGAGAGGAGCCACAAATTTCCTTCCACCCAGCGTTCCCCCAAGTCTCCCGATACAAATGATACCTCACTTGTGGGGGTAGGCCTAGCGCCCGCAACAGGAAATGCCCCAAAACACAACGTGGACACATCCCATTTTTTGACAGAAAACAGAGCTGTTTTTTGCAAAGTGCCTACCTGTAGATTTTGGCCTCTAGCTCAGCCGGCACCTAGAGAAGCCTACCAAACCTGTGCATTTTTTAAAACTAGAGACCTAGGGGAATCCAAGATGGGGTGACTTGTGGGGCTCTGACCAGGTTCTGTTACCCAGAATCCTTTGCAAACCTCAAAATGTGGCTAAAAAAAACATGTTTTCCTCACATTTCAGTGACAGAAAGTTCTGGAATCTGAGAGGAGCTACAAATTTCCTTCCACCCAGCGTTCCCCCAAGTCTCCTGATAAAAATGATACCTCACTTGTGTGGGTAGGCCTAGGGCCCGTGACAGGAAATGCCCCAAAACACAACGTGGACACATCACATCTTTTCATAGAAAATAGTGCCTACCTGTGGATTTTGGCCTCTAGCTCAGTCGGCACCTAGGGAAACCTAGCAAACCAGCGCATTTTTGAAAACTAGAAACCCAGAGAATCCAAGATGGGGTGACTTGTGGGGCTCTGACCAGGTTCTGTTACCCAGAATCCTTTGCAAACATCAAAATTTGGCCAAAAATAACCTTTTCCCTCTCATTTCGGTGACAGAAAGTTCTGGAATCTGAGAGGAGCCACAAATTTCCTTCCACCCAGCGTTCCCCCAAGTCTCCCGATAAAAATGGTTCCTCACTTGTGTGGGTAGGCCTGGTGCCCGCGACAGGAAGAGATCACACAACGGTCAATGTTGGTCCTTACATGAGGCAGCTGTTGACCCTGGGGTGATCCATTCCTGACGCAGGCACTAGGTGTAGGCACTCAAGCGGGGTAGTGTTTTTATCAGGGCAGGTGAGGAATCACTGGGTGGTAGGAATTTTGTGGATCCCAGCATATTCCTGTAGTTTGTGTGACAGAAATGCGAGAAAAATAGAGTTTTTATTCAACATTTCAGCTTTGCAGGGTATTCTGGGTAAGAAAACTTTGGGGAATCCACACAAGTCACACCTCTGTGGACTCCCCCGAATGTCTAGTTTCTAGAAATGTTTGGGTTTAGTGTGTTTCTCTATATGGCCGCCGAACCAAGGACCAAAACCACAGGTGACTGCCTCACAAAACCAGTGTGTTTTGCGATAGATAATTTTGATGTCTCCACAATACGATTTGGGCGGTGGAATTTGGAGCTGAACTAAATTGGGGAGCTCCCAAGAGAGCACTCTCTCTCTCTCTCTGCTTGCCGCCGCATTCACCTGCTCTCTGGGTTGGGCTAACCCACTATTACCCAGTTGCACAGACTGCTTGCGAAGGGACAGCAGGACTGTCCTCATCACCTCCCTCATAATGGAAGAGGAGTTATCGAATGGGAGTCCTCCGACTGAAAAATCACTCCCAGAGTCTGCGCCATTGTCCTATCCCTCAGATGCTGTCTCAGTATCTGATGTCTCAGTCTCTGATCCTATGTCAGAGCTGTCCTTTATAACCCGAGTGACGGCAGCAGTCATCCATCAAGATGCCATCTCTGCTATTGGCTAAACTGTTGCTCTAAAACACTAGCCTACGTAGACAGTCACAAAATTGATGGTGTGTGTGAGATACGTGCAATAGTAGAGGCCACCTTACCTGCGCTTCTTCCCTCAATCAGCACGTTCTTTCAAGACACTAAAAAAACACCTTGTCACATACCATTCGTCACAGTCTTTTACCACCTCCTGCGCCAGTCCAACAATCATTATTGGTGCTCCCACTCCCTCCTCCTCGGATTCCCTCATTACCACCGCCCTTCATCTCTCCATAGCCACCCTCCACCCTGCATACATTTCATTTGTATTATAGCGCAGATAATGGCTGACTTTACTAATGTAACTCAACTATTTACATAAAATACAGATTTGCTCTTTGCAGTAGGCATATAAACCTTCTGGGCTTCTTTATGGCACTACAACTGCCACTAGACAAGTCTCACCCTTTTGTAGCAGAAACATAATCACAATACTTACTTGACTTTTTTATTGCTGCCTAAAAGCTACAGTTGAAAAGCGTCAGTTGAAGTATGTGCATTGCTTTGAAGACGCAAGCTGCAACTGCAAGACAACTGGTGGCAGGGGGCACCTACCTTTTTTTTAAAAGGGGGCCGGCACTTTTTCTGAGGGGGCCAACCCCCCCCCAAGTGAAATCCCTGGTGTCTAGTGGTGTTTCCTGGCCCCCGATCGCAGCTGTGCTGCGATCGGGGGTCAGGAAACACTTTCAGAAGGCCTCGTAAGAAAGGGGAGACTCTTCCCTTTCTTACAAGGCCTTCCTGAAACTGTTTCCTGGCCCCCGATCGCAGCTGTGCTGCGATCGGGGGTCAGGAAACACTTTCAGAAGAGACTCTCCCCTTTCTTACGAGGCCTTCCCGAACGTGGGGAAGGCCGTTTTCCCAATCGGAGCAGGAAGCGGCCACAAGGCCGCTTCCTGCTCCGATGGGGAAATCAACATAGTTACGTCAGAGTCACAAAGGGGCGGGTGGGGGGTGGGGGGAGACACGGAAGAGCTTCCGTGTCTCCCTGGGAACAAAATATTTTTTTAAAAATCCTCGGGTGCATTTATTAACCCCCTCCCTGGTGTCGCCCACTGGTCGTGACCCGCACCAGGGAGTTAGTGCGGCCAACGCCCGCATTGAAAGGCTTAAGCAAAAAGAAAGAAATAGTTCACTAAATATGAGCAGTGAAAGGAAAGAAGCCAGTCATTCATAGATAAATATTAAAGAGATCATGGTCCAGGACAGGGACAAAAAAGCAAGATAGACAAGCTGGAACAAGTAAAGCCATGAAATAGGAAAGAAGCAAATAAGAGTGACAATAAAGCTAACCAATGGAAAGCAATGGGCGGGCTGTAAGCCCTTGGAAGTTTTTGTCAAATCCACAGCAGGTCGTTTGAAACCAGATATCTTGTAGTGAGCTAAGTTAGCAAGCCGTTTTAGGTATAACCTCTAGGTGGCGCCAGTGCACAACAAAAAACACATAGAACCTCGCCTTCAGATTGATGCAGTGGGGCCACCCGAGCATGCAAAATGATATGTTGCCTCAAGCACCAAAAATCTGTGCAAAATTGTTTGTAGAGCTTAATACAAACTCATCACATGATTTTTAATTGCAAACTTTTATCTCGAAGCAACTTTAAACTGGAATCAAGAAAAAAAAGAAAATTGTGTATTTTCTGATTTTGCACATTGCCCGAAATGTCTTGTAACTTTAGGCTCACCTAAAGACCACGGGAGTTAGGCAAGCTAACTGTAGACTAAAGGAACTTGACACTATTTCGCTGACACTGCACTTAAAAAAAACAACCATTGACAAAACGAATCATACATGCCAACAGACCGAGACTCCCAATTTTTTAAGGCAAAAATGGCTTTATTTTACCCATCTGTAATTGCTTGTGATTCGATGCAGGTCAATGGGAAAAATGCATTCCTCCGCTTTTTATTCAAAATCTCACTCTTTCCACTTGTAAAATGCTGGCATGTATGCTTACTTATTGAAAGTGTGTTTCTTAAATGTCTATAAGATTCAGGGAACTAGTAACCCAGGGGCAGCAGAAATGCGAGCTTCCCTTGCACGCGGAGACCAACTACAGTGCGGACAGTAGCAGTGCCAGCTCCCCTCTAACAGTGACGTAACATTCGCCTCCTGTAGTGCGGGGGGAGGGTTCGCGCTCCAGGGGATCCCTCAGACAGTACACTGACTGGGTCTCGGACCAGTTAGATTGATACGCTCGTGTTGTACGGCGCTGTGCGTGGGCCCCAACCTGAGGGTTCCTGTCCGGGGTTGGGGGGAGGCCCTCCGTGTACTTCACAGGTGGGCCCCCCTCAAGTTTCATTACGCCATCGCCCTCAAGCACAGAACATGTACAGCAGGGACAAAAGCAGTACAAGCTCCTTTACACATACAGATAAAGATGCAGTATAAACTACATCACACAAAACACCCCAGCAGAGGAAGAAACAGTGCAACTTTCGGTTACAGAAGAAAGAGAGAGAGAGAGAATGAGAGAGAGAGAAAGAGAGAGAGACGCAAACTTTCCCATGCACATATAGCTATTTAGAAGCGGGAAGGTGAGGTTTTCCTTTCCAAATTTTTGATTTGTTCAAGGAGGTATTAATGTTTTGCAAATCATTTAATTTTACTGACACTTCAGAGGAGGTGCTAACCCATTTGTAAGTGTGAAGCCTTCCCCTTTGGACCCCTTGCCCTTTGTGCATGTTACAAATACATTGTTGTGGAGTAGACGGTGGTCCAGGGGACCTCTGTCAACTCTCAAACAAACTAAAGGAAATAATAAACTTCTCTTTTTAAATGTCTGTACACGTGTATAAAAGCTAGCAGAGGTGCTCTGAATTGTTTGTCTGGTAGGGACCTGTACAAAGGTTCTCTACACACAAATGGCCCTTGCACTTTTGTTACTTAGCATTTGTATGCACATATTCTCCTTTATATTACATGATTATTGTTAGGTCGGAGTATCCATAGATAGAGCATTTTTTAGTTTGCTAATCACTTTAGCGTCATATGATGAATCTTCATGAAACTTTCCCAAAAAACTGTTCATCCACCTCAGCTCCACCCTGGGTGATACGTCTAGCTGGGGTCAAGAAAAAGGTGGGGTCCCAAAGTGTGTTTTTTTCCATGCAATATTCCATAGGAATTTTGGGAATCAATGCAGAAAAATACAAATGAACAGAATTACACCAAATTTGTCAGAAAGGTAGTATTTTTTGAGAAAGTAGCCTTTTTCATGATTTGGTGTTAATTTCTTCAGCTGTTTTTAAATTAAAGGTAAAATGTCATATTTACTGGATGGTTGGTACCAAAGATTAAATAAACATAAACCACTCTGATTGGTTGAGTTGGCCTTTTATCCATCGGCCCCTTCAGACCCATGGGACCGGTAACTGATTAGGTTACCACAACATCGATAGAAATGTTGCGGCTGCCATATCAGGATGCAATACCTGTGTAGTGAGTTTCTAAAAAAAAGGTAACATACACGGGGCCAGGGTAGGGTTACCCTGATGCCCTGGCTTTTTTGGGACAAACTAGAAAAACATTTGCACTGCAGCACTCTTGTGAAAGCCAGCAAGGCTTTCCTGTGAGGTTCTGCCAGACTCCGTGCCAATTGTTCCTTGTGTATTCACTGGGATAACGTGGGGCTGTGCAATGCACTGCCCCATTGTACTTGGAGTACTGCTTGCGCAGCAATACCACTGGAGAACTGCAATGTAATACAAAAATGGAAACTGTGGAGTGCAATTCCCAGGGTTGGCTGACTGGGTATGGCCAACAATGGGGGTGGGAGGGTTAGCTGCCTGTGCGGGGGGTAAGCACAGGCCCTGTGGCCAACCATCCCACCGCACATGGCTAAAGTCTGTGCATGCCTAGGGGTTGGTCGTTCATGGGGGTACTGTGTGCATGGCCATAGGCCAGGCCCTCGCCATCCACAAGCACTGTATAGCCAAAGGTTATATGTTGTGGGGGTTGAGCACAGGGCCATGCTGCAGGCCATATACTGAGGCCAACCCCGTTGCAGACAGGCAAAGGCCTTGCACAACAACTGGGGGAGTTGATTGTCCATGGGGTTGGGAGCAGGGCCTAGCCAAGGTCAGGACCTGTGTCCATCCCCCTTCTGCACATGGTCAACATCTGTGCTCAGTGAGGAAGTTGAGTGAATATAAGAAAAGAAAAAAGAAATTCACAGAAGAAACCAAAGGTTAAAATTATGGTATAGCTAGGTATAGTAATAACATCTTACCTTACAGCAAAAAAAAAACTAGAAATTGACTGAAAAAACAAAGGTTAAAGTGACATAGTAGTTAGGCAAGGTAGTAAGATTTTAGCTTATGTTTAAAAACACAAGAATTTCACTTTAAAACAAACATTAAAGTGACAACTTAGTTAGATGCAGTAATAATATAAATACTAATGTTTGAAAACCAAATCCTTGATACAAAGAATTTGTCTACTGCACTGTATTATTTACATTTACAAAGGGTGAAGAGTTACTGCCAATAAAGTTTAAAGGCTCATTTAGCGTTTGGAGGGAAATTAAGGGCCAGATGTAGCAAAGGTTTGCGAGTCGCAAATGGGCCGATTCGCTATTTGCGACAGTGCAAAATCGGAAATGGGATGCAAAAATCCCATTTCCGACTTGCAAAAAGCGATGGGACCCGTTTGCGAGTCGCATCAGTTGCGACCCCATTTTGCGACCCGCAAATAGCAAGTCGCAATTTGCGAGTCGCAAACCTTATGCAATTGCAACTCGCAAATTGCGACTAGTCGCAAAAAGCCCAGTTTGTACGTCCCATTTACCACTAACTCAGAGCAGGTGGTAACCATTACCAAAGTATAAAAGGAGCCCCAGAAGGCATCTGGGTTCACCAAGATGGCGGAGATATACCTGATAGCAGTGAGGAGGAGAGTCCACGCAGCCCAGCAGAGGAGGAGGAGGGACCACAGACAGGAGAAGATATATAGAACAAGGCAGACTCTTTTTCAGCAAACTGAGGATGAGATATACGATAAATACCGCCTTAGCAGCGCAGCCATCCTAGAATTAATTGATTTACTCAAACCACAGCTAGAACACCAGACCCTGTGTGGCTGCGCCATCCCTACGCATGTGCAAGTGCTATGCTCACTGCACCTCTTGGCCTCAGGGAGCTATCAGGGGGTCATTGCTGTGGCAGGTGGGGTATCCAAAAGTGCAGTGTCAAGGTTCCTCAGGGCCTTCCTAGATGCCTTGCTCACACACATGTCTCACTTCATATACCTACCAAGGAATGAGGCAGAAATGAACAGCACCAAGCTGGACTTTTACCGCATTGCCCACTTTCCCCATGTCATAGGGTGTGTAGATGGGACACACATTCAAATATGCCCCCCTGCAAATCTGGAACACCTTTTCCGCAACAGAAAGTGTACCCACTCACTCAATATTCAGGTTGTTTGTGACGCCCATTATGTCATCACGGACATTGTAGCTAAGTTTCCAGGCAGTACCCATGACTCATACATGTTTAGGCATAGTGGGATACATCAACGCCTGGAACGTGGGGAATTCAGAGACGGTTACCTCCTAGGTAGAGCTACAGACACTTGCAGACATACACACAGGTCACTGTGCACGACAATCAGGACTTCCTAACAGTGTTCTTTTTGTGCCCAACAGGCGACAGTGCATATGCTCTTAGGCCTTGGATCATGACTCAGTTTTTATCACCCAGCAATGATTCAGAGAGGCAATACAACAATGCACATAAGAGGACCAGGAACCTCATAGAGCGCACCTTCGGACTCCTGAAAGCAAGATTCAGATGCCTCCACCGCAGTGGAGGTGCCCTCCAATATACCCCCATTACCGCATTCAAAATTGTGGTCGCATGCGCCATCCTCCACAACATAGCCACCCGACGTGGGCTACCTCTCACCCCCGCAGACCCAGATCCTGATGATGAAGAGCAAGAACAACCACATCGCCATCATGGGGATAGGAGTATAGCTAATCAAGGCAGACTGAGACGGGAACACATTGCAACACAATATTTTGGAAGGTACGTGCCAACTCCAACCATACTCACCTATTGACCAAAAACTCCATTTGGTAAGTGGAACAAAAATAACTGTTTTATTAGTGCATTAATGAAACTATTTACAAGTACTGAATGTCCATGGGCATGAAAATGCAAACCAGGCATGTGGCACATTGACGTCATGTGCCACTTCTTATGGTCCAGGGTGATCTCTAAGACCTTCTGCCCCTCCTGCCAGCCTGGCTGCTCCCTGGTGCTTCCGTGGTGCTCTGCCTGCTACTCCTGAGCACCCTGCTGTCAGTGACAGAGACACTGCTCACTGTCGAGCCCTCCTCACTGTCCTGGGGTGTTTCCCCTGTGCCCCTCGACATATTCCGTGTCTCCATCATGTCTATGATGTGGGTCAGACGTCCCAGGCCCCTTGCCACATCCCCAGCAAAATGGCCCATTTCCACCTGCAGCCCAACTGTCCTCCTCGACAGGCCTGTGGTGTTCATGGCGAGCCTGCCGATGGATGTGGCCATCCTGTCCAGTCTGTGCAGGAGCTGACGGTCCCTGCGCCGCCCACCCTCGGCCTGGGCCAGTAGTCCTCCCGCCAGTTCCCTCATGGCAAGGGGAAGGTCCCCAGTGTTATTGCAGATCATGTCCATCCTTGAGTTCAGGTGCTGCATGCTGGCATGGTTATTGTGCACGAAGCGATGCAGCACATCACTAATCCTCCCTAAAATTCGATTTTGTAGGCGCTGACCATGCAGCAGATGTGCCTCACTGGTGCTGGGAGGAAGTAGCCCGGATGCAGACTGCAGCCCTGATGTAATGGACCTGCGACGCCTGCGCAGCGGTGGCTGCCCTGTGCTTTCACCTGCCTCATCCCTGCCTGTTGCTGGGGCAGCCTCTTGTGATATTGTTGCAGCAGGTGTGGCTACTGCAGGGATGCTGTTGACCGTGCAGGTGGGGGTGCTGGCAGGACCTGAGGTGTCCTCATGGGGCTGGCTGCTTGGAGTAGTGGTGGTGTCTTTTTGGAGACCTGTGGGACATGGGGAACAGACTGTCAGTGTCTACTATCTATTGCACACTTCATAATAAACATTTGCCTATGAACTGCCTACTTGACTACATTTCCCATAATGCATCATTCTGGCATTTGCTACCCTGAAATGGAGCTATCTTGGTTGTGCATGCCCCTGTGTACATGGTGGGTGGGGGTATGGCATTGATAGGGGTACAGGCATATCACATGGTACTCACCGGTTGATGTGCTGGGCTCTGTGGTGTCCAGGTCCCCAAATCCAGACACTGCCTCCTGCTCCAAGGTTTCCTCCACCCTTTCTTCCATGGGTGTGGGTGGTGGCACAGACGATGGTCCCCCTCCTGTGCCTCTCATCTCCGGGAGCCTTTCAGCCACCCTCTCCTTGGTCCGGGAGCGGAGGTCATACCACCTTTTCTTTATGTCGTCTATGGTCCTATGGCTCACCCCCAGGGAATTTATCTTGTCCTGTATGTCCTGCCACAGCTGTTTCTTGGTGGCTTCAGGAACATTGAGGGCTGATTTACCAAACAAGTCATCATAGTGCTGACAGCATTCGTCTGTCAGCACCTCCAGCTCCCTCTCAGAGAATTTCATCTTCCTCTTCCTTGGTGTTCCCTCCATGGCAGCTGCTGTTTGACCTGTGTGTAGTTCGGCAGTTATAAAAGGGTGTGGTCCTCCCTCCTCCCAGGTGTATTAGTAAACTTCCTGGCTGTGATGTCATCATCATGTGCCAGGAAGTGTTTTCAGAGTGTTCTGGAGTGGTTTCTGGAGTGTTCTGCTGCACCTGTAATCAATTTACAAGTTAATCGCAATTTGCGACATCTACTCGCTAATTGCGAGTTCATTTTTTTGCACACTCGCAAAAAGCGACCTCGCAATCGGCGGACTCGCACACTGCGTTGCGAGTCCGGGTGCGAGTC
Organism: Pleurodeles waltl; assembly: GCF_031143425.1. Taxonomy (NCBI): domain Eukaryota; kingdom Metazoa; phylum Chordata; class Amphibia; order Caudata; family Salamandridae; genus Pleurodeles; species Pleurodeles waltl. Next base: position 375,013,395 of record NC_090448.1, on the reverse strand, counting down.
GCTATTTCGGCACGTTTTTTTTGCCTGCATTCCAATTTGCGACTCGCATTTTGCTACATCTGGCCCTAAGTTTCTTCTACTTCTAGAAGAAACTCTAAATACACTGTAAGATCTATTGTCTCATCTCCTTTCACATTACTGTCCACGTGGTAGAGAGAATTCCCCTGGTGTGTTACATACTGTATTTAGAGCTTCCTCTATAAACTGGAGGATTTTACATTCAATGCAAATTCTAAATGAGGCGTGAAAACATCATTGTGAGCATCAGCCTATTTAGGAGCTTACAGTGCAAGCTGTTTGGAAAAAGAGTCCACATCTGCTATAGATGTTTCCCAGCAACAGCACTGTATACATGTAATTCCTCATTAGCTTTCACATCCGCTCCCACCTCTCCCATCTGGTACAATGGAAACTTGGTGTGCCAGGATGTAACAAAGAATATTGAGCCACCCTTTACAAACTGAACAATTCTGGGTAAGGCACATGCCCAGCAAGCTGGCTTTCTATCACCCAATTCTTTAGAGTGAATTTGCAATCTTCACCAAGTACTCTTCTGTGAGAAGACCTTTGTAGGCAGCTAGCTACTTGTGAATCCTTCTGTTTGCGCAAGTGAAGAACTGACATAGGCATGCCTTTGAGTTCACCCTTAAGATATGAGTCCTCAGCAGGCGTGCCATACAAATGTTGCGATATTATACCTCTTTTAGGAGGCACACATTTTCATTCTGGAAATGTTAATAATATTTCACATAATATTCAAATAAAATTGTAATTGTCAGTCTCAGGACACCCAAAAAAATGGAAAAGAATATTAACATTTGGGAACGGAGGGTCAGGGAAATGGGAGGCTCCCCTAAGCAGGAGTCTAATACTTTAAAAAGGTAGCAGGCAGAAAGAATGCAATTCCCCAGAGCCAACAGGCAAAATAATTTTAGTAGTGACAGATACCAACTTTTCAAATCTGTGAATTATCTTAATTTCTCACTGAAATTTGGATCAAGCATTAGGATTTAAAGGCATTGAAAAAAATAAACATTTGGGACAGAACAATGAAGGCTGAACCCCGCATGACACTCTCTCTTTCTCTCTTTCTCTCTCTCTCTCTCTCCTTCTCTCTCCCCCTCTCTCTCTCTCAAACACATATGCACACAAAAAAGAATTAGGGAAAGGTCATCATTTTAGGTTTTAGGGTGGTGTGAGGGGACGCAGACCCTAGATCCAGGGAGGAAGTACCCCGGGGGCACTGTCAACGGTATCCATGCTGACCTGGAAGAGGCGGGAGTGGTTGAGCAGCGTATCCGCGAGAATGACGCAGAACCTAGTGGGGTTTTAAACCCTGAGCAGGACGAGGGAGAGGAGAAGTAGTTTTCCCCAGGAGGAGAAGACGTGCCAAAGAAGGAAAGCGCGACAGACGGACCGGGTTCAGAGCTGAATGCCGGAAGAAGACAACGAGGAGGAGAGGCGCCCATCAACCCCGAAGCGGAGACAGCGGAGGACGTCCTGGAGGAAAGAAGGAGTGGACAGACCGGCCACGTTATGGGAAGAATGTTGCCTAGGCAGGTACGGGCCACTGCTGAAACAGGAGACGGGTAGGCAGAAATTTGTTTTTTTAATTAAACAGAAGAGAGAGTGGGTACCAAAAGGAATTCATCACGGGGAGAAGGGAGCGCACAAAAACAAGGTTTTGGTAATTTCACGGCGACACGGGGCACAAAATATGTTATTAGTATAAAGGCTCATCTACATGTGGGTACGCTATAGAAACCGAGAGGAAGACTGAGGGGAACAAAGCCGATAGTATCGCTAGTAGTAGAAGGAAAAGAAAACAAGGAAAAGGAGAAGTACAGCCAGACCAGATAATACAGACAGGGGGGTTATAGAAGAGCCCTGGGAAAAGGAAGAAAGGAAGAAAGTACAAAGAAAAGGAAAGAGAAAGCCAAGAGTAAAAAAAGTATTGACAACAAACAGCTAATATAAAGGCAGAAAAGAAAGAGAAAGAGAACACCCAGGAAGAAAAGAAAGATAGGAGAGCGAAAACAAAAATCAGAGAAGACAGAGAGAGAGAGAGAGAGAGAGAAGTAAACAATACCTACCTCCTAAAGGTGTTCTATGTTCTTCTTTCCTCCTATGCACCTCCTGGATGGTACCTAAGATTACACCTGAAAACCAAGAGAAAAGAAAAACACATCAGAGTCAAGAAGCTGAAGACATACCAGCAGAGAGAAAGAGAAAGAAAACAAAGAGACACTCGTATAGAAAGACTGTAACATATAACTTTACGAAAAAGAAATAAAACCATAAACTACTACGTCTACAAGCCTCCATTATTTCTGACTCTGTCCCAGGTGGGTATGGGTTTTTCAGTGGCAAAGGTTTTCTTAGGGTTGAGGGTGGGTGTAGGTTTTTTGGTGGCAAGGGCATTTTTAGGTTTTAGAGTGGGTATGGGTTTTTGGGTGGCAAGGAAATTTTAGGGTTTATGGTGGGTATTGTTTTTTGTATGGCAGGGTTTTTTGTTAGGGTTTAGGGTGGGTATCGGTTTTTGGGTGGGGAGGATAATTTTAGGGTTTAGGGTGGGTATGGGTTTTGGGTGGAAAGGGTAATTTTAGCGTTTGAGGTGGGTATAGGTTTTTGGGTGTGAAGGGTAACTTTAGGGTTTAGGGTAGGTATAGGTTTCTGGGCGGCATGGGTATTTTTGGGGTTTATGCTGGGTGTGGGTTTAGGGGTTTATGTGTTAATAAGGCAATAAATATACATATATATGCATATATATGCACACACACATACACACACATACTTCATCATCATCAAATGAACTGTATTCAGTTTTTTTCAAAACCATCAAAGTGTGCAAATATCAAATATAATATAGTAAATTAAAATAATCTTATACTATATACAATTACTTTTGATCATAAAGTTCTGTGAAAAGATTAGCAGCATACATAACGGCAGAAAAAATATTTGCAATAAGAGCAGCACAGTTGAAATACATAAATTCCATACAAAACAATTGCACAAACCACATAAACTCATAGTCTCAATTAAAAAAATTAAGTGTGATGTGCCTGACAAATACTAAGCGCATATTCTGGTCACTGGTTATTTATCGTGGAGGGACTTGTCACAGAGTGGGCAGCCAGGTCAACCATTGCACACTAACGTACCAGTCATATTTGCCTGCTTATCTGTCTGGGTCATAAACATCTGACGCCTGTTCCAAATATTCATTAGAAAACAGCTTACAGCAAAAACTGGGTCAGAAGTATTGGTGTTTAAATTCCAGAAGCTGACCCAATACTGCCTGACTAACATATTCATACTGGTCGGATAAGCTTCCTATGAGAGAGATGGTATTCCGTACAGAAAAACAAAACATGATTCTCAGACTCTGGGGGCAAGCCATGTGCGGGGCACATATCTGAATCTTGGTCAATGGCCCTGGAGCTAAAAGTCCTTAATGGTAAATAGCCCGATTGCAATCTCATATACAGACTTTACGCTAATGGCGGCAAAATCAAATCTAGCAAGGGCTCAAACTTAGGACTTGGCTTAAAGCATTAAAACTACATAGATGAGTGTCCAGAGGTTGCACATGTAGCATACTTACGGGACACAGATGCCTAGTACCTGGCTGTTTTACAGTTTAGATTACCCAGTTCTGTAGGGAATGTTGGGTTACCCTGTTTATTTACTTTCTAAAAGTGGCATTTCTAAAATAATAATAATAAATCTGATTTTACCAGTAAAGAGGATTTAATATTACCATTCCAGTGGTACTAAACATAATGCAGCCACCCCTTTCAAATCAGGAATTACAGCTTAAAGGTATTATAAGGAAGTCTCACTTCTGGTTTATGAGACGGGCAGGCCTCACAGTAATGAAAAACGACTTGGGGAGTTTTTCATTACCAGGACATGAGACTTAAAAGAATACATCCTGCCTTGTTCTTATTTGGCACCCTGCCCTATGGGCTACCAAGGGCCTACCTTAGAGGTAACTTATATGTAAAAAAGGGGAGCTCTGGGCTTGGCAAGAGGTTTTAAATGCCAAGTTAGGGTGGCAGTTACACTACGCACACAGGCCCTACAGTGGCAGGCCTGAGACATGTTTACAGGGCTACTTAAGTGGGTGGCAAAATCAGTGCTGCAGGCCCACTAGTAGCATTTAAGTTACAGGCCCTGGGTATATAGTATATAACTCCTCAAGGGACTTACAGGTAAATTAAATAGGCCAATTGGTAACACACCAATGTTACCATGTTTTAGGGGAAAGCACATCCACTTTAGCACTGATCAGCAGTGGTAAAGAGGTAAGGCCATTAAATGACATAGCAACAAAATAGAAGGCAAAAGAAAAAGGTCTGGGGATAACCCTCCAGGAAATGTAATTTCCAATAGGATGTCTTTAAGAAAATTGTATTTGTTACCTCAGGACGTTTGGCAAACTGGATAGCCGATGGTAGCTCTGTTAATCACCACTATAAGCAGCCCCAGGTCCTCAGCCTAATGGCACTGGCGATAACACTAAAAAAGTCTAAAAAAGGAAACTGACACGGCCATCACTGTCCCCACTCCACCGGAAGGAGCTAGCCAAGTTATTACCATCCATAACATATGGAAGTGAATTGCTGAGAGGAAGGCACACCAAAATACGGTACAGTTGCGGTACAGTACAATGAAGAAAGCATATAGAATCATCTTCAATCTTCCAAACTACACTACTCAGAGGCTCAAATCAGGCTGGAGTTTGGCCTGCAAATGCAGACCTTGGCCAGATCAGGGGTGTTCATAAACTGTTGGAACAAAATTAGAAAGTTAGATTTCCACATTCAGAACTACCAATACAGGGATACCTCGGCTGCCATAGATTTGCTCCAGGAATCATTGTTAATAACCGGGCTAACCCAGCTCTGGGAAACTTCCAACAGCCATTCAGACTCAAAACACTGACATGGAAAACAATAAAACTTCTCTCGCTAACTGAAGAGAAGGCAGCCTTTGCGAAGAGAGCCCATGCTTAGATGGCTCTAAACAACTACAGTATTCTCGCATCCAAAAAATATTTTAACACAGGGTATTCAGGAGCCAGCAAGGACAAACTCTTGAAATACTGCATAGGGTTGCTTCCCTCTCTACTGCATCTCCCCACTTGGCAGAGGGGGCTCGCATTGAATGTCTGCTGTTAATGTGACAACGGAAAAGAAGACCTGCTGCATTTACTATGCTCCTGCAAGGAGCTGTTTGGAGAAAGGAGACCGCTGCTTAGAATCTGCGCGCGGAGGCAAGCTGTGTTGGCTTGCTTCATGCTTTTGGACCCACAGCTGAACTGATGGCTGGTAAAAGATGTTATACAGGCAGAAAAGTGAATGCCAACACAGGTCTGGCCTGCCCTGCACTTAATGTCATGATCACCATCAACCCTCAGGGAAGTCACCAGTTGGATCTGTCCCCGACGTTGGGCAGATGCAGTCTCAACATGCATACAGGCATGGGAGCTGCACACCTGCACCTGAATTTGCCCAGTCAACACTCTATTGCACAGCTCGTACTACAGCCTGTTGATTTTTGATCAAAGAAAGGGCGATTAAATGAACTTGAACCTGCTCTCTTTGCATTTTTAATGCATCTCTGTAGTAACCTGGGCCATACCAGGTATACTAACTTCAATGGTTGGTGGGCCAATAATTTTGCCGTTTTCTGCTTCGCTTTCCACTGCTTTTTTACTGTGTGCAAGGAGGCTGTGTATCGGCACTTTAGAACCCACGCACTTTATTGAACTGCTGCACATCGAAGCAGAAGTTGCCATGTTTTTCCAATTTCCATCTGGGAAACAAACTTGGATTTGCCCACTTTATAGTTTAATGAATCAACAGCACTTTTATTGTGATGAAGCTTTTGTCATTCATGGGGTCTCATGCCTGCGGGGTCATGGTCACTGACACTCCAAAACGATCCTCCAGGGATAGGGGTGGTTAAACTTGCTGGAACCTAGTGCATACTTTATAGACTTGCTATGCATTTTATATTTATTTTTACGCTGTAACCTATTTAAAATCTGCTTAGCTGCTACAAATACTTAAAGGAACTGCGCTATTCTTTTAAATTGTGTATTTTTGTTTTTAATTTCCTGTTGCAATGGTTTTCAGTAACTATGCAATATAAATTTCATTTAATTTGGTTTTAGTCCTCAGCCTAATGGGGTTTTCCTTGGGCCTCATTTGGCCAGTCCATCCATGGGATCTATGCAGTGTGAGTTGCTCTTATTTCTGTGGGTCTTAACAGATGTTTTGCTTTTGTTTAATAATTAAGATAAATGTAACATGGACGTTGTGGGAGGTGAAATGAAGATGGTAACAAAATATGCAAAAATATTTACACCTCTTATTGCAGTTGGGAAATTTTAAATAACCGTACAAGGCCCTCCTGCATTTTCATTCTGCAGTACATTTTGATGCACATTTATCTCAAGTAATCAACCACCGAAAGACCAATTACATTCTACTCAAAGGCTGCACAGGGAGGAACCCACAATGGCAGCATGGCGCCTAAGCTACACCATGAAGAACACGAGGCCATCTGCAGATTAAAATGAAGTAGCTATAGAGTCAAGTAGCCAGGACTCAGAGCACAATGGATGTGGTTTACTCTGCTGTTGTGTCTGGTCAAGGCCTTTTTGGTGAACAAGAGGCAACAGATAGGTGGAGGTAGCAGAAGAGGGTCCTCTTTATACTTTCCTTTGTGCAAACTCTTTTTGTGTGTTGGAGTGGCACCACTATAAGACAAAGCTCAGAACCGGACCAACGCACAGGATAGAACTGTATTTTGCTCATGTCAGTGCCATGGCTGGTGGCAAGCATTTACACGAGTAGAGCCTAGGTAGTGTTTGGTGTCCAAGCGCACGTCATATGCTAATCTGGTAGGTGGTTCCGTACATGCTACTGCACTCCCTGTGCATATGTGAGGCTTCCCTGCTGTCTCTAGCACTACCAGCTGCTCCTCACACACATCACTTCTCTAGGGAGCCAATGTGCGGTACCTCTAAGTGGAGTGGAGACATTTTAAACACTGAATGGATATCCTGTGCCAAAATGTGACTGACAAGTTGAAAAAGCCAATGGCTGTAGGGGTCTGACCCAGTGCCTCAGTCTATGTATGCTGTGAGCTGTACCAGGACACAATTCAGTAGCACCTGCACATTATCAGCTTTCTGTTTTGGTGCTGCAACCGGCAGTAGCCAAGGGTTTTTTCTTATTTTCACTTCTAGCTGGACTCAAAACAAAGGCCTCATTTAAAAGGCCATCGTCCTTTATTTTGTTTAAATATCATCCTGGCTAGTAGTTTAACATGTAGGCGCCATTGCAATCGATGGAAACAAGGCACACAGTTTATCACTTCACAAGTGCAGGTTTTGTTCAAGCCCCCTATGTGTATGCTGTAAGAATGCCAGCTGTATCTGTGTGTATGAGTACATACACAAATAATGATTTAAATTGCACTTCCTAATTTATTTTCAATGTAATTATTTTACAGCTCTACTCATTATAGAGAGTATATACAGACAATAAATCATATGTTGTGTACAGAAAATGTTGCCTAAGACAGTGCAGGTTATAAGCTGTAGACATCACTTATCATCCACATTTGTTGACATTATGTGTTAAGTGTGCATGGTAGTTGAGAAATCCAAATTCTGAATTTAAAACGTAATGCACTGAATGGAGTTTTCTGTACTGATAGGACTTTATTACTACCCAAAGGAACATTTATTTGCAAACCTATAATACATTTTTGAGAAAAAACAATAAGGACCAAAACCCATGACTTTCAATTTGCATGCAGCTCCTTGATGCTAGTTCTTACCTCACTGAACTATATTAGAAGGACTGAAACTTATAAACTGAAAATAACAAAATGAAGTGTGTTGAAAACACTACCCCACTTGCCTATTTATACAAAATAGAAATGTGTGATCTCCATGTTAAATGATGTGCTTTACAGCAGGCACATTAACACACTACCCTACTTTATGAGTCAAAACTATGATATATAGCTGCCCCGTAACTGCATTAGCCATCAGAGTTATCTTACCATTATCATAATCACCATGAACATTGCTGGGCTCAGAGCTCTGCAGTAGCTGTTTTAACCCTGTAAAGTATTTTGAAATGCAGCCTCTCTGTGACCAATCAAGTAAGCTATAACATATTTACTGTAACATTTGTCTTTGTTGCTAATTTGTGTGCAGCAGAATAAAAAATGTATAAATTGACTGTCAGACTCTGCCCCACGTGAATCCACCCCTGGGGGAGATTCTAAAGTAAGGAATCTGCAGCTAGGTGTCTCTATCAGATACCACCCAATTATTTCTTCTGAATCTCCCTCTTTATGTTCCGAAACAAGAAAAGTGAGGATACGTCTAGACACCGCACTGTACTACGTGTTCCCAAGGCTCCAGGACACTTATTTCGTGCAGTCACAGTAGCGGTTTCTATGGGAATGGGGGCAGTCTTTCGCATGCGAGTCATATTTGTTTAGCCCAATCGCGTGGTTTACAGGGATGTCCGGCCGTCTAGCTCCGCCTACTCTTATTGGCAAAGATAACGGCCATATTAGAGTAGAGCTGGTTTCCTTTATCATTAACAGATAACATTTAAAAAAGAGAGAGAGAAACTCTTTTTGTACTACATTTACTAAATTAGTTAAACGCGCTTCTCAAGTCAAGTTAATTCTAAAAAAAAATCGTTATAAGGTCATAATAGAATAATAACATTTAAAAAAGTCACCAAAATGCAGCAGTCACCAACAGAACATAGTATTTCTGTCTTTAAATATCATAAAATTGTATCGTTTTACCACGTTGTTTTGTGTTTTAGTTCGTTTACGTAAATGCAACGTTGTAACGATTATTCCGTTGAATGATAAGCCTTTTGGCTATTATTGCGGTTTGAGCTTATTCTGAGCGAGGAAGGAGGCGCGCTTGTGTTGCACTGGTTTTGAAGGGGAATCTTGCTTGTTTCTAATTTCATACCTGGCAACACAGGGGCAGACTCGAAAGCTAAGTAGAGGCGATCAAGTCGGATGTATGAGACCTGTCGGGAGACTTGAGGTAAGGTGCATATTTGTAAACTTTGCACTTGGCGGGGAAGGGTTTGGTGTAGTTATTGCTTGAGAGCGTAGAGATTGTTAGCGGCTGCCAGTGGTTAGGAGGTCCTTATTCTGAGATGTATGAATGTGCCAGATCTGTCGCCACCCTCTTTCTCATCTCATTTTCATAACCTGTTGTAGAGAAGTGACGCCCATTTTAAGTCCTCGCATAACTGATTGTTTAATAAAAAAAGGTAGACTATGTACCTGAACATTTCAATGGATGTACTAATATTTTTTTAGGATTTTTATAATCGTCGCTGAGTTTTATTTTTTATGCTGTACTTCAAAATAGTATTGGAATTTGGTACCATGCAGTATATCTACAGTTTGATAATACCTGCTGTTACTACTTTACCGTTGAAGCACATTAAATTGATTCACAATCTTCCACTATTTAGTCTTGCACTGATACGCCGCTGCTGAGACGTTTGCTGAGGTCTCACAATGCACAAATGTTCTGGCCTGCAGGGTGCTCCCTCGTTTTAGTAATGACACACGTACAAAACTTTCACAACGTACCCCCTTTCTGACTCCCACCATGTCCTGATGCCCCCTCCCCCACTGACTTTATTATAGGGTTATCGTGGCGCAGCTATATCTCAACTTGCACCAGTTACAGAAATTAAAGTACTGAGTAATTTGCAGACCTTTCATGATATGCTCACCTGCACGCACAACTATCCTGCTACTTTTAAGCCCACGAACTCTATACAACTATCTGGATTTAGAATTTATATATATCTCACTGCTGACACATCTGTGTAACTCTTGGAAGACATTTAGTTTTAACTTACAGTATGTGGTGACATGTTAGTACTCAGATTCCGTGCACACACTTAAACATCCATTTGGTGCATTGCTTTTAGTATCCAGTTAAAACAAGCTCATCTTTGTGGTAAAGAGTGTCTGTAGGTTAATGAAGCTAGAGCAGCAATTTGCTACCTGCAGGTTTACAACTTCAAAATGCAGAAAACCCGTTCTAACTCTTAACGTCTTGAGTTGCATAATATAAAAGCCTGCTAATTTTAGCATAATTACACTTATTATTACCAGCCTCAGGGTATAAGGCTTTAAAATGTAGTGAACTAATAATATTTTACCTGTATATTCCAATCGCTTTTATAAACTACTGAATTCGAGCAGACAAATTAAGTCCTTCAAGTCTCTCCAAGCTTCAAGGTATTTCTAAATTGTATGAAAAGAGCTGTAGTGATCTGTGCATATCATTCATCAGAAGAATGTAAATAATATCTTCAGTCTCACATTCACATCTCATTACCATCTCTCACATCTCATTACCGCACAGGCTCACTCTGCCAGGACCCTGTTTGGTTTACAGGACTATAAAAAAATTAGAAAAGTACTAGTGCTATATTCAAATGTTTTAATAAACCCCTGGACACAGGAGGGAGTAATTTACCTATTCCTTACTGAATATTATGACATTGTAGGGGTGGGCAACCTTGCTAACAGCACAGAACCTTGTGACACCTTTACAGTTTTGAATTACACCAGATCAATTTGTAGCCCTGCATTTTAAGGCACCTGGAATTTGATACTTTAAGAATGCTCATACCTGCCTTTCTGCACTCTTTGCCTGACTACATTAAAATGGTACAGCTGTTATGTAGACATTTGTTTCTGGCAAGTGTCCCTATGGCAAATGTCTTTATTTTAAGTAAGTCCTAACATTTTAACAAACATCGTGTTGTTTTCTGGGACTTGTAAACACTGTAACCATGGCCTGAAAACCCCCCAGCGGTAAAGTGTAGTTGGGTAACACTCCAGAACTAGATGAAGGTAGCATGCATACCAATGGCAGAAGATCAAATATGATTTTAATATTTCCAGATTTTCTACTTTGTATAAAACCTTTAGATCAGACTTAAAGCATGCTTCTAAACCGTGCACCTTCAATTCAAGCGCACAGAACTGGAGGAAACAAAGGGACAAAAAATAATATTTTGTGACATGCCTTAACAATAATTCTCAAGCAGAATATTGTCATACCAGTCTTTCTTGCTGCTACCTTGTCTAACAAAGTTACATTGTGTTGGCCCCTTCAGAAAGAAAGACAAATGACTCATTCGCTGTTACTTTCCTTTCTTTAAATGGTATTCTAGATTGTGATTGTGCAGACGTTTATCAGTGTTCATGTGTTTACACTGATAAGCACTGTTTTCCTTTTGGGTGTGTTTTTATTTTTTTTATCAGTTATCATATCTTTAAATCTAAAATAGGGCAGCCTAAATATGGTCAATTCTGCCTCATACATCCTTTTATGGATGGTGTAATGTGCTATTTATTAGCATTGATATGTCTGTAGAAGGGCCTTGATTTTTAAGGACCAAAGCCTTGAATGGAACATGAGATGCCATGTCCCTCCCTGAACAGTGGTACTAAATAGCCTATTATACTCCACTTTTGCACATATAGTTTATGCCATGCTGTGCGGTAGCTATAAACAAAAGTATTGTAATGTAACCATAGTACAAGGAGTTAAATTATTTACGTGAAATAGAATCAAAGTAACTAATCAGTGCATGTATCGTTATAGTTGTTTTCTTCTGTGATCTGATTTTAGATAGGAATATTTGAGTCAGCAAGTAGTATTTTCTCTAGTCATTTGCACTGTACTGTGGTAATAACATGGGATTTGACCTTTGCACAGTATTAACAAATTATTCCACATTTATTTTTTCACTTCTATGACATAAATGTATGTATAACTACAAACACACAGCTATATATCTTATGTGTAAAAGGTGTTATGGATAAAATGTTTCGTATGACTGACACACATTCACGCACCGCTGTTTGCCTGAAAGCCGTGAGTATCTCGCTGAAGGAGGCAGCTGGTAAAAATGAGCAAATATATCTTAGATTTGTAACATATTACACACTTTAACTTAAAACTACATGCAGGTGCTTTGTAGTTTGTTAAGCTATGATACTCCAGCTCTTTCTCCATTTCTAAAAAAAAGTAATAGTAGAGCTTATGAACAGAAGACCATTGCAGTATGTCCAACGACCACAGAAGCTGTTTTTTCTTGCCCTCTTCGGGGGGGTGAGTGTATGTTTGAATGTGATGAGATGAACACTTCAAAAGTTCTGGGAGAACAGAGGACTGTGCCTCAAGTGCTGCTCCAAGATGACAGCCAACACTGTGACACTGGAGTGATACTCACTGTACAAACTGCCAATCCAGGAATACATTCTTATGGTGTTGCAGTAATCTTCCCTGCCCTCAAGGACAATGTCTTAGTTCACCCTCATGTCAAGGATGTAAATTACTTTGAAATGTTCACCCTTCCAAAACCCATTGATTCCTATCGACAGCAACTGTGCCAAGACTTCCTAGTGCTTCAAAAATGTGCTCACCTTCACGGACTTCAGTAGATTCACCCGCCACAAGCACATGATTCAAGTGGTTCTTTATTGCCGAGGCTTAGGGATGAAGCCCAGTTTAGCCAAAACACAGTGGTATATTCCCTTACGGAGGGAACGTGTACAAGCTAATTTGTCCCACTTTGTTTTTTTGGGTAGGTGAAGGAGGAGTAGAACTCATCTGCACATCTTTGGTCCCTGTCTGTAATCGTCTAGGCAAGCAGCTTGTGGATATCTGTTCAGAAGACATGCATCTTAGGACTCTGTCTAGCCTGTTATGTTCAGGGCAGACCAAAAATGATTTGCACATGGGTGGTTCCTGTGTATAATGGTGTAGACACTTCAAAAATATGAAAAGAAATGCATTTTGAATAAATGCCTGTGCTTTAGCTAGAATCAGGTGTCTTAATTCATCTTTTTTTGTTGTTCAATATGTTGGTTACTTTCGTTTTCAGTAGGAACATAGGGGGTCATTACAACCTCGGCGGTCTTTTAAGAAGACAGCCGAGTGACCGCCATGCGGAAGACCGCTAGTAGTGGCGGTTTGCCGCTCAGCGTATTATGACCGTTGGCTGCCCTCCGTCGTTTTTCCAACGGAGAGCCGTCAACAGCCATACTTGCGGGCGGCGGGGAAGTGGAGGTTGCTCCACCGCCACGCCAACAGAACACCGCCGAGCTAATCACGTCCTGTGATTCTGCGCGGCGGTGTTCTGTTGGCGGAGCTGCCCCCATGGCTCCCGTCCCCTCCCGGAGGATCGACAGAACAGGTAAGTCGATCGTCCGTTAGGGGAGGGGCGTGTTGTGTGGGTGGATGGCGGTGTGCGTCTGTGTATGTAGGGGGGTGTGTGAGTGCGTGTATGCTTGCGGGGGTGTTGCGTGTTTCGGAAATGTGTGCGTGTCTGTCTGTATGTATGTCTGTATGTTTGAATGTGGGTGTGCATGTCTGACTGTGTGTGTGGATGTTGGCATGTATGTCGGTGTGTGTGCGTGTATGTGTGGTCGTGGTGCCTGCGTGCGTGTCGGGTGTGTATGTGTAAGGTAATGTCAGGGTGGGGAGGGGGGCCCTGCCACCTTTGGGGGGTGGCAGGGGTGGTGGGGGGTGTAGGGGAGGGAGTCGGGGTGGGGGAGACCCCTATCAGTGCCAGGGAAGGAATTCCCTGGCACTGATAGTGCTTACCGCCATGGATTTCATGGCGGTTCCTACCGCTGGAAATCCACAGCGGTAAGCCGGGTCACAATACCGCCGGGCTGGAGACCCAGGTCTCCAGCCCAGCGGTCGTCTCCGCCTTGGCGGGTGCAACGGGGAAGCAGCGGATGACCATGGCGGTAACCGCCATGGTCATAATACAAAAAAAAAGACCGCCAGCCTGTTGGCGGTCTTACCGCTGCTTTAACACCGTCCGCCAGGGTTGTAATGACCCCCATAGTGTTTTTCCATTTATCTACTAAGGTGAACTTGGGTTTTCACATTCCATCTTAGATACATTTTATTTTCTTTTTATCTTTTTTAAGTTCAAAGCTTTATTATAAATAATCATATTATTACAGTAACGTGGTTTACATGAGAATACAAGTGAAAAAAATTAATTATTGTGTTCAATAATGTAAATCAATTTGACCAGTATTTAAATAGTATAACATTTCAAACCAATTTGGCCCTGTATTTGAAAGAATATCAGACCTGCAAGATAGATACAGCTTTTCCAATCAAAGTGTGACAGCCCATCTGCTGAAAATAAAACGTATTGATTCTGTCCACTTTGATAGCATTGTTGAAAGTGCTTTACTAAAATGGTAATGACATGATGGGTGTCTGGACTTTGTTTCACCTAAGCAATCTAGCTATTGCTAAATCTGAGAATTCTCTACATAATGCTATTTTCAATAATAGCAGTGCTCGAAAAATCATAAAAGTGTTACTAGACCTGCAGGTCGAGTAACTTAAATAATCTGCTCGACCTAACTGTAATGTACTTGACCTGTAAACGGGTCTCAAATTGTGTGATCCGAGGCAAATAGTTTACAGAGTCGCCTTTTTCTTAATTCTCACATATGATTGCACCTTCAAACATGTGAGCTCAGCATTTCTGAATTACAAAAAAACTCTTTTGTTTGATTAAGTAGACTGTTTGCTGCATTCATCACAAGAATCTAGCCCACATAACGTAGGACTTCTTTTAGTTTACTAACAACATTGCCATCAGGGCAGGAGTGTTTCTCAGTTTGTTTAAACACTCAATTTTAATAAATATATTACTAAACCATGATGTGGTAGCATATTGTCATCGACACACAGTAACTTTCCAAGACATGCCCAAAAATCTCTCCACTAACCTGTAGCTTTACTGATAAAACTATATAGAGTATAAACAGTCGGTGAAAATTGGGTTTCAGAAAACATATCCTTTGCACATCAACACATAAAGTATTCTGATTTGTTTTCATTCTATTAAAATATTTTTTCATCACACATAAATATAACAAAAAGGACTTTCACAGCTACTGAAATGTTTGCACAGTTGACTTAGTCATTTAAATGTTGTGTGTTAGGAAAAACCTGACACCCTATCCTGTCCTTTTATTTTACATTATAAGCAGCACGTCACAGTTCACCTTACAGAGTCCTGGAACTCTACAGTCAGAAGGAAAACTAATTGTAAGAAAAACTGACTTTTGACCTCTGGCTGTGAACACAATGCAAATGTGACATAAGAACAAGATATAAAGGTATCTTTTATTGCCCCTCCACTTTTCAACTGAACAGAACACCTGTTCAATGTAAACTCGCCAGAAGGGACGAGTAAGTTTAAAAAAATAGCTCGACCTAATCAAATAGGACTCAACAATGCGAGTGGTCGAGTGGATTTTTCGAGCCTTGAATAGGGGCCTAGATGCAGCATATAATAATGTAATAAGGCCTAACATTTTGGATCAAAGACCAATCCATTCTAGTTCTTTAAATAATTTAAAAAAATCCTGTCCTATCAAATTCTTTCTCAGCACCTAGGGTAAGTGCAGGTAGGATGTAATCTAGTTTGATGCCTTGCCTAGATAGAATATTAAAGAAAATTCTTCTGTTATGTAATGCTGGGTGACCTCTTACAAAACCAGATAGCTCTAGACCAATAATGTGAGGTAAAAGTGGATGCATTCTCCATGCCAAACGTTTCATAGAAAATGTTATAATTAGTGTTAACTAGACATATTGGTCTGTCATTTTAACAGTAATTTAAATCATGTTTTTTGGGGATAAGGATCGTAGAATTTCTAAAAGTATCATGAAAAGATTTAGAATGAACAAAAATGTAAATAAATCTAGAAGTTTAAGACATCATTAATTGGAAAATTGGGAATAAAATGCCACTGTGAAGCCATTGTGTGTTGTAATGTTCCCCCTTTTTAAGTAATGAACTTATTTATTTATTTCTACCTGTGAAATATCTTTTTCTAGGATGGCAAGGTCTACTTTGTGTGTTGGAGGGTGTTCAATGGACTTGAAATAGCTGGCAATCATTATATTTTGATGAATTATCTTTCCTGATATATGTATATATACAGGGAGTGCAGAATTATTAGGCAAATGAGTATTTTGACCACATCATCCTCTTTATGCATGTTGTCTTACTCCAAGCTGTATAGGCTCGAAAGCCTACTACCAATTAAGCATATTAGGTGATGTGCATCTCTGTAATGAGAAGGGGTGTGGTCTAATGACATCAACACCCTATATCAGGTGTGCATAATTATTAGGCAACTTCCTTTCCTTTGGCAAAATGGGTCAAAAGAAGGACTTGACAGGCTCCGAAAAGTCAAAAATAGTGAGATATCTTGCAGAGGGATGCAGCACTCTTAAAATTGCAAAGCTTCTGAAGTGTGATCATCGAACAATCAAGCGTTTCATTCAAAATAGTCAACAGGGTCGCAAGAAGCGTGTGGAAAAACCAAGGCGCAAAATAACTGCCCATGAACTGAGAAAAGTCAAGCGTGCAGCTGCCACGATGCCACTTGCCACCAGTTTGGCCATATTTCAGAGCTGCAACATCACTGGAGTGCCCAAAAGCACAAGGTGTGCAATACTCAGAGACATGGCCAAGGTAAGAAAGGCTGAAAGACGACCACCACTGAACAAGACACACAAGCTGAAACGTCAAGACTGGGCCAAGAAATATCTCAAGACTGATTTTTCTAAGGTTTTATGGACTGATGAAATGAGAGTGAGTCTTGATGGGCCAGATGGATGGGCCCGTGGCTGGATTGGTAAAGGGCAGAGAGCTCCAGTCCGACTCAGACGCCAGCAAGGTGGAGGTGGAGTACTGGTTTGGGCTGGTATCATCAAAGATGAGCTTGTGGGGCCTTTTCGGGTTGAGGATGGAGTCAAGCTCAACTCCCAGTCCTACTGCCAGTTCCTGGAAGACACCTTCTTCAAGCAGTGGTACAGGAAGAAGTCTGCATCCTTCAAGAAAAACATGATTTTCATGCAGGACAATGCTCCATCACACGCGTCCAAGTACTCCACAGCGTGGCTGGCAAGAAAGGGTATAAAAGAAGGAAATCTAATGACATGGCCTCCTTGTTCACCTGATCTGAACCCCATTGAGAACCTGTGGTCCATCATCAAATGTGAGATTTACAAGGAGGGAAAACAGTACACCTCTCTGAACAGTGTCTGGGAGGCTGTGGTTGCTGCTGCACGCAATGTTGATGGTGAACAGATCAAAACACTGACAGAATGCATGGATGGCAGGCTTTTGAGTGTCCTTGCAAAGAAAGGTGGCTATATTGGTCACTGATTTGTTTTTGTTTTGTTTTTGAATGTCAGAAATGTATATTTGTGAATGTTGAGATGTTATATTGGTTTCACTGGTAATAATAAATAATTGAAATGGGTATATATTTTTTTTTTGTTAAGTTGCCTAATAATTATGCACAGTAATAGTCACCTGCACACACAGATATCCCCCTAACATAGCTAAAACTAAAAACAAACTAAAAACTACTTCCAAAAATATTCAGCTTTGATATTAATGAGTTTTTTGGGTTCATTGAGAACATGGTTGTTGTTCAATAATAAAATTAATCCTCAAAAATACAACTTGCCTAATAATTCTGCACTCCCTGTATACATATATATGTATCGATTTTAATACAATGTAAAATTCACCTAAAATATCCTTATCTTTAGTCAAATTTCGATGTCTGCTGTTAATTGTGGAGTTAATTTTAGTTTGATCCTTTTTAAGTTAAAGTAAGTTAAGTAATTTTCCCAATTTGATTTGTCTACCAATGTATCTAGGACTACTTTTTTTGCACATAAGAAGAAGCAAATTCGATAGAAAGTTGATTATAATGTACATGTATTCATTATTTGATTTTTCTGTTTTTGATTTAGGAAACATATTCAAGCTGCTTAATCTCATCTGAAAGTGTTTTATAGTCCTCCACATCTTTCCTTATTTTATTGGAGACATAACTTATAATAAAACCTTGAACTGACATCTTAAAGGAATCACATACAGTAGAGATTGAAGGTTCTTGGGATATATTGAACCTAAACAAACAAATCCTTACATTTAGAAATTCAGGTTGAATCTAATAATGAAGAATGTTTAAATCTTAGCATTTTACAATGGCTATGTTAAATGATGAGAAGAAAGTGTGTTCTTGCAAACTGGGATTATGTCATAAAGCAACTAATGATATTTGATTAATAGCTGACCAGAATTATTTATGCATTCTAGTTGGGACAAATTTGACTTGCAAATTTCTATTTAATAAAAGATCAACTATGTGGTTACAATCCTCAACAAATATAAATTAATCATCATCCTATTCTAGCATCTTTTTGACAGTATTATTCCAGAAAGATCTCTCTACTGTTACAGGATATAATGCATTAAAAATTGTAAATGGTGTTTTATCAATTACAAATTGAATGACAATCCATCTTCCTTTGTATCATACTCTTGAGATCTGACACAGACATTGAGACTTTTGTGAAGTAGAATAACCATACTGTTATTTTTCTTTATAAGAGTGGAGACAAACAGATTGCGGACCCAACATCTCTTAAGTTATAATGCTTCTGCTTCAGTAAGGTGTGATTCTGTTATCAAAGCAATGACCGTTTTTAAGCTTGTCTAAATGTGAATTTCCTAATTATTTAACATTCCAAGATACAACTCTAAATAAGAATGAATAATTTGAATATATAAGGCATATACTAAATGTGACTTCTATATATAAAAGTAAAAAAAGCATACAATATAAATACATGATTACAAGAGGATGACCGAATTAGAAGGTTCAGTTGAAGTGGAAAAAAAATTAAGGAAAGAAGAAAAGTATTTGGCATATAAAGAAGAAACTAAAGACAGACGAATTGATGCATAGAAAGTAGAAAAGACAGTACAAATTTATAAAGAGGATGACTGAGGAACATAACTAAGTAAACGAAATTCAAAGCAGGGTGGGGAAACCACACAAGCTAAGATTACATCATCTCTGAGCGACCAGGATAACAAGGACATAGACAATAGACCACAAGTACAAAGTGGGATGGGACCTGTATAAAAGACGGAAGGGAGAGATTAATGAATGGACAAACAGATAAATCATTTATAACCTATATGAAACTAAACATATGAGCGAATAAGAATTCCCTTGATAACATTAAAAATGACTTTCTACCTCTACTAGCATGTAGAAACCTTTTAAGCATTGCTGGATCATCTTATGTAGTTGCATTACCTTTGCAGGTGACTCTAAAGAAGCAAGGATGAATCATGACTAATCAAGCATTTATAGCTCTTAGTGCCAATCTCATGTATTTCCTTCTGAATGCCGTGATCTTTGTACATTCTCAGAAAAACAAAGTTTGTTATCAGACCATGTTATTATTTTTAATCTTTCCTGCATTAATCAATTTTATTTTTGGAAAATAATGATCTAACATTTTAACTTCTCTAGGTTTTGCAAATACCTTTTAACTCAACCTCTAAGCCCTTTGGTTGTTAACTTGAGTAGTTGATTGTAGATCTAGAAGGTCTGAAAAAATACAAATTAGATACAGTTGGTGTATATTGCGAATCATAACAGATTTGTGCATGCTGTCGATCAGTCATGATTTGTGCATAGTTTGCCATTAGTTAGCTGAAACGCGCATAGCATGGGCTTGGCAAAGGTTAGTTTGTGAGAGAGGGTATGGATTTACATAGAGCAGCAGTAGGAACTGTAATGTCTAATGGCATCTACTGGCTTGAAACAATGGATTGACCATATTATAAACAGGTATTTGGCAGAACCTGTAGGTCTCGCCATTTGACAGCGCTGATGCTCCTTATTGACTTTGCCAATCCATTTTGTTGAACGAGTTCCATATATGCCAGCATTCCAGATTCAGGTCCAACACACTTTGCCTAGGGCAGTCTAACGCATTGGCAAGAGGGAGGAAGAGGCAAGGCTAAGTGGAAGAGAATGATGACAGCAGGTGGGGAGAGGGACGTGACACAGTTAGCTGGACCTGAACAGGTCCGCTGGTGGATTTATTTTTGGCAAGCAACGTTCACAGTAATGTGTGGATGAGGATAAATCCATGCCACAAAGGCATGGTTACGTTGATGGTGCTTTTTGCATGCTGAAGTACAGACAACGTAGAACAAGCATTTACAATGCAATAGGTCTCACATTTTCCTGGTTAGAGCTATTGGCATTGTAAATTCATAACCAGACTTTTCGTGTCACATAAATTGGTCAACCCTGCAGTACATTTTGATCTTTTCCTGCCACATAATTCCAGTGGCCCTGCATATAACTAGAGCACTTCTATTTACATTATTCCCTTATCTGCATGAAAAAATGAAAATGTTGCTATTTACCATCCTAATTTAAATCTGCCATGCTAATTCCAATAGAAAAACACTTTCACCACCCCACCATTAGATTTGCTGGCTGTCTAACACAATCCCCCCCCCCCCCAAAAAAAAGACACATAACAGCCACAGAGGAGAAATAGATTAGAAGGCTCTCTCTCTCTCTCTCTCTCTCTCTCTCTCTCTCTCTGTCTCTGTCTCTGTCTCTGTCTCTCTCTCTCTGTCTCTCTCTGTCTCTCTCTGTCTCTCTCTCTCTCTCTCTCTCTCTACAGCTAACCCAGTCTCTAGGCCAAACCTAAAGAAATAAGAGGTAGGCAAAGAAGGCCCGGTTTCGCCTCCATTGGTATTAGCCTTCCATGCCACACAGGTCAAGCAAAGCCAGTAACCTTCCAAATTTAAAGAAATATGGGACCCTGGTAATAAAGAGACAACTGATCCAGAGTGATTAATTTACATTCAGCAAAACCAAAAACGCCGATGAGTCCTTCCGTCCTGTAACAAAACCTAAACCGGGTGACAACCTCGAGTGCAGGAGTGCCTGATAACTCCAAGTAAGCAGACATGGTCTTCAGTCCTAGGATTTCATCCCGTACCTCTGGGCACCTGATAACTGTAGGCTACACTTGCTTCCACTAATCCTCTCAGACTAACAATCAGGATGCATGTTCGGGGAGCGGTGGTAGGCTTATTTAATATATTAAATCAACACAGGAAGTGCCAAGGTTTTTGGTGTTAGGAAGCAAACACACACTGATGAGAAAAAAGTACAATTTAAAATAGCTCAACATGGGACTGAACAAATTCTCCTGTATGCCCTAACATTTTTGCAGCTAGTAATAAGTCTTAAGTAATCCAACAGTCTCGGCACCATACCAGTCACATGGAGTAGTAGGTCCAAACGCCTGTGAAAACAGCAGCGGTGTGAATTAAAAGCAGAACAGTTACATAGACTGCTTAAAAATGAGACTTCTCTTTTCAAGAGCCACCGCATGTTTAACAGCCCTTGAGGCGAGGCGAGACGAGAAGATGACTGCATTACCTCGAGTTGTGTAAACATCTGAACAGAAATTGAAAAATAAGGCTGGAAAAGTATTTTATTTTTATGTTAACAAAATGAAAAGTCTTGCAAGCATTCTTGCCTCACATTTCAACAAAGCTCTAGTGAAGTTAACAATAGCAGAGCAGCCTGGGATGATTTGTGGCCCCAATAAAGGAGATGAGCAATGCCCTGTGTGCAGATGTTGGGAGCGGCCTTAGAGAGACTCGAGATGCCATGCTCCGCAAGTTTCACAACATTACTTCTAGGTTTAGCTACATTCTAAGAGAAAGGGCATATTGTGGCTTTTCTGAGCAGTGAGCTAAATGTTTATGCACTGGGTGTTTTTTTTGTAAAATAAGCTTATTTTAATGTTACATAAACGCACAAAAATATGCTTATTTCAGGATTAAATCAACGTGCGTCCTGGGCTGTACCGAAAAACATTAATCAACAGACTCTGGGCAGTGGTAAAATAACATTACAAAAACGAAGCTCAGGAGCTACCTTTCATTAAAGATTTACCTTTTTATTAAACATTTAATTGTGGAGCACATGTTCCAGGATCCAGAAGTAAATGAGGACAGCACTGGAATAAAGCCAAAACAAATGCCAGCGACATGGGAGGAACAGAATGCTGCAATACAACGCAGGCAGATACCAAGGCCTAAAGACCCACAGCGAAAAGGCAGCAAACAGAAATAAAAAAAGTAGTCTGTTACAGCAGCCGATAAAAAAACCAAAGTGAAATAATACAGTAGTTGTCACTGCTCTGAAACCGAAAAAGGAGGGAGAAAAAGGCAGAACTGACCACTAGCGAGCAATAATTTTTAAAGGACACTGCAACCAACAAATGAAATTTCTTGAAGCCATAAGAAGTATACTAAAAGTATACACGAGGTCGAACGCTTTCGCTCGACCTAAAAACCTAATAATATTTGTAAGCAAGAGCAACGATTTAAGCAAGTGGCCAAAGGCACAGTTCTTTCAACCACCATGTGATCGATTAGTTGGAAAAACAGTCCTGGAGAAGCATTTATATCAAAACTGAATTGTAATTTAATGTATGCTCTGTAAATCAATTAGAATGTAGTCCGTGAGATCTTCGGTAATTTTCTAAGCAGTATCAATAGATGATGTCACTGATAATGCTATGCAGTGACATCAAATATGTGGGTTCCAATCTGTTAGCCTTTTGCGTACATTTTAATTCTTCTTACAAATATAGCTGTCTCAAATTACCCTTGCCAGCTCAGGGATCGAATCGCATGCAGTGGTGTTCCTCAATGTTCACTACAAAACGGTGCACCCCTCTTTGTGTCCCAATTTAATCTCTATGTTGCCTCCCCTAACTCTGGCTAAAACTGACCAATGTGGGAAGAGTTAAATTGCACACTGCTGTCACTAATTGAATTAACTTCTACCTTTCTGACCAAAATGTTTGCTGGCTGCCTGCTCGCAGAATGTGCAAGAGTAGGTGCACGGTATAGACATACTCATACTTGTAACAGTTACTGTTGGCACTACTGGCTCCCCATTAAGGCATTTTGAAAATGGATGCAGTTAAATCTACTTCAGTGCATTTAATGTTTGACAAATACACAATAAGTACTCTTTTGTTTCTTGATGTTTGTAACATAGGCTATAAACGGCAGCTTGGGCACAGTAAGTTAGCCAGAAACCTTCAAATTCATGTTTAGGAACATAAAGTGAAGGAAAGCATAGCAGGGCATTTTTTACACTAGACTTTAAGAGGTCGCCAAGTAAGGTCGTTGTAGAAAATAATAAGTCCCCACATAACCTGCATTTTGAAAGTTCATGCTAGTTATAAGATCTTGCACTAACAAAGTTTTAGTAAATATTTTTGAAAGTGCTTTACACTGGAGCACTGTAAAGCCAGAGAAAATAGCCCAGGGATCGATCTGATGCATTGAATGCAAAAAAATATGAGTTTTGGACTTTGTTAGCTCTTAACATATTTCATATTTTGAGAAGATTGTACCTGCCTTATCGAATAGCAGGATGTAGTTCAAACGACGTAAGTCAGCGAAGGTGAAACTGCTCATAATGGTAGCTGTAACCGAATTCTACTATGAGGGGTTGCTTTCCTAATGTTAGAGTGTGACAGGTGTAGTTCCAATGGCTTCCAAGCTTCTAGTACTTATAAAGTCAAATGTTCCATAGAGCAACATAGGGAACAATTTATTTATTTTTTCAATGTTTTTATTTATTTTTTAAAAGAACAACATACATCGCTGCAAACTGTAGTACATTGTTTAATTAGCACTGTAGGGGAAGCACTGTATCCAGTCAACTTGCACAACTGAAAAAGGCGTGTTAGGCAGAGGGCATAAATCCAGCCAAAAGGTTAAGAGGTGGACACAACTACAGGTGAGTCAGGCATGTCATGAGTCATTAAGTATGAGTTGAGGGGACCCCAGATGTCCTTAGGTCTAGACATAGGGGGAAAAGTGAGGCGTATAGCTTACTCATGATGTCACAATGGATGAGATTGTGTAGCCAGTCATTAGTCATAGGTCTTCTACTGCTCCCCCACTTCATGGCAGTGCGCCGCTTAGCTAGTAGAAGTGCCATTGCTGTAAATCATCTAAGTTGTGGTGCACAAGGTTTAACATATCCTAGGAGTGCCAAGAGGAGTCGAGCTACAGCATGATCTAACACGTCAGAGAGAAGTGAAAATGTGGCTTGTCAATAGTGCAGGTCCATGTGAGATGAGAGAAGTTGGCGTTGTCTGCTGAACATTTAGGGCGTTTATGTGAGCGCGAGGGTTCAAATTTGGTAATGGCCTGGCGAGTGGTGTATTCTTGCTGCAGGAACTTATAATTCAAAAGTTTGTGCAGACTATTGATTCAAAACAAACGTAGTTTGCAGGCAGCAGAAGTTCCACACTTTGGGCCTGATTACGACCTTGGCGGAAGGGATACTCTGTCACAAACACGACGGATATTCTGCCCGTCGTTTTGCAAGTTCCATATGATATAATGGAGCTTGTAGTACGGCGGGCGGGATATCCGTCACTTTTGTGACAGAGTATCCCATCTGCCAAGGTCGGAATCAGACCCTTTGTCTGGAATGGGTGAGTTCAAGTCCCTCTCCCAGGCTCCTTGTGCTGTAATATGGCACTAGTGCTGCAGTTCCAGACTGGAGGGATAAAAGCGAGAGACCAGCCTAGTGCTTTCAGCTGTCAAGATGATCATAGAAATGGGGAGGTTAGTGTGGAGGTTCATCTGGAAAGGTGGTAATGTCTCCAGTTGGGTACTGTACAGTGGAAGAAGGACAAAAAGGTCCATCGATGATGTTGTGCCATCAACCCCAAAGAGGGAGCGTCCATGGGTTGTTATGAAGAGGGATGTCTGGTGAATAGAGAATGCTAAACTCCAAGTGCCATCAGAGCTGAGACAAGGCCCAGCATGTTGTGGAGAGGGTATGAATGTCACAGAGTTCATTGGGCAGTCCCCTCAGGAGAAGGGATGCCATGGGAAGCTGGTCTTACTTGGTGGTGTTCTGGTTTTAGGTTCAGGATTCTGGCATCTGGGTGATACCAGTATTAGGAAAAGTGGCATTGTGCTACCAGATAATATAGGTGCAGGTCTGGTACTCCAAAGCCACCGTTGGAGTAGGGGAGTGTAAGCGTTTCCCATTGGATTCGGGGGAAGCGGCCTGCCTTTATTAAGCATGTCAGGAGGGTTCGCTATGTAAAGAAAAAAGAAATGTTCAGCAGATTTGTAATGTTTAGCAACAGGTAAAGAAATCGGGGAAGGACCACCGTTTTAAAGATAGCAGTGTGACCTGTGATGGATAGTGAGAGTCTGATCCACCTGTCTATGTGGGAGGAAAGGGTGAGTATAGAAGGCATATAATTGTAACGATTGTTTTCATTCTTTTGTCAGTGTGGAAAAATGGCCATATATTTAGGAGAATCATCACACCATTTTAGGAGAAACTCGAGTGGGCATGGGATTGTAGCCTCAGTGAGATGGAATAATTCGAATTTATGCCAGTTTATCAAGAGGACAGATGGGGGCCCCAAACTGGATAATCTCCCGGATGATGGTGGGCGGTGTGTGGCAGGATCCCTAACATAGAGCAATATATTGTCTGCGTGAACAGTGGCTAAGATGGGGCAATTCTGAAAGCGTAGTCCCCCTATGTAGATGATGCAACTGAAAATATCAAATTAGGGGGGTCAAGGGCAATAATGAAAAGGAGAGCGACCCCCCTGCCGAGTGCCCGGAGACATGGTGAAGGCATCAGTCAGATGCCCATTTACTCGCAGGCAGGCGATTGGGGCAGTATAGAGGAGCAAGATCCGGTCTCTGAATCCCCAGAGGATGCCCAGCTTGTTGAACATGGCCATCTGAGGGAGTTGAATGCCTTCTCCGCATCAAGAAGGACAGCAGCAGGGAGCTTAGAGTTAATCGGATTAATTTTTGTAAATATTGTATTTAGATTGAAGGTTGTAGAATGGTGCAGTACAAACCCCACCTGTAAGGGAACGATGATGAGGAGTGCTAGTTGTGTTGCTATCACCTTTGTCAAAATTTTATTATCATAGTTAAGTAGTGACCGGGGTCTGTGTGAGGTGCAAAGGTGCAGAGATTTGCCAGGCTTGAGGATAGGGGTAATAATGGCTTCTTGTAAAGTTGGAGGGAGTATGCCATCCTCAAGAGCCTCTGAATAGATGTCGGAGAGATGTAGGACTAAGACTGATTTAAAGGCTTTGGAAAAATGTCCTGTGAAGCAATCCAGCCCACGGTCTTTAGATTCATGAAAGTCGTCAATGGTCTGGGAGACTTATTCCCGCGTGATAGGGGCAGCGAGGAATTGCTGCTGGCCAGTCGAAAGCCAGACCATGGCAACCTCAGACAGATAAGACACGATCTCCCGAGCAGTGTCCACATGCTGTGAGGTGTATAGGGTTCGATAGTAGTCAAGAAGTGTGCAGACAACATATTATCATTGCCCGATATCTCAGCTCCATCATCAGCTTGCAGACTCCTGATATACACGGCTTGGTAGTTGGAGCGCAAATTTCGGGCTAAGGTAAGGCCCAGTCGGTCACCTTCGCCTTAGCGTCGGGCATGGGTGTACTTGCCAAGAAAGGGCACCTCCCCATCTGCCAAGTCTCGAATTCCTGTAAGAGAAGCGATCTCTTATGTCGTACTGATGTTTGGGCGCCCTCAGACGTGGCCGAGTCAATGGTCTGCAGTTTTTCTACTCGGGTTACGTCATTGCGTATGCTTTTTAACACCCCCGAGTGAGTGGAGATACAAACCCCTTTAATACAGACTTGAAAGCCTCCCATAGAACAGTCTGTTTAGAGATGGAGCCTGAGTTCAATAAGAGGAATTTGTTAATGACCGCAAGAAGATCTGAACAGAACACAGTATTGTGGAGTGCGAGGTCCGGGAACCACTACTGTTTGGGTGTGAAGCTAGAGTGTGATATCACAAGGGTGGGGAGCACAGGCACGCGGTTGGAGGGTGTGCGGGGCATATGTGTTACATCATGCGACCAGAGTAAAAGATCGGGGGAAGTAAACCAGTAGTCAACGCGCAACCATGAATCCTGCAGGGCGGAATAAAAAGTGTAAAAATGCTAGCGTTATCTGGTGCCTGGCAAGCTTAGTTCTACTTCACTAGAGGACATAAGAGGGAATATTGATGTCCTACATTATGGTGATGTGTTGCGGACATGTGGATGCAGTACATAAGGAAGGTTAGGTTCAATTAGAACCAACAAAGACAGATTCAATAACAAACAACATATCCCTCACACCAGTAACCCATTACTGGCGAACCCCAAAACCAAAAAACATGAACACGAGATAAACATCAGGCGTTCGCCTGGGGGCAATGACAACGCCTCAAGTATGATGGGCTCTTTGAAGGATACATGTCAGCGATTGCATCCGAGGCTGCAAGTGTCAGGAGTCTAAAAAGGTGGAAGTATTCGAGGGAGAGAAAAGTAAGTTGCTGGGGTATGTGCTGTAGGTAGAATTTGGGACCCCAGAAGTCTTTGTCGTGGTTATAAAAGACAGTCATGGGAGGGTCGTTTGCTGCCGATTGTGGTGAGCATCTTAGGGATTGAGTCTCCGGAGGGGCATTGCGTCTCACACGTTGTTTACATAGCTTGACCACTTCGGCAGGGTTGGTGTAGATGTAGTGTCAGCCATCCACTTCCACGCGAAGGCGAGCCGGGTATAGCATATTTCCATCCCTTTTTGCAAAGAGCGGCCTTAGCATCTGCAAACTTCTGCATGGCGACAGTGAAACCTGGAAATATGGAGGTGGTGGATCCCTGGTACTGGAGGGGGGCTTGCTCTCAGGCCAGTCAAAGTGCAGTTTCCTGTTTGCAAAAATTGAGGAGGCATGCGACGATTGGACACAGGGGGAGTCCCACGTGTGGTGGGGGAACCCAGGGATGGATGTACACACTCCACAACTAAAGTGTTGGTGAAGGCTTTGCGTCCAAAGAGGTCAGTGAGGAGCTTCTCCACGAAAATATCAGGCCTACCCATGTTTGTGGCTCCAGCAACTCTGGAGATGCAGATATTGTTTTGGCATGATTGAGCCTCAAGGTCTTCGTTTTTATCCACGCCTGCCTTCAACAGTTGCTCCACCCTCTCCAACTGGTTTAGGGCCTCAGCCGAGTTATCCTCCAATTCAGACAGCCAGCGCTCTGTGCCGTCCAGGCATGTCGTGTGGCAATCCAGTCTCTCACACATATGGTCTTGGCTGGCACCAAGGGTGTCAAAGTGAGTGTTGATCGCCTGGAAGCCAGCTCGGATCTCCGCCAGGATGGCCATGGCACAATTTGTCAAGATAGGGTTGGAAGGTGTGGGTGGTGGATTCTCTGCATCAGAGTTCAAGTTTTTTTTTCTAGGGGTCAGGACAGAATCAAATAGCTCACGCTGTTTGGGGTCCCCACACCCCATAATGTGTGTTTATCAGGGAAGCTGAGTATCTGAAGGAGGGTCAGGTAAGGGGCGCCACTAGGATAGTGACTGCGGCAGTAGTGTTGTTTGTTTGCCAAGCAGGAGGGTATGCACGCACTAGCCACAGCTCTAATGCAGGAGGAAGTTCAGACAGAAGGCCCACCAATATTTGCAGGCAAGACCTCAGTCTAGCAGGCAGTGGGGCTGCATCACTAGTAGCGTAGTAGAAAGAGGGCCGATAGGGACGCTTCCCCCAGTTTAGTGTTTCTGATGGGACCATCATACCTGTTCATAGTAGTGATGGGCTATGGGAGACCGCAGGGGCCTAGTCGTGGAGCGCCCACATGTCACATCAGGGGAAGCTAGACTCACTGTTGTGTCAGTAGCGTGATAAACATGCCTCGGGGTAGAGGTCACAGTGGCCTGGAACCCATCAGGGGGCCCTGGTCCTGGGCCGCAGCTAGGGCCCACAAGGAGGTGACACTCACAGTCACCCCAGGCCGCCTCCTCTGGCAACAGAGCCCAGGGCAGAACAGCATCGCCCAACGGCCACTGTCGAGGAAAGGAGAGGCAGCAATCCCACTTCAGGCAATGGAAGGAAGGCACAGAGGCAGCAGCCCGGCTCAAGTGCCTCCCAAGGAGCACGTCTCACGATCAGCCCTGCCACTGGGGACCAACCAGGCAGCCAATCTAGTTGTCTTTGTGTCTGTTTCTGCCGCAGGTGACCGACGGGTAATCATTGCTGCTGGCAGGTAGCCTCTCGCCTCACGTCTCCAAGGGCTTCAGAAGCAGCAAGTGGGTGAGGGGTGTAACGCTGCGGCCCCACTCCCAAGCCCGCCCGCGGCCCCTGTAACGCGGGGCTTCCGGGAGCCGCTTCAGGACACAGTGGCACTCGGTGAGCATTGGACCCGTTCAGGGTCTCTCCATGCAGGAGTTGTTGTCGGTGCAGGCAAAAGGGAGGGAAGACGAGCCCCCAAAACCCCAGATGCCGATGATGGTGGATATGAGGACAGCCACATGTTGGAATGCCGACCCTACACAGAGCTTCAGTTCCGAGCAGCCATCTTGGTCGCTGGCTTGGCCACGCCCCCAACATAGGAAGCATTTTAGCTCCTAATGCTAGTCTGTTTTGATTAAAGGCACCTCCCCTATAATTAGTGAACAACTCTTTAACACAAATGTTTAAGAATTGCCCGATGAGTTCTATAGTTAACTTCACATAAAAGCTTTCCCACAAATATGTGTATACAAAAATATGTTCAATCTTTTGGTTACCCAACTCCATGCAATTGTTGCCCTCATCTTGGAAAATACCATTTACTTTAATTCAAGAATGATTACAGGTTAGGTGATTTCATTTAGTGTACGTTTATAGAGTACCTAATAAATTCTGAGACTTCTTTATGTTTGTGACTTAAATACTAGGTCATCTGCACAGGCTAGATGTGATAATCTCTTTGTACGCAAGAGTGTAAGAATGCTGTCAGGAATATTTAGGGATTTAGCTAGATCTTCCTTAAACACGCAGAGGAAGAGGGGTGCAAAAACACCCCAGGTTGAGTAAATCTTTAGTTTAAGTTTTGGGGAAAATGCCATGACAAGAAATAATTACTCTGGTTTATGAATGTAATTCCACATTTAGACGGAGTAGAGTGGAATCAAAATCTCATTGTTTCAATTTTAGCCATTTTGTTGTCCTGTCAACTCTGCCAAATGCTGCGAAATAAACAGCATACCAAAATTACAGTTTTGCTGCTTCTGAAATTTGGTGTCTAATAATATTAAAGCTTTAAAGTTGTCGTCATGAAGAATTCATGGCAGAATCTTTTTACAGTGACATTTATTTTCTAATTAAACTAGGGCTCGAATCTGGACAACATTACTTTTGAAAAGTAACATTCACTGCACATATATTCTCAGTACTAATGCTCACACATATTCTCTTCAGGACTACTTGCTTCTGTGGTTCAAAGGTAATGCCGCTCCCGTGCTGGGCCCCACTTGCAGCTTCACCAGGGCACCTTCAGGCTAACACTCATCAACACTGGCACGCCAATACTAGTTTCCACACAGCTTCATTAACATACCTCACTTCTGACCTTGTGTGCCCGTTACTATTCCAGTACTACAGCCAACATACAACTCTGTCAGTGCACTTCAACCCTAACCTGCAGCACCCTATTATTCAAATACCAAGAATTACATGGCGCTCCCTCCTCACCCGCTTCTGTTCTGTTATTCCAGCACTGGGTCGGGACACAACTCTGCCTATACCCCCAATCCTGATCTGAAGTGCCCTAACGTTGCTGTATTGGGGTTCATATACAACTCTGCTAATGCACCTCCTGTTGTTCTGTAGTGCCCGTTGCTGTTCCACACTCTGACTTCTGTTTGAGGACGTGGGGGAACCAATTAAATCTATTCTTAGCTGCTATCTTTATTTGAGAGGTCTGTTTCACCTATCTCACTCGTTCTTTCCTTTACACTGTTTACTCTCAATGTGTCTTTCTCCCCCACTTTTCTCTTTTCAGCTCTTAAAATCCACATTTGCTCTGTCTTTCAACTGTTTATTTCCATTCCACTCCTTTTTTTTATTTCCCGCTTCCTCCTGCTACCTCCTCTTTCAAACTCACAAAAACTTGATTTCTTTCCTTGTTTAGTTCCTCTCTTTTTTTCTTCATCAGGCGTTCATTCTTTCACTATTAATTTTTTTTAGATCTTTCTTTCTTTCTCTGGTGTTTTTCTTATCTTTATCTGTCAATTCACGTTTTACTGTAAATCCCTCTTTTTCCTGTCTGTATTTGGAGGCCACAAGTTAGTTGTTGGGACCTGAAGTGTCAAAGTGGTTTTCTCATTCTGTGTCTGTGGGAAATGTGTCAATACATACATGCCCTGGTTCTTTTGCTGCTTCTTTCTCTCACCATCTCTCATCTTTTCTCTAATGTTCATTTTTCTCTTTCTTTTCACACTTCTTTCATTATTTTTTCCTCTTTATCTTTCGTTCACTAGCTACCTTCTGTTTTTTATTTCTTCTCTTAGTTGTGTTTTTATTTTCTTGTTCTTTCTTTCCCTTCTTTCTTTTATTTCTTTGTGACCCCTTCCCTTTCTTCCTTTTGTGTGTTGTATACCTTTTGCTTCTCCTTTTCTCCCCCATATGCTTTCTTTCCTCAGTCCTTGTTATCAGTGGAGCAACAGGTGCAGTGACACTGGGACCTAGAGACCTACGGACCTCACTCAACTCTAATTAATGCCTATTTTCCTATCGAAATTCCAGTCAACCATTTTCTTTTTTTTACTCCAGGGCTCATGACACTGTTACTAAGCCATTTCTCCTCTCCATCTTTACGCCTGACTCCCTCTTTCCTTTGAAACTCCAATCCGTCCCAAATTATATTTTTGTTATGGTGTTTTGAGCATTACACTCTAATGCCAAAAATTTATTTCTGATTCAGGTTTAGATGATAATTGTGTATGTTTTAATATACAGGAAGAAGGTAAATGGAAGTGGTTTAATTCAATGCTGGGCCACTGGAATTGTATGGCAGTAAAAGACAACATTATGAGGCAAGGTTGACTACATTTTGAGGCAAGAAAAGTCCAGTTATGAATTTACAATGCCAATAGCTCTAACGCAAGAAAATGCAAGAACTATTGCATTGGAAATGCTTGTTTTATTTGTTTCCCGAAATACGTGTTCAGCACCCTATACTTCTTGAAAGGAAACACTTTCTTGCTGTCAAACACTTCTGTTTCTTAACTCGAGGAAAACTGAGCCTGCCTGTGGAAGATGCTAAAATACTTTCCTATAAAGTTAGACTAGGTTTTCACAGAAGTATTGGCTGTGTCGATTAGTGTGCAACATATCCATGGCCTTATTTACAGATTCATTTTCTCAAATGTCATTCAGCCTTTTTATAAGGGCAGTTCCCTAG
This sequence comes from Pleurodeles waltl, assembly GCF_031143425.1. Lineage (NCBI taxonomy): Eukaryota > Metazoa > Chordata > Amphibia > Caudata > Salamandridae > Pleurodeles > Pleurodeles waltl. The sequence continues at coordinate 374,981,067 of NC_090448.1, read as the reverse complement.
TTAGGCCTCATTATATATCTATGTCAGTAAACTTCACAGAAAAAAACAAGACTTAACTAAAATGCACACATCAACTCACGTCTCTCTGAATCAGAAAAGTGCATTCTATCATTGGAAAATCCTCCATAAAACAAAGCTCTGCATCATAACTAAGGCTTAATTACAACAAATAAGCGACTGAATCGTACTTCTGCAAACACATCGTTAAAAATACCTATTATCCTAAAACAGTTGATTGTCACTTGCATAAAAATCCACTTTTTTTTCTAACATACCCGTTTATCCTAAGTAGTAAATCATGCACCCATTTGTCCAAAATTAAAAGCTTACAGTTGGAAGCAAAAGCACACATTTGTCCCAGAACATCTGCTTGTTGTTTGCAGCAATGAAACATTGTGTCTCAGAATGCTGGGTTGCCATTCAGGCGTGTGTCTCACTATGTTGCATTCACGCAAGCAGAGAATAAAGGAGGGTCTGCTGGCTACTGCCCCAGCTAGCAGAAGGAAATGGGACCAGCTATAGCCACTGCTGAAAAAAGCACACCAGGTCAGGATGGGCATAAACTGTTTGTACATAACACAATGCACATGCTCAATCCAACTTTAGTTGTGTGGGCAGTCTGGAAATGGGGAAAATACTTGGGTATCCAGAAATTGGGAAATGGGTGGAGTAATGATGGGTAGTGTCAGGCACAGCGGAGACAGCCTTTGCGTTTTATTTTTTTAAGCAGTTGCTATACCCAACGACATTGGCAGCCAGTAAAACAATAAGATGGTAAAGCTGTTCTAACCTCCTTAACCACTCATAAACAAACTGCATATTAAGTCAGCTTAAGGAGTTAAGACACCTGCTGCGGACACCGTTGTGTATTCAGCAAGTTTTAAGGTAAAAAGTTGGTAAGATAACTGAGATAATTAATGTCGCTGGTAGAGAGGGGTGTTATCTGACTTTGTGAACCTATGTATGTGATGGAGAGAGTGAGAAATTTCGGGTGGCCACTTTGAATCATCATAAAATAGCTCAGGGTGTAAATGTGCAAGGTATCAACAGTAACTTGATGATCACAGATTTGTATTTTGTGTAAGGCACCTCAGTGGGTTAATACTTTTTTGCAGAGATCCTTATGTACCAAGTAAAATTGCTCAGTGATCAGCCAGTGAAATCTGGGCTGGCTTTCGGCAGACCCCGTAACGTCACACTCGCTGGAGGGGCTGCTAGATGAGGGTTCTACTTGGGGGCTGGTCTTCTGCTTTAAAGGGCGCTGAGGCGGGATAGGCCTGGTACACTGATGGTGGCAAGGTGGGGCTGGGACAGTGATCTAGAGGAGCCTTTCACGGACGGGGAATGGGCAAATACCTGTGCATTAGTGCCAGACGTTTTTTGAAATGCACACTTCAAATTGGCACACTTCTTTATACTATGCCTATCCTACATCTCGCCGAAAAGGTTGCATGGGATATATATAGGACTAGGTCCAGTGGTTGACCTAGGTGTGAGGTGGCTGAGACGGATTTCCTGCATATGGCCAGGGGGTGTACGGGGCTGGCGGCATATTGGGGCATGGTTACACACCAACTTTGGGAGGTGACTGATGTACAAATAGATCTTATGGTCTGCCACTCTTTGTTGCACCTCATACCATGACATAATAGGAGTAATATATATTCTAAATTCCCAATGCTGGGTCTAGGGCTGGCCAGTAGAAAAACTGCTATCAGATAGATGTTGTCTAGCTGGCCCACGTTTGATCAGTGGAGTAAGGACGTAGGTTAGTGGTCCGGGTTTGAGGAAGGTAGGATGTGGGAGGTCCGTACTGATGATGAGGTGAAAGAGGACTGTTTTGATTGGACAGGAATGCTGAAAGAATTGCTGGCTCTGGTCTCGGAGGGAGGCTCTGCTACGGACTCTGAGGATGGATCATATGCCCTGTGGACCCACAGGCCCTCTATTTCTGAATTATTACTGTGGAGGACTGATCTCTTGGAAATCCAGCATGAGGGTAGTATGGGAATGGGAGGCTCTTTTGACTGTGCGGGATCTTTACAATGGTAATGTATTGTATGTTGACCTGCCTGAGATTCTGTAATGCTGTTGCTACTTTTATAAATATACCCAAAAATTGCTCTTTGAGATATGCATCCTTTGCAGATCAGTGCATTTAACGTGCAAGACATATACTTGATTCCGTGCAAGTTTACTTGTTCTCACTCGTGTTATTTATAGGTTGACAAGTAGGGTTCTGTTGAGTGGGAATGAAAATTTATTATAAAGTGCCACATAAATGTAATTTGTATTGTGTTCAACATACACGGTTATTGTTGTAATTGCGCTTACAAACAAACCTACCAGACATCTGTGTAACGCACGCTCAGACATAAGTATATTCTTGCACATGTAAAGAGCTAGGTAAAATTACAAATGCTTTCAAAATTCACTTGACAGTTTCTGGAGTGACACTCTGGGTAATTTTTTTGTTTACACAGATGTGGCCTGGCTGCAAAGCTTGAGGTCCCTGTTGTGCTCTGCCTCAGTGTCTGTGAAATCACGCTCCAAAGATAAACAACACTTGCCAATATGAAGGTTGTCACTATACACTTCTGCTGGGTAGACAGCGCATCAGAAAAGGGTGAGGAGGGCCATGTGAAATAAATCGGAGGGCTGCAGGCCTCACGTGGAACAACAATGTTGTAGCTTCACAAAATGGTGTTATTACAGAATTCACAATATACAAACTATCCCTCTTTCTCCATATTGATTCACCATCCGCACAGCTTTCTGGAAAATTTGTGTATGATCTCCATACCCAAACTTTCACAGCAGTTCGATATCTGTACAAAAGACCTTTTATTTCATAAAATGTAAAAAGGAAATTGCTTTCCACTATCAGGGGTGTGGGATTTTATAAAATATCTACTTGTCCATGGAATAGGTTGCTTCATAAATCTACTTGTCCTGTACAAAAATCCACTTGTCCTTTTGGGCCATGTAGTGCGGTGATAAATTATGTCAGCAATCTCATTATATAAGAGCTCCAATAATAGCCTCTCTGAATATGCCGGGCCTCATACTAGTAGGGCTTGACTACTAGCAATGTTCTTATTTTGGCATCTGTCAGCAGATCTACATCTTGAGGCTGGAGATAGGGTAAAGCAATAGTTCTAGGGTTGGAATGCCATTTTGAGTCTGTGCAAACCTACTAAATTGCATGTTTTAGGGGTTTTCACCACCTCGTCTCTAATATTTTCACATGCAGAGAAAGGTTGCAGATTCACTTCTGACAAGGGCAGAAGTAAAACTTCCTCCAGGGTTGGGAAAAAGTGATTGAAGGGAAAGTGAACATGTAAACGCTCAACAGAGTTTCGTATGAGCAAATCTACACATGCATATTTGCTTGTGCTAAAATACAATTCACAAATATTTCTAGGAGTACGATTTCCTGGCCTACATCTGTAAATTATTATGAATTCCTGAAAGCAGTAAATCTGCACTAATGCATGGACATATACTAAGTGTAATTTTTGTGATTTTCTTTATGAATTGGGCCTCTAATTGGTTATAGAGACCTTTTTGTTTGTATTAAAATTCTAACCCTCTCTCTCTTTGTGTATCTGTTGGCTTCACTGTGAGTGATGGCATTCTACTCTTTCACAAGGAACATATTTACAAGGAGTTGTTCAGTGCCCTGATCTACAGTGGCAAGGTGTGCTTTTTGAGACCAAAAATATTTTTGCTTTTTACCAATGTTTGGTATGATGGTGAGGGTCCAACAGCTCCCACAACAATAAACGTTTATGAAAACTGAGTCAAAACAAGACACTCATTGAAAAAACCAAACCCCTGACCATCAGTGTCAGAACTATTAGCTTTGTCAATTCTTATTTATCTTCATGTTTCTCATAATCTAGAACTGGTTACCCTGATTTTTCCATTACAAAATTGTTTTTTCACAATCTTACTGAGTGATGCTTCAAAGTATTGGTACCTAAATTTCACAGTAGTTTAGCAAAACATGTTTTCCCTACTTGCATTTTTTTGTGAAAATTTTATTCTGAAATCAAAGAATCACCAATCTTCCTTTCAATCTTCTGCAACTGTTTGCATCAAACCAGGGAGCATACTAGGAACATCATGCATAGCCTCATATTGGTAAACTTTGCACATGTATGTAAATATTTTTATACTGGCACCACTTTCAGTAGTGCAGTCCAAGCTTACAACATTTCTTTAGAGTGCTCAACCTAATAATAAATACTTTGCAGTAACGAACCATAAATCCAAGTTGTTGGAACAGCATTAACATATGGACACAAATGTTACCTTAACCGCAGACAATGCCCTTCCCTGACCCATAATGTACTGTAAACTAGCAGCCAAAGGTTTTGGCTGCTGGGGGTTGGGCCCACCTGTCTCGGGGACAAAATAAACTTAAACACTTGTTGCCTTTGACCCCAAACAATATGTCCTGGGCATTGGGCTATAGCAATTCCACACCCCTGACTATATATGAACCCTCTTACTGCTGGGCAGGAGCTATGATTTAGAATATACACACAAGCTTTGCAGTAGGAAAGATGTAAAATAAAAATGGTTCCTGAGAATCGAGGGAAGTTGGATGATTGGTGCATTAATTTGCTGCTTTTCAGTGCTATCTTTACTATTGTTGAATAAGGTTATCTGTCACTAATACAGTTGAAAGCTTTTCTCGTTTAATATAGAACCTTTGATTACCTTCTGGCAAGGATGGAGTGTGGGTCTGCAAATCTTAGGTAGAGGTAAATTTCTCCTTCTTCCTTCCAGTAAGGACTTTAGAAATTCCAGAGTTGTAGACCCAAACTCTGTACTCTGGGGGAAGGGGGTGTGTGGGGGGGGGGCATCTGTCGAGGTTACCCCGTAGCGCCACCAACCCAGAGAGACCAGTCGGTGCCCCCAAGGTATGAGCTACCACAGGTGGTGGAGGGGCTCCCACCATAGAGATTGGTGGGGAGGCCTCGTGGGCCCCCTCACTCCCCTCGCCTTCAACGTTCCTCAGCAGCACCTGCCCATGAGCGCACGGAGTAGCTGCGCAGCCTCTGGGATCTCTGAAGATGCGAGCGTGCAAGAGTGATCTTCTGCAGTCTCTTGTTAACACAAGGCCAGCCTCTAGGTAGCTTGGGACGGCTTTACTGGCACTGGTGGAGCTCGTGTGCATTTGGGGGTGATCTCCCCTTCTCGATGGGCACAGCGGCACTGACTGATCACAGGCAGGTGGTGCCTCCGTAGTAGAGAGGCACGCAGTAGGTTGCCAGGTAATGCAGTTCTGGAGCAGGACTCCTCTCAGTGCTGTGGTGTTTTCTTGCAACATTTGGGGGGAAAAGAAGCACACAACACTAGGGCACAAGCGACATGGGGCCAGAGGCAGCCCCGACCACACAATTCTAGCAGAATCAGATTAGGTGCCCACCACCGACAGGGGAGGAGATGATTCGCTCACCATGCACTAGTGATGAACATGAGGTGGGGATCAGTAAGGTGCTCTCTATCCGCAAGAGGTTACAAAATATGAAATAAAGTGCTCACTGTGTGCTGTGCTTTACAGAGGCCCAGGGAGCAGGATACAGATCTCCCCACACAATGGGCTGTCTGGGGTTACTTCAGGGGCACAAAGATGCAGGCAGGCAGGCACAAAGAAGAAAGTAGGTTATATGGCTTTTCCTGCTGGCAGCCCAGCAGTGCCTGATGAACAGAGTCAGTGTGCAGCTACCAGCAGGGCACAAGCAGGAAAGCAATCTTGTGAGTCCTTCATGCCACCCAGCAGCAGGTCGCAGGTCAGCAGCAGAAGAGCAGTCCAGATGAGTCATGTATTGCAGCGCAGCAGTCTTTCTGACAGAGGATCAGTACCAGTTCCAAAAGTGCTCTCCCCTCATGGGGTCAGAGCCCCTGTACTTAAACTAAAAAATGTATTTGTTCAGGAGGGTGACTTCAAAGAGATCCTTTCAAGTATAGCACAACTCCTTTCTACCTAGCCCTGGCTCCGGACACCAGGAAGGGGTAAATCAGCGCATTGTGTAAGACAGGGAAACAGCCTATACTAATTAAAGTACGCCCGCCTCCCTCTCTCCCAGGCCAGGTAGACTATCAGTATGCAGATGCTTCTCTTGTCACACTTAGCCCATCCTGTGTTGTGACTGTCTGGAAGGTGTGCGCAAAGTGTAGATGTCGCTCAGCCCTAGACATGGATTGGAGTCAGGCTGCAAAACACTAGAGTTATAAGCACAGAGAAATGCCTACTTTCTAAAAGTAAAAAGAAAAGGTGATGGACGGAATGTGGAACAAATCAAACATTCACCCCCAGTCAAAGATCTGAGTTTAATCCATCAGTTTTTTTGCTCACCACACCACCCCAGTTTGGACCCAGCCATATGCAAATCAATCTTGACCCTGCTCCCCAGAGGAACAGTCCAGCCCCAACTGCCAGGCCATGCCCTTCCTGGACCGTAAACCAGCATCCTGGGACCGGTTTCAGGGTTTCACCCCTCATCAGCCAGGCTTCCTGGGTTTAATCCATCAGTCTGCCGAACAAAAAAACTGATGGAATAAACTCAGATCTGTGACTGGGGGAGAATGTTTGATTTGTTCTGCATTCGGTCCATCATCTGTTCTTTTCACTTTTTTAAAGTATCATTTCTAAAATACTAATGTGAAATCCAACTTCACCAATAAGCAGGATTTCTCACTACCGTTCCAAACATGCCCACACTACTCCTTACAGATCGGAAATAACCACTTAAACATATATGAGGCAATTCCCAATGCTATCCTATGATAGAACCAGCCCTCACAGTAGAGAACACAATAAGCTGTTTTTCACTACTAGGACATGTAAACCATAAAAGTGTATGCCCTACCTTTTGTATACCCAGCACCTTGCCCATAGGGCCTATCTTAGGGGTGACTTAGGTGTAGTAAAAAGGGAGTTGGGGCCAAGTCAATGTGGCTGTAAAGTGCACACACAGGCACTGCAATGGCAGACCTGAGACAAGTTTGAAAAGCTACTTCTGTGGTAGGCGCAATCAACACTGCATGCCCACTAGAAGCATTTCATTTACAGACTCTGGGTATATTGGATATCACTTTACAAGGGACTTACATGTAACTTAAATAAGCCAAACAGGTGTAAGGCAACCATACCACGTTTTAGGGAAGAGAGCACATGTACTTTAGCACTGATTAGCAGTGGTAAAGTGCTCAGAGTCCAAAACACAACAAAAAGAGCGTCAGAAAAAATAGGAGGAGGAAAGCAAAATGTTTGTGGATAACCCTGCAGAGAGGGCCATTCCCAACAATGTTGCACACCCTAACCTAAGGGTGTGAGCTTTTACCTAGTAGGGAACCAGGTGGGTGGTAGTCTGTTTATGAAAAACGATTCACAGATTGTTCTTTATGTTTTAAATGTGACCTTTTCCTCCAGTCAGTTATTACAACTCTTCCAAAATGTGGTAATGTGGCCTCCTTTATGTAGGTTCAGCAAGAGTCCGATTACTAGATCTTAAATGTCTTTCTTCTTATTGCACTAGAAAAGAACCATGGCCAAAGTTAGGTTTGATTAAGTTGTTCCCCTGAAGGACTGACAGCACACTTCCAATAGCATGTCTTTAGTCTTTATAGATGATAGTTTTCTTGTGATAATTGTAGGGACCTGGTGTGTAAAGGACAGTTCTTTGTTGAATTGGGCTTCAAGATTTTGTGTTTCTTTGCCAGGGAGCATCCCTTTAGCTACTGTGTAATTACCCGTGGCATTAGCTACTTGCGTATGTTGAAAACCAGCAAAAATGGAGTCCTTAAGACCATACACCTCTCAAACGCTGTTTTGGGATTTACCTGTCCACATGTTTTAAGCAGCTTAAAGCTCAAGGGCATTCAGACTCAATCTGTGCTCATCTTGGTTAGCGGGTCTGGTGCCCATAAGTAATCTGAAACCAGTCTAGGAGGTTTTTGGCCTCAACATATTATTGAAGCTGCAGAGTGATTGACACTCCATGATGTTATTCGTGAAGGGGAAGTTGGAGATGGTGGGGGAGGTAATGCTGTTAGCTTTTTAAGCAATATGGTTATAATGGCAGTTTACATGCACTGAAACTGTGCCATCGCAGAAGAATTTGTCATTTATCCACATTTTGTCCAATATATTCTGTAATGGTGGACTCTGGGTAAGGCTTGATTGCAAATATGTTTTTATTTTTTTCTGGCTCTTTCAGAGTTTGATGAGTGTACTGGGCAGAGACAGTTAATATGATTGCCTGAAGTCTAGGTGGTGAAAATATGGAGAAGGCTGAAATTTGCCTCTTGGTATGGATGTCCACTACAAGCACACTTCCTTTTCTGTCACTGCTTAGAAGTTCCATCAGTTTGAATAGCAGCTTGAACAGTTCAGTCTGCGTAATGGTTGTTCATTGCTATTCTAACCTGCTTGTACCCTGTCCTGGACATCAAAGGAGACTGCAGCCAGTGTCTTAAACTGCCACTCCAGGTTGGGACTTGAGGCCTAATTACGACCTTGGATGATGGGATACTCTGTCACAAACATGGCAGATATCCCGCCCGCCGTATAACAAGTTCCATTATATCATATGGAACTTGTAAAACGGTGGGCGGATATCCATCGCATTTGTGACAGAGTATTCCATCTGCCAAGGTGGTAATCAGGCCCTTTAGTATTTTCAAAGGTGCTTACTGGAGTTGGAGGGCACATGTTCATGACAATTTTGGAAGGTGATGATTTTTAAACTTGACAAGTGTCAATCTCACTACTGAACTCTGGAAAGTGTTACATTTGACATCTATTTCCTTTGTCAAGATATGTTAATGCAGCCTGGTGAATGAAAGTCCGAAATCCTTACACGTTGAAAAACAGTTCCTTTGGGAGGTTAATGGGACTAAACAACTTCCCTCTATTCCTGAAGTATTAGAAATTGTGAGCAAACATTATTATTGTTATTATTATTATTATTATTATGTTTTGTAACAGAAAGCGAAAAAGGAAATACATGATAAATGAAGTAGTTAAAAGCTTGCTGCAGCCTAAACAAGCAGATAAGATTTGGGGGAGCAGAAAGAGTCAGGGACTCTGTCAGCCATGCTGTAGCAGAGAAAATGAGGAGCAAAACAACTGAGGGACCCGGCAGGACTTGAGCCAACCATGTTATCGGTACCACTTGGGGGCATGGGTTCTAATATGATTTATTGGCCAGGTAAGGTTGCCTAGAGATGGAAAATATATGATAGCAAGTCCTAACTCTTTGCCTTTTGTGTGTTACCACTCTACTCCCAGGATACCTTGATGTATATGGAAACTTTTTCATACATTTAATTATTGTGAATTTTATTATTAAAAAATACAATTACAGTAAATGTGATTATATAGGTTGATTATAAGTATAATAGTAATTATTATGAATATATTAAGTACACCAAGTTAAATGTTTAAATTTTTTCCAGAGCTGGTGGTGAATGACCGTGCAGCCTCATGAAGAAGACTGAAACAAGCACATCGTGTCCCTCTGATCCCCAGTGTATAATTCATTTATGGTCAAATGTCCAACATGGAGTTATGCTGACAAGCCCGCCGGACTACTGATCCTAGAAAACGTTATTAGAGGCAGTTCAAGTAAGGAATCACACTTCACTGTTAGACATTGTGAGAAATGTAGAAAATGGCACAGTTCCCCAAGTGTTTTATACCACAGGAAGTTCAGGAGTTTGTTTACTATGACGATAGATTTACAGACCATTAACCCCTTCTGTGCCGCGGACGTGTTGGTTACGTCCTGCGGCACAGTGCTCGTGTGCCCAGGACGTAACCATTACGTCCTGGGCACAGAGCCCAGAGGGAATGCAGGGATGGAAGGGGAAGCCTTTCCCCTTCCACCCCGACAGCCCCACTGACCCCCCCCCCCATCCCCACCTGTGATGTCAGCACGCGATTGCGCGCGGATTATCACAGAGGCCTCCTCCCATCGGAAGAGAAATGACAACACTCACTGAAAGGCTTGAAACCTTCATGGCACGCAGAGGAATACAGGGAATAGATGAATCAACCAAGAAGTATATTAGAAGAAAATTGGACTCCGAGTTTGGTGACAGCCTCCACATATTCCCAGACAACCAAGAAAAGTTATTGGCCCAACCCGATAGTGTCATGCAGCACGACATTGTAAGAGAAAACAAGAGTTTGAAAGGAGAATTATCAGTTTTAAAGGTTAAGGCAACAGATGTGTACAAGATCGTTGATTGAACATCATTGCGCATAAGAACAATGATTAAAACAAACTTGATGTCAAAACCATGGCCATATCATCCATCAGACGTTGATAAGGATTCTTTTACGGTTCCTATTAGGACTTCTGACTAGAGATCCAGAAAACACAAAGCCATCCAAAAGGGATGCCTTACTTGTGCAATCATTCAGTCAGGACATTATATATTTGGAGTCACAAATGGCCACCAGAAACCACCCCCCCAAGAAATCATTGCTCCCATATGCTGTAAAAACACTGATGGGCAATGTTGAAATCATTCGCACTCTAAACAGATTTGTTCATGGGATTTCATACTCACAATTGGAAGAAAATGATACCGCCTTGTGTCTTCAGAAAGTTGCTGCTACCTTAAATGAGCAAATTGTTTTCCGGCCAACATTCAGCCTCACGTCTTCACTAACTTAGCATAGGAAAACATTGATGGGCTGGAAGAGTCTCTTACTGGTAAGGAGACAACTCATCGAGTCAATGGTATATCTGTGCAGCCCAAGTTGTTTGGACCACAACCTTTTAAAGCTCCTCTCCCAAGATTTGAGAAACAAAAGGAAAGCACATTGACCACCACAAATACTGAAGAATTGTTCTTGTATGTTTCTGGTGAACGAGTTGGACCTCAGCCATTGAAGACAAGTACCAAAGTCATGCCGGAATGTGTTGCCTAATTGAAGCTTGCACAAAACAAGATCATAATCTGGGTTGTTACAAGACAAGAAGCGAGCCTTGCACGGATACCAAATTAGAAAGGATTTAACATCAGTACTAGAGACCTAGTTAGTATATCACAGGATTCCATTGGCTACTTGCCCACCATTAATGTCCTTGCAACTGAGTTGACAACTTTTTCTGAAATTTTGAAACAGTGAGAGCTGATAAGGGAATCACTGCATGTGGCGAAACTTTTAGTGGTCATGGATCAAGCTCTCTACGCAAAAGCAACTGAGATCTTGTGGGAGCATAAAGCAACTTACAATAGAATCATTCTTCGAATGGGCACCTTTCACACCATTTGCAATGTAATGTCCATTCTTGGAAAACACTTCAAGATGTTGGTCTTCGCGGCCTTTGCATTAAAGCAGACATGATAACAGAAGGATCAATATGATCAGTACTCAAGGGTTGTTAGTTGTGCCGTTTGAGTACACAAGTGTGGGTATGAAGCTATGTTGAGACTGGCTTGGTTGGAATTCATCCCCTGGGTGGAGAAGAATTACAAAGAGAACATTCAGGTAGTCTACTTCTTCATTGAGGATGGTAATGACTTTGCAAAAGACCTATGCTATGATTAAACAACCTCTTGTAGACTGCTGCCTTTCCCGGCTTTGGGAAGTATTCCTGGAACATCTTTGTCATGACATTAGAGATTTCTCTGTATTTTGGATGTTGTATGTGGATATTGTTGAAAGTGTCTTGCTTGCTCTGCTGCGTGCTGCTCGAGAAGGAAATTGGCATTTACATCTTATCGCCATAGGCTCTGTGATCCTATGGTGTTTTGTGTATGACAGGAAGAACTATGCTAGATATCTTCCTGTATACTATGCCAAAATGACATTACTTGCAGTGAAACAACCAGAGATACACCACAACTTCTTCAACGGATGCTTTTCATTTCAACTGTCAGATATTAATCCGTTTGGATGAATTCCGGCCGATCAAGTAATAGAGTTAACAGTCAACAAAGACACACAGACTCTGTGTGGCATGACAAGGTTCAACCTCAATGCGAGTGCTTTGACAAGATGTTATATGATGGCTGAACACAGAAGTGTAGAAGCCTAATTATTCAGCACCCATTTAGGATACAAACTACCGTTAGCCAGCTCTTTCTAGATAAACATAAAGAATTTATTAGGGATAGAATAGAAAGACATGTACATGGAGGATGCTCTGTACTAGTTGTACACGAACAGCCTAATACAAGGAAGTAATACACAGTCTTTTATAGTATTAAACCACAAACATAATTCAACTACTTATTGGTTCTTTGGCATTGACGTATGACTATTTCTCCATTATGGCTGAAGGTAGTTTTTCCTATCCTACCATATACAGTAACAAAAAGCATAGAAAAGGATTTTACACAAGGTGGCCTACGTGCCTAATATCACATGGTCCATCTTGTGACCGAACTTGAGAACATCACATACTCAGACTGGTACTTTCCAGAAGGGAGATTGCTTCAGCTAGCATGCAATGACGATGATATTTCATGATGGCTGTTCAGAGAGCAAGCCTTGCAACATAATGCGTTCCTAGCAGTAGCGAATTACATTTGAAGGCCTCTTTACTTAATGATAGGCCTGTGCAGAGATTGTCATTGTGTATCACAGGGGCCACTAGGCATAGCATACCTAAGAACTGTAAAATGCGATTCCACAGAAGCACCTTATATGATGGCTGAACACAGAAGGGCCTTTTTAGGTTAAAAAGGGGAAATGGTTTGTAACAACAGATCAGATCTTACTCCCGCAGACCTACATAAGTTACAAATTAAATAGACAAAGATACTGTTAAGAAACTGTTAGTCTGGTTCAAAGCTGGATAAACCCATTTGTTTGGCCACATGATCTCATTAGTCTCTCCACGGCAAAAAGGCATACCAAAACATAGTATCCAACATAATGAAGGTGCATGAAAATGGTGAACAGTGCTATACTGACTTCAAACTTGAACGACTTGAGAATAATCCACCAATTAAGAAGTTTCATGACCCAATGAAATGAACAAACTAAAAACCTTCACTAACATGTCCAAGAAGAAAGCAGTGAACAGTAATGGCAGGACAATCATCATGAAACCAGACAAAGCACTATTTGGTCGAATCATTGTGACAGCACAGAATCAGAGACGTCAAATGGCGAATGTACTCTCTCATCACTTAGGACCTTTATCATAGGCTTTAGCAACTCCAGAAGGTCTGTTGCAAAAGACAAACAAAGGTGTTTTAGCAACATACTTGGAGAAAAAAGTTACCCCTGCTGAGGAAATACCTGGAAATCGAGCCACGCTGATTGATGGTATGGTTATTGTTCAGAGAGTAAAAGGAGAGGAATCAAACTTTAGTGAGGTGGCTATGTCTGTCTTGTCAAATGCGGGAAGGAAATAGCAGTCAAAGAATCTATGTTGTGTTTGATACGTACAATGCGATGTCTGTTAAGAATAGCGAAAGGACAATTAGAGAGGAAGAACTCGGGCACCAGTAAACCAGAGTATTTTGTAAAACGCAAGAATAAAACATTGTGAACTGTTAAAATAAATGCTACAAAATCACATCTGAAGGGAGCCACAAAGTGCCTGATCTCAACAGTACACACGAAGAAGCAGATGGTCGCTTGTTGCTGCATGCTGCACATGCTGCTAATGAGGGTTATGAGGCAGTAATGATAAGCTCAGATGACACTGATGTGTTTATTATGTGTTTGGGATTCCATGTCAGAATTGCGGCTAAATTGGTTCTGAAATGTTGTACTAAAATGCACATGCGAGTCATTGGGAAAATAGCTTCAACTCTTGGTGAAAATATTTGTCGAGCTATGATTGATCTCCATATGTGTACCGGATGTGACACAGTAAGTGCATTTGCGGGAATAGAAAAAGTAAGTGTATTGAAAATCTTGCCTGCCAAAAGACATACACATGAAACATTTTCGCAGCTCGAAGACAAATGGGATCTCTCTGAAGAACTAATGGACAAATTGGGGCAATTCTCATGCTTGCTGTATGCACCAAAATCTTCGGTTCAGCATGTGAATGACTTGAAATATCACCTATTCTGCACAAAGAACGCTGAGGTACACATTCATCAACTTCCACCTAGAAGGGACTGTTTGAAGAAACATGCTGAACATGCAAATTAACAAGCCACTATTAGCATGAGATGTCTTCCGAATGATCCACAGACACTTGGGACAATTGGGAGAGGGTGGTAGTTGGAAACGCAAGAGGAAGCAGAGCAACTTGTAGTGGACTGGATGGAGGGGCAGCCGGCACCCCAGGCTGTATTAGATCTACTAGCTTGCAAGTGCATTAGGAACTGCAAACTGCCAACATGTGTTGGCTGTCTAAATGACCTCAAGTGCACTCACATGCAGACTTCCCGCCTGTGAAAATCAAACAGACACAGAGGATGGTGACACCTATGCAGAAGAACATGATGACGAATGTGAATAATAAAATTGTGTTTATGTTCACTCGTGACTTTTATTGCCTACGTAAGATGTGACAACTATTATTATTTGAAATTGTAAGTGAAATTATGCATATAATCTATATCAATAAATGAGGAATACAATGGAGTTTTATTGGTATTTCTTTAAGGACTATATTGTTATTATTACAATTATAATCATAGTTATTTTTTTTTTATTATATTGAATTTAACCAATCTGGTGGAATTAGCTTTATTTTTCCACATATTATGATGAATTTGTATGCTATTTATCAAAAATATGAATACAATTTTTTTCCGGCTATAGTTCCTAATCCAATAATATCAGACAAAAGGCAAAGAGTGATTACTTGCTATCACATATTTTCCATCTCTAGGCCTCCATACCTTGCAAAAAAAAACTGTTAGAACCCATCCCCCCAAATGGTGCCAGTGGCCTAAATTTGGGGTCCAGGTTCATGGCCTAAGAAACAGAACATAAGCAGAAAACGGGGGTGGAACTAAGAAGCTTGGAATGAGTTTAAGAATGAGGAAAATGGGGTGGAGAATTCGGCATAGAAAAGCACACCAGATTGATGCTCATTTTGCCTTCATTCTTTTGAAATATAAATCATGACAACATATGCAAAATAATGAATTGTTATCTTTGATTTGCCACAAGATATTCATTGACACTGTATAAAGTTAATAAAACGTAGATAATAATAACGCCCAACCAGAGTTGCATACCATGTTGAGAGTCCTGGAACATTTTGAGGTGTAAGGTCGGGATGAGGGCTTTGGAGTTCGTTGCTTCTGGAGTCAGGAAATGATGTATGCAGTGGGCCTTTCACAACATGTTCAGTGATACCTTCCTTTGTAAGCACATTGATGGTGATATGTTGTCCTCTGAATGTCTTGGGTAATTCCCATTTCTCAATTATATTTTTGGGTTTGATGTGTACATTTCTTTGACTGGAATCATACTTTGAAGTTTCATGTTGGTTCAAGATTGGCCTGTAGTTTGTGCTAAGTTTGCCAACAGCCCAAAATTAGTATGATTTTTGCGACAGCCAAATATTTAGCTAGAGTCTGCGGGAGGGACCTAGTATTATGCTCCGTTTGCAGAGATTTGTATTTTGGGTTGTGGGTTTATTGGATAGTAGGGTGATCGATTTTAGCTGGGCTTCATGGGGTTGTGTATGGATATAATAATGAGTGAGTTTTTGCAAAGGTTTCATTGTGTTTTTTTTCAATGAGTCTGATACTCCTGTGGCCGATTGGGAAGGCTTGCTTAGACTATTGGCGAATATGATCTGAAGAGTGGCTATTTATACGCGTTCCTGTCCTGTATGCCACAACTGTGTTCTCCTTGGTGAACCTGGACATTTGTTTTCCCTCTCCATTCGGTTTTACCACAAAGTCCTTAGGACTGACTTCCCTCTCTCTGTATGACGCAGTTAATCAAATTTGCCATGGAATTGGAATATGGACTCTTCTTTTCTCTCTAGGGTGACCATTTCAAAGTCTCTGCTTGGCAGTGGGGCCCACAGGAGTCTAATCTATTTTTAGTTTATGCTTGAAGCCTCTGGGTTGAAGTCTGACCCCGCCCCATTCTGTCTCTTTGTTGTTGTTCAAAGTAGACATGTCTTCTCTTGATAAATGACATGGACAATGACGTACCCTGGTATCTGCTTTCTGTATGGGTTCCTCTCTCCCCTGAACTCTCTTTCTCAGTGAATTCCTGCTTATGTGGTTTTGGGTTCAATCGGTGTTGGTTGGACTGTATGTATCAGTGGTGTAACGAAACTGAAGCGGCCCCCTGCAGAGAACATGGAGGGGGGCCCCCCTCTGGACCCACTCAGACCAGGTGCTGAGCTGAGGGTACCCTCTGGTGCTCGGGCGCCCCCCTCACCGCTGGGGCTGCGGGGGCCTTGTTACACCCCTGGTATGTATGCTTGTTCATTTTATGCCAGCCTTTGTTGGTTAGTGGTCATGGATCCCTGGGTGTCCTTGGCTTACCCTGGCATCTCTTTAGGAATCTCCCAGTGTACCTTTTTACCTCCCACTGTCCTCTTCCTTTTATATATTACCCCCCACCCTCAATGCTGCCACCACCCACTCTTGCAGCATTTTTCCCGTTCCTGCATCCTCCTTGCCAAGCGGGCACCTAAGGTTGGTTGCCATCTATTGCTTAATATTGTGGAAGGTTATTCCATTTGCTGTATCTTCATTTCCTCTCTTCTTCTCTCCTTTTCGTTTCCCTGACGCGTCCAGCACTCAGAGATGGCTTTAGAGCTTAATCAAGAGCTCTGTAAGCAAGGGGTATAAAGTAAAATATATCTTTGTGTGTATAGATGACTGCATTTCAGGTGGTCTTTGTGTGGATGCCTTTATGTCTGCATCTGTGAGCTGTTCCACGTCCATGGGTGCTCTGTGTGTTGTAATTTGTGCACCTTGAGCCTGTTGCTTTGTGTACTTCCACGCATGTCATGTTTGTTAATGATTGTGTGGATGTGTGTCTGTATACAATTTGCAAAAGACCAGCATATTCACATTGACGATATTAGTTTGTGTTCTCAGTGTTAACTTTTCTACGTTGTTATTAGTAATTTTAATGCATACTTTTATTAAGACCGATCTGTGATTCAACTCTGGACAGTTTTTGGCATATGTGAGCTGGTGCCATGCCCAGGGTGTCAATCTTCAGTGTCAAAACGAACTGTCTATCCTACAGACAGTAACGCTCCTCTACCTTGGCTCCATTGATTCTGTTTAATGCGCTTCTAATAATTTTTAGGGTCGAGCCTGCGTTGCATGCGCTCGCGCATGCGTATCGCAGCGAGACGCTTTAGTATTTAGAAAAGGGCTCGGAGCCCTGTCAACTTCACTCAGTGTTTTTTATTGGTTCGTGGGCTTGCCTAATAAAATCTGCTTGCTTTCATTAGTCGAAGGCACATATACGTCATGCCTTTTCCGGTAGCTAGCCCTCCTCGAGCACAGCGACCAAGTACAGAAAACATGCGAGGCTCGCTGTTTTCCATCGGGCTCGTGGACTTCTTTTTCTCTAATTTACGAGCGCGATTTTGCTTGGCAGAAGTCGAGCGCTTTACATAGTTAATTTCACTTTTTCGGGTTATGTACATAAATGCACTTTTGCCCGATAGGTGAAAAGTCAGGTTAGGAGTTAACAACGCGATCAGCTCTAACATGAGCAAACGCGAAACCCGTTGCATTGTAAATGCTTGTTAACGTGCTGCAGGCTCTGTTGTTAGCACCCTATCCGGGTCCTACCTTGCCTTCCTATCTACCTCTCACTCCTGCTGGCACATATCAGCACCCCCTCGTCCCCACAACAGAGTTTAGTTGGGGTGATTCAAGTGAGCTGGGGAAAGTGCGGAGATGTGTGTTTAGAGGCACGTCCCTGCTTTATGTAGCCAGCCAGAGACTGACCTGTGAAAAGGGCCCTTGCTGACTCATTTTGTTCACAAGCAGTAGTGAGAACTGCACAATTTTCCCACCCAGGATGCTATTGGAGCAAGGGCCGGCTCTGCACTCTGCAATGAATGTGAGTGTAGTTGTATGAGTCGTGTATTTAGTTACAATCACTCTACTTCCTGCTGGAGTAATCTGAGACTGCTCACTTTTAGTCTAAAAGTCTAAGAAAGGGGTAACTTGTCTAAACAACTGGAGTGTAACTGTCACCGATAGGCCTCAAACTCATGATCTCCGCACATGAATCCTTCTATCAGGAGTCTGGGAGCTACCATGCTCCCACGCCCAGCCCCTGCTCTCAGTGCTGCAAACTTGAGTCTTTCAAACGGATCAAACTTCAGTTGGAAAGAGTATTCTTTTGACCCGGGCCCAGGTACCCTTCATAACAGATCTGTCTGTTCGGGGTCACAAGGCAGGGGTTGTGGGGGGCGGGGGGCACATCATTAACCTCCAACCTAAACCACGCTGCTGGGGAAAAAAAGTAAGCAGAACCCTACCACCTTCCCCCTCCTCTTTCTGTGGCAGTAGACACGACGGAACCTGTAGCCTGAGGTGATGAAGGTGGGCGGGGCATTACCGCTCTGTCTAGGGACAGTGGTCAGGGTTGCATCACTGCATGCTAGCACTGAGAAACGCTGTTTGTTTGCAGAGTGTCCACTCGCAGTACTATCTGCGGCTTACTATCGCCTCCCGTTTCTTTGTCTCTGTCTTTCCGTGCCCGCATACCCTAGGGCTTTGCAAGTAAGCAACCATCTTGGCTGTCTGCGATAGGTGCAAACGCTGCCTTTCCACGCATTTATAATCATGCATTGAATTAAAAATTGGAGGAGCTTTTATAATCCTTATATAGATATTTCTTTAAAAACGAGTAATTTCTACAAACAATGCTTTGCTCCTCCTCAGACTTCAACTGAGCAGTTTCAACCTAAAACTACAGCATGGGGTGGCTGTTGGTATACAGAGGATTGAAGAAAAACGGTAGATATGTAATTTAAATTATTCTAAGCAAAGGGTCGGAATAATGCCCTCTTCTAAAGGTAATGTCACTTTCATTATGCATGCATCCACTCCACGGTGCGGGGTGTGTCAGGGACGTTAAACCTGTTTTCTTCTGCTTTTTTCAGGGGTTTCTAATTCTACCTGTGCCACCCATTACACCCAAAAATGACTTCGAATTAGTTACATCACAGATTTGTTCGTGTCTGCCAAAGTAGAAGACTCCTTGTAAGTAGCAGATTCTGCCCCCTTTTTTCCAAGCAAATGTGGTGGTTGAAGTGACAGATATGGTTTGGGGCGTTAACCTTTTTCTCTGCCTCCTGCCTGAAGGAATCTACTGGCATTCGTTGGAACATCTGTTTAATCCCATAGAATTGGGGACATCAACCCATAAACATTCCACCCACAAACTGCAAGTATATGCATGGTTGTGTCCAGAAGGGGTTGAATCTTATTCTAAGGCTTGATATGTGTGTACGAAGGAGTGGTTTCCTGCAAGGGGATATGCCCGTATAGGATTTCCCTTTCATGGTAACAGCACCTGGTTTCTCCACTGGGAAACCCCCTGGTTTACTTGAGTCTGTCATATGATGCAGACTACACTTCCTAGCTGCCCTGTTCTACTGCAACCCATCTAACCTACCCCTCTTATGAATCTGATCCTCTGGTTGAAAGTATCTTAAAAGGAAAGGTCTCACCTCATTAAAGGCTAGCTTCTTGACACCTTCCCCCAAACTGAATAAATACTGTACCACTGGAGCCTTTACTTGGTATCATTGGTCTTCCAGAGCAGTCTTTAAAGACTAGCTGAGTAATGGTGTTTGTCAGAAATGGGTCTCTGTTTTAGCGTGACCCTCTGTACACTGGAGAACCGGTATCTAGAGAGCTGGGCACCATCAGCGTGCAGTAACAGTGCTCTGGCTGGACCCCACGGCTGCAGCACTAGATAATCAATGAGCGACTGGACTGGCAGCACTGGGACCCCGGGTCCTGCAGCTAAACTATGTCTTCACTCGTTCCAAACAGGATTGTTTTTGAAGATAGCACTGTAACCGTCAACAGCCTGCAGGGCAGCTTTTCTGCTCGAATTGTATGCTGCCATATATGTCCTTCTTAAACTGTGCAACCAACTCCCCCTCCCAGAATGCCCTGTAAAAGGCTATGTTAAAGGCTGCTATAAACACCTGGGCCTGAAATTGCAAACTGCAGATATCCAGCAACTTTGAACCAGTACGACCAGTCTCTGCACATCAGTTGGCCTTCTTGTATCTTTGCGCCACCACCAAGCCTCTGCCAACCCATTAAGGCCTTCTTGATAAGATATCAAGCAGCCCAGTCTTTGCACTCACTCAGCTTTGCAAAGAAAGAGAGCACAGCCAAATGTCTCCTTGCCTGTGCATCTGACCGTCCATCCCCCCTTAGCTTAGCTAAGAACAAGTACAGGAGGATTGTGCGAAGTTTCCTAACCTCTCCCCCAGTCCCTCAACTCAAAAAATTCAAATAACACTGGAAAGACCCTCATAGGCTCTCCTCGACTTGGGTTTTATGCTGGCTGCCACAAGGTCTGGTAGAAACAGAACACTACTACGTAGTTGCATAGTGGTGCAGGCTAGATCGTCAGATCAGCAACTGTTGAGAACAGCTTAAAAAAAGCTACATTTCTCACAAAGCACACCTGACACCACTCAACTGGCCATTGCTATGCGCACCAGTGGCTACCGAGTATTGCATCAAAACCTACGCTCCCTGCTGCATCTGTGAAAAGACCACATTCAGGGCTTCTCTGCAGCAGGGGTACCCAGGCCACAGGCCCATTAAAGCTCTGAAGAAAGGAATCCCAATATTCTTCAGTCCTACCTAACTTATTGAGACAGCCGTGTCCAATAGTGCTTCTGCTCAAGGCCAGCCATGGCCTGTGCAGTAGATCTGGAAAACGTCCTTTCCATAGGGATATTGCGGAGGGCAAATTTCAGCTGACTGACCACTCTCTGCAACTAAGGAAGTATCACTTTTCTGGCTTTGACAAACTCTCTCAGGGAGCTTCTTAACTGCCCCACTATATTCTCATGAAGCTTGCACGTCCCCGCCACAGTATCTAACTCAATACCCAAGAATGTAATTACCATGGATGAGCTGCAAATCTTGCCCTGGGCCAGAGGAACCCTAAACTGCCCCAGCAGGTCAACAAAACCCTCTAAAACCTCGGCACAAAGTGGTGGATCCATGGGGCCCAGGAAGAGTTAAGCATCCAGGGAATGCAGAACCACTTGGCGCCAGTTACCATGACCTCACACACAGTGGCCTCAGATAGATGTCTACATCCAATTTGCCCATCCTAAATTGTTGCCCTCAAGGGGTAAAACCACCAGAACCGGAGGTGGAAGCCATCTTAGAACTAACTTGCCCACTGCTGACCAGATGCTCAACACCTTGAGCCCTCTTTGGCCATATCACCTCATGTTGAAATCATTAGCCTTAGTACATACTACAGGGTCATCAGCCCAGTATGCTTCACGGGCCCTCAGGATGAAAGAGAGGCTTTACACTCACATCTCTCAAGTGGGCATAGCACCTGCATGCACAGAGGAAGGGAAGGAAGAGGGAAAATGTTAGATGTCCGATCATATGCAAATACACTTAGTGCCTGTAGCAATCAAACCGCAATTTCCCAATCCATTGCACCTGCTGTCTGTCCAGACCCGCCTCAGCCCATAAGTGGCAACCCAAATGTAGAAGAAGTGGGAGCTGAAAACAGATGGGTCACTCCCGGTAGCTCTTATCGCACTTGAGGAAAGAGCTGAAGGTTTTGAACTATGTGAAAGATACAGACCACTCCATAGGCATACACCTGTCAACACAAAAGGCACTGTCAAATTGAAACCTCAACAAATGGAAATCGCTGGAGTGCACTGTTAACAAACAAAAAGCAGATTTAATGCCCGATTTGCCAACAATGCTGCAGTACTGTAGCATATCATAACATAACAGTGCCGGAATGGCTTGGTCAAAGCAAGCATACCTCACAGAGCGTGGCATGGGGTCAATGGCCTCATTTACCGAGATCCCCTGTGGGACTGAGAGGTTATGTACTAAGCGGAACTGGCCCAGTTTTTTCTTGAGCACCACCATCAAAGGGAAGCAGATAAAATCCTCAAAAGACAGAGAATCAAGGGGAGACCTTTGCTGCATCTGCCTTTTTTTTAAAAAATTGTATTTTGTGTTCTCTTTTGTGGGTGGGTAATGTTGTGGTGTCATGTTGCCTAAGGCTCAAAAAACGGCTGCAAACAGCAGAAGGGACAGTGATATAGAGATGGTGCTGAGAATGCTTGACTCTAGGGATGAGTTGTTGGGACTGCTGCATCCTGCACGGCTAGAGGTGAACAGGGCGGGAGCATCATTGGTACTGGCACTTGTGGTGTTACGCCCAATGTGAGGGTCAAGGTTGCCAAAGGTCCCCTAGCACAGGTACAGTTGGGTGGTGTGGCAGGTGGCACAAGCATAGTACAAGAAGAGGACAACTGTGTAGGTGTATAGTGGTGGTGGTTGTGGAGGATCGGGAACCCTTGCGAGTCGGGCACATAGTGGAAATGGCACCACTCCCACCATAAAAGATTCTAGACTGCCGAGATCTCATCTGCTTTTTAAAGCTTCACTCACTGCCCCATCCACCGTCACGTGGCATTCGTGACGACTGAAACATTGCAATGGCTGTGATAATACAGTGAGACTGGCCACATCCCCCAACCCAGGGAAAGTCTCCTCATGGCCCGCCACACAGAAAATGGTGCCTACTCCCGCCGTGGCCCAACATGTGCTGCTGCCAACCCCATTCTGGGCGTCTTGAAAAATTCCATCTACATTTGACTGTAAAGAACTTTTACCTGGATTTAGGATTATCTTTGTCACCTTTGTCGAAAATACTTGATGTACCTTGGAAGACTGCTGCTTTGCTATCCAGGATTATAGGTCAGCCAGCCAGGCAGCAGAGATATCTCGGTAGTTGTGCATTGACTGTACAAGGGAGTGAAAAGGCAGTATTCCTTAAAGTCCTAATCAAAAGAGAGTGATGTTACTTACAAGCTGCCTTTACTATATGCTGTATTTACATTTAGACTACTCTCTTTGCCTCTGATGGTGCCAAGAACTTCAGGTTTGTTTTTCTTTTGTTTTGTTTTAAATTACTCTCTTTGCCTCTGATGGTGCCAAGAACTTCAGGTTTGTTTTTCTTTTGTTTTGTTTTAAATTCCTGACCTTTTTAGGTGTAATTAAATACATGTTTTTTTTAATCCTATTGACTGTGACAGTACCTTAAACTGAACCAAACCTGCTATCACTTTCAAAGATAAATCCGGACTGCCTATCTACCTACTACTGAAGAGTAAAGTACACAAAGGGAATCTATCTTAATTGCAGGCACCACATCCTTCATTGAATCCTCTTCCAGAATGATCAACATAATTCTAATTGGAGCCCAGATCTCCATTTGTACCAAAATGAATGTGTATGTTGACAAGCATATATCTTATCTGATAGAGACTTCTAGTTTCAGATTCCTTACCTTAGAATTTACCCCAGGCATAAAACTGATTCCAGAGATATTTCTTCAAGCAGTACCCATGCATGCTTTTAGGTGGCCTCAGTCAACTCTGTGTTAGTCATTGGCATTGTGGTCGCTGTGATGGCATTGCTGTGGTACATAGGCACCATCCAGGCGCACTGATGTCAGTTCTTTTCTTTCTGCACCTTGCGCAGATTAGGAGAAAGTTACCCTGGTCATTTTTTGACCTAATTCAACCTTTTTGTTGTCTTTTTTTTTTTTACTTCTTTGGTGCATCGAGGAATGTGTCGAAAGACTGGATTCAAACCTTGCAACGCCTATCACCGCATGATGTCAGTGACAGACTTGCACCTGGTGTGTTTGTGGTGTCTGGAGCGCGAACATGACCTAGAGTCGTGCTCCGGGTGCCGGGCCATGAACCCGAAGGCTTTGAGGGAGCAGTCCCTAAAGCTCATGGTAGCTCAGCGCTCGACTTCGCGTCCCTCCCGGCTTCGCTCAAGAGAAAGATCATGAGACCGCTCGCAAAGTCATCACCACTCCTCGTCCCAATCCAAATCATTCGGGTCACAGGAAAAAGAAGTCAAAGAAAGCTAAACATTCTTAGACTTCACCCAGTTGTTCAGCCGATGCAACGCGGGAAGAGTGTCAACGCTCGAGGCCTCCGTCCGCGGAGCATGCTTCTGGGTCTGCTCCTCAACTTCTCGAGTTTCCGGGAGCTGGAGCCACCCTTGCCCAGCTCAAAGAATTTTATGATGCCATTCGCCTCTTCTTTGGGCAGACTGAACCCCCTACTGTGCCTTTGGAGCCTTGGGGCTCGGATGGGGGCCCTTCGGGTTCTGCCCCGACAGCTCCTGTCCTGGCATCGGATGGCCACTCTGGATCCATTCTTAGATCCGTGCTGATTCCGGTCGTACCAACGCGATCTTTCACAGTGCCAGCTATGACCTCAACGCTCCCAACATCAGTTGGGCCCACAATCGACCCAATCCTCATCCCCGAAGACCTGGAGCCTGAACTGCGTCAATCGACACCGCTTCCAACTTCGACGGGCCTACTCAACCCAGGTTGGATTCTGACCCATTTCATTATGGGTACGAATATGAGGAAGGATTGGAGGGGACGCTGGACCCTTTAGAATACCAGCTAGACAACCCTGACAAGGACTGGATACAGGAATTGTGGGAGGCTAGTGGTTTGAATGCTTGCATGCTTTCTCCTCCTGCCGTGGCTATGGCAGAGGGAGCGTCTTACTCCATGGTGGTCAGTAGGGCGGCTGAGGGCCTTGAGCTTCCCTCTGTGGCAGTCAGGACTAACCTCCTGACAGAGGTGCTTCAGCCTGGGGCTTCCACTTCAGAGCCTCTAATTCCATTTAATGAAGCCCTCACCAATGTCCTTCTGGGTACTTGATCCAGACCTAGCACAGGGGCTCCTGTGAATAGGACAATCGCCCGCTGCCATCGGCCCACCCCAAACGACCCTAAATTCCTATCCCAACACTCTACACCCGAGAGCCTTGTCATCCAGGCTTCTTCATCCTCTAGTGCATTCCTTTCTGCTCCCCCCGATAGGGAATCAAAAAGATTAGATCAACCTGGGAAGAAAATGTTTTCTTCCTCCAGTCTGGCATTGCGATCCATGAACAATGCATGCCTTTTGGGTCGATACACCCATTCATTGTGGGATACGTTTGCGCAGGTTTTGCCGAAGGTCCCTGAGGAGGCCCGGGCCATCCTCTCCCAAGCCGTTGCTGATGGGAGGGATATGGCCAAGTTCTTGATTCGTTGTGGGCTGGACACGACTGACTCACTGGGCAGATCAGTTGCGTCGACTGTGGCCTTAAGGTGCCACGCCTTGTTGAGGATGTCTGGTTTTTCGGGGGATGTCTAATAGTCTCTCATGGACATGCCCTTCGATGGCACCGTCTCTTCGGAGACAAAGCGGACACAGCACTCAAGAGGTTCAAGGAGTCCTGGGCTATGGCTCGGTACCTTGGCCTCGCGGCTGCCCCTCGCCCAACAGAGTCTGCTTTTTGCACCTTTCGTGCTCATGGAAGGGGCTCCCTGTTGTGCCCTTTCTCTGCCAGCCACTGAGCAGCGCATGCTACTCTGCGTGGTCGGTAAATCGGAATCCCACGGGCTCATGAGACAGGGCACCAGAGGACTGCCCAGTCCACCCCTGCCACAGCCTCCAAACTCTCCTAGTTCATTCCACCATCTCAGACCAGTTGTGGGTAGAATCTGCCATCACCTGCCCCACTGGTAATCCATCACGACAGACAGGTGGGTTTTGTAAATAGTCCAAAGGGGCTACTCCCCACCCTTTGAGACGGCCCCTTTGGCCATGCCTCCATCCTACGGCCGCTTACTGGAGGATCATCTGGCACTTCTCCGCAAGCAAGTCGCAGCTGTGTTGGCCAAGGGAGCAATATAGAGGGTCCCTGCACCAGAAGCAGGTTGTAGTTGTTATTCCTGCTACTTTCTGGTGCCCAAAAAGGACAAGGGGTTACGTCCTATCCTAAACCTTCAGGCCCTTAAGTTCAGAATGCTCACTCTGGCTCAGGACCTGTCTGCCTTGGACCTAGGAAACTGGATGGAAACATTGGACTTGCAGGACACTTACTTCCATATACCCGTCTTGCCTGCCCACAGGAGGTACCTGCGATTTATGGTAGGGCACAAACACTTCAATGTACTGTGCTCCTGTTCAGCCTCACCAGCGCCCCTCAGGTGTTCATGAAAGTGATGGCAGTGGTTGCAGCTCATCTGCGCAGGTTAGGCGTTTCAGTCTTCCCCTACCTCGACGACTGGCTGTTGAAGGCGAACACATCCCAGAAAGTTGCCTCCCACCTTCAGGCTACAGTGAACCTTCTCCACTCGCTGGGGTTCACTATAAACATGTCAAAGTCACACCTGACTCCTTCTCAGATGCTCCCTTTTATCGGAGTGCAGTTTCGGGGCTATCCTCGCGAAAGGTGAGTCTGGAATATTCAGGCTATGATTCTGATGTTTCAGCCTCTACCCTGGATTTCGGTGAGAAGACTCTGAGGCTTCTGGGCCTCATGGCCTCCTCCATCCTGCTGGTGACACATGCCATATGGCATATGCAGTCTCTGCAGTAGGACCTGAAGTTCCAGTGAGCATCAGGAAAATCTCTCCGACATGGTCCAGATCTCAGAGGGAACTGCGAAAGACCTGCAGTGGTGGCTTTCGAATTGCGATTCGGTCAATGACAGATCCCTCTCCCTTCCCCAACCAGATCTTACAGTAGTCACCAGCGTCACTATTGTGATGGGGTGGCCACATGGGAGAGGTGGAGATCAGAGGTCTCTGGTCTCCGGCGGAATCCGGACTCCACATCTATCTTTTGGAGCTCCGGGCGATCAAGCTTGCATTGAAAGCATTCCTTCCCTTTCTAAAAGGGAAAGGTGGTGCAAGTGTTCACGCCATGTGGTATTGCAACAAGCAGGGTGGATTGGGGTCATAGACTCTTTGACAAGAGGCTCTGCGCCTCTGGACGTGACTGGAACATTGGGGCATAATACTGGTGGTTCAACGTCTGGCAGCCTATCTGAACGTCAGGGCAGATGAACTCAGCTGTCGATACATAGTTGATCATGAATGGCATCTCCACCCGGAGGTGACGCAGTACCTCCTTCAGCAGCGGGGAGAGCCTTGGTTAGATCTGTTTGCCTCTGCAGAGAACGTGCAATGTCAACTGTTTTGTGCGTTGGAGTTTTCAAGGCGGCACTCGCTCGGCGCAACTTTTCATCTCGAATGGAACACAGACCTCCTTTATGCCTTCCTGTTTATACCACTTCTGTCCAGAGTTCTGAAGAAGGTCAAGAGTCACTGGGCCCAACTAATCCTTGGAGCTCCGGACTGGGCCTGAAGAGTATGGTATCCAGAGCTACTGAGCATAGCTACGGATCTTCTGTTCATACTGCCCCTTCGGGAGAATCTTCTTTCGCAGCCGCAGGGGGCAGTTCTTCACCCGAACCTGTCCAGCCTCGCCATGTTGTGTGGAGATTGAGCAACGGTAGTTGACAGCTTTCGACCTTCCACCCAAAGTCTGTGATGTTATTCTGGCAGCCAGGCGTCCCTCCACCAAAATGGTATATGCCTGTTATTTGCATAAGTTTGGGGCATGGTGTACCAACAAGTCTGTTGATCCCCTTTCTTCAACTCGCTTTGAGGTTCTCTTGTTCATTCTTTATTTGACCCAGCAGGGCTCTGCTTTGGGCACCCTTAAAGGTTACTTAGCAGCCATTTCAGCCTTTTTTTAGATTCCCAGACCAACTTTCCTTATTCAAGTCTTCCATTGTTGGAAGGTTCCTTAAGTGACTCACCCATTTGTTTCCTCTTGACGCTGTTCAATATGCCCCAGTGGTCCTCACTTATCTTATGTGTGCCCCTTCTGAGCCTCTGCAGAATTGTCCCCTGTGGCTCCTAACAATCAAGACTGCTTTTCTTACTGCCATCACCTCTGCTCGCAGAGTAAGTGTGCTCAAGCTCATTCTTCCAAGCTACCCTTTTTGTCTGTCCATCCTGACAAAGTGGTGCTCCGTACAAGGGCCTCCGTCCTTCCTGAGGATGTTATGACTTTTAATGTCGGCTAATCCATCACTTTGCCTACTTTTTATGCACCCCCACATCCCTTTCATGAGGATGAGAGACTCCACCGTCTGGATCCAAAAAGAGTGTTGGCGTTCTACCTCATTCATACTAAAGATTTCCGGGTAGATGATCAACTTTTTGTTGGATATGTGGGTACGAAGAAAGGGAAGGCGGTGCAGAAGGGTACTGATCTGCATCAAAATGACAAAGCTTTGGCAAAGAAGTAACCCCCTGAGGGCTTGCGTGCTCACTCCACCAGGGCAACTGCTGCCACCACAGCCTTAGCACGTGGAGTTCCTGTCCTGGATATCTGACCCCTGCACATGTTCACTAAATATTACTGCCTGGACCGAAGAGACAGCTACTTTGGTCATTCAGTCCTGCAGGATTTTATAGTATGATTTTGATTTGCAGCCCACCACTGAGGATGGTATTGTTTGGGTATCTATTCTAAAGTAAGGAATCTGCAACTAGAAGTCTCTATCAGATAAACAAGTTACTTACCTTTGGTAACGATTTATCTGGTAGAGACATTTTCTAGTTGCAGATTCTTTACTGACCCACCCATCCTTCCCGCTTGCAAACTGATTTCTAAGGACAGGGATTCCCCTTTCAGGCCCTTAGCTCTGGCGCACCATTTTCAGTGTTTTTCATGGCTCCCCGCTGCTGGCGTGGAAAGTTGTGAATAGAAACTCATGTCGGCGCGCCTGGGTGGCACCTATGTACAACCGCAACATCATCACTGCGACCATTATGCCAACAACGGATGCGGAGTCAACCGATGCCACCTAACGCCACGCAAGGGTATTACTTGAAGAAAAATCTCCAGATCCAGTCTGACGCCTGGGGAAATTCTAAGGTAAGGAATCTACAACTAGAATATGTCTCTACTAGATAAATCCTTACCGAAGGTAAGTAACTTGTTCAACACTGCTTAGGAAGTTAGGTTTTGATGACAGTTATTTTCATGAGAAATGTTTCTATATGTGTGATTATGCCAACCAAAGAAGGAGGAAGAGGCATACCCCTAACAAAACATTTCAGAATAGTTGTATGTTTGAAAAAGCTATGATGACCACCTAACTCCACATCGTTATGAGCTGTTTTTTAATTCCTGGACTTTTGTGTGGTAGCCCAAAGCATTCTGAGTGGTGTAATCTCATTTTACTTCAATTGAAGTATTTCTACTAACACACCTCATATCAGTGACTTATAGGTGTAATAATCAGGCACCTTCAGCAATTTGCTTCAGATATTGTCAGTCACATCGCGGATTAGCCAACATGAAGTATTTTAGTCTCACCCTCTTTCTAGTAGCGTTTTAAGTAAATGCTTCTACCTCTGTTATAATGCTTGAGGGGCCATTTTACAACTTAAACATACACATTTATTTCTTTTTGTCTCATGAATGCATTGTATATGCGAATAAATATTTTTTGTATTTGCTTTATACTGTAGTAGGCATTCGTCATTGCTCTTTTCAGTGCTCAAATGCAAGCATCACATGTAATGGTTTTACCAGTGCTTATCTCTTTGTGCACTGAAAGTAAGAGAGGGTTTTGTAACTAACTGGCTTTTTGAACCAAAGACTCAAACTCTGTGGAAATCCACTTCAAATTATTAGAGAGAATATTGTTGGCCAGTGGCAGGCAGATTGTAGTAGCGCACATTGCTGCAGAAAATAAACATACAAAATATATATTATAAAATTGCCTACAAACACATTAGCAGATTCTGTAAAGACAAGACTGGAAAGAGAGAGTGACCAAAGCCTTTAAAATTATTTTGAGGCGAGGATGTGAGCTGAGAGGCTCCAAATCGATGCTGTTGAAGAACAACTAATTACAGTCTTTTCTAAATTGGAAATCTTCCACTAATTTAGAGGAAATGCTTCGTCCTGTTCTTTCCCAGGCTTTTCAGGCTGACGAGCAGAAGTGAAGCCTGTCGGAATATGCAGTGAGATTCCAGCCACATAAACTAAACTAAACTAAGTTTTCCTAGTTTCTAGGCAATCTCGCTGCAATACAGAAAATGTAGAAAGTTAGGTTTCGGTGTGTCAAACACCAGCCTCTCGGATATTGTTTCCTGGTCTCGCACATGGCAAGTTAATGATACTCCACACACACCATTCAATGGTCGCATAAGGAAAGAGCCCCAGTTATGTAAGACTAGTTGCATTTTACAGCGGAAAGAGAAAAACGTACTCTGCCTTTCAGAGGTTCAGGTAAAAAGACCTGTGCCCTTGACTCTGTATTGGCTGCCACCAACTTCCGGTCACTTCATAGACCTGTATTATTGGTGATGGAAAAGAGGGTGGAAAGCAGAATTTGCCTTTCTCTACTATGGGTGTCAGAGGAACACTTTGGTTGCATTAACCACTGAATATCATAGAATATCATGGATTTGCCAGTTTACAAGTCCAGTGTGAGGTAGACAATGCATATCAGAGCAAGCATTGGCAAAGACGCTAGGTATCACATTTCAATGGTTTTTTCCAAATGCTGTTCAGCAACAGCAAAAATAAAAAATCTTTGCAGATGTGGAGCAGTATTTCAAAACAAATCTGCCATACCGTGATGATACATACACATAATTGCACCATCACACATGCACAAGCATGTAAAATGACACTAACATATGTCTGATATATATACATGATATATGTAAAATAACATCACATAACTTTTAAGTTACCATTCGATGATGCTGGATCTTGAAGTGGCAAATTAAAGGAAAAACATTAATTAAAGTGCATTTAAGAGAGAAGAGCGGGATGGTAATTCATTGCAGCTGCCATGCCTTCCAAAGAAGACTTAAAAACCATTACAAAAAATTGACAGAAGTGAAGGAGCATAGAAGGAGGGGTATGAGTCACCACAGTGGCCTGAGCAGAGTGAGGAGAGACCAGAGAGCAATAGTGGAATTTGGGGAGCTTGAAAAAGAAACGTAAAAAATAAAAGCTGCACGTTCGATCAACAGGGGTGAAAAAAGCATTAAGCAAGCTGGAGGGAAGGGCAGGCAA
Organism: Pleurodeles waltl; assembly: GCF_031143425.1. Classification (NCBI taxonomy): domain Eukaryota; kingdom Metazoa; phylum Chordata; class Amphibia; order Caudata; family Salamandridae; genus Pleurodeles; species Pleurodeles waltl. Next base: position 374,949,944 of record NC_090448.1, on the reverse strand, counting down.
AACGGAGCGTGCTGGGTTGGTGCTTATATTTGAGGGCATAAGTAGCACAAGGAGGAGAATGCGAGACAACGCATGCTCTCCAATGGAGCATTGAGAGTAGAGGAAAAAGCAGTTCCCAGACTGTAAGAATGAAAGGAGTGAAAGAATAGAAGTCATATAATCAAATGGATGGTAAATGAGATTGACAAGCTATTGTAAGTATTGGTATCTTATACAGTGGGGTAACAGTGTCTGTAAGAAGTGTGATTAGGTCATGGCGACACTGCTTTCCCAAGCCATTCCTAGATTTTGGTCATACATTTTGATACTCTAAGTGCATTTGATCGAGATAATTAGAGCTCACTCATGCCATTCAACTACTGGAAGTTGATCATGAAACTATGCACATATTTTCAGAAGAGTGTTTTGCTTTTCACTAATGACAGAGCTGAACTACTCATGCACTGACAGAAAATCTCTGGAAAGCACTTCTTAGTCCAAAGAAGATATTTATTTTTTTCACTACGCAGGGTTCCTAAAAGGAGATTAGCATGTCAAAAGCACACATTTAAAAATAGTCACAGCAATGAAATGAAAACATACCAAAATGATTATCCACTTCAAGATACACAGCAAATATATTTATCTGTATTATAATGCAAAGCAAATAATTAATAAAAATGCATCACTGTAGGGACTGTCAGGTGCTTCATCTTTCTCCTGCTAGCAAGCCGATGACCCCGTTCGACTGCGAAAGAGAAAGAAAGAGCTCTACCCTCATCGGAAATCTATATCAGGCATCCGTCGTCTGAATCCTGATTGAGGTCTCTCAATCTCCTACTGTCGAACTGGGTCTGTTTTATATTTTAAAAAACCAAAGAAGGAGCTTTATGGAAAAACCCCTCCTCTTGCGCAAGAAGTATTCAAATATGCTGGCTAGTTTAGGTATGCTTTGAAAATAACACGGTATTTGACCACAATCCCAAGATGTCAAGTCAAAGCATGGCCGTTCTCTGCCGTCTGAGTACATTCTTATCAACCAAAGCCCTTGGTGAGAAAAAAGCACAAAAACAGACAGACAACGTGGAAAATCACTGGCTGCCTTTAACATGGCAGTGTGTGATAATGCTACGGTAAAGTCAATAGGCAGAATTAAGCTAAGGCTAAACTGAATACAAAATGGAGTCTGTAACTGGTGAACACTGGACAGCTAAGCCAGGTGCAAAGTGGTGCAACACGAAGTCAGTGGTCAAAACACACATTTCACTACAAAGAGACAACATTATAAATATATGTGCGGTTGAGACACAAAAAATAAAGCTTGCTAGACCTTTACTAGGATTCTTAAAGAAATCAATTCAGCTATGTTCCCCCATTTTTCACAGTGCCCCTAGAAAGGGCCTAGACGGTCTGGGATGGATATTTTGAAGTTTCTTTGGTTTCTATTTATGAGATAACATTTTGAGGTTGCTATGACTTGCCTCAAACAGCCACCATAGGCATTGCCAAGAAAGTGATGGAATATGTCATGATTTCAATCCTTGACTGTTAAAATCCCTTCTGTTAGAAGGATTCGAGCTTACCCTTGATGAGAAAAGCTCCAGGCAGGGAAAACAAATGACTTTGCATCTCTGTGGTCCTCGCAGACCTATTAAAAAAGAAAACCTGTTTTCACTGTAAGTCAAACTAACGAATACTGGATAGATCAATAAAGAACATCTTTTGAAAAGTTGACACTGGTCTTAAGGAATTCTACTTTATAGCATCGGATCTATTGCAGCCTTTTACATCTGATGCGTAAGATCACTACAACTGATAATAGTTATATAGTCAGCAGCTCCCGAGTAAGGACCATTTATTATCAAGTTAAAGTTTATTTAATGATCTGGAACTCTGAAGAGGTCCAAATTATATATTTAAAAATATAATATACAAAAGCATCAAATTTCACAAATATTTACATTCAAAAATACAATATTAAAATTGCTACACTGGATAATTTAAACAAATTAATATAAATTATAAAAAGGATTTTAACAAATTAAAACCTTGATAGCAGAACATTTCATTAGGGTTATATACTAAATGAATCACCTTCCCTGATGTTTTTGCATTACGTTTCAGAAATAGTGGTTTTAGCCATTTTCTACATAGTAGCATCAGAACTGGACAAACAACTAAAACATGTTTTACATCTTGAATATCTAATGGACAAAAGTCACATACATTTGTAGTTCTGTACCATTTTGAGGTTAAAATCTTAAACGGAAGAATATCTAGTCTTAATAGTAAGAAAAGACGCCTCACCCCGTGAGGCAAGTTCCACCCTAAATAAGGTTGGGCTTTTTTAATATCAACAGAGTTGGTCAACACTCCATATCTTTTCTTTCGATTGCAAAGATTTAAGTCCAATTGATAACTTTTGTTTGTGGAAACCTGTTTTAAACATGTTCTCAACTGTGCGGGTGATAAAGAATATATTACACTCAAGTCCAACTCCAGGTACTTTAAAGCAGACTTCAGGTTTTCTAAAAAAAAAAAGAAAATAAAAAAAACATTGATTTCTCTCTCATCATTACAAAAATCTCCATATATATAAGATGCCCTAGTAAAGATTCCCCACTATGGGTCAATGGGTCAAACATTGGGCCCATCTGATATCCCCAGCTAGGCCTTGTACAAAGGAGCTCCTAATTCTAAATTCTAACCTTAGGGCAGCAATTGACGCTAAGGTGTTACAAGAGGTCGGACGCCTTGAAATTTGGCCATCATCTTTATCCAGGAAAACCCAGACTGCTATATCTGTCAGTTCTAGTGCATATAACAATGAAGCAGGAACCTTGGCTTGAAAGACTGCCAGAAGATGAAAAAAATGCCACCTACCTATTTCCTTGCAGAAGGCACTTAGCTCGCATGCTTGAGATAGGGCCTTCCCTACATTATTTGAAATATGTTCTGAATCACTGAGGGAGCTAGACATGATTTCCCCCAAAAAACAGTAAGATTTACCTTGCTCGAATTTTTGTGTGCGCCCATGAACCACGAATAATTTACTTTCTTGTAAACTTTTTTTTACCCAAAAAACAGAGTACCTGGGATTTATAAGAATTAATCTTTAAAAAAATGTAGATCGGCGTAGTCTAGAAGGGACGCCAAACAATTATTTAGACCTTTCGGTGTCAAGTTGAGAATTATTATATTGTCTGCATAAAGTAGACATACCAGAGGACACCTTCCGATACTGGGTGCAAATCCATGACTCTTAGATAAGACTACAGGAAGATCATGGTTATATAGCAAGAACAATAGAGGAGCCAATAAACACCCCGGCTTCATACCGTTGTTAATAGGGAATTCTGCTGATAAGCTGCGGTCACCACCCATGAAAACTTTGCACCAGGTCGAAGTATGCAATGCAGAATATTAGCCAGAATCCCAAGCTTGGATAACTTCTTCCACAGGGTAGGCGGTCAGTCTTATCAAAGGCCGTGGAGAAATCTAATAAATCTGCATAGACAGGAGCACCCCTTCATGTTACATATCTTTTGGTTATTAGCTGTAATATGGCAATGTTATTAAGTGCACTATGCCTTTTTCTAAAGCCAGTTTGTTCCAGCGGGATAATAATGCTGCTCTCTGCCCATGTCTTGAGGTGTTCTAGCTTCAATTGCCTTTTTGTTGGAAGGGAATTATTACACTTCCAACCCATGAAGGTTCCGTTTGAGTAGCAGTATTCAAGTATGGACCTCAACATTTTTGCAGAGAAACCTCTTGCTTGATCACTAAAATAGGAAGCTCATCCAGGTCCATTGCACCTGAAGATCTCATTGCCTTAAAAGATAACTCAATGTCTACTTCGGAAGCAGGACCATAAGTAGCAGCATCCCTTTTACAGACAGGCAGTGTATCTTTGATTAAATTAACAGTATCTACATTTTCTGCATAAAGAGAACAAATGTAACCTTTCCACAAACCCTCCTCCATAGGAGGGTGGATGAGGAGCTTTTCTTGCACCACAGCAATCTGTAATAATTGCCCAAAATTCCCTTGAATTTCTCAAACAGGCCGCTTCTTTCAGCTCAATCCACCGAAGATCGGCATTCTGTTTCGTAAACCTAACTTCACCTTCTCGTTAATAGTGTTCTCAGTCTAATCATTTTCTTAGGAAATGAGATAAACCGCAGCAGTATTAGTCTATTGATTTCTTTTTTTACAGGTAACATTAAAGGCAGACTTACTTTCCGAGGATGGTTGGGGGGAATTTGATAATTGGTCTTTATAATCAACTTAATAAACCATGTAAAGTAGTTAAGGATATCATGTTCCCAAGGAGATAATCTCAAGATAAGTCCCCTCTAAACCTCTAAGTTGTTTGTTTTAGACAATGGCCTGTATGTTTTACCTGTACCTCGATTGAATCTGGTCCTATTCCAAGGCTCTACAGAAGAAACACTTACATTTAGGGAGAGAAGAAGTAACCTATGATCACTGAACAGAGAATTTGGTACTGGCATGACCAAGGCAAATGGAGCTGCAGGTTAAGGGACAATAGAGTGATCAATGATAGAACATTCCTGCGGGGCTTTGTGAGTGAATTGGGCTGGCGAGTCTGAGTTAAATATACCATTTAAGATTGTATAACTATTGATTCTAAGCTGATTTATAATCGCAAACTCTCTTTTGTCTGTCCTTATATTAGAAAAGAACAAAAGAGGAGGGTTTTAAATGTGGATTTCTTCTCCGCATCACAAAATAGATTGATGGAGTGGTTAGACATTTTACAGTTAAAATCACCAGCTATCAGTACCTCACATTCCCATTCGTTCTTCTCAATCATTGATAAAAAAATCAAACATCTCAAGAAGTATATTGCTATAACATTTGTCCTAAGGGATGTAAACATTTACCACCAACAGAGAAACTCTTTTGCCACCTTATACAAAAAACACAACTTTTATGACCTGGTAAAGATTGGAGGGAGCTTTAAAGAAGGAAAAAAATAATAATAATAAAAAAAGAAATAATATATATATATATATATATATATATATATATATATATATATATATATATATATATATATATTCCCATTTAAACACATTGCTTAGTAGGATTGCAGTTCCCCCTTTAGCATGCCCTTTCTTAGAAGGCAATGCATTGCAGCTTTAAACAATGTACCCTTCACATAAAAAATCAACGGTACACCAAGTTTCTTGACTCCAAATTATCATTTATTGAATAAAAACTTCAGCTTTTCTGGAGAGGTTAGTGTGCCCGCTACATTACATTTGTTATCTATTGGCAGCACAAGGTCACAGAGAAGACATGGCTGCTGGGCTTCAAGCATGATTATTGAGGTCTTTTGCCACTGATGTCCCGTGGCCTCCTCATACTATGATTTTTTAGACTGACTTGACTTTCAAGGTAGCAGGAGTGAGTAGTCAGATGCTTCTCAGGAAGGTAGTATTGGTTGCTCAAGGTCAGCATTCACCAGTCAACCAACATATAAAATAAATGTAATGTCCATCCCAGTGCTTGCCAGGAAAATAAACTACTTTTAATAATAAAAATAGCACTAAATACCACACAATCCTATTAGTTATGCATGATGGTGTCCCTGGGGGTGATCCTCCTTTATGGAGTTGTACCCCTAATTCCATTTTACTTGCCTCTCAGTGGCTGTTCTTAAGAAATTCAAGTAAAGCATGAATCAAGCTTAGATGCACACTCCAAGAGTTCCCAAAGTCAAATGGGCACTTGGCTCACAACTGTGTTCAGTCTTATGACCCTCCTGGTGTGTGTGTGGGGGTCAAAGAGATATGCAGCCCCAATGGGCCTATGTGATCATGGTAGTTGCATCCCATGACTGTGACAAAAGGAAATACGCCCTCAGTAGGGCCTTAAATGACCACAGCTGTTGCTATCCCCAACCGAGCCAAAAACAGATGCATCCCCGATCAGGCATGTGACGATCACAGTAGTTGCAGCCCCTGACCAGCACAAAGGAACACAGCATGTAACACCTCCCACCAGGACCCGTGGTGAAGGACAAGTAGATCCTATGTCACACGGGTCCCTACCAGCTCACTCTTGAACAAGTTAGCTCTCTCTGGCTGTCACCCACTTCCGGAGTTATGCTGGGCCTCTCTTTTCATGGAAAGTCTCTCCTTTGGGGCCAGGCAAGTTCTTCCCTGTATCTGCAGGCATGCAGGCAGACTTCTATGTGCCTTGGGCAGATCCACAGTATCACCAGTAGAAAGTATTGACTTTAGGTGATGTTCCCTCATTTCTGTGAGGCTGGCTGTCAGGCAGACTCAGTCCCGGGTTGCTCAGCAATGCTTGGAGTACTCTGTGGAGAACTCCTTTCCCTGGTCAGGAAGGACTTGGTATTGGAACCAATTGGAGTGGTTTGGGTGCTACTTTTATATACATCTTCTAGACAGGACATGTAGATCCACTGTCTTAAACTGTACAACAGGTTTGGGGTAGTCCGTATTTGTGTCCTCCTCAGGGTGCTCTTGACGCACAGCCTTTTTGTAGAGTGTACTTCTCATAGCAGGTAGCACTGAGGCTGTCTTCAGCTTGTAGCATCTACAACATAGGCTCGATGAAGTGTGTTTTTTCTGTACCTGGCTTTGGTCACCCCAAATGAATTAAAATTCAGGGACCGACAAAAGGACAGGCCTCACTCACACAGCACAAACTGCAGGTCCATGCCTCACCTATACCGTCCACCAAACGGCAGTGGTCCAGAAGCTAAATCAGCAGCTCCTTGCTAACAAAAGGCCTCATGGAATTGCTAAAAGTAGACTGTCTGTAACCTCCTGACTTAAGTATCTGCCTCTCTTCCCTCCAGCAACAGGAATGCAGGCAATGCAGTCATTACCCTCCATCTTGTGATGGGCCAAGCCAGGGGTATCTAAAATGGATAACACTGACTTTATTACTGGGGCTCACACACAGGATCCCAGCTCAAGGTTCTGGCCATACACATCAAAGTGGAACTTTCCACTAACAGGGCCAGTAGGCCTTGCTCCAAAGTGACACTTACAAATTGGTCTGGCCAATCTATTGATCCTTCTGAAACACTGTTTGTGTGCTATACTCAGGTCAGATACAGTAATCCTCTTCCCATAATGGGCATGCTTGTGGCTCACCTTTAGATCATACAAACGTTTTGGTACCTCACATAGTGAGAGACAGACGTCGGCCTCTGCTCATCCACTTAAACTGGTGTGACAGTAGAGCCATAGTAAAAGTCTATATACCTTATATAAATGCATTTGAGCACTCAGGACAGGGGCATGCACCAGTATACCATACAAAGAGCATTCTGATCCCAACAAATGCCTGTTTTGTTCTCTCTCCATTTGAACTTCAGACTGAAATGTTCAGAACACTATTTGCTTGTTCAAATCTGTGCCTTGTGAGGCAAAATGAGGTTTTAGTCAGACGTACCTGGAAATAAAATTAAAGGTGCTTATATGGGTCTTCGGAATGTGATTGAGGTGATTCAAAGGCAGGTGAGTGTTTCTGTACATGTGAGTAAGAAAATGCATGAGAAAATGATTTCTTCGAAGTGACTGATTTGTGAAACCCAACATAAATATTAGTTTTTGCTATGGATCAGCTACCCAATCATCTTATTACTAGAGGACCTGAAGTGCTGGAAGTTGACTTAGGACACAGACTTATGGATAGATGCACATCTCTCTATTGCCTCCCTCATAGAGACATGTGCCTTCTGAACTCTGTTCACAATCAAAATGTTTAAAGGAATCCTTCACGTCAATGACTTCTGACAGGTAGTGCAGTTTTTGCTGTTATTCAAACTGGACAACATCCGTTTTGTCCTAGCAGTACTACCTGCCCTCTTCTTGGCCCCAATCAAAGTTATTATACACTTATACCAGAATAGTGAGTGTGCTATATAAGCATGCATAAATAAAAGAAACCTCATGACAAACTTGTGTCTGTGTATCTAAACGACAAAATGTTCTTTGTACTATCCTATCAGTGGCTGATTTTCCTCAGCAAAGACTCAGTGAAGTACATGTATCACATGTAAAAACCATTTTGTTTCTGTGTCTAGTGTGCCAGGCGTCAGTTGTTTGTGATACTACACCTTAATTCTCCAAACCACAGCAGGAATGTTACTATATATAGGAGTCTAGGCATGGTGAGGGAGCTTTGTCTACATCATAAGACTCAGTTTTTCACTTTTTAATTGTCCACTGATAAACATTATCCTACCTAATGTTGTTACAACAAAATCACGCAATTGTATTTTCATTGCACGGATGGCATCATGCCAAAGTCTTCAGTCTCATCATTGTGTTTATTTTCTGTTTGTAATCGTTATACAGAACAAGTTTATTAAGTCTTGGCTTTTACAGCATAGCCGCGAAACTAACCTACTGAAAAAATATACATGGATCTAGAATCCAAGTTTCGGAGATGTAGGTGCTAATTATTGCACCTGATAAAATCCCATTCTGTGAGGCTTTAAATTTATCCGGTATGATAAGTAGCACCTTTTCTTAGTTTTTTTTTAATACCATGCATATTTTGGTGCTTAACACACCAATCTCCACATATGTGAAATGCCTAATGTTTATCCATATTAAATTCGGGCAGGTTTGACTTGCTGAAATTTAATGAAGGGTGAGGTATTTACCGGTGTGGTAAATAACCACTCAACTCAGAGTTCCAGCCCATGCGCAAACAGGGAGGAGTTAGTAAACGTTGACCAACTAAAAATCAGGGACATAGTGTTAGCTTTGGGTCAGCCCCTTTCAGCCTTAGCCTTCTTCGACCAGCCTTTTTCAGCCATTGGCTTGAGGCTTTGTCAGTCATGTAATTTCATGGCTCAGCCCCGTGGATTATTTATCTCTCACCTAATATAATTGGCTGTTTGGATGTATCCTTGTGCACCCTACACGAGCCCTAGTTTTAACTGTATGACAGACTACTTTTCAACTATAGCCCTCACTGTCCATTCCTGCTGGGTTTCTCCTGTTCATATGCTTTAATGCGCTAAAGCAACATGCATTAGCGAACTAAACGCAAGTCTTTCGGCTTTGGTCACAGCTTTTAACTGTACAGTTATGTATAAAGATTGTGTCAAATATTGACAGCCCAAAATATCTGCCGTAGTCGGTGAACTTTGTGGAATGAAGTGCTGGATCATTGGGAATTCAGTACCTCTTAGATTGGAGGGTGCAAATCTGTGTGGTGGGTTTTATGAGCTTGCCTGCTCACTCTGGTGTGAAATGCTAGATATGGGGGATACCCTGATAAATGGCAACTTCACTAATCCTCTGCAAATGCAGATGTTCAACTGTCATGGTTTACCCCTTCATCCTGCCACCTGTGCCAGTTTACCCCTTCATCCCACCACCTGTGCCAGGTCCCACTCCCTTACGCCAGAATTCTGACATGATGTCTCTCCTTTTGAACCTGTTGGTGGTCCTCAGTAATTTTGGTGATTGCCCTTAAACTGGGTACTCAAAAGCGGAGAAGGAAAGGTATGACTACTATGGTGGTGCTTCTTGCAGGTTCTGTGTCCAGCATCCACTCCAGAGAAATCGCAGTGTTATCAACAAGCACTGTCTATATCCTACTCTGTTCTCTCCATGTTGATGAATATCACAATACTCATGGTTAACACCATGGTTGTTGATAATTGACCTTTGGCCCTAGCCAAGATTGAGTTCTGATGTGATGCAGTTACTATTTCTATTTAACCTGTAGATACCTGAAAACTTGTTATGAATTTGTCTCTGTTCCTAATCTTTGTGCCTTTCTGGTTTATTCAGGCTTTGCTTGATGTCCTACCTTACTCTGCATCCGGTATGTCTACAGTACAGTTGATGCGTCAACAGATATTTAGCTAACAAAAGGAAAAAAAAACAAATACTGGATCCTAGGTTGCTTGTTTCTGGTCCAGGGAGGACCTGGCCTGGCAGTTCGGGCTGGACTGTTCAAATGGGGGACGGGGTCAAGGCTGATTTGCCTATGACTGTGTCTAAACTAGGGTGAAATGGTGAGCAGAAGAATTGATGGATTAAACCCAGATCTGTGGCTGGGTGTGAATGTTTGATTGGTTCCGCATTCCAGTCATCATTTGTGTTTGTTTGCTTTCAACAGATATTTAAGCATCGTGTATCACTGGTGGAGACCCATTGTGGCCTTACTTACTCTTTAATCAATTTTGAAATCCACTCTTGAGCTAACTCTGAAACTTTTATGTAGCCTGGGGTTCTGTGTCTCCCCATCTCCCTTCCTTATATCCAGTCCCCTTGGTCGAAGTCTTTTGATAGGGGAGTCGACTACGCTTTGATATCAGTATCTGCATATCAACACTATCAAGCCCGACAGTGACTTTTGCAATCCTCAGCAACCAAATTTGATGCAAGACATATGGTTGTTTGGTATGGGTCCCTTGACCTCTCAATATGGCACAGGCGGGAAAGAGACCCAATAGGTATCTGTGGAAAAGAGTGCAAACCTGCAAAAATATGCCAACTTTGGCGCCGGCCACCTTGTTCCCAAACTGGCTCCTTCAAACATGGATTTGGTGCCTCGTAAAATAACGGTAATGAAGAGGATACTGACTTCCATAATAGGACAGCATTTGTTGGGACTGAGCCTTTGCTAGAAGTGGTGTGGAGAGTGGGAGTGAGACTTTCGAACTTCACCCTATCAGAGGGAGCCTCCTATTGGGCAAAATCATTTAAAAAGGTTGACCATCTTCCTGGATCAGAGAGGTAATTTGATGGGTCATGGTAGGAACCGCCTTTCCCTACTTGCTGTTGGGCCAGTTTCAGTTTTAGCTACTGAAAATGTACTAACAACTTGCTATGTACGACTCTGGGGAAAGAACGTCTGTTTGGTTGTGCCAAGGAGTAGAGTTGAGTGACATATTTGTAATCATGAGATTGCTTTAGCTCAAACGGTGAGTTCATGAGCTAAAAACTGCATATCAGTAACTTTGAGTGTAACGGGTCCACTGTTAATGGATAGACTGTGCCAGGGCACAATTGAGGGTTACACGCGGGTGGACAGTGTCCGACCACTATTTTCACTGGGTTGAACACCTTCCACCCTGCCAAGAAGAAGTTTGCCACTACTGTAAAATGCTGAATGCGTCTCAGTGTCATTTACAAGCACCGGGACACATTCATCAGCGCCTGTACGTTGTCTGCTTTAGATCCGAGCAACAACGTGCAGGCGGCGAAGGGGCTTTCAATATTCAGGCACCAGCTGGGCCCGTAACGAACGCCAAATTTAAGGGGCCATCAGGCCTCCTTTTGTTGGAGATTCCTGCCTAGCACCTATCTACAGCCTAACATCTAGACGCAAATGAGGAGGAAGGGAAACAAAGGCTCACAGCTTGTTAGCCCTTCACAAATACTTAAGTGAGGCTCACTTTTGACCTTGTGCAGTCCCTGTACAGGAGAGAAATGCATGCGCTGCTGTAAGAATGTCAGATGTGTTGGTCTCTCCCAATATTTAGATAAAACAACAATTTAAACACCACTATTTTCTTATTTCTGTTATAGCGCTACTCACCAAAATGCAGGGTGTCAGATCTCTTTAAATCAAACATATTCATTACATTGACATTAAGTCATACAAGTTTGTACATCAATGTTCAGGCTATCCTACATGAGCTAGTGAGGGTTACAAGGTGTAGGAGTCACATATCATCCATCATAGTTTACTTCGCTATATTAGAAGGAATACAATTAATGAACTGCAAGTAACAAAAGTATCTCTGTGTTAAAAGGAGGCAGACACTTCCTATCTACATACAATACAAATAGGTCCTCTGCATGTTACATGATGTACTTTGCAAGAGATACATTAACCCTCTCTAATCTACTTTGAGTCAAAAGGGGCACTAGACAAAACACAGATTTTTCTAGCATGTGTTAACCACCAAGGTTATCTTGCCATTATTACTATTCTCTCAGATTTACTAGGAACCCAAAGATCTCGGCAGCATGTGTCTTAACCCAATAAGATATTTTAAAATGTTCAGACTTTGTAAACAATTAAGCAGAACAGATTTACTGTCCCATTTCTCCTTGTTACCCTAACACAAAATCTGTGCCTCATCTTATAAATGTGTTTTTAAAAAAATGCCAGTTTCTTTGTGGCAGAGTTTTTGAAAGCAAATGTATTAGTTAAGGAGCAGAATTTGTGTTAGGGTTGCATCACTTTTCTGGTGCATCCCTGATGCTAAATGTATATTGGGTTTTAAAGCACCACACAAATCCTGGTTGAGTTGATTTCTTATAAAACATTTTTTTTTTAAACACAAACGTAAGGCAGTACATTGCCCTGCGTTGTGTTACCTTGTGTCAGGTAGGCGTCACATGTGATGAGTGTTTGCATGTATGCTCGTAATGCGCTCAAATGTACTCATGATAGATCTACTAAACATTTGTGTGAGGTCTTTAAATCTAATGTCACTTCTTATGTAATTTCCTGTAAAGTCATTGGTTGTGATAACACTTCCTGCTGTTTCCCGCACAAATGGGTGATGTTTTTCCCATTTGTGCTGGGAAACACCCCACCAGGTGGTTGGGCGAAATTTTGGCTGTAATGTGCACTGTGTGCACAAATTTTTTAAATTGCGTGCTGCCTGTGCCCACCTAGAATCATTTTCTTGCAGGCAGCCTACACACTGTCCAGTTTCAGGCCCCAGTGAAACAGGCCGTCAATCACAGATAGCGTGAAAGCACTACCAATGACGCCTTGTATGGTATTGGTTTGTCCCGTCTTGGTTTTTCAGCTGTCTGCCACGTGTGATCAGTCTATGCCTTTCACCCACCACAGCATACTTCGCATCTAGTCATTTCACAGGCAGGCAGCACCCCAAGTCGTCCTGCCACCCAGTTGTTGCACCAAAAATAAATGTGGTTGTGCTGGTCACTCACAGATGTAATCAAAGTAAGTCTTTTCATAGTATAGTATATATTGGAGAGAGGATGTGGCATAACAGCCATAACTGTCGACTTTTGTAACTGGGGAATCCGATTTAAATCTCGGCGTTGCAATCTACACATGCCTTTAAAAAAGAAAAGTATCCTTGTGTAATTTAACTGATGCTCGTTTCAAGTTCGCACTATATAATATTGAAAATCAAAATACTGCTTTTAACAACGCACAAAGGCAGTAACATGGTAATTGACTGTTAGTTGTAAAATAACCTCTTGTGCTTTGCAGTTCAAGGACTCCATAGAAGAAATGATACACCAAAAAGACAGTAGAAAGCCTTAAACCAAAAAAAATACTTTGCACAAGTCAGTCTATGGTAATTAATGAAAGAAATTATCAAAATGAATGATCCTCATGGGTTTCGGCTTCTTGTAGCAAAAAGTGGATTGTTAGAATTATGCTTAAAATGTTTCCTGATGGCGATTTTTGTTGTATTTGAAGGTTGCAACTTTGGGCCGAATTTGGGGGGATGTTGGTCTGAATTTGGGCTTTTACTCGGAAAGCTTTGGGCTTGGAGAGGGTCTCAAAATCTGGCAACACAGACCTCCTGTAATGCCTTATTCGATGTCACGCGCGGTGAGGTCACTTGCATACTGCCTAACTTGGTAGTCCCCCCACTTCTTTTTTAGGACGTGTGCCCTGCACGTTGCTTTATAGTAGCTACGCGTTGGGCATCTCCTGTAAATTGCAAGTCTCACATCTGCGACTCTGCCAACATTGTTCAGGAAAGGCAAAGTACAATCAAACCCTCTCACCCCTACGCACGAGAAAGCAGACAAGTGTATTGTAGCGGTTCAGACGCGTTCGCTTTCGGAGTCGCTGGGAGTGGCCCTGCCAGGTCTGGGAATTTGCAGTGCGGGCCTCGGGAGTGTTGGCAGTAGGCGAGGGCGAATGAGCTTGTCTGACGCGTGCCGTGCGGAGAGAACAGTAGGCGCGACGGCCTCTGACAAGCGACGTTAATTGGAGTCAGCAGGCGGGCACGTAGCCCAGTGGGGTTTGCCAACAGATCCCTGCGTCAGCGAAAGAAAAATACAACAGCATTACTTCTGTCGTCCAGACACTACGTGTTGACGTTAACATTTCTGTGCGTACGTGTGTGCGCTTTTTTATGTTAACATTTCCCGCGCGCAAGCTCAAGTTCACAGATTTCATGGAAACCGTGAAGCTGTTGAATCTCACACCCCAGGTCGCACGTCCACGAGAAGCTACTTAAATCGAGATTACATTTAAAAACAGGGCGCGCAGCTTCACAAAGATGCAGCAAGCCTCACATTCCAGGAACTCCTGTTGTTCGCTGACCAGCAAGCTTACTCATGCTGAAATTGGAATACTTGAAATTGGTATATGTCTTAAACACTCTGAACTATTGCAAACTGTACCGGAAACATCACTGAAATGTGTCAGACACCCGACATCTCTCTAAAGGTGAAAGAATCTATGAAAGGGAAACGTCTGGCCCCAAAATACCTACAGACTGATAAACATTTTCTGAATATTTTGAAAACAGAAAAAACGTGGTCATCTATTTTCCCCATTGACGTCTAGTGAAGCAGAGAGAGTTTCAGGCCATTGACTTCTATTGAAGCAAAAGCAGGACGTAGACAAAATAAAGCCATTTTTGGTTTCAGAGATCGTGAGTATCCTGCCTTAATCAGGTCTGTTGGAGTATATGCCCTTAACCTTCCGTATCCATTAGTCAATCAGTTGGAATACACTCAAAATTCTGGAAAACTTTTAAAATGGAAAGGCGTTGTTATGTGGCAGCTGTGCCAACAAATAGAAATTTGTCAAGGTAGCAAGCCTTAAATCACGTGAACAGGTGCAGCACCGAGGCTGGGATTATACAGAGCCCAATGCCCATGCATTTAAAAACTTTTTGAATACAGCGTGGAGTACAAGGGGAGAACACACACAGGCGAGAGTGAGCAACTCAAGTGCGGATGGGCAGAGGCAAGCACAGGCGTGACCTAAAGAAACGTGAAGGGTGGAAAGAAAAGCAGACAAGGGAGACACCTGGAAAATACATGTAGTCGTGTGGAATGCTCAAAAAGAAAGAAAAAAGTAGCTTCCTAACAGCAAGCAGTGGAAGCATAGAAGCCAGATACTCAAAGAGATTGTAAAGAAACTATGCTCCATGTGAGAGACAAACACAAGATGAACAGGCTGAATCAAGGACGCCACAAATAGAAAGACTGTAAATAAAGGTGACCATAAAATAAGCCAATAATAAGCAGGCTGTAAATCCTTGGTCTTTGAAACTCATTCTCAGCCGAACAGATAATTTCAGAAATCACTGAAATTTGGTACTATTCACCACACCCTTATTGAAGTGACATATTTTTGGGAGCCATCCACATTTCACAGACATTTCTATGAAATCAAAATTTTGATTTTTACCTGTTTCTGTGACAGATAAAATTTGCTGTTAGGTTAATGCTAAATTCTTCACACAGTTGATGGAAAATCATGGTCCTATCTCCCTGAATCTGGACAGATGCTAAAGCAGAGGTCTCCAAACATTTTTTGCTCTGAGCCCTCCAAAGCAAAATGTATCAAGTTAGGGAGCGGGCCTCAAAAATTCTAAGGTGAGGACGCCCTCCCCACTGTACCTACAAGCATTTTAGTATCTACAACTGCAGCACTGTTTAATTACGCACTGCAGCGCATGTGGCAAAATGTCAGTCAGCATAATAAATGTAGGCCAAAGTCCACATACCAAGCAAATTCATCAAAGAAAGCAGGAATTGACTGACAGAAATTGTGCTCCCCATAATATAGGTGTCTTAAACCCCTCACACTTCTGGGCCCCGCTGCAACTGCACCTGATGTGTAGCAGTCTGTCTTCTTTGCCTCTTTCATCCCTTCCCCACCAGGCCTGATCACTCTAATCTTGAGTATCAACAAAGGGAGGGACTGGGAGATTAGTTGGTCCAGTGTACGGTCTCCCAATTAACTGAACATACAAAAAAGGTGTACACTGTTCCAAATGGAAAAATATAATCACTAGGGGAACATTAAAGTTCAGGAGCAAGAGCCCTCACACATCCGAGAGGATGTCAGGCTTCATCATCGGGTAGCTCCTCGTCAGACCGGCGCTGCAATGTCTGACGGGCTCCCCGTAAGGGGGCTCTTTGCCGGAGATCTTTTAGGTAGCAGCCGTGGTAGCGGACACTACAAGACCTGGTGTTGCGGTCAGGCGCTAATCCTGGCAAGAGAGTGAAAGCTAAAATTGTTTCCCAGTCTTAATAGGAGCGAGTCAATTTAATTAATCAATGGAATAAGACCAGGACCAAGATTAAAAACAGAAGGAAAGTGTAAAATGAGGAATAATGCTCAACCACTTTCTGCATGGTGCTGGAGCTTAAGGAGATTATCGTCGGGCTCCTAGGACATGGTCAACATGTTTCGCGTACAGTGGTCTAACAAGATCCTATGACGCTTCTTCAGGACCAATACATAATAAGACTTCTCCTGTCTATATTACCGAAAGTTTGCAAAAATGTCAAACAAATCATATAGTCACTTACATTGAAGTTCACTAATTGTCAGAAACCTCTAATGGTCGCCCATCCCTTGGTACATGGGGGGCCCCTTGGGAAGTAGCATGCCGAAATCGGTCACTATTTGTGGATGACGGCAGTCTGCAGGGGAACCTACCCTGACGTGCTTTTTGGGAGAGCACGTCAGGGTAGGTTCCCCTGCAGACTGCTGTCATCCACAAATAGTGACCGCTTTCGGCATGCTACTTCCATTAGAGGTTTCTGACAATTAGTGAACTTCAATGTAAGTGACTATATGATTTGTTTACCTGCTACCTAAAAGATCTCCGGCAAAGAGCCCCCTTACAGGGAGCCCGTCAGACATTGCAGCGCCGGTCTGACGAGGAGCTACCCGATGATGAAGCCTGACATCCTCTCGGATGTGTGAGGGCTCTTGCTCCTGAACTTTAATGTTCCCCTAGTGATTATATTTTTCCATTTGGAACAGTGTACACCTTTTTTGTACACTCTAATCTTGAAACAGCCTCTTTGTCCCTTTTTATTTTGGAGGTTTATTTAGTGCAGACTTGGCCACTGGGCATCAGAACACTTTACATTAGCGCCAGTCACTTTACAGAAGGTCAGATTTATTTTTAGGCATAGAGAAATTAAGAGATTTTCCCAATACTACAGAATGCTGAGCTGACACGAGGACTTGAACTCGGTACCCCAGTTCCAAAGTCAGCAGCACTTGGCATTGAAGCACATCTCCTCCCTTTAAAAAAAAAAAGAGGAAGCCCCCACCCCCACATGTTGCCTCCCCTTCTTTTGCGGCAAAGATGCCCTTGGTCTTAATGCTACCAAGAAAATGAGCTCCTGTTAATTTTTTTTAGGGAAAGATAGTAATAATTACAATCCAGTGGTTCCCTCACGTCCCTGGGAACACAGTGCCCATGCTTCAGTAATGATAGCTACTGCCTTGTGAAGCGGGCTGTTTTCTCTGCAGTTTATTAAAAACATGAGCTCCCATCTTACCCTATCCCTCTCACTGCTGTCTCTTTGATGCCCAAACTAAGGTGTCTCCTCTGCTTTAATTTTCCGCTCCCACAAGCCATTGCTCTGAGGCCCATAGCAACCAGCGGCGGTTCCTCCATTTGAGTGAAGGAGCATCGCCTCCATGCTGCAAAAACAGCAGATGTGAAAAACAAAATGACAGTAAAATGCATTTATTACCATTTTATTTTTCAATGGTGCTCTGAGCCCGAGCCAAGTGTCAGGAACAGGCAGGGCCATTGCTGCTGATTTGCCGCAGGGGAAAATTGGTGCACACTCCTAAGAGTGTGCATGTCACTTTGGCTGGCTGTTTTGCGACGGCCAGCCTGGCATGTGCACCTTAAACGTCTCCACCAAGGTGTCTTAGACAGCGGGGTGGAGAGAAGGCACAGGTCCCAAGTGCCTAAAGGAGCATCAAGCTAGCCCCCTTCAACGAATCCTGGCACTTTTCTCACAGAAGCATGAGAGCAGCACCTGGAGTGGCAGAGGGGGTTGGCTGTGTTCTGAGACTCGTGCTGGGACTTAGAAAAGAGGAGAATACAGAGGACGCATGGAGAAGTAAATATATTATTTACTTTTTTGACCCACTGACAGGCACTGTGAGAAACTCGCACTGCTTTCGGCCTCAAGTTTAGAGCTTTCAATCATGGCCCATTATGAATAAAACAATCTTAATGAGCCATGATTGAGATCTTTGGCATTGAAACTAAAGACATTTATCACAGTGCCTGCCAGTGGGTTAAACCATCCATTTCGCTCCAGCGCCCCTCCAGATCTATATTACAGCCCACCACTAATAGCAACACCAGCACAGCAAGTGAACACAAGCCCCTCATCTAAGCAAGGAAGGATAGATAGTAAAGCAGCCATAATTGGTGTTTAGTCAGAGCTACTGGAATTATGCGGTTTTGTGGCCACTGTGTTTTCTGCATAATTATGGATTAGGCGTATTTGCAATGTAATCCATCATGTGCTGCATAATCTCTTGTTTTTAAGAAAAAAAATGTTTCTAGCTCAAATAGGTCAAAAGTTTAAAAAAAAAAAAGAAAAAAAAAAGCTACCTGTGTTGCCTCTAAGTAAAAGTCCCTTCTCTAAGGTTGACTGGTCACATTTCTGATGCTATTTGCTATATTTGTGTGTTAAAATGATACTAATGGGGTGCAAACTGTTAATAAATGTAAAAATGACCGAATAATGAAGTACTACTATCACAAAATATACTGCATTATGCAGCATAATATTCCTTTTCTTGCCACCCATGACACATAGTTTGGTTCTCGTAACTCCCATGACCTTGGGTTTTGTTGCTATCTCATACTGCTTGACCTTGTACAATTGGTTGAGCACCAAACATAAAGGTATCTTGGGAACTAGTATAGGCTTTAACTGATGGAGTCACTTGGAGCTCCACTGTGAAATGTATTCTTCTTGAGAAGTAATTTAAGGGTGTTACCAGATGTGTCCTGGAGTGCAAGCGTTTAATGGATACATAAAAATGCTTCTGCGTATAGTCGGAGTACTTAATATTAAAATATATAGATATAAATTATGATTTACATATGAACAGTGATTTGTGTCACAAGCTGGGCCCTCGTAGCACTACAAATATTCACTATTCCCTATTTCACCAAACAAGATTGATTTCTGCGACTCTGGTAATGTACAGTCATCTGCACTGATCGCATTGGCTTACTGAGGTTTCATAATGTAAAAGAGTACATTTACCACTTAGTAGTGGAGGATGTGTGCATGTTTTTTGTATGCAGTTATCTGAAGGGATAAAATAACAAAATAGTTACTGATTATTATGTTCTTTTTAGCTACATCTTTGACTCCACCAACCCACTCACTTACTTTGTCTGAGCGCACTCAGGATTACAGTTCCACACTTTGTATGCACCCCAACCTCTGCATACAAATGAAGGCAGCCTGGAAACGTGCCAAATAAACAGGGTTGCATTTCCAGTCCATCTTAATTTAGAAATCCTTGCAGGTACGTTTGCGCCATCCATGGAATACAGTTACGTACCCAATGGGGAATGAGGGGTGCTCCCCACAGTTTCAGGTCTTTTGTGCTAAAGTAACTCTGCAATAGAAATGGCATTCACTATGTTCTGAAAAATCTGTCTGTCTGTCTCTCTATCTATCTACATGGCACAGTAGCGTTCACCACTGTGTAGTTATAGATAGGGCCTAGTTATCATAGGACATGGACTTTTTGTTTTGCTAATAATTTTGATGCTGTTTGAAAAATCTTCTTGAAATTTCACCCTAAAAAGTTTATCCACCTCCACTTTAAACTTCCTCCTGAAAAGTTCTGGGGTGATACGTTAAGCCGGGTCGAGAAAAAGGGTGGTCCCAAAAAAACAATTTCCCCATGCAATTTTTGAACGGTGCAGAAGCCAAAACAGCTTAACCGAATTCCACCAAGTGTGGCAGAAAGCTAGATCCTTAGTCAGAAAGTTTGCGTTTTGTAATTTGATGTAAATCCATTGAATAGTTTTTGGCAACTTTAAGATCAACATTTATAGATATCTAGAAGGTTGGGTTTGTGGCACTTTCATGGAACTGTTGTACAAAATCAAAAAAATATAGTGACTCTATTGGTCGCAAGGGTTTTTTCCCCGTCACACTGCCTGCTGTCAGAGCCTGCCTGCTCCCATGAAAGTGCATGCGTTGATTGACTGGCGGCAACAGAAACAGAAATATTGCTCCCACTGTTACAAGACTTAAGGACTCTATGGCCTGCCAATTAAAAATACTTAAGATATAAAGTGCAAGGTATGAATGCACTGACCCCGTAGACCTTTTGTCAAATTGGGGAAAAAAATGATTTTGCGTGCACTGCAATCTTGTCAGAGTCTTCCAGTAGTCAGCCCCGTCGCCATGTGCTCCAGAGAAGAGTCTCAGGAGAGCAAAGGGGCCATGCTGGCTCCCAAGACCCAATCACAGGTTTGGTGAGAGAATAAAAATAAAAAAATGTAATGTGGCACAGGTGTCTGTAGTGGGTTACCCACCTGTGTGAGATTGGGTGCAGGACCTGGCTGGCTGCAGGCCCGGTCCTGTGGCCACCTTATGGCACACAGTCAAAGGTCCAGCACAGCGGGCATTTTACCCTTGCAATGGGTAGGCTCAGGACCTCGCTGCAGCCTGCACTGCTTATGGCCTCATGTACTGCATTACTCATAACATGCTTTGTGACATAAGTGATGTCATTGAACTTGGCCTTGCGCAATGTAATATGTGAACTCCTAAGCAGTGCACGCATGAGAAGGGTGCAAGTTACAGGTAACTCAGTAGACTAGAAGTGTTGAATTTCAGTTTTTTTCTTTCTAAAAGGGCATTTCTTAACTGACATTTTTAGTTATCTGTATCCTCACTTTAACCTCTGTTTTTTTCCAGTGAATTTCTAGTGTTTTTTTTTTTTTAAACTTAAAGTATGATTTTACTACCATACCTAACTATACCATCGCTGGCATGTGGCAGACAGGCCGTGCACCCAATCCCATCGGGGACGGCGAACCCTCCCCCCACCCTATACGCTGCCAGCCAGTGAGTGCCCTCAATACAATATAAAGGAGTGTTGTTAGGTCAAAGCCTGCCAGACGATGCAGCTGTCTGGTTTGCTAACAACATTTTCGGGACAAATGGAAAGCTTCCTTGGGAATGCTTTCCACTCATTGTGGTTTGCAAGTCACATTTGCTAGCTTTCTATTTGCTGGCTTTATTTATTTTAAGCTGTTGAGCTTGAGTTTGTCCATTCCATGGGCCATCACTTAGTTACTGTATCCTTCCACCATTTCTATAAACAGGCCTTTAAATGTTGTTATTATTTTGTTACATTTTGTGTACGTTCAAAGACAGAGGTCAAATGTCAGGCCCTGTCTCCCAGGGAGCTTGGTGTTTGCTTTCTCTGACTTCAAAGTGCAAGGATTTATATTACTATCGTGCTGGCTACTAAGGGTGTGCTGGAGGAAGACTGTGAAGTGTGGTGGAAACAGATATTTTAATATGAGTAAAACAAATAAATACACAGAATGATGACATTTCCACACATTGTCATTTGTGCGCTGTAAACGTTTTCAGTAAAAACTGTATGTGTGTGCAAATATAATAGTTATTTCAATTAAAAATGTGTTGACTGTAATGGCAGTGTGCTACCACATCATGCATACTCCACTGTACTCTGCAGAACTCCACGGCGCTGTACTATACTCTGCCCCACGGCACTCTACACCACTTCACTCTACAACTCTTTACTCTACCCGGCACCACTACACTCTACGCTAGTGCACTCTACTCTGTACCACTCCATGCTACGCCAATGCACTATATGCTAATCCAATCTGTACCACTGTACTCTATGCCACTCTACTCTATGCCACTGTATTCAACCCTGCACCACTCCACACCACTTCACTCTACACTAAAGCAATCCACTCTATGCCACCGCACTATGTGCCACCACATTCTATGCCTCTCCACTCTACGTTACTGAAGTGTACACTGCACCACTCCACTCCACTCTGCACAAGTCTTCTCTGCACCACTCTATTCTAAGCCACTGCACTCCACGCTAACCCCTGCAGTCTGTGCCAATCTCATTCTTCTGAGAATCACCCACAAAACTCAATAACAACTTTTCATAGGGCCTTGCAGGTTCACGTGTGACGGGTTAGCTACTGAAGGCTATGCACATCGGAGGTTAGGAGCAGAACTAGTCCAAAGACCAGGCCCTCTGGTCAACCACCACTGCGCAAATCTGACAGCAGCATGAAGTCGAGGTTTGCTGCTGCTGTGCAGGTTGGCCAATCTCAGTGATTGGGTATATGGCCTGATTGAGGGTCTGCCTTACTTTCAATATTTCATGTTTTGTGCAGATCAGTGTGTGAGGGGCGGGTGGGATAATAGGTGGTGGAAATCAATAAAGCATTTCCCATTTTAACTACCATTGCAGCCTTTGCTTTCTGCTGCAGAAAAAATGCTGAATAGAATTCAACTGAACTGGGGAGGAAACTGTCTGAGATTGGCTTGTGCAGTTTTGTTCAGTAGTATTAAAAAAATGTTGGAGTGGTCTTTATAGGGTTAATTTGTGGAGATATCTGAACACTAGTTTGTGGAATGTCCTTGACCTGGGTTTGAGAACTGTCTGGACCAAAAATCTTTAAAATATAAGGGAATCTAATTTGATGAGGGAACTTGCATCCCATTGTGCATTTCATTTGCATGGATCCAATGTTTGGTCCAGGGACCGAAAGGCTTTGATTGGCTGGCTGCAACAGCAACATTTTTTATTGTGTGCAGCTTTACAGGATACTGGGCTCGGTCTCTGGGCCCCATAAAAACAATTTAAGTGACACATACAGGGAGTGCAGAATTATTAGGCAAGTTGTATTTTTGAGGATTAATTTTATTATTGAACAACAACCATGTTCTCAATGAACCCAAAAAACTCATTAATATCAAAGCTGAATATTTTTGGAAGTAGTTTTTAGTTTGTTTTTAGTTTTAGCTATGTTAGGGGGATATCTGTGTGTGCAGGTGACTATTACTGTGCATAATTATTAGGCAACTTAACAAAAAAATATATATACCCGTTTCAATTATTTATTATTACCAGTGAAACCAATATAACATCTCAACATTCACAAATATACATTTCTGACATTCAAAAACAAAACAAAAACAAATCAGTGACCAATATAGCCACCTTTCTTTGCAAGGACACTCAAAAGCCTGCCATCCATGGATTCTGTCAGTGTTTTGATCTGTTCACCATCAACATTGCGTGCAGCAGCAACCACAGCCTCCCAGACACTGTTCAGAGAGGTGTACTGTTTTCCCTCCTTGTAAATCTCACATTTGATGATGGACCACAGGTTCTCAATGGGGTTCAGATCAGGTGAACAAGGAGGCCATGTCATTAGATTTCCTTCTTTTATACCCTTTCTTGCCAGCCACGCTGTGGAGTACTTGGACGCGTGTGATGGAGCATTGTCCTGCATGAAAATCATGTTTTTCTTGAAGAATGCAGACTTCTTCCTGTACCACTGCTTGAAGAAGGTGTCTTCCAGGAACTGGCAGTAGGACTGGGAGTTGAGCTTGACTCCATCCTCAACCCGAAAAGGCCCCACAAGCTCATCTTTGATGATACCAGCCCAAACCAGTACTCCACCTCCACCTTGCTGGCGTCTGAGTCGGACTGGAGCTCTCTGCCCTTTACCAATCCAGCCACGGGCCCATCCATCTGGCCCATCAAGACTCACTCTCATTTCATCAGTCCATAAAACCTTAGAAAAATCAGTCTTGAGATATTTCTTGGCCCAGTCTTGACGTTTCAGCTTGTGTGTCTTGTTCAGTGGTGGTCGTCTTTCAGCCTTTCTTACCTTGGCCATGTCTCTGAGTATTGCACACCTTGTGCTTTTGGGCACTCCAGTGATGTTGCAGCTCTGAAATATGGCCAAACTGGTGGCAAGTGGCATCGTGGCAGCTGCACGCTTGACTTTTCTCAGTTCATGGGCAGTTATTTTGCGCCTTGGTTTTTCCCACACGCTTCTTGCGACCCTGTTGACTATTTTGAATGAAACGCTTGATTGTTCGATGATCACGCTTCAGAACCTTTGCAATTTTAAGAGTGCTGCATCCCTCTGCAAGATATCTCACTGTTTTTGACTTTTCTGAGCCTGTCAAGTCCTTCTTTTGACCCATTTTGCCAAAGGAAAGGAAGTTGCCTAATAATTATGCACACCTGATATAGGGTGTTGATGTCATTAGACCACACCCCTTCTCATTACAGAGATGCACATCACCTAATATGCTTAATTGGTAGTAGGCTTTCGAGCCTATACAGCTTGGAGTAAGACAACATGCATAAAGAGGATGATGTGGTCAAAATACTCATTTGCCTAATAATTCTGCACTCCCTGTAAAGGGGCAGGGTGAGTATACCCTCACTGTCATGCCAATGGGTTGAGGTCCAAAAGGATCCCCATGTATTTAATTTAATTTTTTTAAAGTAAATTTAATTGCAAGGTTTGCGGACCCTTGGGCTGGGTCCTTGATCCCACATATCAGCTTAGAGTTCACTGACTTGGCACCTGGGTTCAAAGACCCAAAACGAGGAACCTTCAAACCTAGTGCCTCACTCATGGTGCCACACCTGGGAGCAGGGCTAATGAATCATGCAGGGCTTATGGACCCTTGTGGCTTTCTAGGTCTTACAGGGGTATGCAAACTCAAATTTAGGGTTCATGGAGTCAAAAAATTAAAAACGAAAACATACAGGAACAAACCTCTATTGTAAAAGGGGTTGGGTGGATGGGTTGCTGCCCAATTAGGTTAGCACAGGGTTGAACCCGCATTATGCGCTGCCAAAGGCTGTGCACAGCAGGCTTGGCCATCCACGGTAGGTTGGGTTCAGGTCCCTTTGGCCATCCCTGCTGCACATGTCCAAAAGCATGTGCAGAAAGGTTTGGCAGGCCAGGTTGGACTTGGAGCAGGCCCTGCGAACGGCCACCTTATCAAAGCAGTCCCCATTGTGCGCAACTGAAGACTGTGTGCAGAGGAGGTTGGCCTCCTGCAGGAATCGGGTGTGTGGGCTGGCTGAAAAAACTGACCTCCCTCCAATGGCTATGTGCAACTAAGATTGGTCACCAATTTGCTAGGGTTTGAAGAATTAATTTAAAGGAATCAGGAGAGTGCAGAACATGAGGAGCTCTGAGATGGTCACATTATTTCCGGTGCGGCTCAAACTTTGAGCCCACATTCTGCAGCCTGAGATGGCTGCAAACTGACCAAAAATGGTAAGTCAGCCCCAGCGGTGGTGAGAATATGGTCCTTAAATTGCTCTAGAAGACCTCTTTGTTCCAGAGAGTAGCCCAGTGGTGGACAAAATAGCAGGCTTGCATACAGATACAGTCACCGCGCATGTGGCCTGTAAATTAACCTGCATTGAAGTTCTGCAAGGAGTGCAGGAGGGGTACTAAGAAGGTGCCATGGAGGAACTGGCAACAGGGAGGTGAACTATGAGGCAGTGTATTAAAAAGATGAGAGAGATACAGCCAAGAGGAAGGGACCTATAGCTGCCAGAGAACTGGGTTTTTTTCCCACCACCAAATGAACACGACATACCAGAAGTGCTGATAGCAGGGCATTCACCAATAGCAGTCCCTCATCAAGTTACTGGAAGAAAAAACGTGATTGACGAGAAACAGAGATGGTTTCCTCAATGGAAGGACTGCAGGGGAATGTCAGGAGAAGCACTTATAAGTTAATTGAGAGCACCGGAGTTGAACTCATAAATGAGAAAGCTGTATTTCTATAATTTCTAAAGAAGCAGCTGGGTACCATTCACAGTATTGAAAACAAAATATATACCCATTAAGAGCCTGAGTAAAAAGGCCAAGTATGACATCAAGCCAAGGCAGTGACAGAGATACAGTGATAGGATACAGAGATTCCAGCAAGTTTAAAGCTGTACATTTGCCCACGTTGTAATCTAGAATCTTAAGTAGAGTTTTGGAGAAAAATGTTAAGGCAACAAAAATCAATTTCCTTCTCATGTCTTCTCATGGCAATAGCAAATACTTAAGAAAGGAGATGTTACATTTTTTGTGCAAAGTGATCGTAGACGGAGACACCAATAGATGCTGCTTGGAAGTATGCGGGTCAGGGCACTGTTCTCGAACACAGAGTGAGCTAGTGACCTTGATTCGCAGCAAAGAGAAAGAACATGAGGACGAATGGCTTCAGGATGCATATCTTTCTGAATAGAAGCCTCATATTCATTGGTGTAAAAAAGATTTGCAGGCCATTAAAAAAGTCACTTTCACATGAAACTTGGTGTGGCTAAGAGCTTCTGATTGGGAAAAAACATTGCTGTTTGTAATCCGAGAGGGACTGGCACAACAAAGACACATGTACAAAAGGTGATTAGAGGACTGCGTGCAGTTAGTTGAAACCCATGTCAGTTGCTCTGGGTAGCATTCCATCCCATCATTTTCACCCACTGTGCACCTCTAGACAGAGACCTGCCTTACACAGATCAGTACTGACCCTGCTCTTCATGTGAACAGTCCTACTCAAACTGCCAGGTGAGGTTCCCTCAGGCATTCCACCCATCACTTTGTTTTCCTCAATGTGATGCACTAAGCACAACGGTGTAGGAAATACAGTGTTTCTGCGTGGTCACCCTGGATTTTTCGCCTTTTTATAGGACTGCATATGTTTGCTGGTTCTGAAACTGTGTGCAGTTTATCCCTGCTAACCAGTGATAACATTCCTGTGCTCTCTATTTAAACATGGTCCAACTGGCGTATTCCTAATTCAAACATAGGGGGTTATTCTAACTTTGGAGGAGGTGTTAATCCGTCCCAAAAGTGTCGGAAAAGTGACGGATTTACCACCAGCCGTATTACGAGTCCATTATATCCTATGGAACTCGTAATACGGCTGGTGGTATATCCGTCACTTTACCGTCACTTTTGGGACGGATTAACACTCCTCCAAAGTTAGAATAACCCCCATAGTCTTATTAACTAATTTAACAAAATGTACACAGAAGCTGTACGTTAATTGTCTCCTATTGTGCCATCTACTACAGTTACAGTGTAAAATGTGGCTTCAGGCCTGCCATTGTAGCCCAACTGTAGCAGGTTAAATATTGCAATTAATGTAGACACCAGAGTACAGATTTTAAATCCTAATACTGTATCTCAGTAATGGGACTAGCTAGAAAATAATTAAATAACTATGTTAATAGTTTTAAAAATCCAATTCAGTGGTGAAGTCACATTTTTAATAAATGTTGAGGAAAATGTGCCTTTTCCCTGCCTGAAGTTCCTGTTAAAGTTACATTTGCTCCTGCACTTTTGCCAGCCTTTAATTAGCATTCAGATAGGTGTGAAAAGGGTGTAACGTTATCCTCAGGAGCAAACAATAGGCTGACCTGAATGGGCAGAGCTAACTCACCTGATCCTGACAGAATACATAGGGTGTGGCTGTTGACATCCTTTTTGACACTACATTGTCAATTCCTGCTTGACATGTCTGCTGAGTTTTACAAATAACACACAGACATGCTTGAAAGGAAGTTAAAAAAAGATGCCAAAACAATTCTTGTATATCCACTGCCTGGTTGCTGGAAACCTTGCTTTTTTCTATCAATTATTCAATCAGTAATTTCCAAAGCGTGGCTAATCACCCATAGGGTCTCAAGGGGCTGTTTGCGGGCGTGCCGCAGTAAAAGAGCCAGGTCCTGAGGTCCTTCCTGAACTGCTTCAGTGATGCAGTCTGCCTGGGTTTGAGAGGTAGCATGTTCCATGTCTGCTTTTTCTAGATCTTGGGAACGCCTGCGAAGGCGAGCTAGGAAGAACAGAGTTGTTTGTTGCGTATGTAGAAGGCGAGGCGGTGGTTGAGGTATGCCGGGAACAATGTTGTGTAATGCCTTGTAGGTGTGGATTAGGAGTTTGTATATGATGCACTTGGTGACTGGGAGCAGGTCACGGTCTCTGAGGTGGGAGGAGACATGGCTGTGTTTCGGGGGATGTCCAGGATGCGTATGGCTGCTGCATTCTGGATTTTTTGTAGTCTTGTTTGTTGTTTCTTGGTGATGCCAGCATAGAGTGTGTTGCTGGTGTCCATTTTGATAGTGACAAGTATGTGGGTGACTGTCTTCCTCGTGTCAGAGGAGATCCTCTTGAAGATCTTTTGAAGGAGTCGGAGGGTGTAGAGCCATGACAACGATATGGCATTGACTTGGTGGGTCATGGATAGACAGGAGTCCAAGATGATGCCCAGATTGCATGCGTGGTCTGTGTGAGCGGGGGCATTTCCCAGTGCGGTGGGCCACCAGGAGCCATTCCAGGTGGAAGGGGTGGAGCCGATTCCGAGGATCTTTTTCTTGTCCAAGTTGAGTTTGAGGCAGCGGACTTCCATCCAGGCTGCGACTGCTCTCATCCCATTGTGGAAATTTCTCTTGGCCTTGACAGGGTTGTCGGACATGGAGAAGTTCAGTTGGGTATCGTCGGCATAGGAGACTATGTTTAGCCTGTGTTGTTTGAAGATCTTGGCTAGCGGGGCCATGTAGATGTTGAAAACCGTTGGGCTGAGTGATGATCCTTGGGGCACTCCGCAGAATGTATCTTTGGCTTCTGACATGAACGGCGGTAGTCTGACACTCTGTGTTCTTCCGATGAGGAAGGACCTAATCCATTCCAGTGATTCATCTTGGATGCCAGTGTTGTGGAGTCTGGCGCAGAGGGTGGAGTGAGAGACAGTGGTGAATGCAGCGGAGAGGTCGTGGAGGATGAGTGCGACTGTGTCTCTGTGGTCTAGTATGGTGTGTATGTCGTCGGTGGCTGCTAGGAGAGCTGTTTCGGTGCTGTGGTTGCTCTGGAATCCAGATTGGGATGGGTCTAGGATTTTGTGTAACTTGAGGAATTCGGTGAGTTGCTGGTTGACGGTGTTTTCCGTAACTTTGATGGGAAAGGAAGCAGAGAGCTGGGTCTGTAGTTTAGCTCCATTGGGTCGGCTGTGGGGTTTTTGAGTAGCGGGTTGATCCTGGCCTGCTTCCAGTCTGATTGGAAGGTGGTTGTCTCAAAGGATCGGTTGATAGTTCGGCAGAGCTCAAGTACTATGGTGCCGCTTGCCAAGTTGAAGATATGATATGGGCACGGATCCAAGGGTGCTTCAGAGTAGATGGAGTTCATGAGTCTTAGGGTTTTATCTTTGGTGAAGGGGGTCCAGGAGTTCAGGAGCTGGTCTGGTACTGTGTCTGTGGTGGTATTTGTGGGCGGTGCAGGCGGGTTTTTGGTTCTTGAAGCCTTCGTAAATGTCCTGGAATCTTCAGTGGAAAAAGGTGGCGAGGTCTTCGCAGAGGTCTTGGGAGGGAGGGATGGGTGAGATGTCTGTTCCGGGGTTCGTGAATTCTTTGACGGTGGCGAAGAGATCTTTGCTGTTGTGAGCACTAGTGCTGAGACATTCTTGAATGGTGGCTTTTTTGGCAGCTCTTATGTTCTGGTGGTGTGTGGTGACTGCGTTCTTGTAGGCTATGCAGTCTTCGGCTGATTTGCTGTTCCTTCATTTCCGTTCCAGTTGTTTTCAGAAGCGTTTGGACCTTGTAGGTCGTATACCATTTAGGTTTTTTGCTATCAGACTTCTGTCTCTGTGTTTATTGGGGTTACTGTGACTGCTTCAAACTATTTTGGTGTTAGATGTGTGAGGGCAGTAGGATTACCACAGTACACCCCCTAGACACACCATGAGCCTAAGATTAGCGCGGCATGAGACTTTCCTCATCTTGAAAATGCCTAGAGTTGGTAGGATTGGCCCAGAGAACAACTCCACTGGTCATTCCCACCCACTACTAGAAGTACTGTAGTTTCACTTGCTCTCTGTTGGCTGTTTGGTTGTAGTCTTCTGCCCCCATTACCTTGATTGAGGCACTATTTTACATGTTGAAAGTACAAGCTATCCTCACACATTCAATTGTTTAACTCATCCATTCCTTGTAGAGACACATCAATCCTTTTTGGATCTGACTTGGAAACTGGTATTGATGTCTCAGCAGCCTAATGTGATAAAAACATCATAAATAGAAGAAAAATACAAACCAGGTAAACATACATAAGAAGAGCTTTGGATGAGCCTTTCATCCAGTCTTGTGGTCAGCTGAAAATTCACACTGTGATTGTGCCCACCACAGCATACATCACTGGGCAATAGGTCACCCCACTTCAGCCACTTGGTCACTTCCACATTTTACCTGATCACGTGATGGCATTTTGCTTGATAGTATGTACACACCTAAAAGTGCAGCTAAGGAGAGTATGCCGCTCTGGTAGGCCCGTTGGCTATCACAGGTTACAGCCCTTGAGGGATTTCCGAAGTGGCACCTCATCAGTATCTCTACCCTTGGGGATGTCATGTGCATTGCACATGACAAGTCGTTTCAGACCCTGCAGGAGGAGTTTCAGCTCCACCACAGTCAATTCCACAGATACCTTTAGCTCTGCCATTCACTCACTCCCTATGTAGTCACCCTGGAGGCCCTTTCTGAGTTCATCCCTCAAAGTCAACAAGACTTATCAGTCACTCACCTCCAATCAGCCAGACGTATTCAATGCACTCCGGGCAGCTTGGGAAGCCGATCTGGGGGCCCTGGAGAATGAGGACTGGCCAGAGGTACTGAGGATCCCTTGCACAGCTGCAATAGCAGCTAGTCTCCAACTAATTCAGCTCAAATATCTACACAAAGTATACTTTATGCGCCATAGACTGTGGCAGATGGGAGTGATCACTTCCCCGTCCTTTCTTCGGTGTGGTATGGGAGAATGCACGTTTATTCTCACAGTGTGGAGCTGCCCCCAAATTGAGTCGATACTGGAGCGGGGTGACTGCCTTTTGAGGCAGGATTCTGTCATGGCAGATCCTGATGGATCTGAAACTCACCCTCTTACACATTACTGACAGTCTGGGTGTGATAGATTTAAATTGACCCTCTTTTTTTTAGGCCTGACACAAGCTAAACAGGATATAGCACAAGAGTGGAGAGCTACGACTCCCCCTTCATTGGCTGTGTGGAAGAGGGGGAAGGACCACTGAATGGCCATGGAAGTAGCACTTTACAAAGCAAAGGGCTGCCCCCAAAAACACCCCAAGATTTGGCAGGTATGGTTTGTTTATCGGTGCATCTCGCTGGAACCAGTCTGCTCTCACCACCACATGATGAAGTCCAATCCTTCCAGGGATCGAGGTGGGTCAGGGGGGATTGGGACAAACATTATAACAATTAGTCTTGTTTCATGTCTCTGTGATGGTCTGTGGGTGGGGGTGGGCTGGGTAAAGGCAAACAGGTATTTATGTTTTTGTCTTCTGGTGGAATATTTGTGTTGCATTTCAGGGCTGTATTGTACATCTTCTCAAAATCAATAAAATATGTTATTTTAAAAAAAGTGTAATCAAATTCAGGGCTGATGGACCATACTTTACTTTGCCGCAACTTTTTGTTCTTTTCATTCTTTATTTTTTTGTAGTCTTGGTGTTTCAAACTAAATCTTCAGGTTAATGTATTTCAAAACGAGTAGTATCTTTTCTTTCCACCCAGAGGAATTATAGTTTTCTCTGATGGGCAATAAATTCGAAAACTATTTCTATGCCTGTTCAATATACACCCGCCTTCAAGGAAACACCTTTACTGTTGTAGTAAAATGATGTCTGATGCCTAACTTTTTTTACATTTACATTTTTTCGGCCGTCATGTTGTCTTTCTTGTGGCAGCTGTTTTCAATAAACAAAATGTCAAATATGTCACCATCACACTAGCTTTCCAAGGCCAGACCTGTTTGCTTTGCCAATGTTTGTTTTTAATTGTTTTGCACTGCAGCATGCATTTTATACTGGTTTTGTTAGTACTTGAGTGCTAATGTCAAATCTTTTGGTATTGCCAGTGCTTTTTTTTGTAAAGTACTGATTTGATTTGAAGGCAGCAGTTGGGAATTTTCCAAAATTGAGAGAGTTGATTCATAAGTAGTTGTATCTTTCTTTTCAAACGTGATTCGTGATCACTATCCCAGATGTAGTCTTTGCACATTTGACTCACGATCACCAGACTCCAGTTTATTCAGGGCTGTCTGAACTTGAGACTTTCACAGAAGCACCTTCCACAGAAGCACCTTCAGGGGCATAGCGCTGCCCACGGAAGCTGCTAAGGAGGACCCTTCTGGGACCTCCAAACCCTTCAGAGCGGTCCCATTCCACCCAGGTTCAATGAATATTTGTGAGATAAAGAAGAATAGGGCCCCTTTTCATATTCTGCGGGGGGCATTATTTTACACTACGCCACTGAGGGTTCCACCTTTCACATATTGCCACCCTTTTGGAGTAATGCAATGAGCAGCGTCTTCAACAACCTTTTACTAACTAGCGTAGTACCACCATTGTGGTTGGGGGCATATATAGTCCTGATCCACAAAAAAAGGAGCAGGAATGACCAAGTGAATTACAGGCTTAGTTGATGTGGATGCCAAATTTTTCTCCTCATTGATTCTGATGGATATGCAGTAATTTGGCAAATCTAATTTCCTGGTTGCAGACGGGTTTTCGTAAAAATTTCGACACTGCAGCTAACATAATGGTGTTTGCCTTTCTAGTTCATAAGACCATCAGCAATAGACAATCCTGATATGCATGCTTCATTGATTGCAGAAAAGTGTTTAACAGTATCAAAAGGGCTAATTTATGGCCGAAAGTGAGCATTTGGGGCCTTCCTGGAAAAATACTAAACCACATTATTACTTTGTACTCCAATACCTGGGTTCAAGTCAAACTCAGCAATGAGGAAACCTTGACCAAGAGAATTTGCAGTGATAAAGGGCTAAAACGGGTCTGTGTTCTGTCCCTAATTCTCTTCAATCTTTACACCGCAGACAAAGAATTAGCTCTAAAAAATTCAAAGCCTTGCCCACCAGGACTTAGTGGCCAAATCCTGCATATGATGCAATACGCACATGATATAGTATTATTGGATTTCTCTGCAATTGGGCTTCACTCTTCTCTTAACTCGTGTGCTTATTGCAAGGGAAATTAATTAGAAATAAATCAAGAGAAAACAAAAATTGTCACATTTACAAGGACCTGCAAGCGTCATCTCTGGCTATGGAAACTAGGAGTGCAATTAATCAAAACGACCAACTCTTATAAATATCGGGAAATAGAATTTCAGTCTTCTGGCGCACCCAAGCTCACATGGATGACCTGTAAAAACAAGCTTCAGGGATAATTCCTGGTCTTTGCCAAATAGCAAATAACATCACAGACTTTTCTTTCTTGCCACTATTGCGAGTGTTCAAAACTGAAATTTTACCTTCTCTGAGCTGCGGTCTTGAACCATTCGTGGATACATTTGGTGTCTAGTTAAATAAGAATCAGTCCAAACTCTTTCTCCAACTCTTTAGGCACCCAAATTCCACGAGAGGTCCTCAGCTAAGACTATAATTCAAATTCACAGAACAGACAATGGCACAGAGGGCCATCTTATTAAAATGTTGGTTTAAATCAAAGAAGGCCGATTGCAGCCATCTCAAATGTTATCTCCCTGGCAAGCGTTGATGCGGAAGATCTCAGAAGAGCTCAAATCGAACCATCCTCTGGGTCTGAACATATTGCATGGGGCCTTTAAATCGCTTCTAGAAAAGGCTGCTTAAAAGCTATCAGCAAATAAAGACTTTGTGACCATCCAAATCAAAAGCTCACAACCAACGTGCACATGCAACCTACATTGAGCTGAAACCACAAGCCTACATGTCGCTCCCCTTGTCACACAACTATAAACTAAAGTTCCTATGACTACAGTTGGGTCTCTTTGATGTAGAAGTGGCTCAAAGTTGGAAGCACCAGCGGGTTGACAATTGCTACCAGTTCTGTTCTTTTATAAAGAAAACCCTGTCCTACATGTATTATATACCTGCATCAACTTTGAGTGCAAAAGACGTTATTGGCTAAAATCAATATTTAGAGAACTCAGTATGAGTCCACCAGGAGGCCATTAATCACTGCTTTCAAGGCAAGGATAGCAGAGACTCTGCCTGATATGTGAAGTTTATGGGCACAATAGCCATGAGATGAGGCCGTCAGAGCCTTGGAACAAATAACTCATGCACTATAAATATTATTCACCACGTAGACACTATGCACTTTACATCAGATCATCTGTGTTTCAACTCCTTCTTGTGATGAACCGGTGTAGGTTCCTGTCGGGAACACTTTATATGTCTATCTATCTATCTATCTATCTATCTATCTATCTATCTCACCTGCTGGTGATAGCCAATAGGTTATAGTTAGGACCAACTTTTCCCATAGAAAAAAATAATTTTTTGTTTTGCTAACAACTTTGACACCATTTGAAGAATCTTCACAAATGTTTCAAAGCTAGTTCGCCACTCACTTTAACTGCTGTGTGGAAATTTCACGATGATTTGTCAAGCGGGGGCCTAGAAAAATGAGGGTTCCCACAATTCTTTTTCCCCATGCAATGTCAATGCGGATTTTGAATTTTTTAACACAGCTGCAGCACAAACTCCAGAATGGATTTACACCAAATTTGGCAGAAAGCAAGATCTTGGACCAGAAAGATCTCTTTGAAATTAGTATATCTAGGAATGCAGATTTTTTGCAGGTCCGCAGGTAACTGAAGCCCAATGGGAAACAAAAAAAAATATCTCACACACAATATCTTTGTGTGCAGCATGGGGTTTGGTTGCATGTGAGAGTTTGGCTGCAGGGCTTGGTCGCAGGCCAGAACCTGTTGCCAACTCCCACTGTGCACGGCTGTGATTGTATTAACATAAGGTATTTATTTATTGCTTTATGTTAAAGAAACCTTAGAAACTCACAGAAAAAAACAAAGGTTCCAGGGATGTTATAGTAAAGTGCACATTTACACACACAAAACCATAGAAATTCAGCAGTTATAGTATCTTTACATAAATATGACTTTAAGTTTAACTATAACTTGTGCAAAAAGTAACTTTAGGCTAGGATAACTACAGGTGTAACTATAATTGCTGAATTTCTATGGTTTTGTGTGGATAAAACGTGCACCTAACTATAACGTCCGTGTAACTTTAGTTTTTTTTTTCTTCCCAGTGAATTCAGTGGGAAAAAAATAATATATATATATATATATATATATATATATATATATATATATATATATATATATATATATATATATATATATATATAATCACTACTAGCTTCAATAAGAAATCCAGGCATGGACCACACTTCAATCGCTCTGATGTTATTTTAAGATATTTACTGCCATTTTTTTTCAAATGCACCGTGATTTTATTTCGCACTATTTTGGGGCATTTTTTTTCAATTGCACTGTGATTTTATTTCACGCTATTTTCTGCCATGACGCGTTCTGGCCACAACACTGGCCTTGTTCACATGACACGCAGCACCATTTTGACCCCAATTTATTTACATTACGTGATACTGAATACCACAAACACTAAAAACGGACTACCATCGCTTATGATATAAACCAAAAATCCTGAGCTATAACACTCAGATAACAAAATTAACTATTATCGAGGTGGGTCGTAGCTGCTATAGAAATATCAGTGTACATGTTACTGGCAGTTATACATAAATCATTCATCATTGATTGGGTGACAAATCATTTCTAAATTATTTACAATCATTAGCCGTTATAACCGGTATGTTGAATTGTGGCCCTGGGCATCATTCTTGTATTACTGCCACTGATAATGTATTGCATGTGGCATACCGATATTTTATGTCACACAAATTAAACATTGCTGGTACACACCACTATTCGTGGGACACCAATTCTGCCCATATTTCCCAGTTAAATACACATGCTGTACTTCTCATAGTGTGCATCTTGTCTCTCGTCGACATTTTGGAAACGTCATCAATAAATATTTTAGCCCTGTTTTTAGGGAAAATTCTTGTCCAAACCATTCAAGAGACAAAGCAAATGGGCACTTTAAGTACAGTAACCCACCTGCTATTGAGTTGTATGCATGTGAAAATACATCCACAAGAATTGTCTTGATGTGGGCATAAAGTGGTTGCACCCTCCACAATGAAGAGTGGGCATAGTTCACTGATATGTGTTTAATGACAAAGTAGCCACACGTTTAGTACCTTCACTACCTCATGTTTCTGCAACACTACAGGCCAAGTGGGCAGACACTCTCAACCAGTGAATATACTCCCCAAAGGGAACAGTTAATCCATTTTCCCTAGTGACACACCAGAGCCCTGAGCACTAAACCTTCAATCTTCATGGTTTGTTAACCAGGAAACATTAAGTTCATCCATATCTTATTCCCCATCTTACCTGGCCAGGTAAACCCTTTCAGCCCCACACCTCTTGATGTCTCAGTATGTACCTTGTATTTAAGTGAAACAAAACCCTTTCACAAGTAGCATGGCAAATACCTCCCGCAATTCCATATATCACACAGTAACTGAGAATGTTTTCTCCGCAGTTCGCACATAAATACCAAAATTAGACATTACAGAAATGTATATAACCTCTCCTCCATATTGAAACCATTAGGTGTCTTACTGTCCAACCTGACTATATATCTGCTCTCCAATTGCCTTAACTTGCCTTAACTTCATCTCCCTGTTACCACCCTTAGGCTTGGCTGGGCTGGGACCGCATCAATTACATATTTCACACATTCTGCATCCCCCTCATGCACTTCTGAGATGTGCCTAGCAACCGGATAGGACCAATCTTTTTTTGTGGTTACCCTAATGTGCTGTAACACCCTCTTGTGGACCTGAAATTTGGTGCTATCCACTTAATTCAAACCACACCTACATTGTAGTACATATACTGCAAATTCAGTCTTGCAGTGGTACGGTCTCTGAATTACCATGGATTTCTGGGAGAAAGGTGACAAAATTTCCTCCATGTCCAATCCATACGTACACACTTTACATCTGTGGCATGTGTGAAAACCCCCTTTATGCAGCCATGTTTCCTTGACTCGTTTCCAGGCTGTTACAGGCCAAGGAATCCCTCATCTGGGGAACTCTACGAAAGGTGATCGGGGGAGGGATTTTTGGAAGTGTCAGACCTAATACAATGTAATATTTCAGTAGGTGCTAATGTTTATTCATGATGGCTCTCACTCCCTCAGTTCAGAGCTAAATTCTCTTATCCTAGTTGCCAAGTCCCTTACCGTTTGCTTTCCTCTTGAGTAAAATACCACTTCTCTATCAACTGCCTTAACCTTGGCCACTGCTGTATCAACAATCTGTTGGGAATAACCCCTCTGCTGGAATAATACTATAGAATCCCTTTTGCTTTCCTCCCAGTCTCACTTGACACTTGTGTTCCTTTTCACCCTCAATAATTCATGATAAGGAATGTTATGAATGGTGTGTCTGGGATAGAAACTGAAGGCATGAAGTCGGGAGTTTCCTGTCGTGGGCTTTCTAAATAATGTAGTTTGCAACCTGTTCTTATGTACAAACACCTGTAGTCCTACAAATGCCACATATTTCTTATCAATGTTTTTAGTGAAATGTAGGTTAAGATTGTTCTGATTTGTAACCTCCACAAATGTAGCCGCTGACTCTACTGTACCCTCCCAAATTACAAACAGGTCGTCAATGTATCTTAACCAGCATACAACATGATCCATAAATGCAATGCCATAGTCCCCAGTGAGCACCTGCTCCTCCCACCAGCCCACACGCAGCAAGGATAGCTGTGGGCAAAGCAGGTGCATATCGCAGTCACCCGTGTCTGTCCGTACATTTTGTTCTGAAACAGAAAAAAATTATCAAGGCACCATCAAATCATTGTAAGTAACATCATAATATGTTCAAACAAAGTTAGTGGCCGACTCTTCATGTAGTACTCTACTGCCTTGAGTCCATTTTCATGTCGAATGCTGGTATATAACGATGTGACATCTAGCATCATTAGAATGTATTCATCATTCCATGGTATATCGTAGATCCATTTAAGGAATTTGCCGGAGGCCCTTAATGAATGAAGACAGATTTCGAACATACTTGGGCAGAAAGAATTCCACATATTTAGAAGTATTTTCGAAAAGTCCATCAATAGCAGATATAATCGGTTATCCAGGCGTTTGTATAGCATCTTTATGGACTTTAGGTATGAGATTTAACACTGGGATTCGTAGATAGTCATTTTTAAGGAATAAGAACTCTTCCTGACTCAAAAGGCCATCCTCTCTCCACTGCCTTAATTCTATGTGATACTAGCCCTTGATTCTGGCCCACTGTGTACGATCACTCCACATATTGGCTTCTGCTGTCTACATCTGGAGCAGCCAAATAACTATATTCCCGCCTTTCTCTAAGTTTCTTATTGCAATCTTGTTATTAGATCAGAGTTTCTTCATCAAGGTATGGTACTCCTTTTCTTGTGCGTTACATCTATGTTCACCCGT
Source organism: Pleurodeles waltl (assembly GCF_031143425.1). Lineage (NCBI taxonomy): Eukaryota > Metazoa > Chordata > Amphibia > Caudata > Salamandridae > Pleurodeles > Pleurodeles waltl. The sequence goes on along the minus strand of NC_090448.1, from coordinate 374,911,447 downwards.
TCTCTTTGATCGGAACAGTGTGTGACCGCTTCATTGAAACCATCAATTGTGTCTCTTGGTGTGGTTGGCATAAAAATGGAGGTTGGCTTAAAATGTGTTTTGGCTGCTCCATACAATTCCAAACCATTGATTCAATGATTTGGTTTTCCGATATTGATTAATTTCTGCCCCAGGTTTCATTTTCCAACTCCTGTAACTCCCTTAGTAGTTATACGTCAGAGACCTTAAGTCCTTTCTGGTTCTCATTATCTTTCATTATTTGTGCCATTGAGCTCAATATCTTTTGTTTCTGCAAATACCATTTAGTCAATTTTAATTTTCTGATGAATTTGTGCAAGTCAATTCGTGTTTGGCTATAGTCCGCTTTGCTCATAGGGCAAAATATGTGACCTAAAGATAAACATTTTAGCTCTTTTTCGTTCAACTCCATGTTTGATACATTTTTTACGGTCTTATTTGTGTCTTGAATCACTTCTTGTTCCATGTTTTTATGACACCTCCTGTGATATCTCCTTCTATGGTTCCTCCTTTGTTGGGCCAATATTTTTGCACTCTTGGTAGCAACGACTGTATGCAATCTGACCTTTAAAAATACAGTTCATCCACTATAGACGGCATTGTAGTGGTAGGCACAGCAATAATCTTGGTTCTATCGTCCTTTGCTTCTGTTTCCAAATCAGAACTCAGTTCTGAGCCAGTTTCCAGGACCACATTTCTGTTGTGCTCTGTAAGTTTTTGCCTTCTCATTGTATCAAAGCGCTTGGCAAATATTATATATTTGCCCTTATTCAGAATCCACCTTGTCACTTAAAAAGGTTTTGCGCTTTCCTTGCTTTAATGATGTCTTCCTGTTTCTTAAGTCGGATCGCCATTTCTTCTCGATACCTCCTGACTTCTTCCTGGCCTTTGTGCTCTACACAGTCAATCTGTGCATACTTACTGATAAATTCCATGAGTCTTTTAGAAGCTAATATATTACTCTCTGGCCACTCCTTCATTTTTTCGGGATTGGTGTTCTCATAGCTGGGGGCAGTTAAAATTCTTGACCCACGTTTTATATGCCCCATTTCCAGATACTTAGTCATGGACTTCTTCTCCTACCAAATGGCTAATTCATTTTTCATTAATTTGTCTAATGTCCGCAATTTGAATTTCACATCTTGACTCCCCGAGTCCTGAGTACTCTGATTCAGTGTTCTAGCACTGTCACTGGTGCTAATGCTGTTAAACAGTTCATCTGCTGCTAACTCGCAGTCGCGCATCACGTCAGCAGACATAGCTGTTTCCCAGATTGTGTCTGCCGGGCACCATGATACCTCTGCTGCAGTGGTGCTACTGACCTCCCTAACTGTATACCCTGTTCTACTCACCACACCTCTTGGATACGCAACTCGGGTCGTCCGACTCGTCTCAAGGTCCCTGACGCTGTTGGTGTTCTTCCTGGTTACAGGGGGCTGCTTGTTAACCTCTCCGAGGTAACGTCTCAACTGTCCGAGCTTGGACGGACAGCCCCGATGGTATGTGCATCGTTTTCAGGGAGAGGGTCCGTAAACAGGGCCGGCTTGCCCTGTATGTACAATCACTACTCCTGTCAATAAAGAATCCAGGCATGGACCACACTTTCAATAGCGCAGTGATTTTATTTCATGCTATTTTGTGATTTATATATATACATATATCTTGTGGAGGTCACCACAAGGTAGTTAGAGGTAGGACCTAGTTTATATAGAAAGAATGTGTTTTGTTTTACCTATAACTTTGACACCGCTTGACAAATCTTCAAGAAATTTTCAAAACTTATACTTTGCTAAGTTCAGCTTCTATAAAGTTTTAGGGTGTCCTGTCAAGCGGGGTCCGAGAAAAGGGGGTCCCAAAGTGGGTTTTCCCCATTACGGCCGAACCACTGAACGGAATTACACCAGATCTGGCACAAAGCTAGATTCTGTTCCGCAGATCATGCTTTTTGTGATTTGGTGCAAATCTGTTCAGTAGTTTTTGAGAAATTTAAGCCCAAAAACTATAGATAAATAAGGACACAGATCAAACTGCCCCTGTGCTGATATCTGATTGGTTCAGAACACTTCAGCAAGGAAGTGTTGACAGCCATCTTGGGACTCGACTTCAGGTGAGTCCCAGAAAAAAAGACAAAATTAAAGAGAAGGGGCCAGGGTACAGTCACCCCCACCCTTTAGCCCTTATGCAGGGCTAAAAAGCATTTTTGTTTTAACTTTGGAAAAGTCCTTGAATGGATATGCCAATTTCAAGCAGCACAAGCTGCTTTGATAGCAGCTCACTGCCATGCACAGCTTTTCCGTCAAACATTTTACTGCAAATATTACATTGATATTATCAATGCTGTATTCAAAGGTATTATAAATGCCATATTTGTGGGTAATTACCAGTGCATGACGAGGGTGCAAGTTATAGTTACCTTAGGGCACAAGTTATCGTTAGCTGAGATAACTGTAACTGGCGAATTTCTAAGGTTTTGTACGTTAAAATGTGAGCCTAACTATAACGTCACTGTAACCTTTGGTTTTTACACACTGCTGTTCGACATTTTATCAAGAATTGATTGATTTTAGCCTACTTTCTAATAGATTTTTATATAGTGATTTGGTTACATAGATTTTGATATTTAAACAATGAAACACCTATTAGGACCCTTATTGATGTATCTTTGTTCTTTTTAAATTCTTGTTATATCCTGGCAAGTTGTGGTAACTCGATTTTGTGCTTTAGTGGGGCTTAGAAGGCATGATATCTCAAACGCATTGTGCAGAGTATGCACTTGAACAGATGCAAGTATGCTGTTAAATCATCTTATTGTCTAAATGTCATCACAGGTATAGAGAAATGTATGTTTTTTAAATATTTTGAATGATTTTAATTAACTACCAAATAAAGATTGTAGATTCTACTGCTAAACTTGTAAAACGTGATTTCGAGCAATGCAATGTGATTTGTACTTTAATGACTCTCAATGTTGGTTGCTGCTCCAGGATTTGGCGGGAAGGTGCAGTCAGAAACCGTAGGAGTCAATATTACAGTGTGAAAAATGCTGCTTTAATGAAATGGGTGCAAACTTCAGGTAAAACAAACCAGTTGGCAATATGCCATACAAACTAGATTAAAGCCTGGCCTCACTAAAAGTTGAAAAACCTAACCAAACACATCCCACTCCCCTAAAGAACCCTTAACATGCCAAATTCAGTCGCAAACTCCTCCCTCTAAGCCTCGGCCATCCAAACATCACTGCGTATGCTCGAAACTAGTTAACTTCCTCTTGCTTTCAAAAATGTCCGCTTCACCTGTGCCTTTCAGTCTGGGTCTCATCATAACCAACTTTCCTTGAAAGAACTTGAGAACCTAACAGCATTTTTCTGCCCCCAATCTGTTTTGCCTACAAAGACACCCTCCACAATGTACCTAACGCACTCTTCAATTGGAGCAAATAAAGCTCCATTCCTAAGACTGACAAATAGACTGTGCCATCCCTAACGAAATGAGTTGGTGAAGGGATCACTAGTATATTGTTATGAAACAAACATTTTATATGTGATATATTTGTTTACTGCCCTGATGAAGTCAGAGGCGAACATGCCATAGCGACAAAACATGTGTTAGCTTGTGTGGATGTCAAGAGTTATGGGCTTATGGAATTTAAACGGTGCGTAGATGTGACTAAGACTGACATAAAAGAACCGTGGGGTATTATTTGACTTTACTGTTGACTGTTCTATATTCATTTGAGAGTGCTCATGGACTTCATAACCATACATTTTACCTCATCTGCCCTTTGGTGCTCAGTACCCTGTTGCACACTCCTCCTTCTAGCCCACAAAGCCAAAACCTCTTACCGTTCTTGGCAAAACGCCTGTTGTATGGAGACAATGAACAGGAAAGTGAATAGCCCAAAAAAAGACTGCAAACTGAATCCATAGCAATTCAAAACCAATGAAATGCAGTGGCAATAGTCAAAAAGCAGATATAATATCATACTTCCTCATATGGGCTCCGGTCCCAAACTTATTAATTGAGACAATAGCAGAATCTCAGTAGCATTGTGGACCTTTCTCAAAACTTCTGGTATGAAATCATTAAAGACTGTCCTTCCAGCCAAGATAGGTGTTTTTTAAGCATAAATTTCCATTTCTCCTTTTTGGGGACTACTCCAATGGGTAAAATTTTCAAATTCATGAAAGGCCAATCTGGAAAAGGGCCATCTATTTTCCCTTCCTGAACCTCTTTCATTTGTATCGTTCAAATCAATCTTCAAATCCTTTTTACAGAACATAGGTTCTCGGTTCATCGACATTACCTTGTGCCTGCATACCCAAACCTAAAACCAAATTAAAAAACTAACAACAGCAGTCTTCCCCACATGATAAAATCCATTGCCTCAGCCTGTTAATCTTAACTGGTTTACAAGCCATTTTCCAAGGCATCCCGACCTCCTGTACCCCTACCTTGGTCATTGCTATCCTGCCAATTCCCTCCTTGAGGCTCTTAAACCTTGCCCCCCCCGCTTGTGGTCCACACTACATAACTGTGTACTTCACACTGGACCTGGAGCACTCATGACGAAGATGGCAGAGCTTCCTGTTATATCATCCCCTTCTATGCCTAGTAGGCCCCTATAGCTCTTCCTTGTCCACTGCACCTGCCCTTCCCTGAGCAGGACGGTCCTGACAGGGCCTATATATCAAAAGTCATCCACTGGCAGTATTTATTGTCAGTGCTGGCCTGGCTTGTTGCATAGCTTGCAAAAACAATTCATTGTCCAGCCCTTTCCAAATTCTATCTGCCTCTTTTGCTAAGCATGCCCTGAAATCCTCTTCATACCTAACCCACACCCAGCTGCCAAAGGATAATTGCGTTCTTCTGGACCACATCAGTGTATTCAAATAAGGCCACACAAAGTTCAGGAATATTTCTAGCATAATATATGCTAGAATAGATAAAGAAGGTAGCCATCCAGTTCTCTATTGTAATCAGCAACCAGGGCCTCTTGGAAAGATCATATTTTTGTTTTGATCCCTTCATTGCTCTCACTTCTCTATGGAAGCTATTTGTGTTTAAATTCTTTAATCTCCTTATGCCTTCCCTATTCTTTTTTTTTACATCCGATTTATCACTCACTCTTGACACTGCATACTTCATCTTTACCTGCTCTACCTTATTGTCAATTTCAAGGCTGGTCTCTTGATTCTGCACATACATGCATTTAAGTAACTGCACCTCCCTACCATTGGTTGTGTGACCAGCACATACCATTACAGATTGCACTGAAACCTTCTCCCCTATGTACTTTGACAGTACTCTTGAGTCCTTACTTGGCTTCACAGTCGGAGCCTACACCAAAGTTTGCCTTCCTGATGCCATCTGTGGTTCCGTGTGGACCAACACGCTCTTTCTTCTTCCAGCCTCAACAATGTCTTCTGCATAACACCAGCACTGCTATCTTCATTAGCCATAGTGCACCCATGAAGTAAATCATTGGATGCCCACCACCATTCCTTTTCCTAAACCTCCACATGTAACACTTCACCTACTTCCAAATCAACATTATAGTAACCAACAAGGTATCCTCCCTACCAACACTCACCACATCGTGCTCCCCTCCATCTCTCGCACTTGGAATCTCCTGCACCGCCATATTCAAACTATGACTTATACAATTATTTGTAGGAATCCTGTTTCCAAGTAGAGACCATATATAACCCCTCCCCCATCTTTGAAGGTCCCACGAGGTCCGAGAACTGGCGATACTGAACCAAGATCTGCCTTTTGTATGGGGAATTTGAGCCACACTAGACTCTTCCTGCTGTCCCGCTTTGTCACTGGTGTCCATGCTGTCAAAACGTACCTATCACACCTAATCAGCTGATAAATCACCCTGTAGCTGTGTCTTCCGGTCCACTTGGCTATCCACACCCACCCACATCCTCCTGCCCTTAGGCTACCAAGACTTCTCTGTCATCCCTCTTAGCACCAGCTCAACTGATGGTCTACCATGTGCTTAGTAATTTCTGCCCCTGCGACGCCACTCCAAACTGCCACTTTGCCATTTTTAACCACAGCTCTTTTGCCAGGTACTGCCCGTTCCACACACCACCTGAGCACCTTAGACGCAGGAAAGACCATTCCAAAACCTTCAGGTAAACCCCATGCCACTCCCACTGGCCTCATTATTCTCTTTTCTTCCTCCCATCCTGATCCATCAATGGCTGTATCATTGCTGGGCCAAGGCCCTTGTTCCCGTAACCTTGCAGTCCACCCTCCATATCTATGGTCCGAGGCAGCTGACGTCCTTTTAGGTCAAGTCAAGTCTAGGCAGCACGCATGTGCTGTCTGCAAGACCTTTAGTATTCAGTAAAAGGACTTTGATCTCGCCTGAGGGACTGCAGTGTCCCTCCTCTTTGCTGCCTCCTAACTGGTTCGGATAGATCATTTTGTTTCCTTACTTCCTTACACTTTCAGTGTTTGTCAGTTGTTTGGGCGGAACTTTTTTTGTTTTTTTGTTAACTGCTTCCTGCCTGCCCTCAGCTCGTGTTCTGATGTAGGTGTTGCTTTACTTTCACTTCCTCTTCACATTCATGCAGTGTTCATCTAATGGGAGTTGCTTTGCAGGCAATATGATTTTATCATTTTGTTTCCATTTCATTTTTTTCAATTGAGATGTATTTTTTTTTTTTTTACACGGTAGAATGCCGAGACTGGAACCCAGCTCCTCAGATCCAAAGCCGGCAGCTCTGGATGCTGATCCACATCATCACTCAAAATACTGCTGGTTTTATTTGTTGTGAGGATGTGGGCTTTAAGGGCGGCATTAGCAATGTGAGTCTAATGCACTTTGAACTGCCTGCAGCTTGGTTTTCTTCCTCCTGTTGGCTCTGCTGTGATTGGGGTGGGAGGATCTGCCCCTAAAGGCTCTAAAATTTTATTTTATATTATGATATCAACATTTATAGAGTGCACACAACCTGAGGCTATCAAGGCACTAACAGAACCTTCACGGTGGAAAAACACTTATTCATTCAAAGCCATTCTGGGTAAAAAGACCACATGCGCAGAGAGCACGGAGGGGCTTTACTTTATGGGTGGAGATGGGGTGGGGGATGTAGAAAGTAAACATCTCCCAGCACAAGATGTCGACCGGCAGGACACCTGGGGTATTATTACTTCACCTAAGGTATTATTACTTTTACTGACTCGGGGCATGAGACTCATTTTAGCCAGTGTTCCTGCAGCACCTGCACGCATCTATTTTCTGTCCCAGTCAGCGATCCTTACACAGAGTGTAAAACTTATAGGAATCACTTGTTCTTGTCGCATTTCACACATATCCTAGCTCCTGTGGAGCATGCTTGGAGCAGTGCATTGTAATCGGCACCAGCCTCATTACAACTTCAACTCTTCAACACACAGTCAGTGCACCTCTTCGGTAGAATGCATGGAGTGGCAAACACCCAGAGTATGTTTAGAAAAAACATATTATTTGTACGTAACAGAGTTTCTAGTATTCAAATAAAGTTATTTAGCTCCAACTCTGGCTTCTGGTATGGGAGCCCTTTTAAGGAATGCGTGCTATCGCCTAGGAAACACCAGTCATGCTGACAAAGACATCTCACTTTTAAAAGATTTCAGAGTGCCCTTGGTGGCAAAAAAAAATGCCAGAGTGATGACACAAGGACAAGGACAACCACAATGCCACTCCCCTGGTTCCCGAATGAATGAAAACGGAAACTAATGGCAGTACAAAACTTTTTTGTTTACCAACCCCTCTGTCCTTCACGTGTCTCTCTTCCGGAACCAGACAAGGCTGGACCTACTGAATGCCTTTCCTCGTCTGCCCTGAGAGACACTATTTATCTCCGAGATTGCTCTTCGGCCGAGCAACGATTATCTGGCTTCTCACTTCTTCTTTTAAAACTTTATTTTTATAGAATGGTTTGGGTTAAAATTAACACTGAATGACTGCAAGCGGCTACATCTTTGAGATTTTTTCTTTGACTACATTTCAATCAATCAATCAATTAATTTGTAAAGCGCACTACATACCAGTGAGGGTTTCACGGTGCTGGGGCCGGGGGGGAATGGGGAAGAGTGGTGCTACTGCTCGAACAGCCAAGTCTTGAGTAGTTTTCTGAAGGAAAGAAGGTCCTGCGTTTGTCGTAGATCCGGCGGGAGGGTGTTCCAGGTCTTGGCGGCGAGGTAAGAGAATGATCTGCCGCCGGAAGATTTGCGTTGGATGCGGGGGACTGAGGCGAGGTGAGCGGAGATGCCGGGTGGGGGTGTAGAGGCTGAGTCTGTTGTTAAGGTATGATGGTCCGGTGTTGTGGAGTGCCTTGTGTGCGTGGGTGAGGAGCTTGAAGGTGATCCTCTTGTTGACGGGGAGCCAGTGAAGGTCTCTTAGGTGGGGGGGGGGGGATGTGGCAGTGGCGAGGGATGTTGAGGATGAGTCGGGCGTAGGCGTTTTGGATGCGTTGGAGGAGTTTGGATGAGATTCCGGTGTAGAGGGCATTGCTGTAGTCGAGTCTGTTGCTGACGAGGGCCTGGGTTACTGTTTTTCTTGTTTCTGTTGGGATCCATTTGTAAATTCTGCGAAACATGCAGAGGGTGTTGTAGCAGGAGGAGGAGATGGCGCTGACTTGCTTTGACATGGAGAGTGAGGAGACGAGGGTGAAGCCGAGGTTTCGTGCGCTGTCTCTGGGGAACCCAGCGTGGACGGCCACCATGAGTTGTCCCAGGCGGAGGGGGTGCGCCCTAGGATGAGGACCTCTGTTTTTTCAGAGTTTAGTTTTAGCCGGCTGTCTCTCATCCAGTCGGCGATGGCTTTTAGTTCCTCTTGGAGGGTAGTTTTGGCGGTGTGCGGGTCCTTCGTGAGTGAGAGGATGATTTGGGTGTCGTCGGCGCAGGAGATGATGTTGAGGTTGTGCTGACGGGCCACTTGTGCGAGGGGGGCCATGTAGATGTTGAACAGTGTCGGGATGAGCCCTTGGGTACGCCGCAGATGATGTTGAAGGCTTTGGATTGGTACGGGGAGGTGAACTCTTTGGGTTCTGCCGGCGAGGAAGGATGCGGTCCATTCGAGGGCCTGGTCCTGGATTCCTGCTGCGTGGAGGCGGGATTTTAAGGTGTGGTGACATACGGTGTCAAAGGCGGCTGAAAGGTTTAGGAGGATAAGGGCTGATGTTTCTGCATTGTCGAGGTGGCTTCTGATGTCGTCTGTGGCGGCAAGGAGGGCGGTTTCGGTGCTGTGGTTGCATCTGATCCATGTAACATTTGTTACATGGATCCCTCTTAGAAGCATGGGTGGATGCAGCTTACAAGAGCGAGCTCCACAAGTTTATGTAGCATCCACCAGCTTCTACATGTCGAGTGTTAGGGTGGCATACGACTTTTCTACGTCCCATGTTCTTCATGGGCAATTCCACCCTATAAACGTACAAAGCCCTTCTGCTAGATAGATCTTCTGGCTATTTATTCAGTGTTTCAAGCTCAGTGTAGTTCAAAATGGAATGTATCAGCTGGGGTGCTGCGCTCATCCCATGGTGCTTAGTCATCACCCTGGCCTATGGGTGTCACCACCTCATAACAGTGCTCACGCCACCTCACCACCACCCTTTCCCGTTTAGATCTCTTACCTCCCCCGCCATAATGTGTGCTTGGTGGGGGGAGGGAGCGGGTGTCAAATGATTTGTCGGAAGGAAACATGCACTGCTACAAGTCGCTTTCTTAGCTGCTGTATGTGCAGTGTGTGAGAAAAGTATGCACTGGTACTGCCAAGACAGTACACAGTGAAACAATTGGGTATTATTTGGGTGGAAGGGTGCATGTGTATGATGCTTTTACCACTGATGCCTGTATGGCATCAGTAATGTGTGCTGTGTGTGAGGGAAGCTTGGTCTGGTCCTGTTGATGCACAGGTGGACCTACCAGTTACTAAACCTGAGAGTATATGTGTGTGTGTGTAGCTTTCCCCTTCCTGTACTGTACTCATTGTGGTGTGCATGGAAGGCTGCACTTTTGCTGCCCATAGTATGTGTCTTTTTGCGTATGTGGAGGGAAGCTTTCAGAAGGTTGGAGAAGCGATACCTACACTGCATCTGTGAAGGAGGTGCACTGCTGCCGCACAGATTACATAGCTGCATGAGTATGTGTGTGTGTGTGTGTGTGTGTGTGTGTGTCTTGCCACACGTCTTGCCACTTGCCCATACCTCTACAGGTCACAATGCTAGGAAAAGTATTTTAGTGGGTATTTCACACTGGGTTGATAAAGCTGAATGCAGCTGTGTCTCTGTTCATACATCTGCTACACTCCAAACCAAAACACATAGGTAAAAGACATTGGCCCTAATTATGACAATGGCGTTAAATGCCTGCCGTCACCGCGGCTAACATCCGTCCGCCATAATATGACCACAGCCAGATTTCCACCACAAGAATGGTGGAAATCCGGCTGTGGCCATGCTGGCGGACGGTGGTAAGGTGGCGCTGCTACCACCAGCAGCGCCACACCAGTACCCCGCCACCAGCCGTATTATGAAAAATAATATGGCCTGGCGGTGTTCTGCTGGTGGTAGCAGCGCCCCATCCTCTGCCGGAAGACCCCCTGGATGCAGGTAAGTCATGTTTCCGACAGAGGAGGGGGGGTGGGATGTTGTGTGTGTGTGCATGAATGTGTGAGTGTGTGCATGAATGTGTGTTAGTGTTGTTTGGGTGTGTGTGTGCATGTGTGCGAATGCGTGTATGAATGGAAATGTGAATGCATGTCTGCATGAATGTGTGTACGGATGTGTGCGTGAATGAATGGATGCATGTGTGTATGTATGCGTGTATGCCTGTGTGAGTGAGTGTGTGAATGCGTTGTGTGTGCCTGCAAGTGTGTGTGTATGGGGGGGAGTAGAAGGGGGAGCATGAATGGAGGGGGAGTGGGGGTTGTATGGGGAGTGTTCGGGGGTGGGTGGGCCTCCTACTAGTGACAGGGAAAGAATTCCCTGTCACTGGTAGGGCCTACCGCCATGATTTCCAGAACCATGGCGGTAGGCAGGGTCAAAATGCCGCCGCCGGTACAGTAGCAGCTGCCGGGTTGGAGATTGTTATCTCCGGCCCGGCGGCTGCTACCGCCATGGCGGTCGGTGTGGTATATTGGCGGGTTGGCTTTAGCCAACCCGCCAATGTCATAATGTGGCGGTATGTACCGCCAACCTGTTGGTACTACCGCCACATTTACACCAACTGCCGGGGTCATAATGACCCCTTTGTCATTTACAATGCCAATAGCTCTAACTCACAAATGCGAGACCTATTACATTGAAAATGCTTGTTTATGTCTACAGCCTAAGTCTGCTCTCACGCAAACAATGCCCTGCCTACCTCCTCCCCTTTTAGCACAACTTCCCAAGGGACCAAAGCCACTAACTCTCAAAGGGATTGGCATGCCAAGCCCCTTCGCTAAAATCGATAAGTGGCTTTGCCTCTGCAAGTTATGCACCTGGTTGCTGGCCTCTGCTGACTGACCCCCAGGGACCACCACCATGCACACTTTGCACGTGGGAGGCCGAGCCTCCTCCCCACAAGCACATATGAGCGACCACGCCTTCCTAATGTGTTTTCCATTCATCACGTCATTCCGGCGGGGCCTCTCAACCCTTGAGGGCCGACCCTCTGTGCGTGCCTCATTTGCTCCTGACCCTACACCCAGCCACTTCAACTTCTTGGGAAAAGCAGGCCAAAATAGCCCCCACTGCTTCCCCAGCCAACTGCCTCTGATAATGCTCCCTCCTAGGGACCCAGGCCTGGTCTAAGACCCTAGGCTTAATAAGTTCACCCCTCACCACCTCCTCTAAGACAAATAGCACATCGATCAATACCTTATTCTGTGCACTTGCCATCACTAGAACCACCTTTACTCACAAGGCCCCAAAAAGCTGCAAAAGTTTGAGCTGTACCTGCTAACCAGGGTGCCTGTTATCTAGGAACAAAAGAGGGGGTCAGTCCTAACTGCCCTCTCCTCTGAAGTTCTTAACGCCACTCTTCTAAGGTACCTGGCAGTAGTTGCCCTATATGGTCATCTAACAAACCACCCACCTGAAATGCTTGGGTGGTATGGATTAAATGTGTCCACCTCCCCAAACCCCAGTTTGCAGTGGCTCAAAAAGGTTTGGCCCATATGTCTGACTTATAGATTGGAATTAATTCTGCATTTCATTACGATTTAGAGTCACTGATTTGCTTTTCCACAGAAACTGGCTTGAAGGTTTTATTCTCATCCACCTTTTTCAGGCCAGGTTAAGATGAACCCTGAAAGCCGAGCCAGTTTGTTAGTTCAGTAGTTGGGTTTTTACTGATACAAAGGCCTGAGATGAGGACCAAATACGGTCTAACAGATTATTTTTGACCAACAAAGCTAGAAATTAGACTTTAAATAACTGAGACAATTTGACTACTTGAAATGACACAAAAGGAGAAGCCCCTGTAGAACGTATTCTCTTTGCCAACAATATGTACACAATGTTTAAGTGAGTGACTGATCAAGGAACACCAATGAAACAGCTAAATTAGTGCACATTCTACAATTAAATATTTAACATCCAAAGGGTCTGTCATAACATTTTACATTATTTCTCTGAAATAAATTTTGAAACTCCACCTATTAGCTTGCATTGGCTCTTTTATTTATTTTAGGAGTGTTGGGACGGAAAAGCCCCTTGAATGGTTGCTAAGATATTCAGCAGTTCAACATAACTCACGCCCCTGCCATGCATAGTTTTTGCCTCAATAAATTTACAACAAATGTTACTGTGATATTTTCAATGATGTTATCAAAGATGTCATGAGTGATGTAATTTGTGGACTAATTTGCAGTGCATGGCGAGGGCGCAAGTTATAGTTACCTTAGGGCACGAGTTATAGTTACTTGCAATAACTCTAACTATAGCTGCTGAATTTCTATGGTTTTGTATGAGTAGACTCGGAACCTAACTATAACGTCCCTGTAACCTTTGGTTTTTTAAGTGAATTTCTATTTTTTTTTTTTATTCTATTCCCTTAATATAACATCCCTTTAACCATTGTTTATTTCAGTGAATTTCTAAGGTTTTTTAATGTAAAGTAATTTTAATTACTGCACGCTAACCCAATCAAAACACCTATGGGAATTAACATGGGAAACACACTTTTTTGATTCCCCCCCCCTTCCTTTTCTCGGCCCACTGCTTGACAGATCACCAAAACTTTCTCTGCGCAGCAAGAATCACCGGCACACTTTTTTTTGGGAACATTTTGTGAAGATTCGTCAATATGGTTACTTCACATATCTCTAACTATAACAGGTAAATTTCTATGGTTTCATACATTTAAAATGTGATCCTAATTATAACGTCCCTGTAACCTTTGTTTTTTTAAGTGAATTTCTATGATTTTGTAATGCTGTATCCTAACTATTACGTCCCTGTAATCTTTGTTTTTTTCAATTAATTTCTATGTTTATTTTAACGTAAAGGAATTTCCATTACTATGCGTTAATCCAACCACCACTGTGCAAGGCCTTTGGCAGTGCATTGCGGCAGGTAGCCGCAGGGTCTGGCCTGCAGCCAGACTCTGTGGCCAACCCCACGAACCACACAACCCCACTCTGCGTACATCCATTGGCCATGCAAAGCTGGAGTTGGCTGCAGGTCAGCGTAGCCATCCTTTCTGGCTGATTTCAGCTCCGAGGACTCCATCCCCCAGGGCCTGGCTTTCTAAAATGTTTTTTTTGGGAGGGGTGCACGCAGCCCCCTGCCCCAGCTGATTTCGGCCCCAGAGACCCAGGAAGATGACCACACGCAAACAACCTTCATTGTACAGGTCTGAAACCTTAACCACTAGGCTAAATGTGACTCCTTAGCATGTGGTGTCCAGACTTATCTACAACATTGAACCCAAAGATTTTGAGTTGAAAAAGACTTCAATATTACATCACTAGGAACAGTCAAAACACTGGAAAATAAACAGACACACTACCATACAATGATTTGAACCTTCAGCCTACTTTGTGTCAGTCCAGTAGCTTTACCATTAGGCCAGAAGTGACCTTGGTCTGCTGTCCATCACAACATAACTATAATATTCTTACCAAACGTCTTCCTATGCTGACTCTTTGAAGTCATTGTATGGAGAGACCATTGCAATAACAGCGTCTCCCTTTCTTTTTCATCCCATTATGGGTTGGAAGAGAGAGAGAGAAAGAGAGTAACAAGACCACAGGGGGAATCTCAAGGCCCCCGCAGGCCTAGCCGGCTCCCCACGTCAAGCTTTTGATAGCAGCTCCCTGCTTGTGGGAGTAATGTTTTCATCTGTTTCCCTACATGCATATTTGCACGCAGGGAAACAGATGAAAACTCCGTATTCTGCAAGCAAGAGCCGGTTGACAGCTCTCACTTGCAAAAAGTGGAGTGCATTGTCTGACTATGGTTACTGATTAGGTTCTATTTCTTTTTTGTTTCTATTGAGTAGGTAAATGAGGGTTTGGTAACAGAATGCATTATTACTCACTGTGAATATAAAATTTATATTTTGAAAGTACAGCAGAAAAGTACCTGGGTTCAGTGAAAGATTTGGGTATTTAAGTAAATTTATACAGACATAATGATAAATGTCCGCATGTCTTCTGTTACATTTTAATCTTGCTTTATATTATCATAAAGGGTGGAGGTAGAAGGTATTGTTTACTGTTGGACCAGTCATGAATGACTCCTGTGGTTTGAGACAATGCCATTTAATGTGTAAAATTATTTTGCTCTCACACCACTACATACTGTCACCAATATTTTAATTTTACTATGTAGATACAGCAACTTTTCTGGCACTTCTGTTGTACATGTGTTGTGTCCCCAGTAGGGCTCTATGTCTTTATGCAAGTACTCCATATGGACTCACTATCTTTTCTTTAGTTCCATGCAGTGTAGTGCCTTGAAAATATAACCCTGTGTTAGAGCTCTAGGCTGTCAGTTAGAAGTTGGTATCTGGGCCCTGGGTATGTCACCAATGTTGCTGGTTGGATTAATTTATCTTGTATGCTGGATTTGATAAAAGAACAATTAAAGCTACTAAACTTGGTAATTTTGTTATTTTGTGGTGGACGTTCTTCTGCTGTTGTTCTAGCCTCAGACAGCAGGCACCTTACTTTTGTGAGGCTGCAATGAGACTTCAGAATTATCTTCACCTCTTGACGGGCCTTGTACAGCTCACCATCACCTGCATCCACCCATCTGAGAAACACACTTTTGCTTGGTTGTACCAAAATTCATCAGTGGGAGGTTTGGATATTGGGAGGAGAGGAGGTGATGTTATCGCTGTTCAAGCATAACAACACTAAGTTTGACCAGTTTTTTCTACTATGCATACTTAAATTGTGTTACTGAACTGTCTCACACTTAAAGTAAAATATCAAGTGAGCCCCATCACCTGGTAACATAGCTTAGACACCTTAGATTGCTTTGGAAGCTGCTCAGAATTGACAGTGGTTGACAGTTATTGCTCCCCTTATTCCTTCAATGTTCTGCCTTGATGGTAACTGGGAAACACATGACCTTTATCAAATGAACCTACGATAGGGTTATGTGGAAAGGAACTTTTGAGCTGATGAAGGGCTCGGATGTGTTGCGGTTCCATTAATAGGAATTTATGGTGTTGTTAAAGTTGACCCAAATGTTTTGGACAGCTTTCACACTTACCAGAAGACAGTAGATGCTTTACACCAGTGATTCCCACCCTTTTCATTTTTGTGGACCTCCACTTTATCATTACTGAAATCCAGGGACCCCCACTGAATCATGTTTGGAATCCGGGGAATCCGTTTTTTTTTTTTTTGGAAGAACTCTATTTCTGAATTTCACGTTTGGATGTCCTAAAGACACTGGTTAGAAGACTGTATAGGTATGTTTATTGTGTGCTTTTATCTAGCATGGACCAGACCCATGTGACAGAAGAACACATTACAAAGTTGCTGAAACACAAGAACAAATAAAATGCAAAAACAAATAGTAAATAGTGCAACAAATTGCATTGATGGGTACAATACACGTTTTGCAAACTATTCTTTTTATTAATTTGAGCAGTTCATATAAATAAATAATTGTTTGCTTTCATGGTGCTCAGTGTGTCGTGTAACCCGTTTAACAACATTTCTGCTAAAGCTGAGGAGCTGTTTTCAAAAGGTAAGGAGAAGCTCAGTAAAGAGGGGGTGGAACATTCCCTGTTAGGGATATATGCAGTACAGTACAAACAGCTGGTTACTTTTATAGGAATGGCAACAAAGTAGGATGCCTCCATAATCCCCAGGGCAATAAATGCTGAGTTCCATGAATATTATAATTCCTTAATTATGACTCCACCCTTATCTCCGGAGTAGTCCATCACTTTCTTCAGAATATCTAACTGTGTTAATTCTCATTTGAAGATAGAGAACCTCGTTCAGACCCTATCTACAAGAAGAGTTGTTGACAGCTATAAAGTGACTAAAGGGCAAATTGGTTGGATTGTTAGATGGTTGGACTAGATGGGCTCCTGATAGAGTTCTTTTATCAACTCGAGCTCCTTAACTAACAAGTTATGATGTAGTTTATGTTCTACACTAAAGGTTCGGTGGAACTAAAATGTGCAGGAAGTTCTTGTGGTGGTTATGATAGAAGCGTTAGTTGTTACTTGGTGTGCTTTTCTCGCAAATGCACTCAGTTAAGTTGAATTGTATAATTATTCACCGTTCATGATCATTTCACTGGCAACGAGGGTGTGTCCCCAACAGGCTGCCATGGTGTTCTTTACTCACAGCACATATTCAACTGAGAAACAATATTTTTGTGAATGTAGCAATCATTTAGCTATTGTGTTGTGGCCTACCTGCTCTCTTAGTAATGAATAGTTTGACCAAAGGCTTGCAGTATGTACAATAATTATGTTCCCTTACATATTGTCTGAAATATGATATAGCGCACTAGCAACCTAAAGCCTCTTTTTTTCACTACAGATTAATTACTTTCCACTCCATGTAGCCCTTGCAAATTAAGTGAATTGATTACTTCTGACTCATCCTTCCTCTTATGCATTAATACATCCCCAGTCCGTGATTACTTGCATCTGTTACAAATATTTTTTTCAGCTAGTATACATTTGTTTCAGGCCTAGTGCCTGCATTTGCTGATTTTCAAACTCACTCGCACAATTTCTGTTGTTTTCTTAGATACTTAATGCGTTTATGGCTGGCCTTTTGAAATGCTCCCAGTACTGATTCTAGCCCAAAGGTCGTACGACAAAAGCTGAATGAACCTTCAGAAGTTATAAATGACATTATATGTTTAGAAAATTAATTAGGTGCAGTTTTATGGTAAACAGAGGATAAGCTATTGTTGGAAAAAGTAGCATGGTCAGCATTTCATTGATATTTGACAGTGCGTGCCTATCTACCCAAACGCTGCTGTTTACGTAGCACAAACATATACACATGTGAAGCTTCTCAATTGCCTTTCTAGCCAAAACTATTGGAGCTAATCACTCCTAGTCTTCTATCCCTTCAATTATGCCGCCATCATACAGTTTGTCTAATTCGAGCTTGAGCTCACCTCTTCAGATAACTGGAACAATACTCACTTTGCGCATCCTTGGTACAACCACTTTAAGAAATTGGGTTATTGGGTGACAGGGTGAAAGCTCCACTCAGGCAACACCCACAGTCCTTTTCAGGGTAAACTTCAAAAGTACCTAAATTAATTTGTGCATGCCCATCTGCTAGCCTGGCACAAAAGCAGTCAGGCTTTACTTAGATGCACTGTGTTAACTATTTATGAAGCACACAAAGAGCAATAAAGTTCAACTGCAACACAAGAAAAATCCCACACCAATTTAGAGAAATAGAGTGAAATGTATTAAATAAAATAAGACCAGAACAACTATAATCCAGTTAGCAGAACTAGAGATATGCAATTTCAAATGTTTAGGTACGTATAGTACCTAAAAGCACAAAGCCACTTGCTGTCATCTGGTCATGCTAGACCAAGAGAAAGTCACAAGTTTGGGCTGACCGCAATGGAGCACAGGCCGGATAAAGGGACCAGTTTAGTCCTGCTGAACAAGTTAATTCTTCAAAGTTTGGTGGAAAAAGTCCAGGATTTCTCCTTTTCTTGTAGAGAAAGGTCACTCTGATGCCAGCGAAGGGTCCAATACATGGGGAGATACCTCTTGGGTGACTAGGGTCTCTAGTATCTGCCAGTAGAGCTCAGGATGTCTAAGGCAGTCCTTTTGCTGTAATGTCCGCAGGTTTAGGAGTGTTCCGAAGAAGTCTTCTGAGGGTCCAATATTTATACTTAGTGCCAACCTTTGAAGTGGGGGAATATTATAGGCAACCCCCACATCTGGGTCTGGAAAGTTCCTTCCTTCCCTGGCAAGACTCTAAGAAATCTAGGGTGACAAAGACAAGTGTCATGTTCCTTTGTGTGTGCTGGAGGCAAGCCCTTTGAAATGTAAGTGAGACAGGGAACATCTCTGCCCCCACCCATGCTGACAGTGTGATCCACCATGCTCACTCCTAGTCACCTATTGTTCACTCTCGGGCCCTATGTGCATTTTTAATGGGGGGTGCTGTTAATGGGCCCAGGCACCTGGAAACGTCTAGAAGGCCTCAAAAGCATTTCTGCAGGAAAATGCAAACTTTCTAAAAGTATACAAAACGTGGCATTTTCAAAATTGTAGTCTAAAATCCAGGCCTCTGGTACATATAGTACCTCTTTACTAGGGACTTACAAGTAAATTAAATGTGCCCATTGGAGGTAAGCCAATTTTACCATGTATAAAGGAGTGAGCACAAGCACTTTAGCGCTGTTAAGCAGTTGTAAAGTGCACAGAGTACTAAAGCCAACAGAATCGAATTCAGAAAAACAGAAGGGGTGAAGGCAAACAATTTGGGAGGGACCCTGCAGAGAGGGCCAAATCCAACACACATCCTAGATTTAAATCCCTTCAATTTATCCACCTTGTCATCAAGTTCCTTGGGAAACATTTATTTCCATCTGACAAAAATATTGTTTTCTGATGTGCCTTTTTCGGACATTCAATCTAGTGTCATGCAGATCAATAGTATATTATACATAACACTTGATCAGGGTGGTTGGAATCCAATGTAATTACCAGTCCTGTTTTTGTCGCCACCCTAGAAGAAGATATCTTTATCCACATACAGACAACCTTCAGCAGATCTCCAGTGAAATTTTAGGTGTGTGCTTGAAGGTTCAGGACAAAGCAGTTGCTGTCCAGTATCGCCCTCCTGCGGATGCACTCAGTTCTTGGGCACATAAATCTTATAATTACTTACGGATCTTTTCCACACACACCTTTCAGGAAGCTAGAATGTTGATGCCGGCCTCCATGTTATTAAAGGTTGCAATGTTTCCTAGGACACAAGACTCCTTTCCACGCATGTCCAAATGTATGCCAAATACCCGGATATAGTTTGGATCTACTTAATTCGATACTGGTACACGGTGAAAAAATAGACTTGGTATGGGGCAGATGTTCCACAGATAATGTTGGACACCTTCTTGACCTCTTATCACCCACCGTGAAGGTTGATGATATTGTTTTTCTTTGGGTACCAAGAAGGCATTTAAGAGTGGTTGTGGTATTATTTATTTCGTACTTCAAGTACATTTGGTTTGGACGGTGGGTGTTTCTACTACATGTATTTAGTTACTTCCGAAGAGAAAGTGAAATGGCTAGTAAGATAAAGTATCAAATCATGAATATACCACCCATTCACTGTGTAGTTTCACTTTAATGTTTTCGGTGTTCATTGTTGAAGAGCAGCAGGGACCATTGGAGTTGTGTTTACTTGACACATTTTTTAGCTTTTTGACCACTTTCTGTGACCTAGCTAGACAGTATTTTATCACACTAATGAAGCCCGTTGATTTATTTTAGAAAGGTCGAAACATCAATAATTTAGAACTGAGATTGTAATGAGAATTCAGTAAAGAGGACTGTATGAGGAAAAATAAGTATTATTTTCTGCTGTTTGTAACATGAAAGCAAGGACCACTCAGAAACTTTTAAACAATTTGTGTTAATTTCCGTTTGCCTCGCTTTCCACAGAGCACTGAGCTATCTGCATTTTAAAAAAATAGGGCCACATGCTTTTAAATGGAGTTGATATAATTATCAATTATGCCTTATTTAGATCCCTTGTTCACTTTCTCTCAGTTGCTTCTCTAATTGAGTGATTGAGCCATCTCTTCAATTTCTTTGTGAAAAGTAAATAATACAGCCCCTGTTTGGGTACCACTAAAGTATTACTCAACATACAGCCCCACTGCCCTCCCACAGCATTTTTCTCAGTTTTTGTATGAGCTGCCAAAAATTGTAGTCTGTCCGTGGCTTTATTCGGGTTTTTGTGAGTATAATCTTTGCCAGAGCCTACTATCGGATTCATAGACCACTGTCTATTGTAGTAAGTAGAGCGCATTGCCAATTAGAGGCAGGACTGAGCCTAACTAATTGTGCGAGTCTTGTGGAAGGAGGTTGTGCAGAGGCTTAATGTAGTGTTGAAGAGGCCAATCAATATATCCGTTTCCCAGCTGCTTTTTTGGATTGGTACTATTTGTGAAGTCTTTTAACCTCAAAAATGCATAGACCACTTTGCCCATTTCGCTGAAACGAATTCTGTAGTGATATTGGGAAAAACAACGGTATAAGCATTATAGAGTGGGAGAAATTCCTTCATAACTTAATATGATGTAGAGCGAAGGTTTTTGTAAGTGCTACCAGCCAAAGTCTGAGAAAATGTGCGACTTTCTTGAAAACTTGGCGAAGCTTTGAAAACATTATTATGCCGTTTTCTCTCAGCACAATATCTGTATTTTCAAGCCCATTTTGGAATTAGAAAGTTTGTGGAACTGATTCCACTTTGCCCTGCACTGACAGGACTGTCTGCAGACTGCCCCCTTCGCTGCAACACATGTTCCACTAACTGATTACCTCATTGTGCTTCTTTTTGTTGTCTGTGTTTTTTTAAACTATTTTATCTACCTGCTTGGCTCCCAGCCAAACTCCAGAATTAGAATGTATCTCCAGCCTTCACTCATCTTTTGTTATGTGCCTTATTTGTTCATAGTGTAATTTTATTTTGTGGCTTCTTAAAGAGTGTAAGTGGGCTTGTTCTTCATGCACTAACAGATATTATTATATTATTGGTTTGATTGTTCAGTTCTTTTCGAGTACAAATAGCCCATGGGAGTGTTCATCATGATGTTGATGACTACTGTATTTGATAAGCACCACAAAATCAAAATTCGATGGTCTATGTGAGTAATGTATTAACTACTCATGTTCCTGATCAGCTAAAGTCTACATCTGCTGCCTGTGCCCCATTAAAAGGGTGTCTTTCAAGGCTTTTCAGTGGATAACAATTATGAGAAAGAGGTACAGCTTCAAATGATATTGGATCTACAAAGACAGCACCTGGCACTTTTGAGCAAGGGAGGATGGGTTCAGGCACCTAGACATGAGTAGGGTTTTAGGTGTTCTCTTGCACGACAGACTTTGGGCAATATTTATTCGGAGCAGGCTGAAAAACTCAACAAGCAAGGGCTTATGAGGCCTCTGAGCATGCAGACCGGGTAGTGGCTAAGCATAATTGCATTACAGCGGAGAGTAGCTATAATGACCTTCACTTTATTTAGTCAGTGGCACCTCCGTTTTGGATCTCAGTCACTGTGTCCTTCTAAACGGACACCAGCCACACAGGTACCTCTAAATACACAGCACACACACTTCTCACCACTCGGAGAAAAGAGAATGCTTGCAGTTCTGATACACTGATCAAATTTTACAACGAGGTCCTGTGGTTTCCTCATAGTGGGAAACAGGAAAAAAGGTCTCTTCACCTGCAGAGACGTAACATCGGCCATCCAGTGGCAATCACCTTACTGTATGTTGAGTGGGCAGTACTTAACGTTGATTAGGGGTGAGGATGCACTTTAGATGTTTCACCTTTCTAACAGCGTGTAGACCGCTTCTAGAAGAGGCATGACAGACAAGATATGGATTAGGCTCGAGGTTTGATATTTTTAAGTAAGAAAGATTCCAGATCAGATAAAATGCACAAAATGGAGGCTGGTGGGACAATTAATTGTGTCCTGAGGTGCCTTACAACCCAGTAACTCCATCCTACGTTTTTCCTGGTTTTACTTTCTTGAATACTGACACTTGCACCAATCATGGCAAATGTTGTATTCTATACAAACTCCATAAATAGAGAAGGCAACTTTGGATCAGCCTCGTATAGCCATTGGCCACCTTGGCTAAGAGCCATTTAGCCACTGGCTTGAGATATTGTCAGTCACGTACTAGAGCAGCCAACTGGAATATCTTAGTCTCAGTGCCTTTCTGTTGGTTGTTTGGGTGTATTCTTCCACCTTCTTCTGGATGCGTGGTGGGCTATTTCACTCATGAAAAGTTCACTGAATCATTACACTTTTTGCCACATTTAAGTATTTGTGAGTATGTTGTCAGTATGCAACGAAAACCTCTTTTATGCACTGATTGCAGCATTCCCTTGTTGTTTTCATTGCTCTGACTGGCAAGAATGTGTCTGAAGCTGTCAAAGAAGTATTGAGCATGATATGGACCTCTTTCACTGTTAGCAAGTAAGTCTGAAAAGACCTGGATGGCTATACATACTACGACATAACCGCCAACCATCCCCCCAAGTTAAATTTTTTAGGTGATACCCGCTCCCCAGGTTTCATTTACTATAGAAACGTTGGCTGTTGCCTTTGCAATGCTTACTTTCACACACTCTGTTGCTTTGGTGTTCGTCTCCATCCTACTCTTCTAATGCCATTTTTTCATTAATTTTCTCACTTTTTGTTTTGCCAATTATTCCCTTTTACAGTCTTTGCTGTAGAAGCCTGAGGGCTGCTGGCCCTCCTGTCTCCAGAGCCTGACGACACAAGATGGCTGCCAATGGTGCAGTAGAAAGTGAGCGCCAGGAGCTCCACCGCAGAGTAAATCAAGTCACAGAGGAGGTAAGAAACCCAAGAAATCTGAGCGAGTTGCAATCATGCTACAGAATAATTGTGGACAGTTACATCAATTGCAGCAGGAGTTGGGGATTACACAGTCCATCGAAAAACATTTATATTTGGAATGATCCTATGTCTGCCTCTACTCCTTTTTCGTCTGTCTGTGTCTATTTCAAATTCTGATGCCTCCAAATATGTGTTTCCATTTCTATACATCTACTGTCACTCTTTTCCTCTGCATTTGTCTTTTATGACATCTAATTATATAGTTATACCTGCTGTTTCTCTTCTGTTGACCGTGTATTGCTTACTTATTATTTATTGTTACCTGTGTTTTGTTTCTGTAAAGTATAGAGGTTGTTTTCTCCATTCGGGCCACCCCTCCCCCATGTCTTCCAAGACTTGCATGTCTGCAATTCTATGGAGTTGTGAGTGATGTTGCAGCATGGACCATAGGCCATCTCTGAAGAGGCACGAATGACAGCTCTGCAGAAATAAATTGAGAAAATGAGATAAGCCGAAGAAAGCTTAGGAATCAATACGTTTGCAGTACTATAACGTTTTTTTTATATTAAAAGCACTTAGAATGTATTTACTATAGCTGAAGTTAAATCAATTATAAATCTCGACTTCCAACAACGATAAATAAGAGAAACAACCATTTGCAATGCAGTGGATTTCACATTTGCTTGAGTTAGAGCTATTAGCATTTGTAAATTCCAAACTGGACTTTTCTTGCCATATAAATTGAAAATGAAAAGTAAAACAGTTGACATAAGCGAGCTGATTCAAAGCACCATGGCTGCCACAAGCGTGAAGGAGAGACGCAAAAGGAAAAAGAAGTTTGTTTGCAGTCAAACGTATGGGCAAATGTGCAGGTACCGATGTAACAGGGTTGATGTCCAAGTCGGTAACAAAACCGCCCCAAGGACGGACAAGCGTAAAGCATTTACCAATGATTATAAAGGATTTTTGAAAGGCAAGCCCACAAATTAGCAAAAGTGATGGGCATGAGGTGGGTTTGGTTACAGATAGATAACAACAGGTCAAATTGCTTGCGCGCTCAACCTAATACATTGAAAATGAAAAGTAAAACAGTTGACATATGCGAGCCGATTCAAAGCGCCACGCCTGCCATGAGCGCGAACGAGAGACCCAAAAGGAAAAAGAAGTTTGCTCACAGTCAAATGTATGGGCAAATGTGCAATTATCTATGTACCAGGGTCGATGTCCAAGGCAGTAACAAAACCGCTCCAAGGAGGGACAAACGTAAAGCATTTACCAATGATAACAAAGGATTTTTGAAAAGCAAGCCCACGAACAAGTAAAAGTGTTGGGCATGTGGTGGGCGTGGTTAAAAGCCCACAAATAGATTACAACAGGTCAAAGCGCTTGCAAACGCGACCTAAAAATATCAGTGGCATGCTCATGGTACATAAGAACAATGGTTAGACTGGGCTTTTTGAGAGTATAGTTATTAGTACAAGGCCATGCTTATGATAGGTTAAGCCACCAGGACATAGATAAGGGAAGGATACTGCTGAAAGAATGTGGTTTATGGAAGGAAATTTTCAATCAAACCTGCCAGCTTCTGTGCCATGAGAATCAGTTAGGTGTGGTGACTGCATCTGTCACGGTTTATACTTATTGCTTAGAACCCACAAGTTCACACGACAGGGCGAACCAGCCCTGTTTTCTCGCGCTCCTACTAACAGAGCACAGAAAGCGCGCGCCACCGGAATAGAAATATTACAGACTCAGCCCTGATTACATCAGCCCGTGAACACTCGGATATTAAATTAAAGAGCTGGCGGCTGCCAGCAGTGCAATTGTTCATTTTAACTTTCGGATATTAAAAGACGACTCCATGGACGACCTCAGCCTCAGAGGCGTTAAAAGGGAATCCATTCCACTGACCCTGAAAGGCCCGTTAGTTCCTTTCCGCGAAACAAATATCGTGCTCACTCTGGTTACTATAGAGACCGTCCATCGCAGAATAGCTTTAAGACACAGTACGGATTTATTATATTTGTAATACTTCTATTTTCCGGCGACGGTCAGACGGAACTTTCGCTTTTAACACACGAGGAGCCATGGAACACGTGCCATCGAAGATGGAGCGCGGCTGCACCAGCCAGGACTAGTGATGGAGTCACGTTTCTAGAGCGAGTAACGTCAGGAGCTGCCATTCTAGGATCCGTCTGACGTAACACTACACGGACGATTTTCTCGTTTGAGGTATCAATATTAAAATAAATATTTTTTAGCCGTGCCTTGTCAGTTTATTTTTGAATTACTAAAATAAGTTCAAGATGTTGGAGTCTGCAGTTGCGCTTAGCTTGGAATCGTGCTCCGACATTCGTATTTTAGTTATGAAAACTCTTCAACAAGCTCAGTTTCTAACAGCTCTTGAAAACAGGAAATACTGTGCTAGAATACTGTCCCCACTATTGTCAATACGATAGAAGCCTCTTGTGATCGCAAGACAGTGCTCAAACGTGGTATGATGTTTTATCTCCCAAGGCGTATGGGTTACCACTGCAGCACCTAGATACGTAACCGCTCAGGCGCTGTTTGAGTTGTAGGCGCAGGGGTTCATTGCAGTCTGACTTCTAGTTTGAATCGGTGTCAGATTGTTTGAAGTTCTCACTCCAGTCCCCATTAGATATATTTGTGTCCTTGACTGCATTCTCTGTCACAGTTTGAAACAGATAGGCTCCCACTCCCACAATTGATATAGGTCTGAGCCAACAACCAAAGTACTAGCTGAATATGGACGAATCACTCCCTTTCATGAGCAGTGCCAGTGCGTGCTTGTAGTGCCCAGAAGAGTTTCAGTAAGGAGTGCCTCCACTGCACCGCCTCCCATTAACATTGATATCCAGGCAGGAGCCTTACATTGGGTCAAGGATATTGCAAGCGCTAAAGTCAGTCATGCATTTACTGAACTACCCTTACTAATTTAGAACCCACGTGTCAGTGGGACCAAACGATTCAATTAGGTTGTTGGTACATTTTTCTTTATGTTTTAGCAACGCAGTATACACCATAATCACAATGTCACAGATTTGCATGAGGTTTTTTCAGGGCTCCCACAAAATTCAGTCTCACAAGATTACAAATGCTCTTTGAACGTGCACACTTTGGTTTTGTCGCTCTTGGAGGCATAAAAGGTGCCTTCAGGACCTGACATTATGCACGATAAGTAGTGGAATACCGTGGGATCCAGACGGGTCTTTGATGCTGCAGTTATTCTTGAGCCAAAAAGGGGCAGCTCCCAGCAGTTATTTCCTGTCAGTGTTGTGGCCGGGACACAACAGTGGCGCCAAAGACCATTAACTGTGCCCGCCGCTTTAGTATGCAGTTGAAATGCAAATGGTCAATCAGCTCCTTTTGTCGAGTTGTGTCCTGGGTCCAGGAGCAGTTCTAACTTATACAGAACACTAAGAAAACCTAATGTGCCGGCCACCAAGGACCAAGAGACTAACTGAGCTGACAGTTTTTGCTGAGTCTCCCAAGCTCAGTATGCACATATGATACACAGACGTATCTTTGCCTTGTAAGAAAGGCAGGCATATCTATGTGTGTAGCTACAAACAATATCCATAAAGCATCGTATACAAACAAACCGATTTTTTATCTCTTAATAAATGTTAAGTTGCACTGAATGGAACCCGTTCTTTTAACTACTAACTAACGAAAGATGGTGTTAAAACCTCTACGTCTTAAACTTCTGTTTAATCTGTATCCCAAGATGCCGGCAATGGGCAAAGCAAGTGAGAGATACCATCACACCCCTTGAAGGCCATGGAATCACTGTACAGTAGAAAATTGGTGAAGGTTAATATATCTGCTAGCTGGGCAACCTCTGGGAAAATCTATGCAAAGAATTGAAACAGAGTTGTATCCTTGCCCCCTTACTGTTTAATTTGTATATGGCAGACTTGGGAAGTCATCTAGTAGTCCCAAGGACCGTCCCGGTTGTGAAGTGAAAAATGCAAATCTTACAATAGGAAGATGACTTGGTAGTACTTGGTGACACTGAAATTGGCCTCCAGAGGTTGCTTGATGCGCTTGTACAATACTGCGCAGTAAACAATATTACTGCCAGCCTAAAGAAGAAGGAAACAGTGATCTTTGGCAGAAAAGGGGTGCTTGGTTTATTGGAGGTTCAAGATTAGAAGAGGTAGCACACTTTAAATATCTCAGTGTTACTCTTGATGAAAGAGGGGGATGTAGAAAAGCCCAGCTAGGCTCCTTGAAATTGATGGTGAAACATCCGATATGCAGGGTGGGCCAACTCAAGAGAAGCCTTGCATGCAAAAACACAAATGTAGTACTAATGGTGGTGGCAACTAAGTTGATGCCCACAATAACATATGGTGCAATGATGTTTAACCCTTCGCAGCTAGGCTTTTTCCTCCCCTGTGCTAAGCCTTTTTGTTGGCTTTTTAGAGTAGTTCATATTTAAGCGTCCATAACTTTTTGTCCACATAAGGTATCCACGCCAAATTTGTGTTCTTTTTTTAAACATCCTGCAGATTCTAAAGGCACGCAGGGTTTGTGGATTTCCCTGGAGGGGACTGAGAAAATGGGCAAAAATAGCTAAATCTTGAGTTTTTTGGGAAAAAAGTGCTGCAGAAGAAAGCATCTGTTTTTTCCACTGCAAATTGCATCAACAAAGGGTTTGCGGTGCTAAAATCACCATCTTTCAAGCTTTCTAGAACAAGTAGACCTGAATCAGAAAAGCACATTTTTCGACATAATTTTGGCATTTTTCAGGACGATAGTCGATTTTTCCAAATTTTTTTGTGCTTTCATCTTCCTTCCAGTTAGTCGCAGAAATGGGTGTGAAACCAATGGTGGATCCCAGAAAAATGTACGTTTATGAAGAGGAGACAAAAATCCAGAAATCAGCAAGGGGCCATTTGTGTAGATCCTTCGAGGTTTCCTATAGAAAGTAACAGTTAAAAATATTGAAATTGAGTTGAAAAAACAGCCATTTGTGACTTTGTTTAATCTGTAACTTTTTAAAACTACGGCAGATTTTTAAAAGCAATATACTGTTGCATCTGCTTGACCCTTCTGGTTGCAGGGATATATAGGGCATGTAGGTGCACCAAGACCCCGAAGTACCTAGAGCCAATGACTGAACTACACCTTGTGATAGTTTTTCATTGTGTGCTGGGTATACATCAATTCATCTGGTAAAATATAAATAGTTTAAAGGAGGTATCAAGGAAACAAATATATTTCCCAAATGGGTACAAGATATGGAGTTTAGAAGCAGGGGTTATTTGCACATCTCTGAATTTGGGGGTACCCATACTAGCATGTGAATTAGAGGCTATTTCTCAAAATTACTTATTTCTTACATATTGTCTTATGTTTAGAAGGTGAAAATTCAGAGAAGTTCAACTGGTAATAACATATTCTGTGTTCCCTTAAGTCTCCCAGTAAAAATGGTACCTTACTTGTGTGGGTAGGCCCAAAATGCAATATGGATACATCAAATTGTTCCACACACAACTGACCCGTTTTTTGCAAAGTGGGTAACTGTGATTTTTGGGTCCAACCTCAGCTGGAACCTAGGGAAACCTAGCAAACCTATACATTTTTTAAAACTAGACACCTGGTGAAATCCAGGCTGGGACAACCAGTTTGGCTTTCACTAGCTTGTTTTTACCCAGAATCCCTTGCAAACAACAAACCTTGACTGAAACACATTTTCCTCAAATGTCTGTGATGAGAAGTTCTGAAATCAGCCACAAACTTCCTTCCCCCCAGCATTCGCCTAAGTCTTCTGATCAAAATGATACCTCACTTGTGTGGGTAGGCCTAGGGCCTTCAACAGGAAACAGCCCAAACACAACGTGGATACATCATCATTTTCTATGCAAAACTGATCTGTTTTTTTGCACAATGGGTAGCTGGTTTTTCAGCCCTACCTCAGCTGGCATGTAGGGGAAACCTAGCAAACCTCTACATTTTTGAAAACTAGACCCTTAGGGGAAACCAGGATGAGGTGACTTGTGTGGCTCTCACCAGTTGTTTTACCAAATGTCCCTTGCACACCTCAAACTTTGACTAAAAACACATTTTCCTCATATTTCTGTGACAGAAAGTTCTGGAATCTGCACAGAGCCACAATCTTCCTTCCACCCAGCATTCTCCTATGTCTACTGATAAAAAAGGTGCCTCGCTTGTGTGGGTAGGGCTCGTGCCCGCAACTGGAAATTGCCCAAAATGCAACATGAAACATCAAAATCTTCTACGCAAAACAGATTAGTTTTTTGCAGAGTGGGTCGCTGTGGTTTTTAGCCCATAGCTCAGCCAGCACCTAGAGAAACCTTGCAAATCTTTACGTTTTTGAAAACTACACTCCTAGGAAAATTCAGGGAGGGGTGACTTGTGTGACTCCCACACATTTTTTTTTAGACGCAACCAATCAATCAGGTATTTGTTAAGCACGGCTTGCCAACTGCGAGGGTATCCAGGCACTTGATGTGGGTCTCATTCGAAGAGCCAGGCCTTAAGACCCTTCCTGAAATTGGTCAGCGAGGAGGAGGTGCAGAGTTGGAGGGGGAGGGTGTCCCTGGCTTTGGTGGTGAGATGGGAGAAGGAGGTCCTCCTGCGTAGCAGCGGCGTGTGTGAGGGATCTGTGCGAGGGCTAGGTGTGAGGAGCAGAGGTTCTTGCTTGGGTGTTGGAAATGCAGGCTCTGGTTCAGGTAGGTGGGTTCTTGATCGTGGAGGGCTTTGTAGGCGTTGGTCAGGACTTTGAAGTGACATCTCTTCTTGACCGGTAACTAGTAGAGGGTGATGTGGGCTCTCTTGGGCAGGTTGAGGATCAGTCTGGTGGCTGCATTCTGGATTGATTGAAGCCCTTGCATGAGTTTGGTGGTGGTGGTACCTGCATAGACTGCATTTCCGTAGTCCAGTCAGCTGGTTATGAGGGCATGCGTTACTTTCTTCCTTGTGTTGGTGGGGAGCCACTTGAAGATTTTACAGAGCATGTGGCATGTGTGGACACGGGTTTGACCTTGTTTTTCATGGAGAGCTCGCTGTCTAAGATGATGCCAAGGCTGCGGGCACGATCTTTCGATGTGGGGTTGGGTCCAAGTTCAGACGGCCAACAGGAGTGGTTCCAGAGCGAGCATCAGAGCTACCCTCTCAGGCCAGTTCTGGCACTGCTCTGATGCTAGCTTTAGCATGAGAGCAATGTCTGGATTGGGAGCCTGTGGTGACTGCTGGGAAGAGAGTAACTAACTGGCAGCAGGATCGGGAGCAGCACGGGATGGAGCAGTAGCACAGATAAGTTTTATTTTTTTATTATTTTTAATCACCCCTCCTCCCGCCACCTGTGACCCCCCCTTCTGATTCCCTCCTCCCACCACCCTTGAATGGTGGTACCTGCCACTGGATCTGATGATGTCAGCGAGAGGTGTCATGTAGATGTTGAATAGTGTTGGGCTGAGGGAAGAGCATAGGGAACGCCACAGATGATGTGCTTGGCTTGCGATGTGAAGAGGGGAGGCAGACTTTCTATGTGCGCCCTGAGATGAAGAAGGCTATCCATCCGAGCGTGTTGTTGGATATTTCAATCTGGTGCAGGCAGTAGTCGAGTGCGTGGTGGGAGGCAGGATCAAGGCGGCAGATTGTCCTCTGTCGCGTAGGGCATGAATGTCATCTGTTGGAGCGATCAAGGCTGTCTCGGTGCTGTGTTTGATTCTGAACCCTGATTGGGAGGAGTCTAGTAGCTTGTTTTTCTCCAGATGTTCAGTGAGTTGGAGGTTGATAGCCTTCTCCAGGGCTTTGGCGTGGAACAGGAGCAGCAAGATGGATCAGTAGTTCTGGAGTTAGTAGGGGTTTGCTGAGGCTTTCTGCAAACCTTATTTCTGTGATGGAAAGTTCTGGAGTCTGAGTGGAGCCACACATTTCATACCACTTAGCGTTCTCCTCGGTCTTCCGATAAAAAGAATACCTAACTGGTTTGGGTAGGCCAAGTGCCTTTGAAAGTGAAGAGCCAAAAATGTCTATAGTTTGAGGGGGAACCAAAGCGGGTCCAAAAGGGCAGTTTTATAAAGATATGTTTTTAGGCTCACTCTTCTTTGGGCACCCACACAAGTGAGGTATCATTTTTATCGGGAGACTGAGGAGAACGTTGGGTGGTAAGAAATTTGTGGTGTATTTCTGTTCCCAGTAGAAATTGGCACTGAAATGCACGGAAAATGTTTGATTTTAGTCACATTTTGAGGTTTGCATGACACTGTGGATAAGAAAATGGTGTGGGATGGATGTGAAGCACTCCACCCTGGACTTCCCCAGATGTCTAGTTTTCAGAATTGTCTGGTTCTGGTAGGTTTTTTCAGGTGGCAGCCCACTCAAGCCCAAAAAGGGTAGCTGTTCACCATTGCAAGTGGAATGATACTAGGAGTTGGCTAAAATCCTTGCCTAATTTGTAAATGACTGTTTACCTCTATTTAGGGGTCGGGGGGTGGGGGGGGGGGGGGGGGCAGGCGCACACTGATACAAATGAAATAAAAAAATCCCTGGTGTCCAGTGGGCTTTCGGAGGGAGGGGCAGATGGGGTTAATTGCCCCATCAAAGGGAGGCAAAAAGACTGTTCCCATTTGTGTCGGGGGGCACCCGCAGTCCCACCAACCTTTACAAATATATATTGGATGCTTACCTCTAAAGTATGCCGCTTTGTCAATCCACGTTTTATTCCTGTGCTCCTATCCATTCTCCTCTTACCCGTGTTTCTTCTTGCACGGAAGACAGTTCCATAGAGGACAAAGATGTAACTGGATACTATACAAAGAGGAGCTCGAGTATCGAAGTGTTTTCAACACTGTTGAATGGTAAACCAATATCGTAAATTCTGGGGGGGTCAGGCAGCATGCCAGAGGTCGCAGGCCGGTGAGTAGGGATCGCAGTTGCGACCTCTGGCGCCCCCTAAATGACGTCATGTATGATTGGTTGGTGAAAAGCTTCACCTGCGTTTTCCACCTTCTTGAAATTAATATTTCTGCATGGTAGGAAAAAAACTCTGAGCCCCGTGAGCATCTGTGGTTCAGCATGGGGGATTTGTCAGAACACAGAGGGGTGGGAAAAGTTCCTTTGCTCATGAAAAATATCAATTTTAACCCAAATTGATGATTTATAAATCATAATTTTGTATTTAAAAATACAGATGGTCTGGTTAAGACCTTGCACAAGGTTTGGCTGCCAATTAGGACAGTACTTCCCAACCTGTGGTCCAGGGATGCCTGGGGGCCACGAAGCCTCCTCAGGGTGTCCGTGACTGGTTAGAAAATTAAAAAATATTAACAGATTAATAAAGTGTAGATAAATAACGTGGCTAAATGTGCAGTTGAATATTTTAAAACATATTGTAAATGTCAAGAAATTTGAAATTGGAGGCTAAAAATGTAATTGGCATCTTCAGATATATTTGTGGGAGAAGTGCATGTGCATCAAACAGAATATAATAAGGATGACATGTGGCTTTAATTGAATTTAGAAAAGCTCCAATCTTCCTATTAACCCTTTAGCTGCTGGGCCTCTTCCCCCCCCCCCCCCCCCCACCCCTCCTCACCCCCCACCTCATGCTAAGCCCTTTTTTGGCTATTTAGGGTAGTTCGCACTTAGGCCCCCATAACTTTTTGTCCACACAAACTATCCACGCAAAATTTGCTTCCTTTTTTTCCAACATTCTGGGGTTTTTAAAGGTACCCAGAGTTTGTGGGCTTCCCTCGAGGAGACCAAGAAATTAGCCAAAATACAGCTAAAATTTGTTGTTTTTTTTTGGGGGGGGAAAGAGCTGCAGAAGAAAGCTTCTGGCTTGTTCCTTGCAAATGGCATCAACAAGGGTTTGCGGTGCTAAAATCAACATCTTTCCAGCTTTCCGGAACAGGCAGACTTGAAACAGAAAACCACATTTTTTAACACAGTTTTGGCATTCTACTGGGACATACCCCATTTTTACAATTATATGTGCTTTCAGCTTCCTTCCAGTTAGGGACAGAAATGAGTGTGAAACCAATAGTGGATCCCAGACAGTTAAACATTTCTAAAAAGTAGAGAAAATTCTGAATTCAGCAAGGGGTCTTTGGTGTTAATACCTCAGGAATTTCCGACAGAAAGCAACAGTTGAAATTAAAAAATATTGAAATTGAGCTGAAAAAAAACAGCTATTTCTGTCTACATTTTCTTCCATAACTTTTTCAAGCTGTGGTAGATTTGTAAAAGCAATATACTGTTACGTCTGCTGGACCCATCTGGTTGTAGAGGTATGTAGGTTTTGTAGGTTCATCACAAATGCAAGGTACCCAGAGTCAATAAATGAGCTGCAGTTTGCAATGGGTTTTCATTGTATACCGGGTATGCAGCAGTTCATTTGGTAACATATAAAGCATGAAAAATCGATATCAAGGAAACCTATGTATTTCTGAAATGGGCACAAGAAGCAGTGTTTTTTTGCACATCTCTGAATTTGGGGGTCCCCATACTAGCATGTGAATTACAGGGCATTTCTCAAAATGACTTCTTTCTTAAACACGGTCTTACATTTGGAAGGCAAAAATGTAGAGTAAGACAATTAATAACACTTGTTCTTCTATTCTGTGTTCCCCCAAGTCTCCCGATAAAAATGGTACCTCACTTGTGTGGATAGGCCTAGTGCCCGCAACAGGTAACTCCCCAAAATGCAACATGGACACATCACATTTTTCCAAGAAAACTCATATGTTTTTTGCAAAGTGTCTAGCTATGGATTTTGGGCTGTAGCTCAGCCAGCACCTAGGGAAACCTACCACGCCTGTACATTTTTGAAAATTAGACATCTAGGGTAATCAAGGATGGGGTGACTTGTGGGGCTCTCATTGGGTTGTGTCACAGAGAATTCTTTGCAGACCTCAAAATTTGTCTTAAAAAACACCTTTTCCTCACATTTCGGTGCTACAAAGTTCTGGAATCTGAGAGGAGCCACAAACTTCCTTTCATCCAGCATTCCCTCAAGTCTCCCGATATTAATGGTACCTCACTTGTGTGGGTAGGCCTAGTGTCCGCAACAGAAAATGTCCAAAACATACTATGTCGATAATGATAACTGAGGTGAGTGTACTAATTAGTACTGGGATCTGGAACATTCAGGGAAACCTACCAAACCCATACATTTCTAAAATAAATAAAAAAAATAGACACCCAGGGCAGTCCACAGAGACTTGTGGCTTGTGTGAATTCCCCAAAGTGTTTTTACCCAGAATACCCTGCAATGTGAAACGTTGAATAAAAACAGTATTTTTTCATGGCCAGGAAATGGTGCCAGGAAGGCATTGATGGAAAGGGGCTCTCGCCTTTCCATCAGTGCCACCCTGGCATCTGTGGAGGCCGTATTGGCCTTTTTTCCCACTGGAGAAGGGAGAGGACACTCACCTCGTCCACTCCGCTGCTCCAGTGGGGAAACTGCAACGTCAGTGCGCCTCGTGGCATGCTGATTTCACAAATGGGCGGGAGGGGGCAGGGGGAAACAGAAATTCTTCCGCCTCCCCTGGTGGGGAATGGGGTAGAGGTGATCCTTCGGTACATTGCACCAGAGGATTTTTAAAACCCCTCCCTGGTTCGGCCACTGATCGTGGCCTGCACCAGGGAGGGTGTGTGTGTGTGTCTGTCAATGGCCGACACACTCACCTATGGGGGTAATTTTTTTAATTTTTTTAATTTATATTTGTTTGCAAATTAAATAACATATGTTATCACTTCTGTATGTGTTTGATGGAATGTTTGTTTCTGTATTGTTTGTGTATTGTTTTATGGTTGACGTCATCAACAGTGTTTCAGCCGTGTCCCCTTCTCCCAGTAATGACTCAGTGGGGGGTCCTGGCTTCCTGTAATGCTAAAGCAGAGGTCAGCAGACGTAAAAATGTTGAGAAGCACTGAATTAGGATGTTCAGCTTAGGTTTCTTGTGTTGATTTTTGTGCATATCTGTGAAACAGGAGAAAATATAAAGTG
This sequence comes from Pleurodeles waltl, assembly GCF_031143425.1. Lineage (NCBI taxonomy): Eukaryota > Metazoa > Chordata > Amphibia > Caudata > Salamandridae > Pleurodeles > Pleurodeles waltl. Next base: position 374,876,374 of record NC_090448.1, on the reverse strand, counting down.
GTACTGTTTTCACCTGCTAATGTTTTTAGTTTTAAGTGGCCACAGAATCAGCAGCACAAGGCTTTCATCCTGTGAGAGGTGGTGGTGTGGGTAATGCTGGTTAAGGGCATGGCCACAGCTTTCTCTCAAACCCCACTGTAGATATAGGGCCCATGAACCCCGAATTTTCAGTGTAACGCTCCAGGCCATGCACAGGTGGGTCTATTACATGGAAATGGGGAGATGGGCCAACCATGATTTGAGACTGCAGGCCATACCCTCAACCTCTGCTCTCCGAACTCTTGATCACTGGGACTATTGAAAAAAGTCAGAGGCAGCTGCCCATTGCCAAAGACCAGGTCAGCTGTCACAAAGTTCACCTCCGAAACTTTCTGTGCCTGGCCAAAAGCCAGGTGCAGTTAGTTTGGGTGCTACTGGGTATGAGTGTAGAGTGTTGCAGTAGGCTCGAGGTTTATGGGCTAGTGAAAAATATTAAGGAGACAACTTTGCATTGCTGAAGGCTATTGGCACAGCTACCCCAGAAAGTTCACCTCCATAACCAACTGCACATGGTTGAAGAACAAGCAGGTTTGAGAGATACTTGGGCTTGGGTCCATGTTGCGCATGAATGCAACAGTATGTGTCCAGTCCCCATTGTTCAAAGCTGTGTAATGCTTGCCCTAACCTCTGTGAAGTATCAGCAAAAAAACTAATTTGGGAAAGCGGCACAAACCCAGAGGCTGGTTTGGGAGGCATGGGGGGGGGGGGGGGGGGGGAGTGGTCTAAGCCACGGGTGTATCCAAACGCTGCGTGCGACTTCGTCAGAATGTATTCCTTTGAAACTAGCTGTCTGACAAAAGCTGCGTGTTGCAGGTTTGGAAGGTACGGGGGCTTGGTGGATACCAACCCTGTGTCCAGACCCATGTCAGCAACAATGGGTTCTGTCTACTTGTGATTTTGGGTTTGAGAATGAAATAAGGTGGCTGTGAGCCACCTACCAACTAACTGCTGTAGAATTTGTACCTCCTAAATTAGCTATGCACAGCCTAAGTGTGTACGTAGCTGTTCTAGGAGGGAGGTTTCTCATCAAGGTGTGGACCGAAGTCCGTTTTTTTTGAGGGGGGTGGTTATCAAAAGATAAATCTGTGGCAGCTGAGCATGTCTCAGAATTTTTCTTCTCGAGGCAGTTGCACAGAACTCGCACCTATCTCCCATTCCCCACTGCACACTTCTAGTGGTACTGTAGAATTGCCTTTATGATCACGGTGGGTCTAATGCCAGGCCAATGGTGGGTCTAATGCCAGGCTGTGTCCTCTGAGCTTGCTGAGCTTGAGTTTGTAGCTTAAAGTGTAGCTAGCACGAAAAAACACTGGAAAACTTTGTAAAATATAAGTAATGGTTCATGCCAAAAATGTTCCTTTATATTAAAAGAAAAATCAGAAACTCCCACAAAAACATTGTTTAAAAGTGACGCCACAGTTGCAATTCAGAACCTCAAAAAAGCGAAAAAATGTGTCACTTATTGCAAGTTGTGCAAATTACAACTCACTCTCCAGTCTTGCACTGAAACGTAGGTTCTGATGGATACAACTACCTGTGGATTCCTCACCTATTGAATACTCCCATTGCGCCAGCATTCGACGGAAATCCTCTTCCTAGCTTCTGCACGTCGACGAGGACGTCACAATTGCCCGCGCGACGCCGTCTGACGTCATACAGGCAATAAGAGGTCCTCGCCGACGTCAGTTCCCTTTTTTCCGTGCCATTCGAAACGGTTATCTTTGAGGGAGCTACTGTTGCTACTCGACGTAGTTACAGTGTTTTTTTCGCTATTTTTTTTCTTTGAGACATTACAATGTCGCAAAGAAAGTCAGGATTCAAGCCCTCCCGAGAGTGCGGAGGCAAAATGTCGGTTACGGATCCACATTCTGACTGTTTGTGGTGTCTTAGTTCCGACCACGGCGTTGACAAGTGCGATTCTTGTCAACGTATGAATCCAAAGGCCTTGAAAGAACGTGAGGCCAAACTTTTTCTAGACCGACTAGACCTCCACCGACTCCGGAGCAGTCTTCAGTCCGTCCTGTTCCACGTTCGGCGCCAAAGAAAACCATGGCGCCTTTAGATCCGGCGTCTGACGGATCCGAGGATCGGCATCAAGCTTCGACATCTGCTGATGCCATGTCGACGCCGAGGATAGAGGAGAGACTGCCTTCGAGGAGGCTTGCTCTTCGCCTCCTTGAAGAGCAAGAATACTGGAGACAGGCATTGGAGGAAGGGGAGATTGAGGACTCTTGTGATGGTCTCCATGGCTTGGACACTGCTAGTGGTCTGGACACCTCTCCTGAATGGGACTTGTCATCACCTGGGGAGTACACAGAGGAGGCAGCGACTTTTCATTCAGTAATTAGAAAGGCGGCTGACTTTTTGGACCTCCCTTTGCCGGTGTCTGAGACCAAGCCAAACATCTTGACAGAAGTGTTGCACCCTGCCTCAACAACTGCAGAGCCACTTTTGCCTTTTAATGAGGCACTACTGGACTCCATTATGGAAGTCTGGAAGAAGCCGGTGTCATCTTCGGTGGTGAATAGATCTGTGGCTCGGAGATATAGGGTTGCACCGGCTGACCCAGGCTTTCTTTCCAGGCATCCAACACCTGAAAGCCTGGTGGTTCAGGCTTCTTGCTCAGCTAGATCTTCTCCTGGGTCCTTTCCAGCTGTGCCCTCGGATAGAGACTCTAAAAAGATGGACATGTTATCGAAGAAGGTTTTCTCGTCATGTAGCATGGCTTTGAAATCCACCAATGCTACGTGCATCTTAGGGAGATACATTTACACCCTGATGGACGAGATTAAGTCAACGCACACTGAGGTTCCTCAAGAATTATTGAGCCTGGTTTCTGATACTCAGGCAGCAGCAACCCAGGTTATTCAATCTGGGTTGGATACATCTGACTCTGTTGCTAGAGCTATGGGTACTGCTGTGGCTACGAGGAGGCAGGCCTGGCTTCGTTGCTCTGGTTTTTCCTCTGATGTACAATCGACCCTCTTGGACCTTCCTTTTGATGGCGACAAGCTTTTCGGCGCCAAGGTGGATTCGGCTTTAGAAAGGTTCAAGGAGAGTAGGGCCACTGCCAAGTCGTTGGGCTTGCAAGCCTCTTCTTCTGCTTCCTCCAGATGTTTTAGGAGGTTTCGAGGATTTGGTCGTGGTTCCTCCTCCTCCTCCTTTCGAGGAAAATTCCAGCAACCCACCTCTGCTCTCTCCTATAGATCTTTCAGGGGGAGGGGTATGGTGCGCAACAGGGGAGCCACTCAGCAGCACTCTGCCTCTTCCTCTTCCTCTGGAGGGGTGCAGCATGGGAAGCAGCCTTAGGCTTCCGCCAATTCCTTCTCACTCCACTCCTGTAGGGGGGAGGTTACTGAATTTCCTCCACAAGTGGGAGGTCATAACATCAGACTCCTGGGTTACCAGCATTGTGGGGAAAGGCTATGCCCTTCCCTTTCAGGAGTTTCCGCCCCCCATCCCGCCCCGCCCTTCCTACTGTTCAGAAGAGCATCTCCTGTTACTAGAGCAGGAGGTTCAAGTGCTCCTTTCAAAGGGTGCGGTAGAGTTGGTTCCGGAGCAGGAGAGGGGTCAGGGTTGTTACTCAAGATACTTCCTGATCCCCAAGAAGGATGGTCGTTTGGGGCCAATCCTGGACCTGAGGATCTTGAATTGGTTCCTCAAACAGGAGAAGTTCAAGATGCTGACCCTAGCTCAGGTACTTATGGCGTTGAACGATGGAGATTGGATGGCGTCTGTCGACTTGCAGGATGCTTGCTTTCATATCCCGATACTCAAGTCGCACAGGAAGTATCTCCGGTTTGTGGTGGGGTCGCAGCAGTATCAGTTTGCAGTCCTCCCGTTTGGTCTTACTTCAGCACCTCGAGTCTTCACAAAGGTGATGTCGGTGGTTGCGGCAGAGCCCAGAAGGAAGGGGATAGCAGTATTTCCTTATCTGGATGACTGGTTGATCAAAGCCAAGTCTCCGGAGCTCGTGTTGCATCACCTACAGTCGACAACCCAGTTGTTGTTCGACCTGGGTTTTTCAGTGAATGTGCCCAAATCTCACCTAGAGCCCTCACAGCGCCTCCTGTTCATAGGGGCAGTACTGGATACAACGTTGAATCGTGCCTTTCCTCCGCCTCAGCGGATTCAGGACATTCAGGCATTGGTTCCAATGTTTCGAAGTGGAGCGGTCGTTCCAGTCCTCAAGGTCCTACGTCTGCTCGGTCTGTTCGCTTCTTGCATTCTGTTGGTCACTCACGCTCGCTGGCACATGAGGGCTCTTCAGTGGTGCCTTCGGAAGCAGTGGTCTCAACACAAAGGGGATCTCGAAGGATCGGTAAAGATCTCCGGGGACGCTGCTGCGGATTTAATATGGTGGATTGCGGACGGCAATCTTTCACAAGGAAGGCCGTTCTCGCAACCTCCGCCGGTGACCACAGTAATAACGGATGCTTCCACTCTAGGGTGGGGAGCTCATCTGGGGGACCTGGAGATCAAAGGTCTTTGGTCTCCAGTAGAACAGATGTTTCATATAAATCTGTTAGAGTTGCGGGCTGTACGTCTTGCACTCAAGGCCTTCCTCCCATCCCTTCGCGGTCAGTCGGTTCAGGTCCAGACGGACAATACTACCGCAATGTGGTATATAAACAAACAGGGAGGTGTAGGGTCGTATCTTCTCTGCAGAGAAGCTCTGCGGCTTTGGTCCTGGGCAAAGGACCATCAGATCTGTTTGGTAGCAAATCATCTGGCCGGAGTCTTGAACGTGCGTGCGGATACTCTCAGTCGCCATTTCTCGACCGATCACGAGTGGCGTCTCCATCCGGATCAAGTCCGTCTAATCTTCCAGATGTGGGGGTTTCCTCGGATAGATCTGTTTGCCACTCGGGAGAACTCGCACTGTCCGTTATTCTGCAGCCTCCAGTATCCGGTACAAGGAGCGTTGGGGGACGCGTTTCAGATGACCTGGTGCGACCAGTTGCTTTACGCGTTTCCCCCCCATACCCTTGATTCCTCAAGTTTTGAGGAAAATTCGCCAAGACCGGGCCCAAGTCATCTTAATAGCTCCGGATTGGCCAGGGAGGGTATGGTACTCGGACCTTCTCCAACTCTCACTGTGCCCTCCGCTCCGTCTCCCTCTCAGGGCAGACCTCCTCTCGCACTCGCAGAGGCAGGTTCTACACCCCCACCTCCAGAGCGTGCACCTTCATGCCTGGAGATTGAACGGGGCAACCTGAGTTCCTTTTCTCTCCCGCCTGATGTAGTGGATGTTATCTTATCGGCCAGGCGACACTCCACTAAATCTATCTACGCTAATAGGTGGGCTAAATTTGTGATTTGGTGTGGGGAGAGGCAAATTGATCCCTTACGTGCTCACTTATCAGATATCTTGTCTTTTGCACTGTCTCTGGCACAGAGGGGTTGTCCAGTGGCTACAGTCAAGGGATATTTATCTGCCCTGTCAGCCTTTCTATGTCTTCCGGACCAGCATTCTCAATTCAAATCCCCTATAGTACTTAGATTTTTAAAAGGTCTTATTAACAAATTTCCTCCCACTCCTTTCATTATGCCTCAGTGGGATTTAAACCTGGTTCAAACTTTTCTTATGGGTACCCCATTTGAGCCTATGCATTCTTGCCCCTTAAGGTTATTGGTCCTAAAGACGGTTTTCCTGGTTGCAATTACTTCTGCAAGGAGAGTGAGTGAGCTGCAGGCTCTATCTGTAAAACCCCCTTATACATCTTTTTATGGGGATAAGGTGGTGTTGAGGACCAAGGCTGCTTTCCTACCGAAGGTTGTTTCACCCTTTCATATGGCCCAAACGATTACTCTTTCCACGTTTTATCCTCCGCCTCATCCTTCAAAAGAAGAAGAGAGACTACACCGCTTAGACCCAAGGAGAGCGCTAAGCTTTTATGTGGACAGAACGAAGGATTTCAGGGTGGAGGATCAGCTCTTCATCGGGTACGTGGGAAAAAGGAGAGGAAAGGCAGTCCACAAGAGAACACTCTCCAGGTGGGTCATTCTTTGCATTAAAATGTGTTACTCTTTTTCAAAGAAAGTACCCCCTGATGGTATAAGGGCTCATTCCACCAGAGCTAAGTCTGCCTCTTCGGCCTTGGCTAGAGGGGTTCCTGTGGTTGACATCTGCAAGGCCGCAACCTGGTCATCCCTCCACACTTTTGTGAAGCATTACTGTTTGGACTCTGAGGTCAGAAGGGACGGCCATTTTGCACGGTCAGTGCTGCAGAATTTCTTGGTTTGACCATTCAGGCACCCACCACCGAGTGCGGTACTACTTTGGGACTCTATTCAATAGGTGAGGAATCCACAGGTAGTTGTATCCATCAGAAGAACGAGTTACTTACCTTCGGTAATGACTTTTCTGGTGGATACATTAGCTACCTGTGGATTCCTCACGGTCCCTCCCGCCTCCCCGTTGCCTGTCTGGTCTAACCAAGTTGTTCTTGGGTGTGCTCCTCTTGGTTTTTGAGGACTTGTACATTTACTGTATATATGTATATATATATATATATAGTTATTCGTGTATTCATTTATTTAAAAAAAAATAATAATAATAAGTTCTTGAAATTATATATTTATTTTGAATGTCATTAAATATTGCTATTTGTTCATTTATCTCAATGGCCTATTATTCTCAGGCACGTAAAAAATGTTGGTACTGACGTCGGCATGTCGGCGAGGACCTCTTATTGCCTGTATGACGTCAGACGGCGTCGCGCGGGCAATTGTGACGTCCTCGTCGATGTGCAGAAGCTAGGAAGAAGATTTCCGTCGAATGCTGGCGCAATGGGAGTATTCAGTAGGTGAGGAATCCACAGGTAGCTAATGTATCCACCAGAAAAGTTGTTACCGAAGGTAAGTAACTCGTTCTTCTTTGCCTACCTAATGTGACCTATAGTGTTGATCTTACACACAGCTAACATTGTTAACCTATATTTATCCGGATTCCCCCCACACTCTCCGTTGATGATTTTGTCAGAAAATAACCATAGTCGATATCTCGAATTTACTCCCAGATCCAGAACACCCAGTAGGTAGAGATGTAAGCCACTGTTGGCACATTTTCCTTATATTATACCGACTCCTCTGCACGTTCTGTAAAATTGTTAACCAGTTACTCCCTGGGCATGCTCTTGGTTATGGCCCAAGACTCTTTGTGTTGTAAAAAACGCTTCCTCTGTCTCACAGTGCACGCCTTGCTCCTATTTAGTAATTAGTAAACTCCTACACAGTTTGTGAAAGGACTTAGTGTAGCCTGAGCATAACCTGTGCCTACCTTGACCTTATTACCTATGAGGAAAAAAGCGTTCTACTGTTCTGCTTCATATTAGCTAGTTGAGACAAGTCTCCAGCACACTCTAATGAAAGCGACCCTCCACATGCATCCGGTGCATATCTTCCATATGCGTATATCCTCCAGCCACACTCTGTGGTCTCATCTCTTCCCACCAGCATTATGATCTGTGCACTGAGTTGTCATCTTGACTTCATGAAGGGATAGACTTGGTAGTTAACCATTTCTTGTCCTCTCTTCATGTGCTCACACTTTACTTCAAACATTATCATTGTTCATACAGTTGGTGATGTGATAGTGATGCCATGTGGGTTTTGATGTAATTTGAGATGTCATCAGTGATGTAATTTTTTAGATTATGGGCAGTGAATATCGACCATCACTTGTGGTTTGCCCACTTTCCATAACAGGTGAATTTCAGTTTTTCAAAGTTATTTATTACAACCAAGTGCTACTTTTACTGAGTTTCAAGGAAATGTCCATTGTTTTTTAAAAACAAACCTTAATTTGTTATGAACAGAGATAACTATAACGTTCAACAGTATATTTTTTCAGTGAATAAATGTATGTACTTGGTTAAGGTTCTGTTCACTATTAGCCAAACAGAAGAGGACATCATTTATCCAAAGACATCAATGAATTTTAATGACAAAATATATTTGCAGTTGAAACATTCCTGAACTTGCAATTGAGCTAAGCTTATAGAGTCCCTTATCCCACATAATTGGCAGTAATATGTCAGGCTCGCATTCCTTTCAGTGCGGTACAGTTTAATGTTTACTCCTTCACCCATGGGGCTTCTGAGACTAATAACAAGGGAGCACAGTAGCCAATTGCCTTTCAGTTGTATGTACACAAGCATTTGTCTCAGAATCACTTAATTCCCCTTGCACAATCTACTGCTCCTTTTGTGAATACTGATAGATAACTCACTGTGGTTCGACATGCAAGGCAAATTTTGGGACGGCAGGAGAGTGAGTTAAAGAAATTGTTGCAGTCTGAGGTAGTGTTGACTGAGCTTATGTTTTGGGTTATGGACAGCTCTTCTGTGGTTTCCTAATGCTTTTGTGGCTCCACAGGAGAATGATAACCTTGCCACGTGCAACAGCAGACCATTAACCTACCTACACTACACTGAAGACACCCTACTATTTTGGACCTCTTTGGAGCATGACTTCATTTAGTTCCAGGGATATTACCATCACGATAAAACAGCTGTCAGGATAACCCAGTTTATTGCAAACCAACAGACTTTGTTGCAGTGGTGGCCAGCTCGTATTTACAATCGGGGACGGGAGGAGGGAATACAATAAAAATAAAATAAAGCACCTTGCTTTAGACTATCTTCTCTCCTCGCGTTGTCTCTCCCAGCTCCGACGTTCACGGGATCCAGGAAACAGCATAAGCCAATCCTGACGCTGGTTTCATGCTGGGATCCAGCATGAATCCTGCATCAGGACTGGAGGGAGCGGGCTCTCTCAGTCTTAAGACAGCTGGGTTAGAGATGTTTAAAGTGCGCATGTGTGGCTGGCTGTCGCAAGACGGCAGGCCAAAGGAACATGTGCACTTTAAACAAGTGCACAGATCCCTGCTGCCAATCTGCCGCAATTGCTACGCCGCGTCCTGACACTCGGTTCAGGATGGGGCTCCGAAAAATAAAATGGTAATAAACAAAGTTTAGTAAAAAAAAAAAATTCCCATTATTGGGGGCTTTTTTTTTTTACAGGGTGACGCTCCTCCACCCATGTGGAGGGGCCACCCCTGCTGAGTTGGAAACCTTAAGTGATTGGAAATCTTGCCTTCCAGTGATGGTGAAAATGTTTCTCTGGTCTACCCTGCTCGTCTCCATTTCTAGGCTCCTCAAAGTTAACCCAATTATGACTTGGAACCTGAGTTCCTCCAAAGTATTGCCTAATATTTAATGTAATTTGGGCATCAATCTCTGAATTTGGGGGTCCCCATACTAGCATGTGAATTACAGGGCATTTCTCAAAATGACTTCTTTCTTAAACACGGTCTTACATTTGGAAGGCAAAAATGTAGAGTAAGACAATTAATAACACTTGTTCTTCTATTCTGTGTTCCCCCAAGTCTCCCGATAAAAATGGTACCTCACTTGTGTGGATAGGCCTAGTGCCCGCAACAGGTAACTCCCCAAAATGCAACATGGACACATCACATTTTTCCAAGAAAACTCATATGTTTTTTGCAAAGTGTCTAGCTATGGATTTTGGGCTGTAGCTCAGCCAGCACCTAGGGAAACCTACCACGCCTGTACATTTTTGAAAATTAGACATCTAGGGTAATCAAGGATGGGGTGACTTGTGGGGCTCTCATTGGGTTGTGTCACAGAGAATTCTTTGCAGACCTCAAAATTTGTCTTAAAAAACACCTTTTCCTCACATTTCGGTGCTACAAAGTTCTGGAATCTGAGAGGAGCCACAAACTTCCTTTCATCCAGCATTCCCTCAAGTCTCCCGATATTAATGGTACCTCACTTGTGTGGGTAGGCCTAGTGTCCGCAACAGAAAATGTCCAAAACATACTATGTCGATAATGATAACTGAGGTGAGTGTACTAATTAGTACTGGGATCTGGAACATTCAGGGAAACCTACCAAACCCATACATTTCTAAAATAAATAAAAAAAATAGACACCCAGGGCAGTCCACAGAGACTTGTGGCTTGTGTGAATTCCCCAAAGTGTTTTTACCCAGAATACCCTGCAATGTGAAACGTTGAATAAAAACAGTATTTTTTCATGGCCAGGAAATGGTGCCAGGAAGGCATTGATGGAAAGGGGCTCTCGCCTTTCCATCAGTGCCACCCTGGCATCTGTGGAGGCCGTATTGGCCTTTTTTCCCACTGGAGAAGGGAGAGGACACTCACCTCGTCCACTCCGCTGCTCCAGTGGGGAAACTGCAACGTCAGTGCGCCTCGTGGCATGCTGATTTCACAAATGGGCGGGAGGGGGCAGGGGGAAACAGAAATTCTTCCGCCTCCCCTGGTGGGGAATGGGGTAGAGGTGATCCTTCGGTACATTGCACCAGAGGATTTTTAAAACCCCTCCCTGGTTCGGCCACTGATCGTGGCCTGCACCAGGGAGGGTGTGTGTGTGTGTCTGTCAATGGCCGACACACTCACCTATGGGGGTAATTTTTTTAATTTTTTTAATTTATATTTGTTTGCAAATTAAATAACATATGTTATCACTTCTGTATGTGTTTGATGGAATGTTTGTTTCTGTATTGTTTGTGTATTGTTTTATGGTTGACGTCATCAACAGTGTTTCAGCCGTGTCCCCTTCTCCCAGTAATGACTCAGTGGGGGGTCCTGGCTTCCTGTAATGCTAAAGCAGAGGTCAGCAGACGTAAAAATGTTGAGAAGCACTGAATTAGGATGTTCAGCTTAGGTTTCTTGTGTTGATTTTTGTGCATATCTGTGAAACAGGAGAAAATATAAAGTGGTACTGTTTTCACCTGCTAATGTTTTTAGTTTTAAGTGGCCACAGAATCAGCAGCACAAGGCTTTCATCCTGTGAGAGGTGGTGGTGTGGGTAATGCTGGTTAAGGGCATGGCCACAGCTTTCTCTCAAACCCCACTGTAGATATAGGGCCCATGAACCCCGAATTTTCAGTGTAACGCTCCAGGCCATGCACAGGTGGGTCTATTACATGGAAATGGGGAGATGGGCCAACCATGATTTGAGACTGCAGGCCATACCCTCAACCTCTGCTCTCCGAACTCTTGATCACTGGGACTATTGAAAAAAGTCAGAGGCAGCTGCCCATTGCCAAAGACCAGGTCAGCTGTCACAAAGTTCACCTCCGAAACTTTCTGTGCCTGGCCAAAAGCCAGGTGCAGTTAGTTTGGGTGCTACTGGGTATGAGTGTAGAGTGTTGCAGTAGGCTCGAGGTTTATGGGCTAGTGAAAAATATTAAGGAGACAACTTTGCATTGCTGAAGGCTATTGGCACAGCTACCCCAGAAAGTTCACCTCCATAACCAACTGCACATGGTTGAAGAACAAGCAGGTTTGAGAGATATTTGGGCTTGGGTCCATGTTGCGCATGAATGCAACAGTATGTGTCCAGTCCCCATTGTTCAAAGCTGTGTAATGCTTGCCCTAACCTCTGTGAAGTATCAGCAAAAAAACTAATTTGGGAAAGCGGCACAAACCCAGAGGCTGGTTTGGGAGGCATGGGGGGGGGGGGGGAGAGTGGTCTAAGCCACGGGTGTATCCAAACGCTGCGTGCGACTTCGTCAGAATGTATTCCTTTGAAACTAGCTGTCTGACAAAAGCTGCGTGTTGCAGGTTTGGAAGGTACGGGGGCTTGGTGGATACCAACCCTGTGTCCAGACCCATGTCAGCAACAATGGGTTCTGTCTACTTGTGATTTTGGGTTTGAGAATGAAATAAGGTGGCTGTGAGCCACCTACCAACTAACTGCTGTAGAATTTGTACCTCCTAAATTAGCTATGCACAGCCTAAGTGTGTACGTAGCTGTTCTAGGAGGGAGGTTTCTCATCAAGGTGTGGACCGAAGTCCGTTTTTTTTGAGGGGGGTGGTTATCAAAAGATAAATCTGTGGCAGCTGAGCATGTCTCAGAATTTTTCTTCTCGAGGCAGTTGCACAGAACTCGCACCTATCTCCCATTCCCCACTGCACACTTCTAGTGGTACTGTAGAATTGCCTTTATGATCACGGTGGGTCTAATGCCAGGCCAATGGTGGGTCTAATGCCAGGCTGTGTCCTCTGAGCTTGCTGAGCTTGAGTTTGTAGCTTAAAGTGTAGCTAGCACGAAAAAACACTGGAAAACTTTGTAAAATATAAGTAATGGTTCATGCCAAAAATGTTCCTTTATATTAAAAGAAAAATCAGAAACTCCCACAAAAACATTGTTTAAAAGTGACGCCACAGTTGCAATTCAGAACCTCAAAAAAGCGAAAAAATGTGTCACTTATTGCAAGTTGTGCAAATTACAACTCACTCTCCAGTCTTGCACTGAAACGTAGGTTCTGATGGATACAACTACCTGTGGATTCCTCACCTATTGAATACTCCCATTGCGCCAGCATTCGACGGAAATCCTCTTCCTAGCTTCTGCACGTCGACGAGGACGTCACAATTGCCCGCGCGACGCCGTCTGACGTCATACAGGCAATAAGAGGTCCTCGCCGACGTCAGTTCCCTTTTTTCCCGTGCCATTCGAAACGGTTATCTTTGAGGGAGCTACTGTTGCTACTCGACGTAGTTACAGTGTTTTTTTCGCTATTTTTTTTCTTTGAGACATTACAATGTCGCAAAGAAAGTCAGGATTCAAGCCCTCCCGAGAGTGCGGAGGCAAAATGTCGGTTACGGATCCACATTCTGACTGTTTGTGGTGTCTTAGTTCCGACCACGGCGTTGACAAGTGCGATTCTTGTCAACGTATGAATCCAAAGGCCTTGAAAGAACGTGAGGCCAAACTTTTTCTAGACCGACTAGACCTCCACCGACTCCGGAGCAGTCTTCAGTCCGTCCTGTTCCACGTTCGGCGCCAAAGAAAACCATGGCGCCTTTAGATCCGGCGTCTTACGGATCCGAGGATCGGCATCAAGCTTCGACATCTGCTGATGCCATGTCGACGCCGAGGATAGAGGAGAGACTGCCTTCGAGGAGGCTTGCTCTTCGCCTCCTTGAAGAGCAAGAATACTGGAGACAGGCATTGGAGGAAGGGGAGATTGAGGACTCTTGTGATGGTCTCCATGGCTTGGACACTGCTAGTGGTCTGGACACCTCTCCTGAATGGGACTTGTCATCACCTGGGGAGTACACAGAGGAGGCAGCGACTTTTCATTCAGTAATTAGAAAGGCGGCTGACTTTTTGGACCTCCCTTTGCCGGTGTCTGAGACCAAGCCAAACATCTTGACAGAAGTGTTGCACCCTGCCTCAACAACTGCAGAGCCACTTTTGCCTTTTAATGAGGCACTACTGGACTCCATTATGGAAGTCTGGAAGAAGCCGGTGTCATCTTCGGTGGTGAATAGATCTGTGGCTCGGAGATATAGGGTTGCACCGGCTGACCCAGGCTTTCTTTCCAGGCATCCAACACCTGAAAGCCTGGTGGTTCAGGCTTCTTGCTCAGCTAGATCTTCTCCTGGGTCCTTTCCAGCTGTGCCCTCGGATAGAGACTCTAAAAAGATGGACATGTTATCGAAGAAGGTTTTCTCGTCATGTAGCATGGCTTTGAAATCCACCAATGCTACGTGCATCTTAGGGAGATACATTTACACCCTGATGGACGAGATTAAGTCAACGCACACTGAGGTTCCTCAAGAATTATTGAGCCTGGTTTCTGATACTCAGGCAGCAGCAACCCAGGTTATTCAATCTGGGTTGGATACATCTGACTCTGTTGCTAGAGCTATGGGTACTGCTGTGGCTACGAGGAGGCAGGCCTGGCTTCGTTGCTCTGGTTTTTCCTCTGATGTACAATCGACCCTCTTGGACCTTCCTTTTGATGGCGACAAGCTTTTCGGCGCCAAGGTGGATTCGGCTTTAGAAAGGTTCAAGGAGAGTAGGGCCACTGCCAAGTCGTTGGGCTTGCAAGCCTCTTCTTCTGCTTCCTCCAGATGTTTTAGGAGGTTTCGAGGATTTGGTCGTGGTTCCTCCTCCTCCTCCTTTCGAGGAAAATTCCAGCAACCCACCTCTGCTCTCTCCTATAGATCTTTCAGGGGGAGGGGTATGGTGCGCAACAGGGGAGCCACTCAGCAGCACTCTGCCTCTTCCTCTTCCTCTGGAGGGGTGCAGCATGGGAAGCAGCCTTAGGCTTCCGCCAATTCCTTCTCACTCCACTCCTGTAGGGGGGAGGTTACTGAATTTCCTCCACAAGTGGGAGGTCATAACATCAGACTCCTGGGTTACCAGCATTGTGGGGAAAGGCTATGCCCTTCCCTTTCAGGAGTTTCCGCCCCCCATCCCGCCCCGCCCTTCCTACTGTTCAGAAGAGCATCTCCTGTTACTAGAGCAGGAGGTTCAAGTGCTCCTTTCAAAGGGTGCGGTAGAGTTGGTTCCGGAGCAGGAGAGGGGTCAGGGTTGTTACTCAAGATACTTCCTGATCCCCAAGAAGGATGGTCGTTTGGGGCCAATCCTGGACCTGAGGATCTTGAATTGGTTCCTCAAACAGGAGAAGTTCAAGATGCTGACCCTAGCTCAGGTACTTATGGCGTTGAACGATGGAGATTGGATGGCGTCTGTCGACTTGCAGGATGCTTGCTTTCATATCCCGATACTCAAGTCGCACAGGAAGTATCTCCGGTTTGTGGTGGGGTCGCAGCAGTATCAGTTTGCAGTCCTCCCGTTTGGTCTTACTTCAGCACCTCGAGTCTTCACAAAGGTGATGTCGGTGGTTGCGGCAGAGCTCAGAAGGAAGGGGATAGCAGTATTTCCTTATCTGGATGACTGGTTGATCAAAGCCAAGTCTCCGGAGCTCGTGTTGCATCACCTACAGTCGACAACCCAGTTGTTGTTCGACCTGGGTTTTTCAGTGAATGTGCCCAAATCTCACCTAGAGCCCTCACAGCGCCTCCTGTTCATAGGGGCAGTACTGGATACAACGTTGAATCGTGCCTTTCCTCCGCCTCAGCGGATTCAGGACATTCAGGCATTGGTTCCAATGTTTCGAAGTGGAGCGGTCGTTCCAGTCCTCAAGGTCCTACGTCTGCTCGGTCTGTTCGCTTCTTGCATTCTGTTGGTCACTCACGCTCGCTGGCACATGAGGGCTCTTCAGTGGTGCCTTCGGAAGCAGTGGTCTCAACACAAAGGGGATCTCGAAGGATCGGTAAAGATCTCCGGGGACGCTGCTGCGGATTTAATATGGTGGATTGCGGACGGCAATCTTTCACAAGGAAGGCCGTTCTCGCAACCTCCGCCGGTGACCACAGTAATAACGGATGCTTCCACTCTAGGGTGGGGAGCTCATCTGGGGGACCTGGAGATCAAAGGTCTTTGGTCTCCAGTAGAACAGATGTTTCATATAAATCTGTTAGAGTTGCGGGCTGTACGTCTTGCACTCAAGGCCTTCCTCCCATCCCTTCGCGGTCAGTCGGTTCAGGTCCAGACGGACAATACTACCGCAATGTGGTATATAAACAAACAGGGAGGTGTAGGGTCGTATCTTCTCTGCAGAGAAGCTCTGCGGCTTTGGTCCTGGGCAAAGGACCATCAGATCTGTTTGGTAGCAAATCATCTGGCCGGAGTCTTGAACGTGCGTGCGGATACTCTGTCGCCATTTCTCGACCGATCACGAGTGGCGTCTCCATCCGGATCAAGTCCGTCTAATCTTCCAGATGTGGGGGTTTCCTCGGATAGATCTGTTTGCCACTCGGGAGAACTCGCACTGTCCGTTATTCTGCAGCCTCCAGTATCCGGTACAAGGAGCGTTGGGGGACGCGTTTCAGATGACCTGGTGCGACCAGTTGCTTTACGCGTTTCCCCCCCATACCCTTGATTCCTCAAGTTTTGAGGAAAATTCGCCAAGACCGGGCCCAAGTCATCTTAATAGCTCCGGATTGGCCAGGGAGGGTATGGTACTCGGACCTTCTCCAACTCTCACTGTGCCCTCCGCTCCGTCTCCCTCTCAGGGCAGACCTCCTCTCGCACTCGCAGAGGCAGGTTCTACACCCCCACCTCCAGAGCGTGCACCTTCATGCCTGGAGATTGAACGGGGCAACCTGAGTTCCTTTTCTCTCCCGCCTGATGTAGTGGATGTTATCTTATCGGCCAGGCGACACTCCACTAAATCTATCTACGCTAATAGGTGGGCTAAATTTGTGATTTGGTGTGGGGAGAGGCAAATTGATCCCTTACGTGCTCACTTATCAGATATCTTGTCTTTTGCACTGTCTCTGGCACAGAGGGGTTGTGCAGTGGCTACAGTCAAGGGATATTTATCTGCCCTGTCAGCCTTTCTATGTCTTCCGGACCAGCATTCTCAATTCAAATCCCCTATAGTACTTAGATTTTTAAAAGGTCTTATTAACAAATTTCCTCCCACTCCTTTCATTATGCCTCAGTGGGATTTAAACCTGGTTCAAACTTTTCTTATGGGTACCCCATTTGAGCCTATGCATTCTTGCCCCTTAAGGTTATTGGTCCTAAAGACGGTTTTCCTGGTTGCAATTACTTCTGCAAGGAGAGTGAGTGAGCTGCAGGCTCTATCTGTAAAACCCCCTTATACATCTTTTTATGGGGATAAGGTGGTGTTGAGGACCAAGGCTGCTTTCCTACCGAAGGTTGTTTCACCCTTTCATATGGCCCAAACGATTACTCTTTCCACGTTTTATCCTCTGCCTCATCCTTCAAAAGAAGAAGAGAGACTACACCGCTTAGACCCAAGGAGAGCGCTAAGCTTTTATGTGGACAGAACGAAGGATTTCAGGGTGGAGGATCAGCTCTTCATCGGGTACGTGGGAAAAAGGAGAGGAAAGGCAGTCCACAAGAGAACACTCTCCAGGTGGGTCATTCTTTGCATTAAAATGTGTTACTCTTTTTCAAAGAAAGTACCCCCTGATGGTATAAGGGCTCATTCCACCAGAGCTAAGTCTGCCTCTTCGGCCTTGGCTAGAGGGGTTCCTGTGGTTGACATCTGCAAGGCCGCACACTGGTCATCCCTCCACACTTTTGTGAAGCATTACTGTTTGGACTCTGAGGTCAGAAGGGACGGCCATTTTGCACGGTCAGTGCTGCAGAATTTCTTGGTTTGACCATTCAGGCACCCACCACCGAGTGCGGTACTACTTTGGGACTCTATTCAATAGGTGAGGAATCCACAGGTAGTTGTATCCATCAGAAGAACGAGTTACTTACCTTCGGTAATGACTTTTCTGGTGGATACATTAGCTACCTGTGGATTCCTCACGGTCCCTCCCGCCTCCCCGTTGCCTGTCTGGTCTAACCAAGTTGTTCTTGGGTGTGCTCCTCTTGGTTTTTGAGGACTTGTACATTTACTGTATATATGTATATATATATATATATAGTTATTCGTGTATTCATTTATTTAAAAAAAAATAATAATAATAAGTTCTTGAAATGATATATTTATTTTGAATGTCATTAAATATTGCTATTTGTTCATTTATCTCAATGGCCTATTATTCTCAGGCACGTAAAAAATGTTGGTACTGACGTCGGCATGTCGGCGAGGACCTCTTATTGCCTGTATGACGTCAGACGGCGTCGCGCGGGCAATTGTGACGTCCTCGTCGATGTGCAGAAGCTAGGAAGAAGATTTCCGTCGAATGCTGGCGCAATGGGAGTATTCAGTAGGTGAGGAATCCACAGGTAGCTAATGTATCCACCAGAAAAGTTGTTACCGAAGGTAAGTAACTCGTTCTTCTTTGCCTACCTAATGTGACCTATAGTGTTGATCTTACACACAGCTAACATTGTTAACCTATATTTATCCGGATTCCCCCCACACTCTCCGTTGATGATTTTGTCAGAAAATAACCATAGTCGATATCTCGAATTTACTCCCAGATCCAGAACACCCAGTAGGTAGAGATGTAAGCCACTGTTGGCACATTTTCCTTATATTATACCGACTCCTCTGCACGTTCTGTAAAATTGTTAACCAGTTACTCCCTGGGCATGCTCTTGGTTATGGCCCAAGACTCTTTGTGTTGTAAAAAACGCTTCCTCTGTCTCACAGTGCACGCCTTGCTCCTATTTAGTAATTAGTAAACTCCTACACAGTTTGTGAAAGGACTTAGTGTAGCCTGAGCATAACCTGTGCCTACCTTGACCTTATTACCTATGAGGAAAAAAGCGTTCTACTGTTCTGCTTCATATTAGCTAGTTGAGACAAGTCTCCAGCACACTCTAATGAAAGCGACCCTCCACATGCATCCGGTGCATATCTTCCATATGCGTATATCCTCCAGCCACACTCTGTGGTCTCATCTCTTCCCACCAGCATTATGATCTGTGCACTGAGTTGTCATCTTGACTTCATGAAGGGATAGACTTGGTAGTTAACCATTTCTTGTCCTCTCTTCATGTGCTCACACTTTACTTCAAACATTATCATTGTTCATACAGTTGGTGATGTGATAGTGATGCCATGTGGGTTTTGATGTAATTTGAGATGTCATCAGTGATGTAATTTTTTAGATTATGGGCAGTGAATATCGACCATCACTTGTGGTTTGCCCACTTTCCATAACAGGTGAATTTCAGTTTTTCAAAGTTATTTATTACAACCAAGTGCTACTTTTACTGAGTTTCAAGGAAATGTCCATTGTTTTTTAAAAACAAACCTTAATTTGTTATGAACAGAGATAACTATAACGTTCAACAGTATATTTTTTCAGTGAATAAATGTATGTACTTGGTTAAGGTTCTGTTCACTATTAGCCAAACAGAAGAGGACATCATTTATCCAAAGACATCAATGAATTTTAATGACAAAATATATTTGCAGTTGAAACATTCCTGAACTTGCAATTGAGCTAAGCTTATAGAGTCCCTTATCCCACATAATTGGCAGTAATATGTCAGGCTCGCATTCCTTTCAGTGCGGTACAGTTTAATGTTTACTCCTTCACCCATGGGGCTTCTGAGACTAATAACAAGGGAGCACAGTAGCCAATTGCCTTTCAGTTGTATGTACACAAGCATTTGTCTCAGAATCACTTAATTCCCCTTGCACAATCTACTGCTCCTTTTGTGAATACTGATAGATAACTCACTGTGGTTCGACATGCAAGGCAAATTTTGGGACGGCAGGAGAGTGAGTTAAAGAAATTGTTGCAGTCTGAGGTAGTGTTGACTGAGCTTATGTTTTGGGTTATGGACAGCTCTTCTGTGGTTTCCTAATGCTTTTGTGGCTCCACAGGAGAATGATAACCTTGCCACGTGCAACAGCAGACCATTAACCTACCTACACTACACTGAAGACACCCTACTATTTTGGACCTCTTTGGAGCATGACTTCATTTAGTTCCAGGGATATTACCATCACGATAAAACAGCTGTCAGGATAACCCAGTTTATTGCAAACCAACAGACTTTGTTGCAGTGGTGGCCAGCTCGTATTTACAATCGGGGACGGGAGGAGGGAATACAATAAAAATAAAATAAAGCACCTTGCTTTAGACTATCTTCTCTCCTCGCGTTGTCTCTCCCAGCTCCGACGTTCACGGGATCCAGGAAACAGCATAAGCCAATCCTGACGCTGGTTTCATGCTGGGATCCAGCATGAATCCTGCATCAGGACTGGAGGGAGCGGGCTCTCTCAGTCTTAAGACAGCTGGGTTAGAGATGTTTAAAGTGCGCATGTGTGGCTGGCTGTCGCAAGACGGCAGGCCAAAGGAACATGTGCACTTTAAACAAGTGCACAGATCCCTGCTGCCAATCTGCCGCAATTGCTACGCCGCGTCCTGACACTCGGTTCAGGATGGGGCTCCGAAAAATAAAATGGTAATAAACAAAGTTTAGTAAAAAAAAAAAAATCCCATTATTGGGGGCTTTTTTTTTTTACAGGGTGACGCTCCTCCACCCATGTGGAGGGGCCACCCCTGCTGAGTTGGAAACCTTAAGTGATTGGAAATCTTGCCTTCCAGTGATGGTGAAAATGTTTCTCTGGTCTACCCTGCTCGTCTCCATTTCTAGGCTCCTCAAAGTTAACCCAATTATGACTTGGAACCTGAGTTCCTCCAAAGTATTGCCTAATATTTAATTTAATTTGGGCATCAATGAAGCCGTGGATCACTATTGTGTGAAAAGAGATTGCTTAGATATTCATCACAAAATTTTCAGCCAGGAGAAGGGACCTAAAAATGACTAAAGGAGATCATTTTGAGTTTGGCAGAGTGGAAAAATCACGGTAGCTGGGCAGTTTTTCTGCTCCACCAAACCCACAGTTCCTGCTTCATCTAGAGCAGAGGTCTTCAAACTGGGGGGCGGGCCCCCATTGGGGGGCCTCAAGTGATCCCAGGGGGTGGCGCCAAACTGGCCAAAAGAAATATTATACAGATAACATGCCTTTGTTTTAAGCAGAAGCATGTAATTGCATTTTTAAAAAGGTAACAGTAGTTAACTGCAATGTTTAAATATTGTAGATTTAGACCTATTTAAACATTGCCATCTTTCTAAAATAATTGTGAAAAACTCTGAGGGGGGGGGCAATGATTTTTATTTTTCAACTGGGGGGGGCGCGGCATTAAAAAGTTTGAAGACCACTGTAGAGGGTAGGAGAATTGTCTGGTTTCTGATACCAGAGCCACAGCTGCATCTGCCTTAGCTACCCTTCATCCAGAGGCCAATCTGCCAAAGGCCTAACAGCTAATGAATGTTGGAAGGCCAACCTATTTAGAAGCATGGGCATCCCCAGCAGGAAAAAACAAAAATGGCCCCTGTGCACAAGGAGAAAACTCCTAGCTCATCAGATACATTTCCTTTACCAGTCAGAAAGAAACCCCACTTCTGAGAGTAATTTCAGACAGACCCCCCTGCCAGCTATTCCCGATTTTGCAAATTGCGATTTTCCTGCAATATACAAGGACTTCCGCGATGCTGCACCATCTCCCCCCAAGTACACCCAAGAACCTTTCACCTGCAGGACATCGCTACCCCCCCCCCCCCCCCTCAGGTCCTGCCGTCAGTTGACTACCTCCTCCTCAGCGACCTGAATTTCCACCCCGAGGACCGCACCGACCCAAACACCACCCCTCTACTTGACAACCTCGCTACCCTCGGCCTCAGACAGCTGGTATCCGCACCCACACATATCGCAGGACACACACTGGACCCCATCTTCACCTCAAGCAATCTGATCACCATCAAGACCATCTCCACCCCAGACTGGACCGACCACCGCTGCATACACTTCACAATCACCGTACCCAGCAGCAGCACCCGCTCCTCCAGGACCCCCTTCACGGGAAATGGAACAAAATCACCAACGAGCAACTCACCTCATTGCTCGCCAAATCCCACTCTCCTTCCTACGACGACACCAACACAGCAGCACGCAATCTCAACGCATGGATCCCCAAATGCGCCTACACTCTAGCACCTCTCTGGCTGACATTGGCCAAGCACATACCTAAGAAAGCCAGCTGGTTCACCACCGAACTCCAAGAATCAAAGCGTACCCTCAGACGTTTGGAGAAACAATGGAGGAACAGCCAAACTAGTGAAGACCTCGCCTCATTCAGAGCCACAACCGCTGCCCACCGACGAAAAATCAAGAACACAAGGAAGGACGCACTCCGGGAGCGCATCAACTCCTCCGCACACAACTCTAAGGAACTCTTCTCAGTCCTCAACGAGTTCACAGATCCCCCCATCTGAAGCCACCAGCATCCCCCGTCACAGGGCCTCTACGACAAACTCGCCTCCTTTTTCCACCACAAGATCCAGGACATCTACGACAGCTTCCTCCCGGAAAATCCTGGCACCAGAACCCGTAACCTACCCAGCCCCCCAGAAACCACCCAGACCGTCCACAGCTGGTCCGTGCTCACCACAGAGGAAACAGTCAACATCATGAACAGCACCCAGTCCGGAGCCCCCTCGGACCCCTGCCCTCACCACATATACATCAGAGCCAGTGCATCCATCGCCCCCGAGCTCCATAACACAATCAGCTGCTCCATCAACATGGGCACCTTTCCCAAGGACTGGAAGCACGTTGAAATACGCACTATCTTGATAAAACCTTTGGCCGACCCATCAGAACTAAAGAATTTCCAGCCCATCTCGCTGCCACCCTACCCCCCACCAAAGTACTGGAGAAAACAATCAACGCACAACAACTGAATTTTATCGAGGCCAACAACTCCCTGGACAGCTCCCAGTCCAGCTTCTGCCGCACCCACATCACGGACACAGCCCTCCTGGCAGCCACTGACGACATCCGTTTACTCCTAGACCGCAGCCACACCACACCACTCATACTCATTGACCTCTCAGCAGCATTTGACACAGTCTCCCACAGCAGTCTGTGCACCAGACTCCACTACATAGGACTCTGCAGAAGAGCCCTGGAATGGATCCACTCCTCTTCTCTGGGAGGGCACAGAGGGTCAGACTGCTGCCCTATACTTCCAGACCCACAGGAATCAACTGCGGAGTCCCCCAACGATCCTCACGAGTCCCACACTGTTCAACGTATAAAAGGCCCCTCTCTCTGCCATCGTCAGAAGCCATGGTGTGAGCATCGTGTCATATGCCCTTGACACACAACTTATAATTTGCCTCACCGAAGACCCGGACACGGCCAAAAGGAACTTTCGCTCAGGAATGGAAGCCGTCGCCATTTGGATGAGAGAAAACTGCCTCAAGCTCAACTCCGACAAGACTGAGCTCATCCTCTTAAGAAACGCCACCTCAGTTTGGGACGACTCCTGGTGGGCCACATTCCTCAGTGCCAACCCTGCACCGACTGAGCACGGCAGCAACTTAGGAATCATCCTCGACTCCTCCCTATCCATGGCCCGCTGGGTAAAGTCTGTCACCTTCTCCTGCTGTCACACACTCCGCAAACTTCGGTGATCTTCCGATGGATTCCAGCAGACTGTCGCAGGACAGTCACCCACGCCTTAGCCACTAGCAAGCTCGACTACGGCAACGCCTTCTACACCGGCACCTCAACTAGGAATGTCAATGACAACTTGAACTCATCCAAAACGCCGCTGCCAGACTCATTCTGGACCTCCCTTGCCGATAACACATCTCCCAACACCTGAGGACTCTTCACTGGCTACAGATTGAGAAGCGAATCACCTTCAAGCTTCTCACCCACATGTACAAGGCCATACACAACACAGGACCAGCCTACCTGAACCACTGCGTCTCCTCCCACACCCCCGAAATATCCCTCCGCTTCGCCCGAATGGCCCTGGCCACCGTTCTCGCATCCGCAAAACCACCGTCGGAGGACGATCTTTCTCCTACACTACCAAAGAGCTGGAACAACCTCCCCCTACACCTCAGACAAAGCCCGTCGCTCACCATCTTCAGGAAGAACCTCAAGATGTGGCTCTTCGGATGAGGCCCCTCGCCACCTCCCCAGCGCCTTGAGACCCTCACGGGTGAGTAGCATCGCTTTACAAATATTGATTGATAGACTGGAGGATTAAATCAATCCTGTTCCATTCAATTTAGCCTTTCACCCACCCTAAGGCGTACTTGCTGGCACCAGAGCTGGCCTTTACTAAAATAACGCCCTTTGTGTGGGGTAGAGGAATGTGGCCCCCTTGGTGATGGTAGTGAATTATATGAGGCAGCAGGGGGGCCCTTTTGTGTTCACCGGTTAGTATCTGAACACAACACAGGCATCCCCGGACCTCCCCCAGCTCACCTAATCACCGATAGGTTAGCTGCCTCAGTGGATAGTAGTTTGTTGATGTGTGTCAGCAGGGGTGAGAAGGTGAAGGAAGGACAAGGCAGGGGGCTGGAGGGGTGTTAAAAACATTGCCCCTCAGTATGTTAAAGAAGGACTAAAACCACTTAAGCTGTCAAATTAGACAGAAACAAACAGGTAGGGACAAGATTGGAGCAAGATGAGAAGGATGCCGCTGTTGGGGTAACCTTAACACACACAGCTCCATCGCCCCTTAGAAAATTGGCGCCCTGGGCCCAGCTCGCCCATGCTAAAAGCCGGCCCTGGCTGGCACCAATTAGCACAGCAGGTATTGTTACGGGGCTGCCAGGAATGACAAAGCCAAAAATGCCCTGCAATTCACCCCCCTCTCCACTGTTGGCTGTTCCTACCTTATGAAAGTCGAGAAATCCTTATAAGCCATGAAGTAACTACCCCATATGAATCTTCCATTCACAAGGAAACAACATTACCAATAAAAGTTTCTAAAATATTTTTTATTTTACTGTGAAGTACAAAATGCTTATTTTCGATGAATCAACTTAATTCTCCCAAGCAGCAGCTTGTCATTCACATAAGAAAAAATGATCTTTGTCACCAAAAACCAAATTTTTTGTTGTTAATACGTACATATTCCAAGCACATCAGCTTGTCATTTTCACCATTCTCTAAACCAGGTTCCTGTCACACATGCACTGATTCTGCCTGTCATGTTCATTTATCATCATCAAACACCTATACTATCAATCGTATGATAAGGATCTTCATCACTGTTCCAGTAAATATAGTCTAATCTATGTCAGGAATGGTCACAGCAAGTCAAAGATGGACCACTGTTAAGCCAGGGCTAGCCATCCATTTCCCACAAATACTACAAATGGCATGGCTAAACTACTGTTTTGCAGTAATAGCTCATCCATCACCATTCAAACCCTCAAAAGTGTCATGATGGGTGTAAGACATTGGGTTATTAGTTGTGCAGAATGTGAGAACTTGGTGAAAGGGGGGTTATATGGCCTAGCTTTGGAGCTGAAGAATAAGGTTCGAGTCCCAGTGTCCACTCATTATCTTGTGGTTGTGTACACATCACCTTAAAATAGACCTTTACCATTTATGAATATGTACAATGCTGTAATTAAAAGGCAAAGATAGAAGGAATAGTCACGTGATAGGATGTACAACTTTGTAACGGTCTTATATTAGAAAGTTGAGCTTGGCAATAAATCTTCTTGCACCTTCACTGTCAGCAAACTTCCAAAATAGCACTTCCAGGCTATACTCACTTGAAAATGCGTGCAATATCAACACGTCCAGCATCACATAGAAGCAAAAAAAAAGTGGCGGCGTACATTGCTTTGCTAGCACAAAACCTCCCTCATAGACAACCTCTTTCTCGCGCAACAAACAGGCTTAATGCCAAAGTAAACACTGGATATTTGCAACATTACAGCTACCAACTTCAGTATTATCCTAGAGAAGGTCACGGTAGAAAACACAAACGTTTAAGAGACCAATCCTGGCTTACTCCCTCACTGTTGAGGAAAGAGTGACTTATATCTGAGCCATTAAATAGGGCAAATGATTTGTCCAAGGTATTTTGCACATTTTGGTCAAGTAATGCACCATATCAGGTAAGACCAGACCTTGCAGAAGATTACACCGTGCGCCTGCAACTCCCAGTGCAAGCCTCTAGGAGTTGTGCACATCTTCCCAGGAGCAACATCTGGAAGTAGAGAAGATGTGAGCAGCCGAATAAGTGTGTGCTCACAACTAATCTTAGTCTGAGGCAGAACGCATGAGAAGTAATTTGGGGGTGCTACTGTCATTCCACTGCTACAGTGATCTCTTGCTCGCCTCTGGATCAGTTGCGCAGGAGCCAAGATGGCAAGGTGGAAAACTGGTTAGGTTAAACCAGTTAATCTTTCCATTACTCTTGTCAAGTCAGACACCAGTTACCCCTTTCTTTTGTGGGGCGAGAAAAACAGTTTATCTTTGTAAACAAATGTAAATAGCTCACCGTGCTACCAGTTTTCACAATAAAAACTAGTAAAGAGCACATTTTGCGATATTTCATTTGCAGAAATTGAGCGATATGCCCAAAAATTCACAAAATAATGTGTTATTATTTGAAATGTCGGTCCAGCTTTTTGCACTGGGTGTGCGATGACACATTTCACTGTAACAAATGTATCAAATTTGCACATGATGTGAGCAACATCCACTCATATTCTGTTAGTTCACATTGCTCCCATGCTCCCATAAATTTGAAAGAAAAATCTCACTTACGCAAAGCAGCGTAATTTCGGGTGTTTTGTGTAACAAACAAAGCGAAATGACAGAAATTACGTGAGATTAGACCATTATAAACAAAATTTGTCTGGGGGAAATATTTGGCTGTCTGATAAGGTCTATGAAAGTCGTAGTGTAGTAGTCCGAAACGTCGCCAACTTCTGCAGTGTACTGGTTTTTAAATTTGATTGAGGATTTTTAAAACTCTTGAGTGATGTTTGTTCAATCCATATGTCCTTATCAGTCACATGTACATGTTTGCATCTTGTATAGCACTTGTGCACTTTTTATTCAATTAATCACTTGAACTGCGCCATTACACATTAAGGAGCATCTACTATATTTTTGATGTTCCGAAGCAAATTAGGTTCCTGATTTATATAATATATTTTTTCTAATAAATACATTTGTTTAAGTACAACCAATCTACTGGAGGTTTGTTGGTAACTATTGCAGTGGAAGTCTAGGGGTATACTTTCCCCTTAGGGCCCATTTCTGTTTTTGATAATTGCAGCTGTGAAAGCAGCAACAGCAATGTCGCTATAGAGTCATACCAAAAAAACATTTTGGTAGTGTTTTTTGTGTGATTTACATAGTTTCTGAGGGTAGACAAGAGGAAAGACTTTGGGGAATCACTAAGCAGTTAGTTACATTATTGTCTCCATCTATATTTAAGTGCCACGCCACTAAGCATGTGATTGATTCTGAAGAAAATACTGACTTTTTTTTATCCTAACCTTTTCAATGTATAATTTTCAAACTTGACTTGACTAATTGTTAGGATTGGTTATAATTTTCAAACTTGACTTGACTAATTGTTAGGATTGGTTCCCTTTTACGAACAACCAGTTTCTCTCGAGGTATGGTTAGGACAATTCATTTGCACCATTGTCTGTTTTATAATATATCTGGGATTAGTACTTACATTGATAGTCTTACCTGAAATGAATTGTGAACAAATTAGGGAAGGAAAAGTGCCCATGTCTGGTTGGTGCATCCAATGTATTCAATCCAAAATGCTTAGGACCTCCTATCAAAATGATAGATTTGAATAATGCTTTCAGCTGGTGTTGCAAGGTTCAAAGGCATCAATCACACAGTGCCAAAATCAGTTTCATATGTAGTGGAGTTGGTTGGTTGAGTTTTTTTGTATTGCAGACTCTGATACCAAAACTCCAAAAGCACCACTCTTCAGTGGTTAAAAGTCAGAAAACGAGGTATAGGACCTTTCTCAAAGAAACAACTACCTTTCTTACTTGCAAGAGCTAGATAGCACTAAGTGCAATTTTAGTTTCTGCTCTAATTCGTGATGTAAGTTATCTGTCACAGCAATCACGTACTCAGTCAATTTGGATTGTATAATGGGTAGGGGTGCTGAGAGATTACATGTCTTTTAAAAGAAAACTAGAACTTAAAAAAATATGAGCAAGAAGAACTTTAAAGCTCATTCACAGTTTGTGTCCATCTTCTTTAAACCCACTTTGCATCTGCTCACTTATATCATACCAGTAACCCCAGTTATCCCCCATTACAGCCCATCAATTCGGCTATCCCTTTCAAATACATATGATCCCAGTTGTTCTTCGTTACAGGCACCTTTAGCCATTCTACCTCAGAAGAGAAGGTGCACAGTAATTTCTCTCTTAAAAGTCCCTCATTGTCACTCCCTACTTCACTAAAGATACATAACTACCATCCCCGTTCATAGCTCACACTTCCCACTTGTTTGCTGTGCACAGGTTCATTAGGACACACTATGGTTTGTAGAACGTGGTCTAAAGCTAGCCCAGTAATTTGGTGGAGAACATTCTTGGGGTGGGTGGGCAAACGTGTTGTCTGGTTAATAACAAATCTGCATGGGGGATGCCTTGAAATTTGGATGGCCATGAGATGACGAAACCGAGGCCTGGGGACCCTTTGCCTATACAAATGCTGACAAAAACAGACTGATGACTGACTAATTCCACACACTTGTGCAGACTGACCACCTCCAAACACTTGTGCAGTCGTCGTTCTCTACTGTCAGACAACCCATGGGGCAGAGATTGGAGGAGTTAACATTGCTCCTCCAGAAGACAGTGAACGATGCAGTAGGTAAGATCCCCAATCTAAATTTGATGTAAAGAGACCTTAACTTTGGTATACTCGGATAGCCCAGAAATGCCTCAAAGAAAGAACCACATTTAAAAGACAAATACTGGTCCGTTAGGCTACCGAAGGAAACAGCAGAAATTTTAAGGCCCACAACAGCATTCTAATGATGATCTGTGGTAAGACCTCAGGGACTGCTGGTCATTGAAGTGGGTTAAAGCCAGAATTCAGAAAATCCTAGCTTAACCAACAATGATTTAACATCAGCTGTCCATGGATACTAAGGGCCGGTCGGTGGGCTAACATTTTGGTGAGGCATTCTCTATAAGGGACAGGTTACTCAGTTGACCATAACCTTGCCAGGAATAAGATAGATTTAAGACATGCTATGTGTGAAATCTGCCTTAAATTTAGGTCAGACCTCAAAGGGAGAAGTGGTGTGCTTTTAGGTAACTTAATAGAGATCTTAAAAAGGCATTCTCACCTTTGTTTAGCACATCAATGTTACAATGTCACCACAAATCAGAACCATAGAGAGCGGCACTACACCCTAGGGCCCTACATATTTCCAAAGCTGGTGAAATAGAGTAGGAGGAGTCTTTACTTGCAAATCTAACAATAGACCTGGCTTTATGCTTGAGGGACAGAGTGCTGTTTCCTATCTGCGCTGACCAACTGTTAGAGTCTGACAATCTCACACCTAAATAATCAAATTCTAAAACCCTATCCAATTTTGCTCCATCACATGAATATCATGTAGTCCTGGCAAAATTGGTTGAACTTCCCCAAAAGCACGTTGAGACCTACAGCAATTTTAGGTAAGAGAAGTGTGTCGTCTGAGAATAGCAGACATGGTACTTTGCAACCAGCTATCTTAGGAGCATCATTTACACAATTCATTAAAGAAGTTATGCTTTCATTGATGAATAGTAA
The DNA here is from genome assembly GCF_031143425.1 of Pleurodeles waltl. NCBI lineage: Eukaryota > Metazoa > Chordata > Amphibia > Caudata > Salamandridae > Pleurodeles > Pleurodeles waltl. The sequence goes on along the minus strand of NC_090448.1, from coordinate 374,847,352 downwards.
AAATAAAGTGGACGCACCCTTGCCGTTCACCATGCCTTAATGGAAAATTATCTGTGGTTACACCCCCCCAAAACACACACACACACACACCCCTCTTACTCTGCCAAAATTATCGGTTACAAATTCCAGATCAGTGTCAATAACCCTAAGGTAATCCCAATTTTAATTAAGACCTCCTTATGTTTTCCCCTTATGACAAGGTCAAAAGTAGCACGAAGATCTACAAAGATGACAAAGAGCACCCCTCCCCCGACCATCCCACCCCACCCCCTTCCAGGTTGACAATTTTCTATTTTAGGGTCAGAAACCGAAAAATGTGGTTGACAGTACTTATTTTGATAAGTATGCTGGCATGAAGGTGACTTGTGGATCTGATCCAATCCCAAAGTATTATCAAAAGATGCTGGCTATATATTTTTTGTATATTACCTATCTGGGAAATGGGGCGCTAATTACCAGATTCTTCCCATGAGCCCTTTTTATGAATTGGTATTTTTTCAGCCCCTCTGCATGATTTGGGGATGGGACGCCTGCCGCGATTGCATTAATCACAACATTAATATGAGGAGCCCAGATCTGGGGTTCCGCACAAAACATATCCGAAGGGATCCTATCCATCCCACAGGCTTTCCCCAGTTTTAGCCCCTTTAAACCATTGCAGGATTCTTCGATAGTGAAGAACACTGCATCCTCTAATACCGCTCCACTAAAGGGCATGGTATCTGGGTTAGATGGAAGTGTTCTGGGGGAGGCTCTATGTAGAGGGCAGACAAATACCCCACCTAGTCTGCCTCATAAGTGTGACATTTAAGATAAGCACAATCTTTGTGGCTATTGTGGGTGACCTGATGCCAGAACAAACAATCTAACACCCCGCACCCTTTTTTGCAGCTTCCAGCAGATCCTCCCAGACCTTAACTTCCCACTGGGGCTTGCTGGATTTAATTGCTTGGGCATAATCCTGTCTAGCTTTTAAAATGTCTGGCCTCACGTTGCTTTTTAGGTCTTCCATCAGGACTGTTTTGACCACGGTACATTTTTTGCAGAACCGTTCATGAGTTCTAGAGACCAGTTTACGAGATGAGAATTTCCTCTGGAAAAAAAGGTTTCAATTTCTAGATCAAAGATACGTGCATGGCTAATATCCAAATGGGAATGTTAGCCTGGTTTATACAGTATGTTAATGCATTATGGACAGCTACATAAAAGCCTTTCAATGAAGCCTCGTTGCTTGAAATATCCACTCATTTTACCTTACGTATGTCAGTCAATCAATCAGTGTACTTGTAAAGCGCGGCTAGTCACCCGCTAGGGTCTAAAGGTGCTGGGGGGGCAGTAAGTGAGTGGTCGTCGAAGAACAGAGGGGATCAGGTGATGAGCCAGGTTTTGAGGTCTTTTCTGTGTTGCGATAGAGTGGGAGATCTTCTGAGGTGGATAGGAAGGGAGTTCCAGGTTTTGGCGGCATGGTGGGAGAAGGACCTTCCTCTGGCTGTGGCCTTCCGGATGCGTTTGGTGGCCAGGGCGAGGTCGGCGGAGCGGAGCGGCCTGCTGGACGTGTAGAAGTGGAGTCTTTGGTTGAGGTATTCTGGTCCGCATTGTGGAGGGCTTTGTATGCATGTGTGTGAAGTTTGAATGTAATTCTCTTGTCTATTGGGAGCCAGGGCCGGTTTCTCTGGGCGGAGGTGTGGCTGTGTTTGGGGGCGTTTTTGATGAGACGGGCATAGGCTTTCTGGATGCGTTGCGGTCTTTCCTTACCTTGGTGGTGGTTCCGGCGTAGAGTGCGTTGCCGTAGTCCAGGCAGCTACTGACGTGGGCCTGGGTGACTCTTCTTTTGGATTCGGTTTGGATCCATTTAAAGATCTTCCGGAGCATGCGCATGGTGTTGAAACAGGTGGAGGAGACTGCGCCGACTTGACAGTTCATCAAGAGTGCTGAGTTCATGATGAATCCGAGGTTGCAGGCGTGGTCGGTGGGGGGCTGGAGCGCTTCGGAGGGCAGTGGGCCACCAGGAGATGTCCCAGGCTGAGGGGTTTTTGCTGAGGACTTCTGTTTTTTCGGTATTTAGCTTGAGGTGGCTCTACTTCATCCAGGCGGCGACTGCCCTCTTTCCGTTGTGGAAGTTGGCTTTGGCTGCGTGAGGGTCGTTGGTGAGGGAGATGATTAGGTGAGTGTCGTCGGCGTATGAGATGATGTTGAGTGCGTGTTGTCTGGCTATGCTGGCTAGTGGGGCCATGTAGAGGTTGAAGAGAGTGGGGCTCAGAGAGGAGCCTTGGGGGACACCGCAGATGATCTTGGTGACCTCTGAGTAGAAGGGGGGAGTCTGACTTTTTGGGTCCTGTCGGAGAGGAAGGAGGTGATCCATTCTAGTGCCTTGTCTTAGATGCCGACGTCGTGGAGACAAGTCCGTAGAGTGCGGTGGGAGATGGTGTGGAAGGCGGCGGACAGGTCGAGGAGGATGAGAGCTGCGGTCTCACCCCAGTCTAGGAGGATGAGAATGTCATCTGTGGCGACGAGGAGGGCTGTCTCGGTGCTGTGGTTGCTTCGGAAGCCTGACTGTGAGGGGTCCAGGATGTCGTTGAGTTCGATGTGTTTGGTGAGTTGACTGTTGACAGCCTATGTTATTGCTCAGGGCCACAGTACTGGGAGATGTTGTTCCCATACTGGATTTATCCTTAAGGGTGGATCCCTTTCAGCATAAGGGTGAATTCGGATGGAGAACACCAGTGGCAAGCTCTTGGGCCATGGGTGACGGTTAGATCTACAATGTGAAAGGCGGTTGCACTCATCTTAGGGCTCTTTTTGGTTGAAGTATAAGTAGGAACCCCCCAACATTCATCCTGTAGCTGAAACAAACCTAACTGGGGCTGGTAGGGCAAAAAAGAACAATTGAATTCTCACCTCCAATAACCTTCAGGATACCTGACCCAAAGTCTTCTAATATAGTGTTGAGAATATCCAGAGTTTGCGACTGCTTGTTAAAGGTTGCAGACCTGCTGTACACATTCACCAGTGGGTAAGATATACGCTGCTTAGGGAATAATTTAAGTGCAAGGAGGCTGGGGAGTCAGTATCAATAACCTTGATCAAACAATAAAGGGGATTTTTAATCCAACTGAGCGTACCACCAGCAGGTCTACCTATGGCCGAAGAGAGGGCATTAACACTATATGTAGAATAACCTTGCTTATAATGCTTATCAACTGCTCAAGTTTCTTGTATCATACAAATTTGAAACCCCTCCAAACAGTGGCCTCAATCCGTATCCATAAGCTTAGATTTAATGCATGCAATGTTCCAGCTCACAAACCCTGATACCCTTGGGCCGCAGGGAGGGCATGTAATTGCAGAGGTGAGTGCACCTGTGCTGATGGAAATGCTGCTGGCTTCATTTAATCTTCCAGTTATGGGTTCATCAGGCGATAGGAGTACCTCAGAAAAAATGCCCTTCCCACTAGCCACAGAACCCAATTGGTTGCAAGCATCAGACTTGTGCATTAGAGGTGGAAGACCTGGTTGCATTTCAGTGGGAGGAGCAGCTGAAGGACTAGCGTGGGGCCCACAATATTTTTAAGTTTGGGCCCTAGTTATGCCAATCTGAGAGGTAGTTTTATCCCTTCTCCCTCCCTTCAGATGGAAAGACCCAACCTCGTGATAGCCATCGGTTGCCCCCTCATTGGAGTTGTTGCTCTGGGGTCTTGCTCCAGCATAGAGCCAATCGACTCTGGCCAGTACATCAAAGAGGTTTGAAACTGGAATGTTGTAGATTCTGCTGGAACAGTATTGGCCATGAGGAGCCTTGGAGGAAGGCAGGGGCAGCGATCTTGTATAATCACTTCTAAGGCAGCGGCTGGATTTGTAAAAATACCCCAGGGTAAAAGGGCAATATTAGGCTCCCCTACGCACATCTTCTAATAATAACTTATGAACCAAATTAGGATCTTCAAAGTTAATGATGATACAAACCCCAGGCGGTCTACCTCACCCTGCCCAATCCACCCAACTCTGCGCGTTGAAAGAATGTTATGTGCCAGTGAGACCGGAAAGTTCTTGTTATTCGCTAGCCATTTCAGACATTTGTTGGTCAGTTCCTTGTGCGTTTCCCTCTGGCATTCGTGCATTTGAGGAACTCCTGCCAGGATTGCCATGTAGGGGCAGGATGCAGGTGGCAAGTTTGACTGGGGACCTATGGCTGCGGGTTGAACTAGCTAACCCATGATTCACATTACTGCTACTCTTCAAGCCAAGTTGGATTCCTTGTTGGTCCCCATCGATAGACTGCCTATTGACTAATACAGTATCTCTGAGAGTTTGAGGATGAGCACTGGAGAGAGGAAGTGGGGGGGGGGCTACTGTTATCATGACTGGGGACACTAATCTTACAAGACAGGGCAGTATTGTCAGGAACATCCCTGCATCCCCCCTGTAGACTGCTGAGGTTGAAGAATTCCAGGTGACTTTGCAGATTTGCTCGATAGCCTTCAGACGCCCCAATAAGGGTGTGAGTTCCAAGTGCAAGGTGGCTTTGAATTTGTTAACTAACTCCTCTATCAACTGGTTGACCAGCTAGGAAAGGAAAAATTATCTTAAGCATTTAAAAACGTTTTTAGTCAGAAACGTATTACTAGTTCAGGATGTAGTTCTTCTCATTCAAACATGCTTGGGTTTGAACTAGCAATCAACTTCTGACTAAAAGCATTTTTGAATTGCGTGTGATTTACTGGAAAATCGCATGTATGTGCACACTTAGAGAGCTAGTGTTCTAACTGCTCGGTGATCTGCACCTGCATACGGAGGTAAACTGCACAAAAAGTCCTTCCAGTCTTCAGGTTCTTTCATCCACTGCTTTATATGGGCAGACACTTCCAAACCCAAATTACCTACACTTCTTATACTGGAAAGGGAACATGCATGCTCTTTTCAGCACAGATGAAATATTTCCACAGTCAGAGTACCATTTACCAGCAAGCAGCAAGTACTTTGCCATAATGAGCACCTGGTCATATGGTTTTTAAGCAATCATCCTTTATCACCTTATGACATAAAGACATTGCATGGTCTCCATCTTTATTTATACCAAGCTCAATTGCTACCTTGTGTCTGCTGAGGAAATGCCAATCCGGTTACTACCAATTCTACTGATAGCTCTGATTTCAGATGATTACATATGAATTTGTAAATATGACCAAGGTCGTATACCAGTGTGTAATTGTTCTCATATTTAAACATGCAGTGGCAGAGGAAAGTGGGTGTGCTGAGTTAATAAAGTGTGTACTTATTTGTGCATTATTGTTGATGTTCAACTTGTAGAAATGTTTTGGATACCACAGCTTCCTGTTGTGTTTCAGCAGGGTTTGGCCATGTTATGGCTCATTGGACTAAAGAATACATTCCAGAAACTTATGTTTGACCTCAAAGCAACAGATTTGTAGCATGTATAGCTGCAGATATACTTGCTCTGCATACCCCTGTCATCTGCTGTTGGGCTCGGACAGTTTCAACTTTTTTTTCTTTTTTTTGTTAGAACGTCTTTCGAGTCACAAGGTCTTGGTGACTCCTCCTCTTTTATTGAATGTGCATAACATCCACTCAATTGTTAGATTGTTTTCTATGTGTTTCGGGTTCGGCCATGTATCAAGTTGCTCCTGGTATCTACATGTTCAACACTGAATGCTGAAGTTCTTGAGCCCATTTAGTAATTTCTTCTCTTAGTCTACTGCTCTGAACATAGTCATTGAAAACTGGCCCAGTATGCCCTCGGGGCTCCCTTGCCCTTCAGGCCCAGCATGTTCCCTATTGATGCCAGATAATGAACATGTGCAGAGGGTGATGGAACGGACTCTGTTCAAGAGATACCTCAAGTGGCCCTCAAAATACCCCTTGGCCGATCTCCACACCATCTGTAACATCTGCCTCTCCCCAGAGCATAATATCAGTCACTGCGTTTCCTTCAGGCCCACAACAAGATGTTTCATTCACCATCAGAGATACTAGACCTCAGGCAGACCTGGTAAGTGCTGAAGAAAGAGTTCAGTGAGTCCCTCGACGTGACGTCCCATCAACCTATTCCTGAGATCATTGGATCCGATTAATTGGAGCCAGGAGATGAGGAACTCCAGTAGAAGTTGGAGGTGCTCGAAGACACCCTGTCTACCTCAGTTTACTACAGATCTTGCACTAAAACCACAGAGAAATGCGTGAGCATGGTTGTCGCCCATACCACTACATAGGCCTCCAAGACACACAAACGCCAGCACATTGAAGCTTAGCACCACTTCCTTGGGGGCTGGACGTTGAGTTATGTGCAAAAGCCACCTTTGGCTGCACCTCTGTCTTCGGACTATGGTCTGCACTGAGGTAAGGTGTCAGAGCCGAATCAGGATTCAGCTAAAGCCCTCAATGCCCATTGGTCTTGGTTCTGAGACCATATGTCTGAGCAGACCCTTCAGGACTGACGCCTGTGTTGAGGACAAAATCTTAATTGTAGCCGAAAACAACATCTGCTCCGAGACCATCGACAGTTGACTCCCAAGGAGAGGCCATCCTTGAGAATCTTCAACAGGAACTTGATGAAAGCCCATGTTGGTTCATTATTCAGCCCCTCACAGACAAGATCTATGCCACTGTGAAAACTTTGCCCAAAATATGAATGTTTGCTTTCAAGGACGCCCCAGAAACAGACACTCCTTCTCAGCTGGTGCCTCCCAAGAGGCCTAAGGACACATCTCTTAGCCCTCCTCCTCCTTTCCACCTCCATCTTCTCCTCCTCCCTCACCTACTGCGACTTCCCTATTCAGACACAGATAGCCCTAGCCCTTACTCTCCAGCCGAGGAATTTGGTATGCCAGTCTGCCTGCACCCTACGAACGATCCTTTGTTGTACTACGACATGGACCTCTCATGGGACGCTGACCTTAACCATGGCTCTGTTGGAGCTTCCCTGGCAGACAACACCACCACATACCTCAGTGTCCTCCAAGGTGCTGATGCACCACAAGGTGGACCTTTACGTCACCCCAGAGGACAATGACTTCCTGGTGAAGACTCTCCAGAACCGACCGTTCCCTCAAGTTTTTCCTTGTGGTAAAGGGAATGGTAAGCTCTGCCCCAGAGATTTGTAGGGAGCCCATAAAATCTTGGGTGTTAACACCAAGGATTGAAAAGTTCAAGCCCTTCAATGTCAGAGTTCATGTCTCCCCAAACTTCCTGGTTGTCTCCACTGCCCTGGTTGTTTCCACTGCTCAGGGGAGAGCGGCAGCCCAGACCACAGACGATGCTCCTTCTTCTGGTAAGGAGAGTAAGTGTATTGGTGCTGCTGACAAGAAAGTAGTAGTTGGTGCTGCCGTATAATGACACAATACCTCTTCAGTACAGCACTAGTCTCACTGGAACTACCAATGGAAAGAGCTGGAGGCCAACATCTACCTGACCAATACTGAAAGAGAAGGAAGGCAGATTGTCAAAAAATACAATATCGAACTCCGCATTCCTGCATGTTGTACTCAGCTGATACAGCTGTCAGAAGAGTGAACACCTCTGTGATCTGCTGCTGCCGCTCTTGGATGTGTCTCTGTGGCTTCAAGCCAGAGATCTGACATCTCATAAACCTACCCTCCATGGAGAACACCAGTTCAATCCGCAGGTTAATGAGCTATTGGAAAAGATAAAGAAGGACACAGTCCCTGCTAATGTCATGAGTGCACTTCAAGTTTCTTTAGCCAGGAGTTTCTTTCAGAGACAGCAGACAAGAGGTGTCTCCAAGGCTCCTTCTCTTGAGCCAGCGCAGTCGTACCAACACCTGCAGCTGAATTACCACCAAAAGGGAAGTAGGAGTGATGCACAAGGCACCACGGGTTGAGGCAGAGGCACTCCCTTTAAGGGAGCCCTTACCTCCTCTATTGACTTGCTCTGCATCCACCCGATCATACTACACCTGTCAGTGGGAAGCTCTGGGGATTTCTTCCCTGCAGGGAGGAGATAACCACGGACCAGTGGGTTCTGTCCATTATCGAGCTAAACTACTGCTTCAAGCATCTCGCCCCACCAAACATCCCACCCCTCACACACACCCTCAGCCCAGAACACCCTGCCCTACTGTAAAAGGAGATCAAGGAGCTTCTTCTGAAAGCGGCCATAGAGCCAGTATCCCCTCAACTCTGGAGCAGATGTGTCCATTCCCTGTACTTCCCCATCCCTAAAAAGGACTAAGGCCAATCTTTGATCTCAGGGCTCTCAGCAGACACATGATCTCAGAACATTTCCACATGGTCACCCTACAGGATGTTGCCTGCCTACTGCAACAAGGTGACTTCATCGCTACACTAGACCTGAAGGGCACTTTCTTTCACATCCCAATCCATCCGGTCCTTCAACACCACTACGCTTCATAGGAAGTGGTCAGCACTGTCAGTTCAAAGTGTTAACTTTCATAGTCACTATGGCCCCAAGAGTCATCACCAAGGGCCAGATGTACAAAAATCGAGAATTGTGATTTCCTAATTGTGGTTCATACCGAAATGCAATTAGGAAATCACAATTACTGATGTAAGAAGACTTACATCTTCTAAATTGCAAATCCTAGTAGATCACAAATCAACCTACCTCATGAATATTAATAAGAGAGGTCACAATTTGCGACCCATTAGAAATTGCAGCTGTCATAGGGATGGGGGCCTGCTGAGGTGAGTCATGTCTGTGATTAGCTTTTTAATGAAGCAAACTTTTTCTTTTTTTTTTCTTTCTTTCTTTGTTTTTTCAAATGCAGCACATTTTTTCCCTTGCAGGCAAATGGCATGCGTTAGAAAAAATAAGAAATTTTGAAGTTTCATTTTATAAAAGCAGGCAATGGTCCGTGAAGCCACTGCCTGCTCTTAAAAAACTATTTTTTTACATTCTCAAATAGGAAGGGGTCTCTTGGGTCCCCTTCCCATTTGCAAATGATTACTACCTTTTGGTAGTCAGTAAAAAATGAATGTTTCGCGACTGTAATTCGGTTACAAAACATTCTTACATAGCACTTAAATTTGTTATTTAGAAAGGGTGCAGTAAATACGCCCCTTCCAAATACCAAATCGCAAACATAACTTGCGATTCAGTAACATGTTACTGAACAGCACTTTGTGTTTTGTGCATATGTAAAAGCATTTTTGCATTCTGAAGCTGCTCAACTGGTCCGTTTCCCACTGCAAAAATGGTTCATATGGCCCCAAGTGTCTAGCAGTGGAAGCCGCCCAGCTCAGAAGGGGGGAGGTCTCATGTCTTACCTACGTAGAAGATGACTGATGAAGACCGCAAACAGACAAAACTGCTTAGCCCACATCCAAGCTGCTATTTCCTTGCTCCACGAACTGTGTTTTACAATCAGCGCCATCAAGTCCTGCCTCCAGCCTCTTCACTTCTAATCTTTCTTATGGTTAGTCCTCAATCTCAGACAGAGCCTACCCAAGCGAGCAAAGGGTGGTGGTGTTTCAGCAGTTACTGCCTCTGTTTCAGGCATTCCTTCTTCTCACAGTTTGAACAGCTGATGCGTCTCTAGGTATGATGCGTTGTGCATAGCCATATTCCTTCATGCGAGATTCCAAATGCGTCAGGTCCAAAAGTGGCTCTCGTGAAGTGTTGGGTTTCTGGGAAAATCTAGTGGAGATAAGGACCAGGACCCACCACTCTCTGCTGTAGTGAAACATCACCAGTCTGTTGCTGGGCAGGCTCTTTCACAAGACTTATTACTTTCCGGTTAGGCGGCACATGTGGATGACAAGGCGGTCGCAAGATCTGCGACCACCTCGTCAACAGGGTCTCCACATTCACCATCTGGAACTTTCAGCCATAGACCTAGCACCAAAATCTTTTCTCCAAGACATTTGGATCAAGATAGTCCTGGTATGGTCCGACAGCATGACTGCCATGTTTTACCTACAAGAGCAAGGCAGAGCACACTCTGCACAATTCTCACAGTAGCAAATTTGGCATTGGTTAATCCACCACCAAGTGCATCTCCTGGCGTAACTGGGAGGTGAATAACAACTTTGCAGACCTGCTCTGACGACCGCAGCAACAAGTCCACAAGTTGGAACTCCACCCACATGTCCTGCTCCCTTACTTTTGTTGACGGAAGACCACAGACTTTATCCTCCTTGTCACTTGCGAAAACACAAAACGCCCAGGCTTTGCCTCAAAGCTTCCTTTACTCCAGTCCATGGGCAATGCTCTGTGGATGAACTGGTCAGGGATCTTTGTGTATGCTTTTCCTCCTCTCCCACTTCCAATATACATGGTCAGTTAACTGTGGCAAACATCCCTGATCTTGGTGGCTCCCACGTGGGCCAGACAGCCATTGTTCTAAACCTTCTAGAGATGTTCATCGCCCTGCACCTAGACCTTCTTACACAGAACCACAGCGAAGTCAGTCACCCAGACCCCAGGCAACTCAACCTAGTGATTTGGTTCATGAGGTCCTAGAGTTTGCTTATCACAACTTTTCAAAGAGTGCATGAATATATTAGAGGAATCGCACGGGCCTACAGAACACATTTGCTACGCTACTAAGTGGGAAAGGTTTGTCCACTACTGTACCCTGAATCATGTCAACCCTCTTACACCTATGGTACAAAACATAATTTTCTACTTCTTACATTTGCAAAATCAGGGTTAGTTTACACCTCAATTCAGCTACTCCAAGCTGATGTCGCTACATACATGCAGAACAGGGAACCCTCTTCACTCTTCAAGATCCCGGCTATTAAAGCTTTTATGGAGGGGCTAAAACATATCTTCCCATACAGGGTGTCACATGACCCAATCTGAAACCTGAACATTGTCCTAAGCAAAGTCATAGGGCCTTTCTTTGAAAAACGCTATTCTTGCCCTGTGTGGTTTCTCTCTTGAAACTTTGCGTTTTTAGTAGCCATAATGGCCATCAGGCATATTAATGAACTAGGTCAACAATGACAGCGTTATCCTTAGAACCAGCCCCAAATTCCTCCCTAAGCTGATTTCTTTCTTCCACCTTAACCAGTCATACATTTCATAGATAGGATTAAGTCCTTCCTTAAACCACAACAGCTTTTTGTTGCCTTTGCGTAGCCTCATAAAGTTCAGCCCATATCTAAGGCAGGTATGCCCAGGTGGATTGTCAAATGTATTCAGATCTGTAACCTTAAAGCTAAAAGAACCCTACCTGCCCTTTCCAGGCCTCATGTCACCCGCACACAGGGCTACACTATGGCCTTGCTTGGGAACATACCTATAGCTGACATTTGTAAATCTGTCCCATGGTCCACTCCACACACCTTCACAAAGCATTACTGTGTGGACATTCTGGCAAAGCAACAGGCTAGAGCAGGTGAACCTTCTTAAGGACTTTGTTTCAGACCTCTGCACCATCCACTGGCTAGCCACTGTTTAGGAGAGTACTGATTTACAGTTGATGCAGAGAATATGTATCTGAAGCCACACATGCTACGAACAGATTAAATTACTTACCCTGTAAGCATCTATTTGTCGCATGTAGTGCTGTAGGTTCACATGTTCCCACCAACCTCCCTACCTCTCCGGAATCCTCTGTTTGTTACAGATATCTTCAACCTACATAATGATTTATAGCACATATATGATCACTTTACTAGCATACTCACTACTCCATACCTGCTCTCACCTGCTGTGTGAAAAAAACCGAACAATGGAGCCTTTCCCCATGCTTGTTCACTATCATCAAGACCTCATTACTCGTAAAACTTCTTCAAAGAAAAACAAGTTGCAACAGTTATAGCCCAGCAGCGTATGACATGAGTATACAGAGCATGTGAATCTACAGTTGTACATGAGATGAAAAGATGCTTACAGGGTAAGTAAAATAATCTTTATTCAGCAGCAAAGTACCCCAATAAGTGAATATGCGCTTTACAAATGCATGTTATTCTTTTAGCTTCTTCAGCCCACATATGGACCAACATGTTTGCTGCCAGATCAGTCCTCTACATCCATTTTTGAGCAAACACTAATTTTCCACTAAAAGCTCACTTGTCTGCTTCACAAATTAAAAATAATCATAATGTTTAGTTAGGTGCTTTTGCTCCAAGCAGGAATGACACCGTCTCCCACTCACACAACCTGTTTTGTACAATGATTGAGGTAATGATGCTTTCCTAGCCAAAAATAAGATGGGAAGCGTAGTTGAGTTTCTAGAAAATGGAAAGAGCAAGAAATTCTGGTTTGTGCTGTTTGTGGTATCTAGAAAATGAGATTCTTCGTCCTGTTTCTTTTACACAACAAACAAAATCTTCTTCATGTGGTTTGCATACCCTCTGGAGACTGGTGTTGTCCCTTTACAGTACCATAGCAGACTCTCCAGTCCACAAGGATTAATTAGGCAGACCTGAAGCTCAAGCAATCAGAGACTAATAAATGACGTCTACCTTTAGAAAAGCAAAACATAAAAATGTTACTATCAACCGCTGAAGGTATACGTGGGGAATGAAGTAGAATGGAAATAGCAAGGAAGGGAAATTAATTATATTATTCCCATTTCTGCTGTCCGGCAGCTGGGCAGTGCTTAAAATTCTTGTTTTTGTCCGAGAAATAGAAATCCGTACATCGCAGATGGTGATACCTTTTATTTATTACAGTTTACATTGGTTAAACTCAAACTTTTCTCTTTGCTTTTAATTGAAGTACATTGCTGTATTCAAAAGTAGTATGCACGGAGCCATGGTAGCAGTGTTGAAATCTGTAGCATCATAAAACGCCCATCCCTGAGAGCAGAGAATCATGTAAGATGTGTACCCTCGTCCATTAAACAGCCAAGATACATGAATCAAATCATAGAGAACACTGGAAAATACTAATACAAGATTGGTATTTGAAGGAGATATTGGTAGTGACAAGCAATATAATATATTGAAATACATAATATGTAGATAGATTAACTGTTATTTTGACAAACTAAAGACCAAAATTAGCAATTGGCAGAGGCATAAAAAAAGTACTGTTCATTGTCTAAGTTTTAAAGCATTCCCTAATGGGTGACACGTCAGCTATTACAAAAATACTGATAATAGAATTTGGAAAATAAAACATGCATTGAAACTGAAGGTACTGCAACTGATGAGGGCCTTCTTGACAAGAGACTTCAGTTATCCAATAACCAAATACTTTGATCGAAATGATGATAGTAATTTGAAATATTTCTGTTTTTAAGGTATAGCTCATGTTCCAAATAATGTGAGCTATTGGGTAATAGCTAAGACATTTCAGAAACCGTAATATAGTGGTATTATTGATACAGATAGTCTCTATCCCAAAGGTCAAATGGTAAATGAGTTCAGTAGATCCATGTCTACTTCAGTTTAGTAATCAGTATCTTTGATATGTCAGAACACGAGCCCAGTGGAACCAACACATGGCTATGCAGTTGGACATTAAAAGACAAAAAAGTTGCAGATGTAATATTAATGCTGAGACGATCTAATAATATGTGTGTATGGAGCAAGAATGTTTGTGTCAGAATAGGTCTAATACTGTAATTTGAAGAAAAAAACTATAGCTGGATGTGGAAGAAATTTCGAAGAAGAGGATGATCTCTTGAATTTAGTTATTATTGGATATGTTCTGACTTCAAGTCAATGGACCAAAAAATGGACAGTTATACAAAAACAGAATTATAAGTATAATGTAAAATAACAATCGTTATTAAGTAGCAGGGAGCAACCAGAAAAGGAACATCAGCCATGCATAATTTGAGCAAGTAGGTAGAAAAGGACCCTTATACCTATACAGCTCAAATTGATTTGATGTACGTGTACAAATTAGAAACAGCTTAGTACTGAAAACAAGACTGATTTACTATGGTAAAAGCTAAGTAGTGCACACTTTAGCTCAGTGAGTTTTAAGTGCAAGCAGTTAATGTGAGTTTCAGGCGTACCTTTCAATTCGGTTGTGGGGTAATTCAAAGGCCTGTTGCCAAAACACACAAGAAAAAGAAAAACTAAAGCTTCTCCTAACATTGCATAATTCATCTGTGGATTTCTGTGCACATACTAATGTTAAAGATTTCTCATGCAGTGCTATCAGCAATTTATGTATAAACTGTAAATTTATAAAGTGCAGGTATTTACTTACATATGTTCAGTGAATATTCTGGAACATTATAAATTGTTGTAGAATGTATAAAGTTTGGGAGACTCACAGGAGGTTTAAGTTGTAGTATGTCTGCCAGCATCATTTAAATGGTGTATGCCATTCTTCTCATTTAAGGAATATTTGTAAGGCACTTTTACATATTGTGGAGGGTTGTGAATGCCTTATTATGGCCTAATGTATAGATGGTAAGCTTTTCACTTACAATTCTGTGCTAGATGAGGTATGTTTATTGATAGACACTTCTAGTTGCAGATTCCTCATCTATTGAATGCTGCGTAGGTGTCAGACTGGATTTGGAAACTTTTCAGCTGTACCACTGCACACTGTGGGATTCCTCTCTGGAAATGACATCCAGGGCTTATATTTGCAGGAGCTGCCTCCAGCTCCAGTTGTGACTTCGAGCTCCAGTTCTGAGTTCCAGCTCAAGGCCTATACTGGTTCCTGGAACGTTGACACCAATGCCGACTCCATTGATGCTGGAAGATGAGGTACTTATTTTTCTCTCTGACTTAGAGTTGGTGTCAGTTTGGCCTTAGCCAAGGCTGCTCCTGGCCGCTGTCTATGAACCACTTCTCCACTCGAGCCTTCACAAGGGAGAACAGATACTCTCCCTTTCCTGTTTGGCACGGATTCGGCTTACGACAATGCCAGTGATGACATTGACAAGCCATACCATGCAATTAATTGGTATGACTAGTTATGAGAGGCCAAGATACCACCAGTGACTTGGGGAGCCTCTCACCCCCTGGTCCTGCCACTGAGTAGAGTGCTTCTTATGGCATGGTAATGCGTGGGGCAGCTGAAGTACTTGCCTTCCAACTCACCCACTATGGCAGTCAGAACCAGTGTACTTAAAGTCCTACTGCCAGGGTAAACATCCACTGAGCCCCACCTACCCTTTAATAAGGTCCTTATGGAAACTTTGTTGTGGGGCATTGATCAAACCTTGCTCTGGCCCCTAAGTCAATCACTGTGTTGCACAGCTCCACTGCCCTGCCCCCATTATCTCAATAACCCTCCCCTCAAAGCTTAATGGTGCAGGCATCTACAAGCAAGACTTACCCCAATATGTTCCCAACGACTCCCCCATATGGGGAGTCAAAATGGGTGGAGACGTTCGGAAAGAGAGTCTTCTTGTCCTCCAGCTTGGTGTTATTCCCACGCCCTTTGAGCTTCAGTGGCTGAAGTCCTTCCAGGTGTCCCTGAAGATCACTGACCTGTCCTTGTCTGGGCTAAACACAACAGTTGTGACGTTACCAAGTTCACAATTTGTTGTAGCTTTGATAACACCAATTCCATTAGGCGGGCCACTGGCACCAGTGTCTTGATTTGCCCATGATTGGCTGCAGTCCACCGTTTTTTCAAGTGGTGTCCAGTCACCCCTCATGGACATGACATTTGATGGAACTCGCCTGTTTCGGAACAAGGCACACTTCAATCAAGAGTGGTTCAAGGGGAGCAGGGACAGGGCACACTCCCTGCGCTTATCTTCCCCATCTCGCTAGCTGCATCAGACCTACCAATTCTTTTGTGGCTTCAGAAGGGGTGCCGTATACCACCTGCCAAGCCAACCTTCACAAGGCCAGGGTGCTCATAGCCCCTGTCTAGGTCAACAGGCCGTCCCATCCACTACCACCTCCTGCAGTCCCACCTGCCGAACCCCCAGTAGGAGGCAGGATCCAATGATTCTTGCTGGGTTGGCTGGAAATAACATTGGACAAGTGGGTCCTACAAATTGTTTGACTGGGATATCCTCTGCTTCCATTCTCTCTCCACAGCACCTTCCACCATCCCCCCCAATGACTGACGGATGACCGTCTTTCCATTTTGCAGCAGGAATTGCAAGCCGTTTTGGCCAAATGGCCAACAAAGAGGGTGCCCATGGCAGAAGTAGGATGTGGTAGTTATTCCCGCTACTCTCTGGTCCCTTGGAAGGATGGAGGTCTCTGTCCTAAATTTGACCTGGCCTGCTCAACATCTTCCTTCGGAAGGAGAATTTCAAGATGCTCCCAGTAGTTCAAGTCTTGTCTGCCCTCAACACTGGAAGCTTGATGATGGTGTTGAACTTGCAGAACATCTATTTCCATGTACCTGTCCTGTGGCCCATCGACTCTACCTGTAGTTCATGGTGGGACAGAAGCATTTTCAATTTTCTGTGATTCTCTTGGGCCTCACCACTGCCCCTCAGGTGTTCCCGAAAGTGATGGTGGTGACAGGACATCTTCGGAGATCAGGGGTGTCAGTCTTCCCCTACCTCCACGACTGGCTTTTGAAGGTGGGCTCACCCCAGGCACTCGTCATTCACCTCCAGACTACAACAAACCTTCTGTCATCTTTGGGCATGAAGTTTTACTTGACTGTTTCTCAATTACTCACCTTCATCTGACTCATTCCGGACATTGTAATTGTAATTTTATTTATATAGCGCTTAGTACCCAGATGAGGCACTGAATCGCTTTTTGGGGAGTAGCACGCTACTCCGGAACCCAAGAAGAGTAAGTGGTGGAGTAGTATAAGGAAATATGAGTGCAGTTTTAGTACCGTTATGAGTTCATTTGAGCAGAGGATATGTAAGTTTGTTAGTTGGAATGACTAGAGTAATGGAGGGATAGAGGAGGGAAGAATCCAGGAGTGTTATTTGGGAGTTTATGGTAATAGGATGAGGCTTGGGATGCGTAAAGGAGAGATTGAGGAGGGAAAAGTCTGTGTAAAGGGTTAGGGAGATCATAGTAGCAGGACGGGTTTTGAATGAGTCAAAGGTGAGATAAATGACGGAGAGTTTAGTAGTGTTGTTTGGGAGATAATGGTAGTAAACTGAGGTTTGGAGTGAGCTAGATGTGGAAGAGCAGGGACGAGCTTAGGCAGGTTTATTTTGGAGATGAAAGTATAGGGTTTGCGATGGGTCAGAGTGGGGATGGAGGATAGTTTGATAGACACACGACATAGGGTGATGGGTAGACAAAGTAAAGCTTGCAAGTGAGTACATTTATATTATTTTTATTTATTTATAATTTTATATATATATATATATATCATTTTAATTTATGTTTCGCTTTAATTTATTCATTATTATTATCATTATGATTATTTTACTCTAATGTACTTATTTGTAATTAGAATTGTATTCATAGATTTCATTTTATTTGTTTTGAATTTTTCTCTAGTGCAGTAGGACTAGAGTAACAAATAGATATCTAAATGTATAGTAAAGGAATGTATGTTCAAGGAATATAATAATGGGTATAATAATATGAGAAGAAAAGTACTATTGTATAAACACATACTTTCAAGATTTGTAATATTTGAAGTTAATTAATAAGTGTACTTTTCTAACATATCTTTCTTTCCTCACTTTTACTTTTATTTTCACTTTTCCTCACTGAATAGTGAATTGCTTTTGATGATAAAACATTTGATCCGTGTGAAATAAAACAAGAGCAGGAATTCATAAGTATATAATAGAACAACTTACCTAGGAACTATGCAATGACCTATGAACATGTTAAGCACAGAATAGCATACACATATATATATATGTATATAGACACACATATATACATACACACACACACATTTAGCAGTGAGTAAATATACATTTGTTAAACAGGTTTAGAGAGTATGTGTATAATTTATTGTTATGACATATTAGCAATACATATTTCCTAAAGATCTATACATATCTAGAATATACACATAATCAGATTAACAATATTTATCAACACAGACATATGCAGTCCATTGCTGTTTGAATATGGTGGTTATGAAGGAAAGAGACAACTCTTGAGTAGTCTTCTGAAGACAAGATAGTTATCTGTGGATCTTATATTTGGGGGTAATGAATTCCATAGTTTGGCTGCTTGAATGGAGAAGGATGTACCACCTATAGTCTTTTTCTTGTATGGCGGTGTTCTAAGGCGGGGTGCCAATCTTGAGCCAAGGTTTCGTTGTTGAATGTATTTGGTTATTTTGTTTCTGATAAATATGTATAGCTTTGTGAGTGGTACAAAGCAGCATGAAGGTGGATCTTCTGGCAAGGGGTAACCAGTGTAGTGCTCCCAAGGCAGGGGAGATGTGGGCTTGTGGCTTTACATGTAATAGTAGCCTGGCAGCGGAGTTCTGAATACGTTATCGTTTTTTTCATAATAGATAGAGATTATCCATGGTAGAGGACATTGGCATAATCCAGTTTGGATAGTACAAGAGAGATAGTAGCCTGACCCTTGTGTGGAAATCCGAGGTGGGGGAAGATGCGTTTGAGTCTTCAAGCTGATGAAACTTGTTTGTGGTAATTTGTCCACTTGGGCATTTATTGTTAACTTGAAGTCCATAGTGAATCCTTGGATAATTGAGGAGGTGGTCCGAGATCGTCAGGCCAGGCGCACAGTGGGTCGTAATTTTTCCAGTCACCACATGTGAGTATTTCCGGTTTGGAAGCATTTAGTTTGAGATGGCTCCAAGTCATCCACTGATCAACGGCTCTGAGGCAACTGAAGATTTGTGAGTTTCCAATGTCTTTGGAGCATTCCAATGTAAGTAGTATTTGTGTGTCATCTGCATATTTGTAGCATGTGAGTTGGAAATAATTGATCAGTTCTGATAATGATATCATGTAGATGTTGAAAAGCAAAGTTGAGATGATTGATCCTTGGGGGACCCCTGCTTTTGTAAGGTAGGGTTTGGACGAGAAGGTGGGAGAATAGATAATATTAGTTTGGTTTTGAAGGTAGGATGTAATCCAGTCGAGAGCAGTCCCTTTTATGCCTGCTTTGTGGAGTCTTTGAGTTAGGGTGTCATGGCCAACCATATCAAAGGCAGCCGAGAGATCTGAGAGAAGTAGTGCAGCAACTCCATTGCGGTCGAGTGTGTTTTTAAGATCATCCCAGATTGCTATGAGTGCTGATTCAGTGCCTGTCCCTGGGCAGAATCTAGTTTGGTGGTCTGAAAGTATGGAATTGTCTTCAATGAATTGTGACATCTGAGCGAATGCTGCTCTTTCTATCAGTTTGCCCAGGAAAGATCCATTTGTGATTGGTCTGTAGTTGTTGGGGTCCTGTGGATCTAGGTATGTTTTCTTGAATAACGAACATATATATGCCTTTTTCAGGTCTTCAGGAAACATTCCTGTAGTTAAAGAGTTATTGATAATTCTTCTTACAGGTGTGACAGCAGATGGTTTAGTTACATGCTTTTCCCCTGGGAAAGAAAGTCCAGGACACTCAGGCTATGATCCGGCACTTTCAGCCTTGGTCCTGGATTTCATTGAGGGCAACTCTGAGGCTGCTGGGACTAATGGACGCCTTCATCCTGCTGGTCAATCACGCCTGGTGACATATGTGGGTGCTGCACTTGGGAGCTGAAGTGTGCCCAATATCAAGGGGACCTCTTTGGCCACATTCAGGTTTTAGAGGAGACTACAAAAGATCTGAAGTGGTTGCATACGGTAGAAGGGAGATCGGGCAGTAGTTTGCTAGTTGAGAGGGGTCCGCCGAGGGTTTCTTTAACAGTGCATTGACCATTTCATTGCATGTTATCAGGCATCTAGAAATCCGGGGGATCTTGTGTTCACACAGGAAGTATCTTTGCTTCACGGTGAGATTCAAACACTACCAGTATGCATTTCTTCTGTTCAACCACACCTGCTGCACCTATCACTAACGTTGGTCATCTCAAATTAGTGGAAATCCCAAAATTCCCATACCTGGATGACTGGCTTCTCAAAGCCAGCTCTCCAGAGATGGTATCACACCACTTGCACATGAAGGCCAAGCTGCTGTTTATCCCGGCTTTTCAAGCAACAAGCCCAAGCCTCACCTGGTTCCTTCTCAGTGAATCCTAGAGTGTTCATTCCAGTGCTGACAGTCTTAAGCCTGCCACATGTGCGAGCCTCCTGCATGGTGTTGGTCTCCCATAAACACTGGCACCCGAGGGCCCTCCCATGATGTCTTTGCAGGCAATTGTTCCAGGTCAGTGGAGATTTTCAATCTTGTATCAAAATCTCCAGGGACACTGCAGTGGGCCTACAGTGATAGACGGTGGACAGTAATCACTCCCAAGGAAGGCTTTCACCCTCCTCTCCAGTGAGGTCAGTTATCACAGATTCTAGGGTGGGAATGCATCTGGAGGAATTGGAAATTAGAGGCCTCTGGTCTCCAGAAGAACGGATATTGCACATCAGTTTGCTGGAATTTCTGTCAATACGTCTGGCACTCAAGTTGAACAGTTGAAGAAGCTCTAATGTGATGCGGGTGGCCATTCCACACTTTAGGGGAAATATATGAGAAGGCACGGTCTCCGGCCTTTGTTTTGTTGATGCGGGTATGTGTCCTAGTGTACAGCTGAGTGGAGGTACCCAAGAGGGGAGTGGAAGAGTATGCAGCTGTTGAGGTAGGCATGGCCTGTGTTATTGTGTGTGCTTGAAAACTTTGAACTGGGTGCGTTTGTGTATGGGGAACCAGTGAAGTTTAATGTGTTGTGGAATGATGTGAGTGTGGTGAGGTAGGTTGAGAATGAGTCTTGCTTCAGCGTTATGGATGGTTTGGAGTCTGTTCAGTGGCTTCTTGGTGATTCCTCAAGGTTGCAGTTGGCAAGTCTGCTGGTGACCAGGGCCTATGTGACCATTTTCCAAGTGTTGTTTGGTAGCCACTTGAAGAACGTTTTTAGCATCCTCAGGATGTAGAAGCATGAGAAAGTCCCTTGTCTTCCAGGATAGTTCATAAATTTCTTGTGTGGGGGCTGGGTGGGGGGCGAAGTCTGCTGGCCACCAGCTGGCATTTCAAGCTGGAGTTTTCCTTCCGAAAAGCACCACTTATGTTTTGTTTGTGTTGAGTTTCAGGCAGTTGAATTTCATGGTGTTTGTTGTGGGGGACAGTTATCACAGATGCTAGGGTGGGGAATGCATCTGGAGGAATTGGAAATAAGAGGCCTCTGGTCTCCAGAAGAACGGATATTGCACATCAGTTTGCTGGAATTTCTGTCAATACGTCTGGCACTCAAGTCCTTTCTCCCTTCCTTCACAGCTAGTCTGTCCAGATCTTGAGCAACACTACAACAGCAATGTGATAAATCAAGAAGCATGGAGGAATAGGGTCGCACCTTCTCTGCTGTGAGACTCTGGGGCTCTGGTTCTGGAATCCGGGCCATCAGATCTGCCTGGTGGCTCATCATGAGAGCAGTCTCACAATCATTGTTGTCTTATGGACCACGAATGGAGGCTTCATCAGAGATAGTCTAGAACACATTCCAGCTCTGAACCATTTCTCAAATTGATGGCTTTGCTACTCATGAGAATGCTTGCCTGAATTCTTTGCCCTCCCATTTGTGATGCAGAGAACATGGAGGGGTGAATTTTGCCTGAAGTGGAACTTTCAACTTAATATGGGTTTTCTCTCATGCCCTTGATTCTTCGGGTTTTGACAACAATTTTCAAGTACTGGTCGCAAGTAATTCTGATAGCCCTGGATTGCCCTTGACTCTTCACGTTGTGAGAACAATTTGCCGCTACTGGTCGCAAGTAATTCTGATTGCCCTGGATTGACCTTAAAGGGTGTGTTATGCAGACCTCATTCACCTCTCCCTGTCCCTTCTACTCCATCATCCTCATAGGGTAGACTTTCTGTAGCAGCCACAGTGGCAAGTTCTACACCCTAGCCTCCTGAGCCTCCACCAACGTGCTTGGAAATTGAGTGGGGGCAATGACTGGTTGGAGACTTTGGTGAACCTGTTCAGGAGGTGAGAAATCTTTAGGGAGAAGAATCCAGCAGAAGAAAAGGTTACTTGCCTTCGATAATACTCTTTCTGGTTGATCCTCTATCTACCTGCAGATTCCTCACCAACTCACCCTCCTCCCTTTTGCATGTCGGATTATCCCTCATGATACCTTTATGTAGTCCCATCATATTATAAAACACCTGCCTTCCTGATGTTAGGCTCATCCATCTTCCTTGAAGAAGTATTGATAAAAATAGATTTAAATGGATATCAGCATGTCAGTGGGGGCGCTTTATCGCTCTGGTGACCTCACAGGGGCGCCATGTACAACACTGAAGTGGAGTCAGCCTTCCCCATTGCCATAGGTGAACTCTGGAGATTTTCCAAATCCAGACTGGTGCCTGGTATATTCAGAAGATGAAAAATCTGCAGGTGGAGTATCCACCAGAAAGAGCTTTACCAAAGGTAGGTAGCATTTTCTTTTAAGCATATCAAGCCCACCCCGGGCTCCTCTTTAAACGTGAAGTTCTCAAACATAGCAGTACAGATTTACACCAAATTCTGAAAAGCAATCTTTCTGAATAAAGTTGTAAATTTGTGCCAAAATTGATTTAATTCTGTTCTGCCCTTTTTTCTGTATTGCTTCTAACAATTTCCCATGGGAGTTAACATTGGAGAACATTATTTACGGACCACCCCTTTTTCACGGTCCTTGCTTAACAGAACTCTCTGAAACTTTCAAGGAAGGAGCCGAGATGGATGATATTTTTTTTGGGAACGTTTTTGGTAGAAATTGGATTTCTGTTTGTCAGTTGTATGCACACTCTCCAAACAGGAACCACAATCCCAGGCAGGGTAAGTCAGGTACGCAACATAAATTAACCTGTGCTCACCCTCCGGTAGCTTGGCCCAGAGCAGTCAGGCTTAACTTAAGAGGCGCTGTGTAAAGTATTTGTGCATTACTTCAAACAGTAACACAGTGAAAACACCACAAAAAGACTCCACATAAGGGTGCAAAAATAGATTAGATTAGAACAAAACAAAACCAAAACAACAAAAATCCAATAAGTAGAAGTTGAGATATTATTTTTTAAAGATTAAAAAGCATTATAGTGCTTAAAAGCATGAAGCTATCTGGTCGCATTAGACTGGGTCAAATGCAAAAGTTCAGGCCGACCACAACAGAGCGTGGGTCAGATACAGTCCCAAACAAGACCCGCTGAAGGTTTTACCTTCTCAGAAATTGAGCCAAGAGTCCCTTTTTTCGAGCAAGGAGAGCGTAGCTGGCCGAGGGCTGCGGGTGTGAAGAGTTGGCCAGGTGTCGCAAATAGGCAGACTGGAGCCTCACGGTCACGAGTGTCCATGCTTGCTGTGCAAAGAGGCAAACTTGCATCTGCTCACACTGATACTTCGGGCAAGCAGCGCACTTTCAGTGCAAGGGGACCCGTTTGTTGTCGTGAAGAGCCCAGAGCTTGATTTTAAGAACAAAAAAACACTTCCAAGGGCCCAGGACTGGAAAGGTGCCTCTTGGGGGTCAGGAGCTGGTTGTAGATGGGCCCAGGAGCTGGAGCAGCTGTGTTGGAAGTCTGTTGTGTCCCTGAAACTTCAGAAAAACAGGAGGAAAGCCAGCAAGCCCTTGGAGTCACTTTGGTTCTGGGATGTAGGAGGTCCAGTCCTTCTCATTTTTAGGCAAAAGGGCAGCCGGTCAGCTCAGCAAAGCATAAGTCCAGCAGAGTGACAGTCCTTTCAGCAGCACAGCAGTCCTTCTTCCTGACAGAGTATCCACTGGTCCAGAAGTGTACTGAGTTGGTAGTGTCTGAGTCCAGTTCTTATGCCCAGTGCTGCCTTTAAACTGAGGGAGATTTCAACGTGAGGCCTTTGAAGTGCAAAGTCGCTACCCTTCCTGCCCTGGCTCCAGACTCACCTCAGGGGGTTATGCAGCTCACTGTGTGGGATCAGGACACAACCCATTCAGGTATAGGGATCAGCTCCTCCCTCCCATCCTACCCAGGAAGGCCCATCAGGCTGTGGATGGTCCTTCAGTCACACTGAAGCTCCCTTTATGTATGGCTGTCTGGAGGGAATGCACAAGAGCCCAACTGTCATCCATCCAGAGATGTATTCAGAGACAATTTGAAGGCACCAGATTCACTATTAGGTTATGTCAAACTTAAAAGTTTACGTCCTATTTCGTAAATACACTAGTCCTTGCCCATGGGCTGCCTTGTACTTGCCTTGGGGGTGTCTTATATGTATTGAAAAGGAAGGTTTGGGCCTGGAACAAAGGTAAACTTGGCAGGTCGACATGGCAGCTTAAAACTGCACTCACAGGCTCTGCAGTGGCAGGCCTGAGTCACCAGCTACCGAAGTGGGTGGTTGCAGGCACACCAGTAGCATTTAATTTATAGGCCCTGGGTACGGATAGTGCACTTAACTAGAGACTAGTAAATTAAATATGCCAGTTGTGGACAAGCCAATGTTACCATTTTTCAAGCAGATAGCTCATGCAGTTTAGCACTGGTTAGCAGGGGTAAAGTGCCCAGAGTCCTAAAGCCAGCAACAACGAGGTCAGCAAAACAGGAGGTCTGAATGCAAAAAAAGTTAGGAGAAAAAGGGGAAACCACTTAAAGGATGTCAGGTCTAACAGTTTTGTTAAGAATTGGGAAACAACTGCAACTTTGTTAGCAACAGAAAATCACTGTTCCTGACCTAATATTCACTGAAAAAACACAAACGCTAAAGGGACGTTCTAGTTACATCAAAATGTCAGATAAACAAACAAAACCACTCAAGTTTATCAGTTATAGTTATCTGAAGTACCTATAACTTGTGCCCTAAATAAATGATACCTTGCGCACCAGCCATGCGCAGTGTTGTCATCAGTGATGGCATTTCAGATGTTGCAGTCATGTTATCAGTGTTATCATCAGTGATGTAATATGGAAGGCAATTAGTGCATGACGAGGGCATGAGTTATAGCTCTAGTCAGCTACCTGATCAAATAGTGCTGTAAACCGAGGTATTTTACACTTAATTAAAATAGACAATGTGATGCATCTTTGGTGCTTAACCCAAAACAGAACTCATTTTGAATCTGTACTGTTTGAGGACAGCTGGGAAAAATACTGCACGTGTACTATTTACATAACGTCTGGATCGATAGTGCACAATATGTTCTATTGAACAGCGCTCCACGGATGAATAAAGCGCAGACTGTTGTATTTAATTGGACATTGAGATAAACAGGCGTTAATAATTTTAATGACTGTGAATGGCAGGGCACGACCTGGGTATATGGATTTAAGTTACTCGGGCCTTTATGGAGCTGTAGGAAGAATACCCAACGTAAGTAGCCCTCAGCCAGTCGTCTTCTACTACTTCTTGCCTCAGTTTGATTGTTCATGCGTCCTTTCTCTGATGCTTAAAACTTGTTCATGGGTTTTAAAGACATTATCTCTCTAGACATTTAGCTGCATATACAGAGCTTCCGGTCACGTCGGAATTGCGCTGCGTTTGTGTGTTCATGTCTACTGCATTGACACTCTATTAAAGGCAGCAACATTTGGATGGCCGCCAAAGCACTTTACATTATTTCTGCACTGCACGGTGGAAAAATAAATAAATGCAGATTATGATCCAAATAAACAAAAAACAAACATCACCTGAAATACAGGCGCACCCTGAAAATTAAAACAGTAATACACAACTGCACACTCCAGCGTGCACACAAATAGCTGAGCGTATTGACGTAAAGTGCTCATAATAGAGAGTCCATATAAAAGGGTTCCTTTCTAGACACTACACGAAGAAAACTCCTTCTGGAGGACAAAAGTGCACACTTTGACTGCCACTGCCCTTATATTGACAGAAAGTGTCTTTAAACACAAAGCAGCACAGCTGCTCAATCTCCTATACGTGGAACCCACATCGAGGCATTGCATGCCTCTGATTAATAATGTTATGGTGGGATGTCACGCTCTCTCCTGCAAAACAATTAAGGGAGGGCCCGGTGCAATGCCTACCTCTAATCCTCTCACAGAAAATTAAACCAAAACTTGAGCGGAGGGTCGAAACGCGAACAAGGGATGAGGGAATAGAGCGGTTGTGACGTTTAGCAACAGAGATAGTGTGGGAATTAAAAATAAATCAAGTAAGTAAAATGCAGATAGATCAGAAAACCAAGGACATCCGTACTGCTTTCAAATACACAACTGCACTCTGAAGTCTCAAGTTAGTGATGGAAAAGGAGAGTGTGGAACTGGAAAACAGCAATTGGTTCTTCATGACTGAACTCCTCCCATCTGTGCTACCACCAGAGAAAAACAAATACATACATTATGTCCTTATTTGAGACATTTTAACAGCATTACAGTGGCATGCGTCATCTTCACGAAATATCACGCTCCATTTCACTGCCTACTGTATATTTTGTACATGTTGGTGAGCCTTCCCTAGGCAGCCATAATGCTGCTGGCTCGGGCAGAGGGATAAACAAACAAACAAAATCTAACAATAATCACAGCTTCTTGTAGGGCAAGCACTCTTTTATGGAAACATAACTTTTGCCCAACGAAAACGTACTCCTGGCTAACAGCATGTAGACGGAGCCAAAGTCCCTCTCTGTAGTACACGTGAAGGCTCTTTTTTTTTTAAGGTTGAGCTCATTATGTCTGCCTTGTTAAGCCAAACTGAAAAAGGTTTACTCATTTTATTTATATCTGAAAAAAAGGTTACAGGGACATTAAAGTTAGGAAATAGAATTTAAAAAAACATAGAAATTCACTAAAAAAAAAAAGCCAAAGTTTACAGGGATGTTATAGTTAGGTTCAGATTGTACATGCACAAAACTATAGAAATTCAGCTGTTATAGTTAGTTATTTCAAGTAACTCTCACTCATACCCTAAGGTAATCATAACTCACACCCTCACTAAGCACAGCTTTCTCATAAATAATTTTACGGCAAATGCTACAGTGATATTATCAATTATGTCATGAGTGATGCAATATCTGGGGGAATTAGATGCGCATGGCCAGGGCGCGAGTTATAGTTACTTAAAATAACTCTAACTATAACAGCTGAATTTAAATGGTTTTGTGCATGTAAAATCTGAACCTCACTCTAATGTCTTTGTAACCTTTGCTATTTTAGTGAATGTCTAAGCATTTTTTATTCTATTTCTTCAATGTAACGTCCCTGTAACCGTTGTTTTTTTCCAGTGAATTTGTAGTGTTTTTTTTTTATGTTAAGTAAGAGGACCATCGCAATACACAGTGGGATGGGGGGGGGGGCATTGGACACAGATTGCTAACATTCTATATTTATTACAAAAGTGTGGCATGCTTGACGTCATCTTGATGTAATCAAAACTGTAATACCTAAAGCATTTCCTTTGGAAATTATAAAAATTAGAGGGTCTTATTTCCATAGATATTATGGTTAGTACTCTATAAAAAAAACTAAGGGCCTAGTTTAGATGTTGTCGGTAACTATCCTGCTGTTGCTGTTTCATTGGATTTCCCGCCCACCGGTTTGGCAGTCTGCTCACCCTATTTAGATGTTGGTGGCACTGTTGACAAAAGACGTCCACAGTCCAGCCGACTCATCCAGGCTTGGGATCCCGCATCAGAGTAATTGGAGAAACAGTGGCTGGTGGCGGGATAGCAGTCACTCCCCTCCCACAAGCAGATTCCAATCTGCCTTCACCCCAGGCTGACTGTGGCAGGAAAACTTCCAACCCAGGGACGGCGTATTGGGGGAGAACGGGGGTGTAACCTTCCTTCCCAGTTTTCTTTTACCTTTTCCCCAGAAACACGACTGGAAGACCTCTGCCAGTGCTGCTGACACTTGAGCAAGAAGGACACTGACCCCGTTGTTGCTGAACATGAACGTGACCAGTACATGGGACATGTACACAAAGGGGTGACACTTTACCCTCGACTGCGACCTGACCTTCAACAAACATTTATATATGTTTTTTTTTTTTGGGCTTGAAATATGTGTTGACTTTGATAGTCGCATATATGGTATGCAACACACCTATATCAACACACATATCCTATGGGACACTCCCCTTCTGTTGCTGAACCGCCACCGTCACATGGTGGTACATCGGGAACATCTAAATCAGGTCAGCAGTACACTCCCAGCCTGACGGCGGCAGAGTCCAGACGGCCAATGGGAAACCACCGCCATGGCGGTTTGTTTCTCAACCGGTAACATCTAAATACGACGGATGGGAGACCCCCAACGTGACGGTCTTTTTGGGCCCAACACAGTTTGACAGCTATACCGCCAACATCTAACTTAGGCCCTAAAACGGGGACATATTGTCTGAGTTCCCAAATAGTGACAAATCACTTTAAAATTATTTGCTATCTTCATTTTTTTGTCCAGTTGATCACTTGATTATATGTTAGACTTAGGCGAGAGGATGTGGCGGTCTGGCCAAAGGTGCAGAACCAGGTGCAACTGGGAAACCAAGTTCGAGTTTCAGCGTTGGCTTGACACCCTGTGATTCTGGGCAAATCACTTACTCTTCCCACGCCTAAAAACAAAATGAATGTGTCCTTGTATAATGTAACTGATGCTCGTGTAAAGCACTCAAGTACCATCGGGTCAGGTCTGTGCTATATAACACAGCTAAAAAAAAAAGACATTTAGGCCCTCATTATGACCCTGGCGGTATTATGGTGGAAGGTACTGCCAACAGGCTGGCTGTACTTTCCACCATATTATGACATTGGTGGTTTGGCTGAAGCCAAACTGCCAATGTACCACACTGACCGCCACAACGGTAACGGCCGCCGGGCTGGAGATATCAATCTCCAGCCCGACGGCTGTCACTGTACCGCCTGCGGGATAATGACCCCACCTACTGACATGGTTTTTGTGGCTTCCTTGCCGCCACGAAAACCATGGCGGTAGGCACTATCAGTGACAGGGAATCCCTTCCCTTTCACTGATAGAGGTCTTCCCCACCCCCTCTTCTCCAGACCCCCCCCTTCATTCACGCCCCTCCCTTCACAGACGCTCACACACACCCATTCCCACATTCATCCATGCATGCATACATCCATTCACACACACATCCGCACTCACTTTCATACATACACGCAGACACGCATTTACAGAACACAACATACACGCACTCACACATCCATACATGCACACACATTCGACACTGAACACACACCGCATGCACGCACAAACATTCACACACACACCCACACACACAACAACCCCCACCCCCCCTACTTGCCTGTGTTTAGGGGGTCCTCTGGCAGGAGACGGGACGGGCGGTGCTGCCAGCAGATCACTGCGAGGCCGTATTATGGGTCATAATACGGCTGGCGGCGGTCTACTGGTGTGGCGCTGCTGCTGGCAGCAGTGCCACCTTACCGCCATCCGCCGGCATGGGCACAGCTGAATTTCCTCAATCCTTCTGGCGGAAATCTGGCTCTGGTCATAATACGGTGGACGGCTGGTCGCCGCATCGACAGTCTTTTGGCAGCCGTCACCGCGGCGGTAGGCTGTTTTTACCGCCAATATCATAATGAGGGCCTAA
This sequence comes from Pleurodeles waltl, assembly GCF_031143425.1. Lineage (NCBI taxonomy): Eukaryota > Metazoa > Chordata > Amphibia > Caudata > Salamandridae > Pleurodeles > Pleurodeles waltl. The sequence continues at coordinate 374,817,946 of NC_090448.1, read as the reverse complement.
GTGTTTTGCACACTTCTGTCATTGGGCTATACTTGAGCTACATTTGCGTGATATTTGTGATACATTTGGGCTCTTTTCTTTGGTGGCCTTCGTGGGAGACTTATTTGTTATGAAGCTCCCTAATCCCCTCGGTTACTGCAATATTCTCAGTAGAAATTGCTTTCAGTTTTTGACTTCGATTCTATCAAGATGACGTTCAAATGTGTCACACTTTTGGCATACATTTAGAATGCTAGCACTCTAGCTGCTCATTAGAACATTGTGGTAAAGCCGCTGACCACCAGGGAGTTAACTGGCAGTCTGCGGCTGATTTTGAAAGTGCATGTTTCAGTCTGTATGTCAGAATATTTTCATGAAATAAAAGAGGAAGATATTTGAGAACTCACTTAAAACGTATATTCCTAATTTTTCTTTCTACAGCACTAACCAACGTTTCTATGACAGAGTAAACCCCCTCATTTTGTTTTTTTATAAGTTAAATGTTTTAAGTTTTACCAGTTTGATTCAATCAAGATGGCTTCAGGTGTGTCACAGTTTTGTCATAAGTAAGACTGTTAGTTCTCTAGTTGTTCTTTACAACACTCTGGGAGGCTGCAGTAGAACACAAGGGAATCAACTGACACACTGCTCCTGCTGGAAGTTCATGCTTTACAGAGAATGTCAGACTTAATTCTCATATGGCTAAGAGAGATACTGTGAATTTGCTGAAAATATGCTCTCATTTTAGCTTTGGAGCACCTTCCATAACTTCTATGGGTAAATCATGAGAAAACAGTTTTCTCTCAGTCATGTTCATGAAATCCCAGAAGGGTGCAATCACTTTAGAACACACCACATTTCTTAAAGGTTGTATGTTATCATCAACAAATGATGTATATTGTAACTAAAATTTGTTTTCATCCTTTATACGTTCTCCTTTTTGTGACCCTAAAAACCTACCATTCACTACAATGCATTTCAATGTGGTGACATCCTGTATATTGGTCCCAAGATGGCTGCCATCCTGGTTGAAGTGCCGACAGCCTGTGATTCGTGCTTAGGCTCCGCCCAGATATACACATTTGGATTTCCTTTATTATCTCAAAAACTACTTAACAGATTTACACCAAGTAACAAAAAGCGTGATCTCCGGACCTAAAGCTACCTTTTTGCCAACTTTGGTGTAATTCTATCCAGTAGCTCGGGCTGCAGGCATGTCTAAAGACTCTATGGGAATTAACATCAGAAATGCTGTGTTTTTTTATTTTTTATCCCTCCCCCTCTTTTTCTCTGCCCCCGCTTGACGGACCATCCTGAAACTTTCCATGCACAATAAGACCCTAGAGGGCACTTTTTTGGGGGAATTCTTTTTTAAGATTCGTCAAATTGTGCGAAAGATATAGGCAAGTCAAAAAAGACTTATTCGATGGAAACTAGGCCCTAACTATAACTTCAGGGTACAGTTTTATGTATATATTTTCACTGAGAAGATCAAGATTTACAGGACCATCATAGTTATGTTGACGTTTTACCCACTGAAAACTATAGGGGTATGGTGTGTGTGAGGGTATTTTTTGGGGGGCTTTGGATCCACAGATCCATCACAGATTTACACAAGGGTCGCCCTGTGCTCAATTTTTTACAGAGACCCCTCCATGTGTCGTATGGGGTCAGGAGTCGTCTATCCTGACCCCTTATGTGTGTTATTTGTTTTCTCCTGGGGACCCAGCCAAGAAACAAAATGTCAGCCACAACTTTCCTTTCAGATTGCAGCCAGCCGATCAGGGCCTTGGTTTTCACCCGAATCCACGGGTACATGCCGGTATCCCCACGGGTACCTACAGATCTGTGAAGGATCTGCATCCCTAGATATCTGTGTTTCTTTCCTTTAATAACGCTGAAACTACTGAATAGATTTACACCAACTTAGAAAAAGGGCTCTTTCAAGCCCAAGATCTAGCTTTCTGCCAAATTTGGTTTAATTCTGTTCAGTATTTTGGGCCTTAGCTGTGTCTAAAAATTCCAAACCCCCCATAAACATTGAATGGGGAAAAAGCCCCAGCTTTACGAATCGCCCCAAAACTTTCATGACAGCAGCTGAAATTAGTGGCAAACTAGTTTTGAAAAATTCGTAAAGATTTGTCAAATGGCACAAAAGTCATTAGCAAAACAAAAAATCTACAGTAACTTTCCAAGAAAAAGGTTCACCAGCTCAGCTCCTTCCTGAAAAGCTTCAGGGTGAACCGTCAAGTGAAGGCCAAGAAAAAGTGGATTCCAAAATGTGTTTTATTTTCCCCATGCAGTAACCATAGGAATATTAGACAACTTTACAGCCAAAAGTGGCTGAATGGAATTACACCTAATTTGTCAGAAAGCTACATCTTTACCCAGAAAGCATACTTTTTGTGATTTGTAGAAAATCCATTCAGCCGCTTGAGGGAAATTAAGCTTTGAAATGTAAAGATATCTAGCAATGCAGTACTTCACAGGGAGTAACAAAGAGGGGAAGAGACAAAGGAAGCATTCTGAAAGGCAGGTCCATGGGACTGGGACCAGGCGCACAAGAAAGAGCGATGTGATTGGTTGGCCAAACTTAAAGCAAAATGTTGCAGCTGCCATTTTAGGACTTTGGGACTCCCTCCTCGAGTCCTGAAAATTAAAATAAAACAACATATAAGGTGTCAGGGTAGGGGTACCCTGAACACATGGACCTTATTGGTAGAGGGGGTCTTAGAGAAACATCCCCTGGGGCCAAAGTCCATTTTTGTTTTTGTGTTTTTTTTTGCACTGCTGTGGACTTGCGGTTGTGCATGGTGGGGTTTGGGTACCCGAGGGGCCAGCCCCTGCACCCAACTCCCTGCCATGCATGGGAAATTCACTAGCTATACATGGCTGACTTAAGTATAACTTGCACCGCCATAGATTTCGGATGTCATCAGTGATGTAATATGTGTGGTCATAAGCAGTGCATCACAGTGGTGCAAGTTATACTGGCGAATTGCCCTGGTTTTATGATTTTTTTAAACAGTTGTGCTTTTTCAGTGTGTTTCTAAGGTTTTTTTTAACATAAGTTAGAATCTTAGTACCTTCCTCACATATAACTCCACTTTAACCCTTGCTTTTTTCCATTGGATTTCTATAGTTTTCTTATTTTAAAGTAATATCTTATTACAATACACTTGCAGCTAACCACTAGCCAAGCACTGAGTTTGGCCAGGTCCCAGAGTCCTGTAATGGCAACTGCAACATTTTTCTGCATGTTGCAGCCACTAATCAGATTGTTTGGGCTTGGGGGTGTCCTGCAGGACCAACCAATCAGAACGTCGCTATGAATTTTTTTCTTCACTGGAGTCCTACTGTAACAGATATCTTTACATTTTGAAACCTGGTTTCTCAAAAATGGCTGACCATGAATTACACCAAATTTGGAAGAGAGCTGGATCTTTACTCAGAAAGTGTTTTTTTTTATTTATTTGGTGTAATTCTGTTCAGCTGGTTTTCCTGTTTCATTGTCTATTTAAGTGTTTTAGGACATCCCCTTTTTTCGGCCCCGCTTGACAGATCACTCCAAAACCTTCCCGGAAGGACCAGAGATGGTTAACTTTTTGTTTGGAAAGTTTCATGAAGATTCATAAAATGATACCAAAGTTATTAGCAACACAAAACACGCTCTTCTATGTAAACTCTGACTTGCATATAGCTACACAGAGTTGACAAGCACTGTGTAATAAATATAATATCATTATTTTGTATTATGAAATTAAGATTTTTAAATAATCTTAATGAAATTCTGTATATGGTATTGAGACAATATAATATGAAAGTATAATCATTCACATTGTATTCAGTTTTATCTTGTACATCTTGATATCAATTTAAAACAAGCATTTACAATGAAACAGGTCTCACGTTTGCTCATGTTAGAGCTGATCGCGTTGTAAACTCCTAACCCGACTTTTCACCTATCGGGCAAAAGTGCATTTATGTACATAACCTGAAAAAGTGAAATTAACTATGTAAAGCGCTCGACTTCTGCCAAGCGAGATCGCGCTCGTAAATTAGAGAAAAAGAAGTCCATGAGCCCGATGGAAAACAGCGAGCCTCGCATGTTTTCTGTACTTGGTCGCTGCGCTCGAGGAGGGCTAGCCACCAGAAAAGGCATGACGTGTGCGTTCCTTCGACTAATGAAAGCAAGCAGATTTTATTAGGCAAGCCCACGAACCAATAAAAAACACTGACGTGAAGTTGACAGGGCTCTGAGCCCTTTTCTAAATACTAAAGCGTCTCGCTGCATACGCATGCGCCAGCGCATGCAACGCAGGCTCGACCCTAAAAATATCATCAGTGACACAATTTCTTTGTATAAAGCTTATTTGTTTAAGAACTTGGCAAGCTCTTAAAATATTTAATCTTACAGATGATTTAATTTTACATGTTTGTGGCTTACCCTTTGTTCTCTGAATTGCATTAAGCAATTATCTGGAGATATTGATAGTTTTAGCATAAGTTGTATGTAGTCAGTTCAGTGACTGTTGTACTATTCATTCTATTGAATCCTTGAATGATTACTTATTGTTTTAATAATTTATTAAAAGTATGCAACTCTGTATTGGATACTAAAGCGGATGTCTATGATACAGATATTTGTTGAACTTCAGTAATTAATTTAAAAGTATCCTCTTGTTTCATTTCTTTGAATGTGTTGCATTTTTTTCTTGTAATTCTTGGCTTTTGGTTTCCTTCTCTGTCCTTGTGTGTATTCATGCCCACGAGGGGACCCTTTTTGGGTCCTGCCACAATGATGACTTTCAGCAAGCTAATAATTGATAGAGTATGATCTTAACACTCCCCTCTGTATCCACTTAAGATAATTTATTCTCCTGTCATATGAAGGTGGAGATGATTGCTCTTAAGAGACATCCTAACGTACCTCCTTTCCTTTTTGCTTCTCCAGTCTCTTGAAAGCACACGGCGAATGGTACAGCTGGTTGAAGAGGTAGGTGGCCAGAAGTGCTCCTGGAGCACTGGAAGTCATTTATTTAAGTGTATATGTACTAACTCAGAGATTTTCTGGTGCAGTTTCCTGATACAAACGCGATATTTAAAACACAAACTACTCAGCATTTTACATTGTCTTCAGAACTGCCACAGATGTGTAGTTCACATGGGTTTAACCCCAGGAGTACAAAGAGAATCCTCAAACAGCTAAGGCTTCCCAGCACTGATTGGACAGCGATAGGAGCGCCTTACACTGCTAGAGCCCTGTAATACTTAATCACTTGCAAAGTATCGATGGGCAGGAATGAATCTGATGAGGTCCCATAGCCCGGAAAAAGTAATATTTCGAGGAAACTCACAGTGCTAGAGAGGAACTGAGTTGGTAGCTCTGTTTACTGACCATGTGCAATCTTGGTAGAGATGGCTAGATAGTACCAGACTCCTTCATACTGGCGGAGCATTGTTTGGTGAAAGTTCCTACACTGAGGGATTCCTTCCTTGAGTACTTACAGTACTATCTAGAGGATGCTAGAGACAGATGTATTGATATGGGAACCTTAGCAGGAGCTGCCTTGAACATTCTGCAGCTAGGGCTTTTATTTCCTGACTGCAGAAGTCATCAGGTGTGGAATATGATGCATTCTCTTTGTCTGACATTGTTTTATCTCTTATCTCCAATAACAGAGCAAAGATGCCGGAATCCGTACACTTGTCATGTTGGATGAGCAAGGAGGTAAGGGAAGTGGGCAGGTGACGAAAAAAGATTCTACATCAGACAAGAGAAGGCCTTTAGAAAATGCAGAAAGCAGCAAACCATCCTGTGAAGATCTTGAAGAGGCAGTGCACAGGAGGGCTGGTGATATCTTCTTCAGTATTATTTGAGAAGAGCAAATATGATTTACACTACAAATTGAATAGTCTGGTGAGACAAATTCATAGACCTTTGCTGCCTATCTTGAACATCCTAGATTTCTTCTTCTTAGTGTATAGCAGCAGTAAAGTGAGGTATGTTAGATACCTCTCCAGTCTTTACAAAAATGCACGTATCCTGCCTCAAATGGTAAATGTGCATAATCACATCTGTTGACTCAAAATTGTACAGGTTTTGATTAAATGCACTAGCATATCAGTGATCCACAAAGTGAAAAAAGTAAATGACTCCAAACATATATAAGCAAACGTTAACTGTAAATGTGTTTGCAGACTGACATGTGAGAAGAGCATAAACAAATGAGCAAAGCTTCATATATACTTGGGTTTATGCTTTGCCTTGTACGACAGCAGAATAATAGGGAGTGCAAAAAGGACGAGTACACATGGGACCTGAGAAGACGTCTGGCAATAGATGCATAACATTTAGTACACTAACACTGAGTGCAACACCAAATAAAGGCCACTTCATATATACAAGCAGGCATGTGATCTTATGTGTGCAATAATAAACAGTGCAGTAAAAAATAAGGGCCCTTCAGCAACACTAGAAGGCATTGAGGCATAGGTTTGAAAATATAAACACAGAGAATGTAGTATCTGCCACCTTATACATACAAATACGTGTAGACCATGAACATGCAGAAACAACATAGTAGGACTTCATGCTGAAGACACTTAAGGGTACTTCATGTAGCTTGCAGATATGTCATTATGGGCATCAAGCATCAAAACAGTAACACACAGAATGTCTTGGGTACTCTACATATAAAAGTTAGGTTGGGGCAATGTATATACCAAAGTAAACAGGAACACAGCGCAGAAAGGCACTCCTCATATACTAGCAGATATATGCACATGGGTGTGAAACATCAACAGGTACAAAAGAGGGGTTCTTAACAAGCTGTGAACTCCATACCTACAAAAGTGTTTTGCACTTGACAGTACAAAAATAGTACAGTAACAGCACACAATGATGCTAGTGATAATTCACACACACTCATGTTAAGAGTGCTTGCTACAGATCATGTTAGATAATGAAAATGCAAAACGGTAACTGAATAGAAATTCAGATGCAGTGTGGGTGAACAAATTAGGAACCTAGTCTGCATGAGAACTCTAGAGATCACAAGTGTGAACATTCATCAGTCTGACCAGGTATGCACAATTTGTTGATAGTTGGACCCTTCCTTTCTCCACAAGGCTAGGCCAGATTTTAGATTATAAATGGGCTAGCTCAACCTAGATTAGCTAAGAAGCAGCATGCACTAATGTGAGAGAGAAACAAATTCCTCTAGATGTCTTTTTCTTTTAGGAGGGGCTGACGTTTTACCTTAGCCGTGTTTATTTGTAGAGTAAGCCTTTCCAACATGTGGACCGTCATAAACATCTAGACTAGAAATTGGACAGGACACCAGTTGTTTTTTGGATTATCATGAAGCATAAAACAGGGTGACAGATACAGTTTTTCAAATTGGATTAAAAATTAGTCACAGGTCATCCACATTCAAAAACACGGAAGATAAGTAATGCTACATGACTTAATAAGACACTGTGACTTACTACCTGCGGAAGTGGAGTCACAAGGACAGGAATTGAAACTTTGGAGAGCATACAGGAGAAACCGCCCTCCAGCCTTCTGAAAAGTGAGGTCTTCTCCTCCTTCACTGAACTACTCTTCTGACTCTTTACCTATCTAGGCCCTAATGGCCTGGTCCTTACCCACCTACCCTTTACCTACTTACCCACTGTTCACTCATCTATAGAGATTCACCTCACCTTGTTTCCCTGACCTCTTCTCCGGCTCTCTACCACACCTTCCCTTCTTGCCCTACTTCCCTAATCTACCCTCTCCTATTCTTGCTCCAGAGACTCACCTACCCCTCCTCTCATTCTGCCCCAGAACAGCTGGACCGCATTGATGAGGGACTGGAACAGATTAACCAGGACATGAAGGAGGCTGAAAAAAACTTGACAGACATGGCCAAGTGCTGTGGCCTTTGTGTCTGTCCGTGTGACAAGTAGGTACCTGCCCCCCTGATATGGGGCAGGGAGACATAGATGGCGTGTTACATGTCAGTGTTATATGGTCAGCTGTGCTTCAGCTTTCAGTCTCTGTGGTAGTGTAGTGTATTGTTCCCGCCTTATAGTCTGCTCAACTGTTTCAGGGCTCAGAAGCTGTACGTCCAAGGAAGGTGTTGTGTGGGGCCTGTGTGGTGCGGGCTGTGTGGCTCCCCTGAGGGGGAGGTTACGTTGGACTCATGTGGGAGGGGCACCAGAACCAGGAAGAAATGTAGTACTGGAGAAATCTAGGTCTGTAACCCGGTGGGTGGGAGAAGAGGAGAGGCCTTATTTTTATGAGGGTGCTTTGTGCAATAGACTGAGGCCTAGTGTGATAGGACTGTGTGTACCCTCCATTGGGGTTCTATAAAAGCAGTGTGTGCATAGTAGTAGTGTATCCATTGTTACGAGCGGATGCACAAGAATCAATGGTAGAGCCCAAGGAAAGGTAGGTAGCTGTTTAAAAATAGAACCTCATGTGCTGCAATGGGGAATTTGAGAAGAAATAGCGGTTAAGTGTTTCAGGTGATTAGTGAGTACAAATGCCAGTCTCTATATTGCAGGAGCGTACGTGAGTATCAGAATGGTATCTGACTAGGTCTGGTAGATCCCAGGCTGAAGGACAGTATGTGCGTACCAATGGCAGAACTCATGCTTGCTGTGGAAGAGTACATGGGTAGCAATGATGGACTCCATGTCTTAGACAACAACTGTGGAAAGAAGGATACTATTCATGGTGCAGTGAAGTATGTGGCAGAGAGTGATGAATTCAGTGCATACTCTTGTGGGATAGTCAGTGCATACACTTGTGAGATAGTGTGTGGTGCATTTGATATTGTTTAATGATGCATGACGGGGATGTTTCAGTGCCATTCCACAGGAGAGTTTCTATGGGAAAAAGTGTAATGCTGATGATATGGGTGAGTGCATGGCTGGGCATATTGGTGCATCATGCGATGGAAGGTTAAAATATGAATGTTGAATCGTGTTTGTCTAATGTGTTGTTGATAGCAATGATTAATTCCTTGCTCTGGTTTGGTGAGTTCATATTGTCCATCTAGTGTTGTGGGCGTGGATATGAATGTAAATGCTGGGTCTAAATATGTTTGAGGATATCAGGGTCAAGTGGACTCCTATTTTGTAGGCTTAATTTCTTGAAGGACAGAAGCCCCCATACCTTACCCTCTGGTCAACAGCACTTCAATAGCTACCTTACCCAAAGGTGGGATTAGATGGAGTGGCCAGGTGATCAGTGTCATGACTGTGTTGCATTTTAAGTCCAGAACATGGGTACATTTTAAAAAATAAACAAGAGAGGGACAGGGAGATTGATGGTTCAGTGTACAGTCTCCCGAACTAGTAATCACAGAAACCGTAAAGTAGACTGTTCCAAAATAAAAGGGTAGGGAAACCAGCTCTCTAGGAGCAAGAGCCTTCACACATCGCAATGGATGTCATGCTTCATCATCGGGAATGCTCCTCGTCAGACCAGCGCTGCAATGTCTGACGGGCTCCCCAGAAGAGGAGTTCTTTTATAGTGACTGCTGTAATTTACTTCATTTGGGACAATGCCTAACTGCAGACACTAAACAATCAGGAGAGAGAAGACTAAAATTGGCTCTAAACCTCAAATCACATCACCAATTTATTCAGCAAATATCAGGTGTAGGCCAAGGTTAAAAACAAATGGAAACCTCGAATCTAGGGTCAACATGTTTCGCGTCTGGTGGTAAAGCCGGATCCCTTGACGCTTTATCAGGACCAAAATGTAACTTCTCCTATAACCAAAAATGTAGAAAATGCTACGTCATCCCAGTGAATAAACTAAGAAACAGTCACTTACATTAAGCCAACTGTGTGCCCGGTCAAAAATCAAAGTGCAGGTCGCCCTGTAAAACAAGATATAATTTAGTATGTATCTAAAACGGAGTCCTGTGAATTACCCAATTCGTGGCAAACAGTGTGAGTAAGTGGAGACAGTGCTCAGTGATAGAAGGAACTGAAACGGAGTCTTACCATCCCAAATTATGAAATGTGGCTCCCTGGGAAAGCACAAGCCTAGGACTGATGCTGTTACTATCTGTAACCGTAATCAGAAATCGGGTAACATATCAACATACAGACCCATAAAAATCATCAAAGTAATGATAGAACAATGACCAGCACCCACTACAGCAAATCAACGTCTGTAAAAAAATGAATCCAAAGTAGTAATGACAGCGTAATAATTAATTATGCTAACATAGACTGAGAATGTCAGAGAATTATCATGTATAATAGCTGTGTGGTCAGTTGAAGTAAGAAAGAAAATTAGACAAAATACGCCCACATCAGTATCAAATCTCAACGATGTAAGAATATGAAGTGTCATCTAATTTGAAAACATGCTGTAACGTGCAGCGGAGCAAGGCTTGTAATGCTGCTTCTAAGGAAAAAGAGGAGCACAGTTATATTTTAAAGTCGCCGGCCGCGACTGGAATAGTGTGGCCGGCATCCATGTAAAAAATCAGGTACTTGCATTCCAGCATCCGGTCCACACTGTTGGACCTACCCTCCGGCAGTGCTCCCGAAATTGGAAGGGGGAGCGCTGTCGGAGCGTTATTTAGACGCGGCGAAACCCGGAAGTCAGTCGTCTTCCGGGTCACGCGCATCCAGGCAATTAACAAAATAGAAGACGGAGGGGAGACCCTCTCCGTCAAGAGCCACCGGACCGAGGAAACGTCTCGGGATGTCATTATATACTGGTAATAGCCCGCGTGTCATTGCTATTGAACGTGTTGTATTAAAACGGAGAGAAACAGCAAGGCACATAGTAAATCAGTCTGAAAAAAGGGGGGACAAGACACATATTAGTCAAATGGGGGGGGGGGCACAACAACCTATTTAATATCAATCCTATTGTCAGGCAAAAGTGGATTAAAAAAGGTTCACATACGATGGTAACCACGATCAGAAAGGATATGCCCATTTCAAATTCAATCATTGTGGCTGTAGGGCAATAGTTCATGGAAAAAATGAAAAGAAGGTCAAAAGAGCACAATTTGACAGATGAATGTCCACAATCAAAGGTTCAAATGTAATTTATACAGAGAGACTGATCCAAGGTATTTCATCATTCAACCCTCGCATGCTAGTCCCCAATTTATAGACCCATCGCTGTTCAATCCTGAACAGCGAACGCGTAATGTTAGAGCTAACTCTTGGTGCGTCCAAGACCACCCACCACAAATCCTCAGGATTGTGGGGGGTTTCTAAGAAATGTGCACAGAGTTTGGTGGTGACACGCCTACATCTAATTATATTACTCTGATGTGCATTGAGTCTTAATTTAACTGGTCTAGTGGTCATGCCAGTGTATCGTAGCCCACATGGGCAGGTGATCATATAGATACATTTGCGGGTATTGCAATTGGTGTGTTGTTTGAGGCGCCATTTTCCGATAGGATCCAAATCTAGCGTCTCATGTTGTTTGGTCAAATGGCAGACATTACACTGGCCACATGGAAAATGCCCCACAACCGGGGGGAGGTTCCAGAGTGTCGTTTGTGCAGAATTGTCACGGTTAACTGATGGACGGGTATGAACCACCATATCCTTGATATTGGCCGTGCGCTTGAATGCAAATAACGGTTTAGGGATACAGGTTCCACCACTTGCTAGAATAGACCATCTTTTACATTTTTGGTTATAGGTAAGTTACATTTTGGTCCTGATGAAGCGTTGAGGGATCCGGCTGGACCACCAGACGTGAAACATGTTGACCCTAGACTCAAGGTTCTAGGATAATTTCAGGCCTCCCACTGATTTGTTCTGAAAGTGACTGAGCATGACTTCTCATACTTCACTTTCCATTTGTTTTTAACCTTGGCTTACACCTTATATTTGCTGAATAAATTGGTGATGTGGTTTGAGGTTTAGAGCCAATTTTAGACTTCTCTCTCCTGATTGTTTAGTGTCTGCAGTTAAGCTTTGTCCCAAATTAAGTCAATTACGGCAGTCACTATAAAAGAACTCTGGCAAAGAGTCCCCTTCTGGGGAGCCCGTCAGACATTGCAGCACCGGTCTGACGAGGAGCATTCCCGATGATGAAGCATGACATCCATTGCGATGTGTGAGGGCTCTTGCTCCTAGAGAGTTAGGTCTCACTTCCCTTTTATTTTGGAACAGTGTACTTTACGGTTTTTGTACATTTTAAAAAATACATCACCTGTAGGAATTTATAGTCTTCATGAAAAACAACTCTACAGTATGTAATTGACTGGTTCCTCTCAGACTGTGGTATGTATGTTTGCGGAAATTATCTGTCTTTTCCATGGGATAGGTAGGAATGATGGATTCCATTCAGTGACTGTGTTTGTAGCAGGAGAGATGGACAATTGCGCTGTTGGAGTGGAGTTGTACAGAAATACTGGATACCATGTCATAGGAGCTGACCTGGGCAGAAATGGTGGATCCCACATATTTGAATTACATGGTAGTGTAATTTCCTCTCTGTACACTTCAGCTAAAAAATATTTCAATCAAAGTATTATATTGAAAAAACATATAAGTGAAATACAAAATTGGAGTAGTGATTTTAAGGAAAAATAGGCTGACAGGCAAAAGAATAGGGTTCTAACCATGCTTAGGGAGAGGGTAGTTCAGTTCAAACATAGGGTTAACATACAGGTTAAAACTATGTAATATTAAGTTATGTACTTTTAGAGCCCATCGTTCAACCCCAAAGGAATGCAGCAATCACAAATCAGAGAAACCTAGGGACTGACAAGTTATGGAAATTTGTGGGAATAGCCAAGTTTTTAGAGTCTTTCTTAATTTCAGTTAATTCGTCTCTTGACGCAGAGTTAATGGCAAAGAGTTCCATATAACTGCCATGGCTGTGGAAAATGCACAACCCCTAAGGGATTTGCAACTGAACCTTGGGGACACAAGAAGGAAGTGATCTGAAGATCTTCGTGTCTGATTTTTGTTAGTACTTGAAGTGTTGTGCAAAAGGTGTAGGTTTAACAGCAAACATCTCTTCATGAACTAAGCAGAGAGATGATAATTTAACACAATATTTGATCGGACCAGTTCAGCATATTTTGGGCTGGAGTGATATCTTCACTCAATTTCAGCCCAAAGTCTAGCCAGGTGGCATTGTTCTCAATAAGCTGGAGCTTGTAGATCAAGCAATGAGGCAGGTTGAAGTAAACTGTGTTTCAGTAATCCAAGCAAGCAGGGATGAACTTATTCTGAATTTGTACTTTGAGGAAATTACAAAGAATGTAAGATACATTTCGACATAAGTAAATGAAAAAAGTCAAGCATTAACTACAGCCTCGATTTGTTAATGCATATTTACAGCAGAGTCAATCTCAAAGCCCAATTTTTTAACACAAGAAACCGGGCTAGGTTCTGGGCTGCAGAGAAGAGCCACAAATCACAATGATATATATTGGATCTTTTTTGTTACCCGAAACGTGGGACGGCATGTATGAATTTCATAAGTCTCTGACTGTGAGTAGCAGCAAGGAAAATAGCAATGTCCTGGAGGGCTCAAATGCCTCAATCACTTTTATTTAATCATCTTTATTTAACGTTTCCAGCAATGCACCATTAACACCTTTTCTGTATGCCCTTGTTCAAACCAAGGATTCTTGCGCATTTTTTAACAACATAGCCCAATACATCACATGTGGCCAGCACTGCAGTATTATCGTTCCTATATTGTGCCCTCCCCTGGCCACTTCTTATGCAGTTCCCCTGTTACAGGACTAGAGACATGGGACACACCTAATTACTAAGATGTACTGTATTTATTGGTATAAAGCAACATAAGGGTTATAGGTTAACAGTTCAGTTTGCCTCCTGAAAGAGTATCTCCGGTTGAGGTTTCTGGATCTTGGGGTTATCTGTGGAATCCTCTGTTAATGGACTGATGATACCCTCAGGGAAAGATAGGAGGAGCCAATGAGTCACTGTTTTATTTAGACCAATACACCTGTCACCATAGTAACCTTTGTGTATATTTCACCATATTTTTTTACGGTCTTCTCGAAGGGACTATACCCTAGGCAAACAGGACTAGTGGAAGCTATCTATTACAGTCCCTACCAGAATCAGGCACCAATTTCTTTCAGATAGTCTTGATTGTCCGGTTGTACCTTTCCACTAGACCATCTGTCTCTGGGTGATAGACTGAGGTATGCATTTGATCAACTCCTGGTGCCTTTGCACATTTGGACCATTAAGCAGGATATGAATGGTGTCCCCCGGTATGTAAGGATCTCTTTTGGAAAACCAACCCTACTAAAAAACCTATCATGGCCTGGGTAACTGCACTGGTTGTCATGCTGGTTAAGGGTATTGCCTCTGAGTACCTCGTGGTTTACTCCAACACCAACTTATACTGATAACCTCAGGCTGAGGTGACCAGGGGTCCCACTAAGTCCATTAGACCTCTTGAAAAAGAAATGTTACTGTTGGGCAAAGACCGTAATTGGCCTTTCGGAACGTGGTGTATTGACTCTTTGACATCTCTCACAAGCACCACAAAAATGTTTAATATCTGAAAACACCCTCAGCCAGTAAAACCATCTCAGAAGATACTCTTCTGTTTTCTCTCTTCGATATTGTCCCCCACCTGCTTGTCCATGTGCCAGGTGTTGCACTTGTTCCCTAAAGGAAAGAGGTACCAATAGCTGGGAAACTCTCATTTGTCCTTTGTATCCTTCAGTAGAACAACCCTTTGGACACATAGAAATATGGTCCTACCTGATGGTCTGCTTCTGTGACAGCCTGGGTCCATGCTTTTTAAGTTGGGGTTGTCTTTCTGTGCTGCTCTGACGCTGCAGTGGTTGCCCTGCTCCCCGGCAATATGTGAAGAGATAGGAAGTGCTTTAGACGCATTGGCCTGTAGTACTTGTCTATTGTGCTTACACATTTTTTTTTTGTCGTGACATCCTTGTTTTGTACCTACCCCCTGTCAATTTTTCAGACACAAAGGGAGCCTTCTGTAGCCTTTCTTAGTTATTTTGATGTGTAGCTGTGTCCAAAAGGAGGGGAAAGTATGTATAGTCAGTCCCCACAATCATCTTCACCACTAACTGGGGAATCACCCCTAACCTGATTCTCACTCCATCCCTTCCAGTCACTATCATCTATGGCAACAGGGTAGATGTTATTGTCTCCATGAACACAAGTAGTGATCACTGACTTCCCTGGTTGCCACTGATGGGACTCTACTTTTTCTCAACTAATGACAGAGTGGCGGCACCCCGGTAAACCAATATCTTAGTGTATTTGCGACTGGCCTGAATAATCATTTGTTATCTCTCTGAACTACCCGGAGCCCACAAAACTCAGCCTTGTGAGTATCCGACTTCCATAGATTCAGGTTGGGAGAATTTCTGAGGACAGTTTAGCGCTATGTGACCCCACTCGGCACACTGGTAACACTGTGGCACTTGTCCAAATTTCCTATTTGAAGGACGGGTTGATATGTGGGTTCTGGGGACAGTTGGTAATTTGGGGCAGAAAACCTCCAGCTATGAGAGACAGGTGTTTGGGTTTGTGGTTGACTGACCCTGACCTCGAGAGTCCTGTGAAAGGCACAAGCTAAATCAATAGCATGAGCAACAGTAATGTTGGGATGTTGTTGAATCGATGTCCGAGTGGAACTGGGGAGAGCATCAAGAAACTGTTCTAGGTAAAAGTTTTCCAAGACTTCCTCCATTGTGGAAGATACAGGTTTTAACCAGCGATTCCCAACATCATGGATGCAGTAAAATGCCCTAGGATTGTCGTGCTGATTCCACTTTTCCTTCCGGAACTTTGTACGGTAGTACTCATTGTCGTATCCTAGCCTGTCCCGAATTTGTTTGATATCCTGATAAGGGGTTGTGCCAGAAGGATTTGCGGCTTGGTAAACGGTTTGCAGTTTACCTGACAATAAGGGTGCTAAATATTGACCCCAGCGCTCTGAGGGTCTATGCAGCTGTAGAGGCCACCCTCTCAAAGTTCGTATGGAAAAGTCAGGATCTTCTCCTGGCTTGAATTTCTGTAAACAGGGCTGGAAACATTATGATGCACATTTGTGCTGGCAATTGTATTGATTAGTCTTTGGATTGCTATGTTCTGTACTGCCTGGTTGTTCACCAGGGCTTTAGCCTGCATTTAGAGGGCTTCTTGTAAGCATCCCCTAGCTTTTTGTGCAGCTGTTGCCTGCCCCTCCACTACAAGTTGAAGGTGTGGCTGCCCTTCTGTTGGTTGCTTTACCATCAGAATGAAAATCCCACTTCTGACACCACTGTTACAGGACTGGAGACATGAGCCACACCTAATTGCTGGGAAGGTCTGTATTTATTGGCCTAAAGCAACATAAGGGTTATAGGTTAACAGTTCAGTTTGCCTGCTGAATGAGTATCTTCTGTGATGGTTTCTGGATTTTGGGGTTATCTCTCGAATCCTCTGTTATTGGACTGATGATACCCTCGGGAGAAGGTAGAAGGAAGCAGTGAGTCACAGTTTTATTTTAATCAATAAACCTTTCACCATAGTCACCTTTGTGTATATTTCACCATATTTGTTGACAGTCTCTCAGGGTCTAAGGAATGCCCTCAAGCTGATGGCAGAGGGATTAATAAATCATCACCCTCCCAATACCTCACATGCGAATATCATGCAATTGGTACTTTGTGCTTTTCAAAATGGGAAGAGCAAGTGTGAGAGAGACCATTGTACCTTCACCAAATATGCCCACGCAACAAGCCACCAAAAAACAGCGTATGTGCCCTTGCTTGCAGCTGTGACTCTTAAGAAGAGTCATGGCTGCCTTGCCAGGTTTGCCTTTTCCCAGGTGGTTGTATTCTTCATTGAGGCTGTGCAGGCTGTCCTTCAGGTCCTCCCGGCTGGTGCCTGGTACTGTGCTCTCCAGCATGGACTCATGTCCACCAAGTTGCACTTCCCAGCCATTCCACAACCTTCTCTTCGGATTCAGCTTCTTTTCTTCTGTACTCTCTGTGTTTCTGGCATCCCACTCCTTCCTGGTTCTCTCTCTCCTCAGTCCTCCTAGCCCTGCCTGTGAGGCTGCAGTAGAAGAGATGGTGGATCTTGCATAGCTATAACATTGGTTGTTGCCTCTGTAGTGCCCCCGGGGTTCTGCCATTGCTTTTCCTGTCCAGGCTCTGGTTTTGGAGGTCATGTTTGAGTGTTATCAGGCAGGCATCCTCTGTCCTAGGTCTGTGTGGGTTCAGAGACAGCTTGCATTCCGCAGCCCTTTTTTTTGTTTTCTTGTGAGGGACTGCAGCATCGCAGCTCAGAGTGCCAAGTCTTCTGCCTTTTTGTCTGGATGCACAGTTCTTCATCCGTACTTCCGCGGCTATTGCCCATTGAGTTGTGTCTTGGAGCCACACGGAGACTGTGGGGCCTTCTTTGACATCCCCTCTCTCATGAAGTTACATTTAGTTAAGGGGAGATCCAGGACAGCAAATCTGTGCTGCATTTTCCCTGTTTTAGGCTTGGTAAGCAGGACAACTAGGCAATGTTGTATTGTTCTCATCAGTCTAAGGCTGATCGTCTTAGTAATTATTAACACAACTTCGGTCCAGTGTTGCTCTAATGCTTCGCATGTCCAGAGCATATGTAGAAACGTGGTGGTATGCTCCCAACAACCTAGGCTGGCCAAGAGGTTGTTTGGGTAAATTCTCTGCAGCCGAGCAGGTATCAGATATGTGTGGTGGAGGCAGCTGAAGTGTGTCAACTTGAAACCTGCATTTCTTGCAATTATCTGTACTTGTGCGCAGTCCTCTCTGAATCTTTCAGTGGAGTCTACAAGTCGTTATTCCAATCCGGACTGGTATACAGTGGAGTCGAGGTCTGTCATTTTTTAGGGCACCATAAAGCTGCAATACAAATCTCCTGTCTGCCCCGTCCGATAACAGTACTTCCAATGGAGCAGAGGGTGTAGACACCTCTGGGAACCCTGTCCATAGGATTTTGGATGTCCATGCTAGCCTAGTAAATTGCAGGGATTGTCCGGCTCCTACTCTAAAGGTCTCACATACCTCGTTGAATGTTATAAACTTGTTCCTGGGGGATAAGTCTCCAAGTGCATGGCACCTGCCATTGCAGCATAAAGGATCCACTAACTGGCAGGCGTTTCACAAGAATTTCACCCTTGTCTCCTTTTAACATGAGGCAATTTGCGGTCATGCATCATTAGACCCAGGAAAGAAAGTCATATAGCTTGGCGGCTAAACTATGGACAACGCCATCTGTCATTACCATGATGCATATAGAAGACTGAAGCCAAAAGAATATATGAGATGAGCTAGGATAATCATGTACGCGTGAAGAAGTAATCGACATAGCATTTACCCTTGAAGAATTCTGCAAAATGACATTCTAACAGAAGACCTAGTCATACTTGGTACCTTTTATCCATAGAAAAGTTGGAAAACTAAAGCGGGCTCTAGCCTTAACATCAATCTCCACAAGCCAACTCAACAAGATAGAATAGTTCACCATATCATATGCTGCTGAGAGATCTAATAGAATCAAAGCGGCAAGAACATCATTTTCCATACAGCGATGCTGGTTATCTAGAGTAGCAACTCTGGCACGTTCTCTTCTGTAGCTAGGACAAAGCACATCTATGCACGTTGAAGACGTTAGTTAGCTTCTACTAAATTGGACAGTTGAAGAAAAACAGCTGTCTTCAAAACGTTCGCCAAATAAGAGAGTTGAAAATGGGATAACTGAGCAAATCATTTGATTCCAGAGAAGCTTCTTTAAGAAAAGAGCAACGCATATAATCAATAGATTTGCAGAAATAAGGGTTATACCATTGAATTTCTGCCCGCCAAAATCAATGCGATTATGAAAATGTTGTGTTTAAAATAATTAGCAAATCAGTTGTACTTCTCCCTCGAGTAGAAAGGTCAAACTCTTTAGGTGAATCCCTCAAACATCCAACAACAGGAAAAAATAGCAACTGCCATATTTGGGTCAGTAAACGTTTTCTCTCAGAGGAACGCTGCTTTAGCTTTCTTAATTGCCGTTTTGAGATTGTAGTTACATCTTAACCCCTGAACTCTGAGGGTTCCGTCATTATTGGGGAACACTGGCTTCTTACGGACGGAACGATGTTATAAAATCTGCTAATTCTGTGGTAAAACGACTATTCAAGGGAAAAAAAAGTCTTCACTGTGGGGTCCATCTGAGGTAAAACAGCCCAGTAGCCCAAAGCGTTTATCAAAAAGCTAATAAGGGTCAGTGGTCAAAACATCCGGAGTCATAGTGCCAAAGCTCCTCCACCTTCACGCTTTTTCTGATACGCTGAGACGTGGACCCTCTGATCCCGTAGGCGCTTTGCAAGAGTGGCGTGAAAAAGGAAAGCAGTAGAGATCTGATACAAGCACTGGGAATGTACAAAAAGGCTGACGCAAAGGTGGATTAAAGGAAACAACATCGGGGCTTAGCATCGTCGCCATTTCTATGTAACAATACTCTGACACAGTTTGTAGATAAAGTTTTTATTTGTAGAAACCTGGCACGGTAACAAACGCTGCACCCAACCGATCTCTACATCGCCTTCAACTGCCACAGACCTCACCCCTACAAAGAGCTCCATTGGCATCATAATGCCACCCATGGCTTCCTCCTTACCATGCACTGTACAAACACACCCATATTCTCTAATCTAATATGATAAACAACTAATAATAACAATAGCCTTTCAGATATTTGGGAAGGGCTGCAATCGTATTGAAGCTAAACAATAAAAAAAGATGTGTGTGTTTTACAGTGCTAAGTACTGGTAGGTACTGAATGGCCATAAAAAAGTAATATTAAAACTGCCTAACATGACAGTATGAGCCGAATCTGAGAATACTATTGCCAACAGATCTGGCGCCTCCGGGCCTCGTAAACCAGATTGAGGGAGTCGTTCTGAAGGGCCAAAGAGAAGAGAAAAATGTGTTAGCACATTTCAGATTGCTTTCTACAAGCCAGTACTTAATTTGTAAAATAAGTGCTGAGACCAAAGGTTTTCCTCTGAAGTACGCCACTGGTACTTCCTAATGTCGTGGTTGCCAAATACTAACGTTGAATAGATTTGATTCCACCTCGTGCCCCTTTCATCCACCGTTGTCAAGTACCTGAACTTTTATCTCACTCTTGCAGGTTCTTTTTTCAGGTCTATTGTCTCCCTTGGCCACCGTTTTTCAATCGTATTCTTTCTCATTCTTCCCCAACGGAAACCGCCGACTCAAATTAATCCTTATTACTAGCAAAGCAAGGCCCCAAACACCCTCATTCACTATGTGGTGAACAGTTATAACATTACAGTTTTAGGAGGTCATATACGTGCTAATTTAAGGTGTGCCATCATTATACCACATTTATGTCACACAAAGTAAAGCCAGGTTTTGCTTGGAGACCATGTCATTCACGGCTACCCAATTTTTTCTGCGCATTAATTAAGACTGCTGATAGAGAACACCTGACGTTTGAGCCAGCAAATGCATCTAAAATCATAGATAAGGGCGAAGGCTAAGGTTAAGTTTTCAGGTACCTTTAAACTATTTTTAGTAAAAAACACAGCAAATTTTTAATTCAAATGAAAGGGTTACATTGAAATTCAATGGCATTTAAATGTCACAGTTCTTACTCCTTACAATTCAAATTTTGTTTCTATACAGGGTGCAGCAAAATGTTCCATTGTAATTGAAATAGTTTTCAGCAAAAAGCGGTTTCTAAAATGATAGGTCTCTGGTATATGCGCAGATGAGGTGATCTAGCAGGGTACATGGGTATGGTTAGTAGACCCCATGCTGCGCATATGGGCAAGAATTGCTGTTTCATCAATCATGGGATCATCATTAAATTCATAAGCGCTGAGTTTGTCTGCAGAATCTCTGAACGCTTAGTAGAAATATCTTATTTCACAGCAGCAGTGCTTATCTGCATTTACTTTCCTTCTTCTTTCTTATGGAGGTAAATTTGACTACATTTGAGCTGCAAAGGATAGCTTGGTGGCTAGTATCCATTTACAAATGTGTTGATTTTTAAATAGGAAATGAAAATTGATCAGGAGATAAAAATGGATTGTCATCTTAAGGTTTGTTGCCTTGATAGCTTTTTATGATTCGAAAACACTAGATTTCTAAGTGATTTTCCACTTTATCCACGGGCTTTTGATGTCTCTTGAAAGAGTTTTTTAAGCAGCAAGGTCAGTTTAAGTTTAGTTTTATACTTTATTGCATAATTAATAAAAATCATTGCAATCACCACATAAAAAAGTGTTAGAGCGCTATAATACGTTCATATTCTCTCTTACTATTAATAGACCAAATAAAACCCTACTGACGTGTTGAACACCTAGTGGCATACAGTCCGATACCAGATCAACATTGAGCCACTGACCAGTATACTACACTAGCTCAAGGTAAACAAGCTGATAAACATCAGAAAAACGTTGCTGGGTTAATTATTCGTGAAGAATTTTAGTGCTATTGAAATGTAATTTGTCTAGTCCAAGGGCTGGGTATGAAAGTACAGTTGGAAGAAATACTGTGACCATTGCTCGTGTGACCGGAGCTGACAGTGTTTATTTCTGGTAAGTGGTGTTCAGTTTTTAAATGAACAAGCCATAAATTGCAGAGTCAACACTTTCAGACTAAACAAAATTGCCTGTCGGCACGATCTGCTAACTTTGGAATTGAAGATATTTTTAAGATACAACTTCCGCCAAGGTAACAGAGCAGGACATATACAACGGATTTGTAGGAAGTCTTCCCTATGATGTGCGCAGTCTGCATCTTCTGCTATTTGCGGGTGTAAACCATTTTGGAGCAGCATCCAATTAAGGTAATAGTCCAAGTCTGGCATGGAGCACCTTTATTGTTAGAGTTGTTTTTATTATTTCTGCCATGCAAGGCTGTGCTGTCGGAGCCTTAGTGTTAATTGTCATCCATGAGTGCAATCGCTTTCTGAACTTGTCTTTGTCCTTTGCTCCATGAGAGCAGCTTGACTTTTTTGTTTAGTAATTGCTTGAAGTGTTTGTAAGGTAAAGACTTTTGACATAGCTCTTCTGCCTGCAGATGCTTTACGGCTGAAGCGATTCTCTTTGGCCATGGATTTGAGACTACCGCCAAGTTTGTTCCAATTTCCTCCCAAATCAGTGCCCTTAGTGTATTTGGTTGAGCCTACATTAGCCTGGAGGCATATTTAAGCAAAGCCCCATCTTGTGCTAATGCTTGGTCTTGTAACCCGAATTTCAATCTGATCTGCACAGGAGAGGAGCTGTGTGGAAGGCGGAAGAGAATGCGAAAGACTTTGCTTTGGGCAATGTTCATGAAGTCGTTGAACTTACTGGGAAATATTTCCAGACCATATGCCAAGACAGGCAGGTATTTTGCCTTAATCACTGTAAGGAGTGGACACTAGGATGGACTTTGTAGTTTTGTAGACCGGGCTAGAACTGATGCCAGTTGGGACGCCATTCTAGCTTTCTGGGTGTTCAGGTGCATGGGGTGCGACCAGCGGTCCTGTAGCCAGACGCCAAGATATTTATGGCTTCCGCGTCTGTCCACTGGTTGATCCCCCAAAGAGCCATTTATTTTTCTTGATTACCCGCTTGCAAAATGACTACCTTGGTTCTCTCCAGGTTTACCAACAGCTCATTAGTCTTTCAATACTGATTGAAGGTGTTTAGCACTTTTTGGAGTCCTGTGCCTGAAAGATTCAATAGGACAATATCATCATAATGCATAAGTCCACAAAGCAGGTGTATAGGGCCAGTTTCTTTGTATATTTTTCCACAAGCATGGCTAGTGCTATCAGGTTGTCGGAAGTGCTCGCCAAAGGCCTAAAGCTGGTTTGATTTAGGAGTATTAGATTAAGCTTGATTGCCCATTCTTTGAGTTTCTCCAGCAGGAGACTTGCAAATATTTTTGCATCAGTGTCATGTACTGATATTAGATGATAGCTGTTGGGGTTCCCGTAGGGGCCCTTCTTGTAAATTGGGTGAAAAATTGCCCCTTTCCAGGAATCTGAATTTTGTTTGCCATGCTGCTGTCGTTAAAACAGATTGCAGAACAGGCCTGACCAGAGGGCAGTGTTTTGTTTTAGTACTCCTCAAAGTAGGGAATGGTTTCGCTGTATTCGAGCCACAGTAGAGGTTTGAGATGTGCTTGATCCACTTTCTTTCAAGCACTGCGTTACTTGGGATCCCAGTGGTCCCGTGCTCCAGTTGATTGATAATGGACCACAGGGGCCGGCATTTCTTTTCTTTACTAGCCTCCACTATTCTGATCCATTCCTGGTCTATGTTTGCCTGCTTCGCTTCCCATACTGCCTTCTTGTATTTCTTTCTTAGTTCATGAAATGTGCACAGGTGGCTGTTACCTGGCTGTTGTCTCTTTAGGAATCTGTGTATATGTTAAGCGGTTGTCTTTGTTGCCTTAAGGCCTGCGTGAACCATTATTTTCTGCTCAGTGGAGGGGTGGCCCTTAAAGGCTGATTGAGCTGTAGCTTGGTCCTTATTGATGTCAACATTGCCTCCCATTTTGTGATTATGTCCACCTGTTCCATTTGATCAGATGGTAAGTTAGCTTTCAATGCCTCATATTTCCCCATAAACATGTTGAGCCATCTTATTTAATGTAAGTGGCTTCCTGGGTCCTGTTTGCCTATCCTCTGTAGTGTGCTGCATGATGATTGTTATTTGCTATTTTCATAATTTAGGGATGGTGGTCACTTTCGCATCTCACCTCTATGCTAAAGTCTTGGAAATACTTGAAGATGTCCATTGTAGTAAAGGTGTAGTCTAGGGTAGAAGCAGATTTATTTAGAAGTTCGACTCTGGTTAATTTGGGTGTCTTTGGGGAATCTGCCATTTAGGGCCATCAGCCCGAGTGCCTCAAGGAGTCTTACAAGAGGGTGGTCACATTTGTCAGTGTCCCTAAAAAGCGATTCTTGTGGTGGAAAACCCAGACACTGATCTAGGGCACCTTTTCTGGAGCTTCTTTTACTATGATTGGCCATGTTAGGGTTAGTCACCTCTAATGATCCAGGAGTCGTTCACGTACGCGGCTCATAAGGATAACAATTCTTTTTCTGTTGTGTCTAGCAATTGCTGCTTATGTGGCATGTTGCGGTCGATGTAAATGTTTATTATTATGATGGGCATGGATTTTTGTTCCAGCAACCAGTTTTCAATAATGATGGCTAACATGTGAGCTGATTGCAGGTCACTGACCTTAACATTAAAGTATTTGTGTGTGGTTATGTAGGTTGAGAGGCCTCCTTATGGGTGCCCTTTGGGCTTTGCTTTTACAGCCGGGCTTAGGAATTCTTGAAACCCAGCTAACAAATTTTCGGCTACTTTCCAGATTTCCTGTAGGCAGATGATGTCAAAGATTCCAAATTGGGATCTTGAGTGATTTTACTGGCCCCTGCAATATTCCAGGATATTATGTTTGTGTCCCCCAAGTTGCTTTTACACAAAATCTGTCAGTTGGGATTAATTTGGCAGAGCAGATCTATCCTTGTACTGCGAGATTTTGTCAGGATCGAAAAGTGGGTTTGTTCCTGCTGACTTCCTCTTCCTGGCAATGCCTTATCCTTGGGACGCCCTAAACGATGGATATTGTGAGCTCTCTTGGCCTCATGGTGAAGGTGGGGAATGCCCCCTTAGCGTGTTGCAGAAAAAATCTCTGGTTGCATGCCCAGGAGTTTGTTGTCAAGATGTTGTCACTTTTATTGTTTTCTTTTTGAGGGATTAGAAAGGTGGGTTATTTTACTCTCTTGGCTTCGTTTAGCTCTATACCCCAGTCTTCGAGTAACTCCAATTTGGACAGTACTAACTGCTATGTCTGTGCTGCTGAAGCAAACTTTGGTGCACTCGCTTATGCCGCTCTTTCTTGGTGCTAAGAAGGTTACATATTCTAGGTCTCAATACTAGTTAGTTCCAAACCTTGGATAGCGCTGCAGATTCTCATAAGGTTGCCTCAGTTAAGGATGTCCCATGGGCCCTGAGATTTGGAGGTCAGGCAAAAAATAAGGTTGTGGCCACCCCGACTTTTCGGGGCAATGAATGCTTAAATGCTTATTTTTCGTCTTTAGTGGTGTGAAGGGCTGACGTAATTGGGGCATCTGTGGCAGCCTTCTGTTCTGTCACGATGGGCGCTTGATTCGTGGCATATGTACAAGGCTGACGAGCTGAAGGGTTGGCGTAGGACCATATTGGTCTCGGGATCCAAGATGTAGACCCCCGTAGGTGGGGTCACCAGTCTGCTAGTTTATGCCCTCTGGGGCCCCTCCGAGAAAGTTTACCTGAGTGAGAGTCTCATATTGATCCAGTTTTAGCCGGTTCTTACAGGGCTCCCATTCATTTGTACTTTTGGGTTGTGCCTTTGAACTGAGGACGGTTCTGTGGTCTAATCCTGTTCCGTCCTGTGTCCCCGAAGTTGTTATTTGAGTGGCTGCTTCAGGGGGTACAGATTGTAGCTGGGCTTCAGGCCCTAAGCAATTTGGTTGTAATCCATTGAGCCCACCTAATGTGATTTCCAAACCAAGGGCCCCCTAGTTCTTACGTCCAGTTAGTCCTGTTCCTCCCTCTTTTTGCTGCCTTTAAAGATTGTTCCCAGTTGGTGGGGACGGCAGCTGACCTGTTATGGACGGAGACTTTGAGCCTCCCAGTTGAGCATGAGCTATGCACTCTTTCTTATAGGTGATTTGCTTATGTTTTACCCTGGGGCTTCCTCTCTGTGGGCTATGATTGGCATGACTGAAAGGGTGTGGATATTTCATTTCCGGGCCTGTAGCTGTTTTTTTATGCATTTTCTTGGGGGCGTTTTTTGTTTTTCCTAGACAGGATGGGAATGAAGGGACCTTCCACTATTTTGCACTCCCAGATTGAGCCTTCTACTGAATCTCCTAAAGCCTGTACTGGGCTTGCTTTATCCTGTGCGGTATAGATAGATGTTCCTTTTTGCAGGAAATATGCACCTTGTGGGCACTGTGGATGCTGCTTGATGTCTCTCCACTGGACCAACTCATGTTTCAGATCTGTCACTATTATGGACATAACTGCTGGCAGTTCTTGGAGTTTGTCCAAAATGGGGCTGCAGTGACACTGGTATGTCTGGTTTACTGGGCCCTTATCGGCCTCCACGTGGGCTTGTGCTGTTCAAATGAGCATGTTTAACCTGCCCAACCTGTTACCTATTGCCTTAGTGGTGGTTGCCAAACTTTGCAGAATTTTAATTTGGATGTCTAATTTGTCTGTGTTAAAGATCATTGCATTGGTTATGGTGGTTAGTGTGTTAAGGCATTCCATCCTGTCAGCAGGTCATCCTTTCTGACAGTGAGTCTGTGGTTTTCTGCTGTTTCGAGTGCCGGTGCCCCATTAGTAAGGGAATGATTTACAATCTTTTCTGCAGGCGTTAGGGGAGCACCCTCTCCCTCGTCACGCTGCTCTTCTAATTCTTCCTGTGTGAGAGAGACCTCCCAGCGGGGGCAGGTCAAGTTCTTCGCTGAGGTTGGTGATACTAGGGCAAACTTGTCCAGCCTTCCTTTGGGGCTTCCTTCTATGCCATTGTCCTTAGAAGTGAGGCCTTCGGGTATCTGATAGAGACTTCTAGTTGCAGATTCCTTAGCTAAGAATTTTGCCGCATGCGTCAGACCGGATCCGGAGATTTTTTTCTTCGAGCAATACCCTTGTGCATCGGTATGTGGCATCGGTCAACTCTGTGGGCGTCATTGGCATCGTTATTGCTGTGATGACGTCGAGAGTAGTACATAGACGGCGCCTCAGCGCAGTGACATCAGTTCTTTTCTTTCAGCACCACACACTGATCCGGAGAGAGCTACCCTTGGCACATTTTTTAACCGACTTCGACTCTTGTTGAGTT
Organism: Pleurodeles waltl; assembly: GCF_031143425.1. Taxonomy (NCBI): domain Eukaryota; kingdom Metazoa; phylum Chordata; class Amphibia; order Caudata; family Salamandridae; genus Pleurodeles; species Pleurodeles waltl. The sequence goes on along the minus strand of NC_090448.1, from coordinate 374,791,079 downwards.
TTTGTGATGTTTTTGGGGCGTCAAGGGATGTCCCTGAAGACCGACTTCAAACCGTGCGAGGACTGTCACTGCAAAATGTTGGTGACTGATCCGCATCAGGTCTGTTTGTGGTGCCTGGAGCGCAACCAAGACCCGAAGTCGTGCTCAGAGTGCCGGGCCATGCACTTGGAGGCCTTGAGGCAGTGGTCCCTCAAGCTCATGGCGGCCCGGCGCTCGACTCTGCATAGGTCCCGATCTCGCTCGGGAGGAAGGTCTTGAGACCGGTCGCGGAGTCACCACCACTCGTCTTCTTCAAAGTCTTCTGGTCAAGGTTAAGAAGAAGTCGAAGAAATTCTAACATCCTTTGACTTCACACCATCGCTCAGCTGTTGCGACGTTCGAGGAGCGCCGATATTCAAGGCCTCCATCTTCGGAGCCTGCTTTTGGGTCCACTCCATGCCTCCCTGAGTTTCCAGGAGCCGGGGCGAAATTGGAGGAATTTTATAAGGCCATGCGCCTTATTTTTGGGCAATTCAACCCCACTACGGTGCCTTCAGGTCCATGGGGTTCGGTTGGGGGGCCTTCAAGTTCCACTCCGGCCACCAAAGTCCCCTCCGGATCTGCTCTTGGATCTGCACCGACGCTGGTCGTACCATCGAGACCTTCCCCGGCGCTGGTTCGATTGTCGACGCTTCCGATGTCAGTGGTGCCCACCATCGACGTCGATCCAATCCTGATCCCCAACGACTCGGAGTCAGACCGGCGTCGCCTGACGCCGCCCCCTTCTTCGATGGGGCCTATTCACCTCAGGGTTGATTCTGACCCTTATTCTTATGGGTTCGAAAACCCTTATGAATACCAGGATGACCCAACTTGGACTGGGCACAGGAGTTTGGTGAGGCCAGTGGTCTGGATACCTCTCCAGACGTGGTCGTGGGACAGGGAACCAGAGGTCTGGCCAGTCCGCCCCTGCTGTAGCCTCCAAACCCTCCTACTCCGTCCCCCTCACTCTGTCCAGTTGGCGGCAGGATTCGCCATCACTTGCCCCACTGGGAATACATCACTATGCACAGGTGGGTTTTGTAGTTTGTTTGAAGGAGCTACTCCCTCCCCTTCGCCTCTGCCCCACCAGCCATGACCCTTTCAATCAGCCGTATATCGGAGAATCATTTGGCACTTCTCTGCCAGGAAGTCGCGGCTCTCTTGACCAAGGGAGCAACAGAGAGGGTCCCTGCACCAGAAGTAGGTTGTAGTTGTTATTCTTGCTACTTTCTGGTGCCCAAAAAAGACAAGGGCTTACGTCCTATCCTAGACCTTCTCGTCCTCAATCTCTTCCTCAAGAAGGATAAATTCAAAATGCTCACCCTGGCTCAGGTCCTGTCTGCCTTGGATCTAGGAGACTGGATGATAGCGTTGGGCGTGCAGGATGCTTATTTCCATATTCTGATCCTGCCTGCCCACAGACGTTACCTACGATTTGTGGTAGGTCATGAGCACTTTCAATTTATCATGCTCCCCTTCGGTCTTACCAGTGACCCTCGGGTGTTCACAAAAGTTATGGTGGTGGTTGCAGCTCATATGCGCAGGTTGGGGGTTTGTCTTCCCCTACTTCAACACATGGCTGTTGAAGGCAGACTCACAACAGAAAGTCATCTCCCACCTTTAGACTTCGGTGAACCTCCTCCACACACTGGGGTTCACTATAAACGTGCCAAAGTCACACTTGACTCCATCTCAGACGCTCCCTTTCATTGGAGCTGTTCTGGACACAGTGCAGTTTTGGGCCTATCCTCACGAAAAGCTAGTCCAGGATACTCAGGCTATGATTCCATTTTTTCAGCCTCTATCTTGGGTTTCGGTGAGACTGACTCTGAGGCTGCTGGGCCTCATGGCCTCCTGCATCCTGGTAGTGACACATGCCAGATGCCATATGCTGGCTCTGCAGTGGGACTTGAAATTCCAGTGGGTGCAGCATCAAGGAAATCTCTCCAACATGGTCCAGATCTCGGACGGGACTACAAAAGACCAGCAGTGGTGGCTTTCGAATCGGCATTGGGTCAATGATAGATCCCTCTCCCTTCCCAAACGAGATCTATCCATAGTGACGGACGCGTCACTTCTGGGATGGGGCAGCCACATGGGAGAGGCGGAGATAAGATGCCTCTGGTCAATCTTCTGAAGTGCCAGGCAATCAGACTTGCGTTGAAAGCATTTCTTCCTCCTCTCAAATGGAAAGTAGTGCATGACAACACTACCGCCATGTGGTACTGTTACAAACAGGACAAAGTAGGTTCCTGGACCCTTTGTCAGGAGGGGCTGGGCCTCTGGACATGGCTGACACATCAGGACATCACCCTGGTGACATCTGGCGGGCTCTCTGAACACCAGAGCAGACAAACTCAGCCGTCGATGCATAGCTGATCATAAATGGCGTCTCCATCCGGAGGTGGCGCAAGGTCTCCCTCAGCAGTGGGGAGAGCTTTGGTTAGATCTGTTTGCCTCTGCAGAGAATGTGCAATACCACTTCAGTCCAGAGTTCTCAAGAAGATCAATAATGACTGGGCCCAAGTAATCTTGGTGGCTCTGGACTGGGCATGGGGATAATGGTATCTAGAGCTATTGAGCGTCGCCTCCAATCCTCCACTCAGACTGCCCATTTGGGAGGATCTTGTGTTGCAGCAGCAGGGGACGGTTCTCCACCCGAACCTGTCCGCTTTCCGCCTTCATGCGTGGAGATTGAGCAGTGGCATTTGGCGGCTTTTGATCTTCCACCCGAAGTCTGTGATGTAATCTTGGCAGCCAGGCGTCCCTCCACCAAAACGGTATACGCCTGTCGTTGGCATAAATTTGTGGCATGGTGTACCAACAAATCCGTTGATTCCCCTCTCTGCTCTTCTTTCTGAGGTTTCTTTGTTTATACTTTCTTTGGCCCAGCAGGGCTTTGCTTTGGGCATCCTTAAAGGTTATTTATCGGCTATCTTAGCCTTTCTTAGTTTGCCTTATCAGCCTTCTCTCTTTAAGTCTCCTATTGTTAATAGATTCCTTAAGGGCCTCCCCCATTTGTTTCCTTTCACTCCGTTTATCATGCCTTAGTGGGACCTCATTCTTGTCCTTCCTTACTTAATGTCTACTCCCTTTGAGCTGATTCACAATTGTCCATTACGGCACCTTACTTTCAAAACTGTTTTTCTTGTTGCCATCAGGTCTGCTCGCAGAGTGATCGAGCTTCAGGCTCTATCTTCTAAGCCCCCGTTTTTGTCTGTCCACCCTGACAAAGTGGTGTCACGCACTAAGGCTTCCTTCCTTCCCAAAGTTGTTACACCTTTTTATTTAAGACAGTTCATCACTTTGCCTACTTTTTACCCATCTCCACATCCTTCTCATGAGGAGGAGAGACTCCACCACCTGGATCCAAAAAGAGCGTTGGCCTTCTATCTCTTTTTGGATATGTGGATTCGAAGAAAGGGAAGGTGGTGCAAAAATGTACCATCTCACGCTGCGTACTTCTTTGCATCAAAATGGGCTACACTTTGGCAAAGAAGCAACCCCCTGAGGGCTTGCACACTCATTCAACCAGAGCAACTGCTGCTTCCACGGCATTAGCACATGGAGTTCCTGTTCTGGATATCTGCCAGGCAGATACGTGGGCATCCTTGCACAGGTTTACTAAACATTACTACCTGGACAGTCAGGTCCGTAGGGATGGCTACTTTGGTTGTTAAGCCCTGCAGGACTTTCTCGTATGATCTTGGTTCGCAGCCCTTCTCCGAGGATGGCATTGCTTGGGTATCTATTCTAAGGTAAGGGATCTGCAACTAGAAGTCTCTATCAGATGTACAAGTTACTTACCTTCGATAACAATATATCTGGTAGAGACATATTCTAGTTGCAGATTCCTTACCGACCCACCCATCCTCCCCACATGCAAACTGATTTCTAGGGACAGGTCTTCCCCATTCAGGGCCTTAGCTCTGACGCACCTATTTCAGTGTTCTTCGTGGCTCTGCGCTTTGGCGTGGAAAGTCGTGAAAAAAAACTGATGACACTGCTCTGAGACAGCATCTATGTACTACTCTCGACGTCATCATAGCGACTACGATGCCAACGGCGCCCGCGGAGTCGACTGACACCACCTACCAACGTGCAAGTGTATTGCTCGAAGAACAAATCTCCAGATGCAGTCTGATGCATGGGGGAAAATGCTAGGGTAAGGAATCTGCACCTAGAATATGTCTCTACCAGATATATCGTTACCGAAGGTAAGTAACTTGTACGTCCTGCCTCTATCTTTTATCACTATGATTGGAGATAAAGGGTGTTCTCAGGTTGGATAGCGTGCTCAATTGGATTGTACTAGGCTATTTGAACAAATGGTGCACTTGGTGCTCTTTGCACGGATAATTATGGAATGGATTCTTCTGCTGCTTTACTTGGAGGAGCGTCCTCTCAGGAAGTGCCCAGGCTAATTGCACTGTCGTTGAAAGATCTCCACTTGGGAGGTTGTCTTGAAACTGGCCATCCAAGGGGAGTTTTATGGTTGACGTTTTCCTCAGTGGCGTGAAGTACTCGTTGAAACCTTTGCACCCTGCACTTACATTTCTGCCTCCCCCTTGTGTTTGTTTTTGTTCTCTGGGGATGCACTATTTAAACTCCTTGGACTTATTTGCCTCCTTTGCTCTCTGGGGCGCTGCTTCTTTGTGGTTTGATGCCTCGGGATGAGCTTCACCTTTCCCCCATTTGTGCGCCCCTCCCTGTTTGTTTGAGGCTGCCTTCTCTTTTCTCATTAGGTTCTGCACCATGTCGTGGCCCATCAGGAAGAGGGAACTGTGGGTTCTCAGAATCACTTGCTCTTCCCACACACTACTATGTGCTCTGCGTTGTGCAACTACACTCACCCGGAAAAATGTCTTTAGATAAGTCCTTGTTCCACCCCCAATGGGTAGAGCGGTTGATGGCTGCTGACGGTGGCTTCTAGCTTGCTATATTATTATTGCACCTTGTTGCGTTGTTGTTCCACCTTGCTGTGTGTTTATCAGCTCTGGGGCCTTATTCCACTGGCTGCTTCTTCCTAATGACCACCAATGACCATTCAGTATGCCCACTGGACGGGCGGGAGTCTTGTCACAGTGGGTGTCTGGCTGGTGTTGTTCAATGGGTAATTACCTATATGGGCAGGACAAACATGGCCCTTCACTCGAGCCAGTCCCCCCTTACGGTTACAGGATTATGCTGTTGTCTGCCCCGCTGCCTATGCTTGTTGGTGCTGCTGTTTAGGTTGCGTGCCTACTACTGCCGCTGTTTTAGAAGAGCAAGAAGGAGCTGACTGCGAGCGGGTCTCACCAGGAACCCCTCAAGCCGCACGCAGGCCTGGCTGGGCTGCCTCTGTGGGGTCCGGGGAGCACTCTCGGTGGCAGCTGCGAGTCTTTTTCATCATTGTGATTTTGACCCCAGATAGAATCCAGCTTACAGCCAGGCTCAGAGGCTTGTAGGGGAACTCAAAGCCATCTTCTGAGGCATTTGTCTCATCAACTTGGTCAACTCAGCAAAAGCACCATGTCCTTACTGGAACCTGATTTGTTACCTCTAAAGTTTACTCTATGCTTAGATAATATCACCCCCAACATGGGCATTACGGTTCAATGTCTGGGAGCTCACTAGTAATGTTGTTGAGCATCAGTGGTTTGCGTATTTTCAAGGCCTTGTTCTGTGAAGACTTCAGTGAAGAAAGTTTCGAAGTCCTAACCACTCCCAAATTGACCCTGCTGTATAAATTATTTCCACTTTTTCATCTTTTTGGGTGTAACCATGGGTGTGACCCACTGATCGCTGGGTCCTATAATTGCATCTTTAGTTGAGGGCTAAATGTAAAATCCCTCCAGGGGAATGCCTCCTTGCTCTCACACACACTGGTACAATCCTGTGCAGCTCCTGGTCCTGGTTTTCAATCACTTTTTCACAGTGTATTACGAACAAGCTACGTAGGACACATGCATAGTGGATTCACGTTGTGAACTGTATTAATAATACATAATATAAGAAAAGTCTGTAGGTGCAAGATAGCCAGCAGGGTATTTTTGACTTTACTAAAGCAATAAACACCCAGAGTACTAACATGATTTCATAAATAGGGAAACGCTTCCATTTGCAAAATTGTTTATTCCTAATCACGCGCTCCGGCCCGGCAATCTGTACTGTTGATCATGATTTTGTATATTGTTTGTGGTTGTTTTCATGGTACTTCTAGAAAACGGGCTTGAATACGCAGGTTGAACCGCTAGTAGATTGTCAGCCCATACAACTCAGAATACGTTTTACGTGACGAGGTCGCAATGGATCCTGCTAACAAATCTGTTATTACAACCCATAAAAGGCTCAGAGTGTCAAGCATCAGCCTGTATATAAAATCCCTGCATTCACTCATCTATTCATACTTTCGCTTTTCCATCTGTCCACCCATTTTTTCCACCATAAATCCACTCATCAACCCATCCACCCAACCATCCTTTCACTCCTCCATCCACTCATCCATACTTTCACCTTTCTAAGTAGCCATCCATTCAGTAATCCGTTCATTTTTCACTCTTACATCATACATCCTTTAATCTGACTATGTATCCACCTATAATTTAATTAATCCATCCTTTTGCCATTCTTTCTTTCCTTGTCAGCCCATCCATCCATCCACCCACCCTTAATCCATCTTCTTAGTCTTCCCATTCATCCTGTTATAAACCAGTACAAACATCCTTTCACCCGCCCATTCATCTAACCATTTGTTCACCTAGCTAAACTTTCATTCTTCTTTACAAATTCCTTTCTGCCAGTCAATCCATCCTTTTACCTAACTATTTAATAATGCATCGAAGCTCCAATCACTCCAGTCACCCATACACCCTCTCACCCTTTTATTCACTCACCCGTCCTTTCACCCTTCCATCATCCAACCATTCATCTGCCTTTCCAGTAATCTGTCCATTGTTTCACCTGTCCTTCAAACCTTCCATCGATCTTTTGACTCATCCATGCCTTCACCCATTCGTTCATTTTCATCCAACTATCCATCCTTTCACCTTTCCAGCTATCATTTTATTCAGCCATCTACCCTTTCGCCCATTTAGCGGTCCTGTCACTCTTCCATGTAGCAGTCGTTCTCTTTTTCATCCATTTACCCATTGTAGGAGACTGGACTGGCTTGTAGTGGGTACCAAGGGGCACTTACACCTTGCACCAGGCCCAGGTATCCCTTATTAGTGTAGAGGGGTGTCTAGCAGCTTAGGCTGATAGAAAAGGTAGCTTAGCAGAGCAGCTTAGGCTGAACTAGGAGACGAGTGAAGCTCCTACAGTACCACTAGTGTCATATGCACAATATCATAAGAAAACACAATACACAGATATACTAAAAATAAAGGTACTTTATTTTTATGACAATATGCCAAAGTATCTCAGTGAGTAACCTCAGTATGAGGATAACAAATATACACAAGATATATGTACACAATACCAAAATATGCAGTAATAGCAATAGAAAGTGCAAATAATGTATAGTCACAATAGAATGCAATGGGGGCACCTAGTGATAGGGGCAACACAAACCATATACTCTAGAAGTGGAATGCGAACCAGGAATGGACCCCAAACCTATGTGACCTTGTAGAGGGTCGCTGGGACTGTAAGAAAACAGTGAGGGTTAGAAAAATAGCCCACCCCAAGACCCTGAGAAGTGGGTGCAAAGTGCACCTAAGTTCCCCAGAGAGCACAGAAGTCGTGATAGGGGAATTCTGCCAGGAACACAAACACCAGCAATGCAACAACGATGGATTTCCAGACGAGAGTACCTGTGGAACAAGGGGACCAAGTCCAAGAGTCACGATCAAGTCGGGAGTGGGCAGATGCCCAGGAAATGCCAGCTGTGGGTGCAAAGAAGCTGCCACCGGATGGTTGAAGCTGTGGATTCTGCAAGAACGACAAGGGCTAGAAACTTCCCCTTTGGAGGATGGATGTCCCACGTCATGAAGAGACTTGCAGAGGTGTTTCCGTGCAGAAAGACCGCAAACAAGCCTTGCTAGCTGCAAGTGTCGCGGTTAGGGTTTTTGGATGCTGCTGTGGCCCAGGAGGGACCAGGATGTCGCCAATTGCGTGAGGAGACAGAGGGGGCGTCCAGCAAGACAAAGAGCCCACTCAGAAGCAAGCAGCACCCGCAGAAGTGCCGGAACAGGCACTATGAAGTGGAGTGAACCGGAGCTCACCCGAAGTCACAAAGGAAGGTCCCACGACGCCGGAGGACAACTCAGGAGGTCGTGCACTGCAGGTTAGAGTGCCGGGGACCCAGGCTTGGCTGTGCACAAAGGAAATCCTGGAAGAGTGCACAGGAGCCGGAGCAGCTGCAAATCACGCGGTACCCAGCAATGCAGTCTTACCTCCACCAAACTTGGACTGAAGAGTCACTGGACTGTGGGAGTCACTTGGACAGAGTTGCTGAGTTTAAGGGACCTCGCTCGTCGTGCTGAGAGGAGCCCCAGAGGACGGGTGATGCAGTTCTTTGGTGCCTGCGGTTGCAGGGGGAAGATTCAGTCAACCCACAGGAGATTTCTTCGGAGCTTCTAGTGCAGAGAGGAGGCAGACTACCCCCACAGCATGCACCACCAGGAAAACAGTCGAGAAGGCGGCCGGATCAGCGTTACAAGGTCGCAGTAGTCGTCTTTGCTACTTTGTTGCAGTTTTGCAGGCTTCCAGAGCAGTCAGCGGTCGATTCCGTGGCAGAAGGTGAAGAGAGAGATGCAGAGGAACTCTGATGAGCTCTTGCATTCGTTATCTAAAGAATTCCCCAAAGCAGAGACCCTGAATAGCCAGAAAAGGAGGTTTGGCTACTTAGGAGAGAGGATGGGCTAGCAACACCTGGAGGAGCCTATCAGAAGGAGTCTCTGACGTCACCTGCTGGCCCTGGCCACTCAGACCAGTCCAGTGTGCCAGCAGCACCTCTGTTTCCAAGATGGCAGAGGTCTGGAGCACACTGGAGGAGCTCTGGGCACCTCCCCTGGGAGGTGCAGGTCAGGGGAGTGGTCACTCCCCTTTCCTTTGTCCAGTTTCGCGCCAGAGCAGGGCTGGGGGATCCCTGAACCGGTGTAGACTGGCTTATGCAGAGATGGGCACCATCAAAGCATTTCCAGAGGCTGTGGGAGGCTACTCCTCCCCAGCCCTGACCCCTTTTTCCAAAGGGAGAGGGTGTAACACCCTCTCTCTGAGGAATTCCTTTGTTCTGCCTTCCTGGGCCAAGCCTGGCTGGACCCCAGGAGGGCAGAAACCTGTCTGAGGGGTTGGCAGCAGCAGCAGCAGCTGCAGTGAAACCCCGGGAAAGGTAGTTTGGCAGTACCCGGGTCTGTGCTAGAGACTCGGGAGATCATGGAATTGTCCCCCCAATGCCAGAATGGTCTTAGACATGTTACATGGCCATGTTCGGAGTTACCATTGTGACGCTATACATATGTCGTGACATATGTATAGTGCACGCGTGTAATGGTGTCCCGCACTCACAAAGTCCGGGGAATTTGCCCTGAACAATGTGGGAGCACCTTGGCTAGTGCCAGGGTGCCCACACACTAAGTAACTTAGCACCCAACCTTTACCAGGTAAAGGTTAGACATATAGGTGACTTATAAGTTACTTAAGTGCAGTGGTAAATGGCTGTGAAATAACGTGGACGTTATTTCACTCAGGCTGCAAGGGCAGGCCTGTGTAAGAATTGTCAGAGCTCCCTATCGGTGGCAAAAGAAATGCTGCAGCCCATAGGGATCTACTGGAACCCCAATACCCTGGGTACCTCAGTACCATATACTAGGGAATTATAAGGGTGTTCCAGTATGCCAATGTAAATTGGTGAAATTGGTCACTAGCCTGTTAGTGACAATTTGGAAAGAAATGAGAGAGCATAACCACTGACGTTCTGGATAGCAGTACCTCAGTGAGACAGTCAGTCATAACACAGGTAACACATACAGGGCACACTTATGAGCACTGGGGCCCTGGCTGTCAGGGTCCCAGTGACACATACAACTAAAACAACATATATACAGTGAAATATGGGGTAACATGCCAGGCAAGATGGTACTTTCCTACACTCCCCCCCCCCCCCCAAACGAAGGACAATAAGACTAGCCATGACCTGATGAGTCTTCATTGTCTAAGTGGAAATATCTGGAGAGTCCGCCTGCATTGGAGTGGGTACTCCCAGGTCTATGTCCCACTGTATGGTCAATTCCCTGTAGGGATATGGACCACCTCAACAATTTAGGATTTTCACCTTTCATTTGTTTTAGCCAAAGTAGAGGTTTGTGGTCTGTCTGAACAATGAAGTGAGTGCCAAACAGGTATGGCCTCAACTTCTTCAGTGCCCAGACCACAGCAAAGGCCTTCCTCTCTATGGCAGACCAACGTTTTGCTCTAGGGGTCAACCTCCTGCTGATAAAAGCAACAGGTTGATCCTGGCCCTTAGAATTAAGTTGTGATAAGACTGCCCCTACCCCTAATTCAGATGCATCAGTTTGGACAATGAATTTTTTGGAGTAACAGGGGCTTTTCAGGACAGGTGCAGAGCACATGGCCTGCTTCAGCTCCTCAAAAGCTTTCTGACAGTTTGCTGTCCATAATACCTTTTTAGGCATTTTCTTAGATGTGAGGTCATTAAGAGGGGCTGCAATGGAGCCATAGTTCTTTATGAACCTCCTGTAATACCCAGTGAGGCCTAAAACGGCTCTCACCGGAGTCTGAGTTGTAGGGGGAACCCAATCTATGATAGTTTGGATTGTCCCCTGAAGTGGTGCAATCTGTTCTCCACCTACCAGGTGTCCCAGATAAACCACTTTCCCCTGCCCTATCTGGCACTTTGAAGCCTTGATAGTGAGGCCTGCTTTTTGCAGGGCCTCCAAAACTTTCCATAGGTGGACCAGGTGATCATCCCAGCTGGAGCTAAAGACAGCTATATCATTTTTCTTTTTAGCCTTCATTTCTTTGTACATTTCTTCCTTACTTTAACTATTCATCCTTTTTTCCCCTACTTTGCTTACATACTTCCTTTAACTTCTTTCTTGTTTCTCGCCATCTTTCTTTTGTTTTCAAGTCTAGTTAGCTTTTTCCTTTCCCTGTCCCACCTGCCTTTTCTATTTGCCGCTTTCTGCCAAACGGGTTGTCTTTTCTTTTTTTGGTAAATCAGGCTATACATCTGCCCATCTTTTGCCTAAATCATTCATGTTTACCAGCGCAAACCTGCATATGCGGAATGGTAACAAAGGGCCTGGTGTAGACTTCGGGGGATGGAATTCTCCGTTACAAATGTGGCGGATACCCTGCCTGCCGTATTACAAATGCCATCGGATATAATGTAATTGTAATATGGTTGACAGGATATCCATCACATTTGTGACAGAGTATCCCATCCGCTATCGGTCCAGTTATATTCCTCTGGATTTCCTGTGTTTTTCATTTAGAAAGAGGGTGTTCAAAGGTAGATTGGACCTACTAAATCACTTCTTTGAGGTTATTAATTAGGATGTGCTTACTTTTAAAAGAAAGAATACGCACATTCTGTTGATGGTGCCTGCAGATCAGCACTTACAAAAGAGAGGATCTAGTAGCACATAGTAATCCAGATACTTTCAAAAGACCAAAAGGCCCATTCTTTGTGGCCTCGGAGACCATTGCAGTAGGGATAAGCAGATACTGTAACACCTTTAAAAAGAAAAGGCACTGGCAAAGGAATGTTGTACGGTAATGTGAAGCATTACAAGTATATAGCATGGGAATAGATATGTATGTGTGTACACAAAAAAAACTGTAGAATAATATTGGTGTAGGTTAAAATGTCAGGTGACAGTTGCATTGTCTAGCCAAACCTAAAAATCCATGTAGGCTAATGACTGCCCTCCTTCCATCTGTGCTGCTGCCAGGGGAAAACAACATAAGTTACCTAGTTGTCTAGGACACTCTAATAGCATTCCAGTGTGATGTGCCGCTTGAACGTTCAAGCTTAGGCAGCTGGATAAATAAACAAAAGGATTACAGCTGCATTGAGGGCAAGCACATTTTTGTGGAAGCACACAACTTCTGCCCAATCAAAACATGTACTCCTGGCTCCCAACATTTGAGATATGACAAAGCCCTCTAATGATGCTTGCATAATTGTCTGGTAAAGGATGCGTTGGCAAGCTAGACCATAAAAATTGTCAGTTTAGAAGAAATGTATGGAGGTATCACATGGAAAGATCTACATGTGACTACTCCTCAGACTTAAATCCATGGATTTGCCATCCACTACTGCCTTGCCTTGGTTCCAGCCTGTATATAATCTTAGTAGATGCTCTTTGGGTATCTTTTCTCACGTTCTTCCTTTACCACAGTTTTCCCTTGGTCTTCCTACCATTGTTTTTAGCTATGTACTTGATGTCCTACTCACTTAGATCCTTTGATTGAATGTGTAGCGTTACTCATTTGTAATTCAAGTTCTTCATCACAGGTAACCTCCTTAATATCATCAGCCTCCTTTCTCATTCTTAAGGAAAGCAACAGCCTTACGTTTGAAGAAAGCAATTAAGATGCTCCCTGTAAGCTAGCTCACAAAAAAATAACTGAGGCTCACTGGCACTACATTGCATAAGTGATTGGACCAGCCCGCTTGGAATACAGTGGCAGAGTTCATTTTGCCTGCATTGGTATGCCTGCCTCTCTGTTTCCCCTATTTTAGATTCTTCTTTTTGAAATATACATTTTTAAATAGAAATTTGCCAAGAACATAAAACAGCTTAGTTGCGCTTTTTAATACTGAATTCAGTTGAAATTGTCTATTTTATATTTTGTTAAAGAATATGGAAAGTAAAGACTGTGAAAAGCTAGTTCTACATTTTTGAAAGACATTTCCTAAAAGAGTTCTGAGATGTTGCATTTGGACAGATATTCAGTGTTTCTGAATGTACTGCAGACACTCATGATGGGGACCTGGAATTAGGAATTATCTTATCATTTTTTTGTGTGAACTCATGTAAAAGGGTATGCTGGATTTTACACTGCCTAAACTTTGATGTCAAGAATGATAAATTCCATGTTTTGTGAAGGACGTGTGTTGAAATAGTGGATTCGTGCTGTGACCAAGAGCATAGGTGGAACAGTGAATCTATTGTGCATAAGAGTTGTTGGTGGGAAGATCTGTGAATGTGGTGCTGTGAGAGATTAGTAAATCACATGTTGTCAAAGTAAACTGAAAGTCATTGTGTGTATGTGCTGAGTGAGCAAATATATATACATTCTAAGGTTGAGAATGAGAATTGAGAGGGAAATAGAGATGAGCACTGAGATATGTGATGAGATGAGCATTTTATAGTCGTAAGAGACCATAGGAAGAGCATTCAGCGAGCATGGGATGAGTATTTAGATGCCAGAGGATGCGAATTCGGAGAATACTAGATGTGCATACAGAAAAATCATCTGATCAGCTTTCAGAGAGCATGGGATCAAAGATTCGGAAGACCTGAACTAACCATGGGACTAGCTATTAAGGGACCATAATTGCATCTTTAGTTGAGGGGTAAATGTAAAATCCCCCCAGGGGAATGCCTCCTTGCTCTCACACACACTGGTACAATCCTGTGCAGCTCCTGGTCCCGACATCCCCTTCGTGCCTGTCTGTGCGTACCATCCGTGTTGTGAAGCTGGCAGAATGGAAGCCTTGTCTCTGTTCAGAGGAGTGGATGCAGATGGAAGACGGTCTGACTGCAGGCTGGGTGAGGAAAAGACCTGAAGAGGGCGACGAAGAGCAGCTCCTATGGCCAGTAGGTGCCTGCTGCATGCTGCCTGCCCCATCGCCATTGTGCATGTGCAAGCACCTGTTCAGTCCCCTACTCCCAATAACTCAAACAGGGAACCCTACCACCCATCTCCCATCCATGCTGTAATCCTGGCCACCAACAGTAAGGGGGGGGTGAGATGGAATATTGTGGATACTAGCATCTTTCTGTACTGAAATGCTAAGAAACAACAGTGCTAAAGTTCTACAGTCCAACTTTTCTAAGCAAACCTATTGCCAGCTGAATCATCAACTCTAATCGCGCCCTACCCATAACATTGTGGGAACGTTGGATGGGCTCTACCTTCAACTCCTGTCTTAAGTGCAGAAGTGTATGATGTTTGTGATCAATCTTGATCAGTATTTCATCCTTTTCAAAGCATATCAAAGAAGTATTTTTATAAATGTGTGAATTCGTTCCATAACACAGCTTTAAGAGCTGAACAAATCTTCCATTGCCCATAGCTCTTTTAAAAGATAATCACTGAACTTTCAGTCTTCTAGCGAGACAAAAAATAACAGGGTATACTATTCGACACCAGACTATATAAAATAGTAAATAAAAGCATAAAGTAATCATCAAATACAAACAATATTGTATATCAAACATTTCTAGAGCAAGGTCTTTGCATTTTGCGTAATTACTCGTAACATCGCATCATTTTCTGAAAATTCACGGCATTGCACAAAAGCAAATTATAAACATTTCTCTTACCCCTGCACATGATCCATTTCTTAAGTTTTCCATTCTCTGTTTTCAAAGAAAACTGGTCACTAGTTTTACTTCCTCTGGTATTTTTAATATGGATTTTCCTATTTCTTGGCTTTCCAAGATCTCGGTTTCCTGGCTAAAGAGAATTGTGCAAGCTAAGAGAAATTCTGATGTGAATTTATTACCATCTAGTTGCCCCTTCTTTTCAACCTCAACATGTTTCAAGTTGGGAATCATTTCACGAAGCTGGTCGTTGATGCCCAAGGTGAGTTGCTGAGTGGTGGGAGTTGGGCTCATGAAGGCATAGCATTATTGTGATACTCTGAATGTTCTGTCCCTTTACACGTGGATTTTAGAGAGACGATAACTACATTTTCACTCTTGTTAACTCCTCTCTGGCTGCTAAAGCGCATGAATTGCACTGAGGCGATATTCAATTTGGTACCATGGAACTCTGAATTTAGAAACATAGTGCCAGATTTACAAACAAATTTGATAATCAACACTTGTGGCCTAAACCTACGTTTGGGTGTAGATTCGCACGTTTTACAAATGCTTCCGGCTGTATGCCTAGAAAGCTTCAACAGAAGTATCTTGACTACGTTTTCAGAATTCCCTTTTATGTTATTGTGGAGTTCCTGATTGCTTGTTTGTTCATGGTGTACAGTTTTACAAAAAAGCACTTGCATAAGTGCAGGTGCAGTTCCTTCCTCTGCACCCCCCATCATTCACTCTTCAGTAAGAGATTCTCTCATGCATCGACAGAGGCAAATACCTCACTGTTTCGAGTATGGGAATGGAGGTTAATAAAAGTTTGTGATTTCTACAGACTCTCTACTTTGTTGGTGCGCACAGCCTCCCTAAGCCATCTTCGCTTTTGGAGAGGGACATTTTCCTAGTAATATTGCATCATACTGGGTAAAATTACATGCAAGTAAATATATATTTACAAGCAAATATTAATAGTTTGTGGGGACAAAACTTGAATTTGTACCTAGGAGGTATAATTTACACGTGTACGTAACATTGTACTTGCAAGTACAATGGCCTGGAATCTTGCTCACAGCATTCAACAATAGATCAAGAGCTTGGGTTCAATGGAATCTGTCCAGTTATTTACTTTCTCTAACATGCTTAGTTTATGGTTTAACCAGATATAAATCTCAGCACCCCCTGTGTCATGTTTGATTCTGTTTCTTCTGTCTGTTCCAGACCCTTGCTGAGATGTTCCACTGCACCTACTACCCTACCTCCAAGAAAATATGTCCTTCTATTACTCCAAGCTAAATCTGCCTGACGCAGCTCTCTATCTTGGAACCTTGTTCCCTTTCCGACTCATTATCCCCCACACTATATATCAGAGAGGTATGTGAATGTCCCTGTAATGTTCATGACTTCTGTAAGCTCCACGTGTTGGAATCCCCTCTTACGCAGCTTATGGTATAAGCCCTTTACCATGTGGGGCACAAGTGCTAGAACAAAGTCACCCTTCTTTGTCTTTCTGGAGATTTAGCGACCAGAACTGAGAGGATGCCCAGGTGAGCCATCTTTAATAATGCCTTCAAATCATTTACTCCACTTTACTGCCGGTCATATGTCTCCCATTGCACTACAGCATCCCGGTGACACTCCTCACTACCGCATGATAGTTCATCATATTTAATAACCCCGTAACTTTATTGACCAATGTTTGTATTCATCTATAGAAGTGTTTTCTCCAAGCAGTAACATTGCATGTGTCTGTTTCTCCACTTTATATCTTGTACTGCTCTCCTTAACTGTGTGTTGAACCTCATCACCTCATAACTCCTATTTTTTTTATCTGCTCTTCCAGGTGTCGGTTCACCAGATGCATGAATTTAAAACTGACTTCATTGCTTATTCTTTCTGTCTCCACTCGAGCCATCAGTGCTGTTGCAGATCTTGCCCCCCTCAAAAATAATACTTTCACATGCTAGTCTTTCTGCTGCATTGCTTAAAAGACCATTAAACAACTCTTCATCATCGATCCTTGCACTAGCACTGTTGTCACCTGTCAGACACCCATTTTGTAATACAATATATAACTTCTGCTGTCAAACTGCATTTTACGTTTTTCCGGCCTTATAGCTTTGCTTTAATGCTTTACTGAAAACAGAGTAGACTGCATTCATTGTTCATCCTATGATGACTGCCTTAGCTTTTGTAACACATTAGTACTGGCCTGTTATGACCTCCTGTGGTCAATGCATGCTCCGCGTGATAACTGTGCACTACTCATACTCTTCGTATTAACAAAACTGATGTCAGTGACATTAGTCTTGGGTTGTGTTGCCAGTTTAGTAGTCGCTCCAACTGTTTGCTGAGCAGGACCTCACTTGCCTTTCCAACTCTCTCTTTTTTGGTGGCAGTGATGTTGTTTCACACGCTTCCTCCCGTAGTGAGCTTAGACAGTTCCCCCTTCTTTCTGGATCTATTCATCAGGTAGTCTCCTTTGTCTCAGTGGCATCCTGACTCCAGGCTGCATCAGTTCTCCATGTCACTGAGGTCTTGAGATAGGACACGAGATGACCCATCTGAGGCTGGGCGGACACTGGATCATCTTTACTTACATTAATGATATGTTTTATGAGCTACTTCGTTATTGTTTGCCCAGCTGGGAGATTCCTAAAATTCTAGTTTCCATGGAAACCACAGCCCACCACTATTTCCATGCTGCAGTGTCTTATTTATACTGAAAGAAACTTGGACGCCTAAAATGGGAATCCACGCTGAGCAACAGCACTGTCTCTCTCTACAGTGCGACAGATGGGTTATACAGCGAAAATCCCTCTCATTAGATCCTTTACAAACACAGGCGCGCAGCGATCAAACGTGAAAATATAGTGTTGTTTCCCTGTGTAGGAGGGATGGAGCCTGGGGGTGGTGTGAATGCCTGTCAACAAAACACGGTTTAATAATATGCCTGTTTTTGCCTTTAGAATGCGTGCACAAAATGCAAGAATTCACCCTCATATGAAGTCCCTTCTAGCCCAGAGCATAAGTAATAGTCATCCCTTCTCCCCACAATCTTCAGTTGCTAACCAGATGTATAAAAACAAAAGCTGTTAGCTTTTCCTTCTCCACAACTCATTTACTAGGGCATGTATTTTTTTGGAAGCCTGCCTTGCTCCGGGTCTTGTCAGATTATGACAAGATACATGAAATGCTTTTCTACAATGGCCTTCTTAATACTAGGAGGAGTATGTTATAGAAACATTCTTCTTCCCTCCAATGTCCCTGTTGTAACGGGAATCCCCGGTTTCCCTTTAGTGCATACCGTTCTTATTTTCATATCTGTTAGAATTTTCCTGCAGGTCCAGCCAAAACCAAGAACATTTTCAAAAAGACATTCATAATGAATTTTTTTTTTTTTTTTTTTTTTTTTTTAAAACAATGACAAATGCTCATATTTTTTAAGCATTGATATAGAGCTTGCGCAAGGAATAGGCAGTTTAGCTTCCACTCCTTAGATTGTTCTTTTTCTTTTTTTAGTGTTTTTCCTTCAGAAGTGGCTACTCTATTCAAAACGTTTAAAGTGTGATAGGAGGATGGGCAAAAACATCTTATTTCCTATTTAACACTATGAAATGGATAGTTGTCAATGGAATGAGGTGAAATTTAAAATTCTGTAAGAGAGACAATTTTGGTTTCCTAAAGATCTATATATAGACCTCAGCTGTGAACAAACCCGAGCTGATTCTGACGGAGGCTTAGCCATACCCTCGGCTGCAACTGAGGAAGGGGAAAGGTAAGATGCTCAGCCTCCTACGAATTTTAGAAATGCATCTTTCCTACCATCTGTTGTGCCCCATCTCCAGATGTTTCGGTGGATCCCTTGGAGTTAAAATTGAATGTTGTACATTTCCATCAGCCGTGTCCCTTTCTGCACAATAGTAACTTTGTTGCTGAGGACTTCATCAACAAGAGCACCTTGGTATGGTGGCCAATGGAGATGTTGAAACTGTTGGGGACACCAGCACTGAACAGGTACTCTTAGTTGAGGTCATCTTTGGCACGGAGCCACTATTCCCCAGAGTTTCGCCCTAGATGTATTCTTAGACGTCAAGGACCAGGTTGAAGTTGAAAAGTCTCATCTTGTCGAGATTCCTATTCTAATGCTAGTGCTCTCACCACTTGCTCTCATCCCTCCAGGTAACATTGTGGCGGTTCCAGGATACAGACCAAGGCACCATAAGAGTCTATCCTGGTCTCTGTAAAGATCAGGGCCACATCTCAGACGTGACTCTCACACCCATTCTTTTCTTTCTAGATCGGTAATACCTTTTAAATTTCAGACTCTTTCGTAAGGTTCTGCTTCAACCTCTTACTCATAATAAAACAGCCTAAAATCAGTGTTTCTTCTAGGTAACGATCCACATGGACAAACAAGGTCATTTCTGACGTAACAGATTACTTTCTTTGCAAACATCATAAGGAAAGCAGCAGAGATTATATTTATCAATGTCTTTCACTCCATTTCAGATTTTTTGTCTTTGGAGTCATTGATAATGTCATTCAAAATAGATCTAGTCGAGGGTTCTTCATCTCATTAAATTTAGAAGAAGCACTTTACATTCTTCATGCCCACTTAAATTCTTGATGCCCACCCTAGAGTAGACAACTTGTTTGGTTTAAAATAGTATTTGACACTGCACTGTACGCTTACAAGATGCTGACTTCCACATTTCAGTTCAACCATCTCAACCTAAAAGTATCTGCTTTTTGGGGGTGGGACTAAACCACACACGATCTGCGAAAGTCCCATCCCTCTGCTCTCCTTGAATATGTGTTTTTTAAAGTGCTAGTTGCTGAGCATGCAGAGCATATTCTCATAATTCTTTCTGGCCAGGTAGATTAGATGGAATACTTTTGAAGAAGCACAAGTCTCTCTCCAGCACAACACGCCCCTTTTACAGTAGCTGGATCTTTTGACAAACTCTGAAATATTTTTCTTGATTTTAAAACAATTTAGGTATGTTTATCTAAACCTTCTACCCCATGTCGTTTATTGACATGGAGAACAGTGCAGTTAATACTGGGACTGTGGTTTTCTGCGCCTTATGTATCATACATGACAGAATCCACATTATGGCACTGCACAAGTTTCTTGACAAATTGTAGCATCAAAGGACTGGAAAGGTAATTGTGATTGCACAAAAATTCAACGATTCTTGCTTGACTGGTAGTAAAATATAATTAGTACGAAGTACAGCTCAGAACCGTCCATCATCTGGATAAATCTTGAAGCCACAATTGAAGGATCTTGATTGCCCATAGAGTGAACATCATTAGAAACAAAGCTCCACCATTTTCCCCTTTTCTGTCAAGACAGGGTACGACCACTCTAGCAGATCAGGTGCACATTCGTTTTCATGTACCATGCTCTGAACTTGATGCTTTTGAAAGATCATCTTCGGACTCTTTGCCAGGGGGCAACTGCCATCTTGGCAGGGGTTGCTTCTGACACTCCTGACAATGACATGTTATACTGCAAGCATAGACTCTGAAGTCAAAACCCACACTGGCATTCCTTGTTAGTTTCTCTAATGTTGTTTGTTTCCCGGTTATTGGTTACTTTCTTGTCTTAATAGCTTGTGATATTTGCATCATCTGCTATTGTCAATCAACATGGAAGCAAGGGAGAAGGTATTGCAAGTAAACTCAACATACCAAGTTACCTGGAAAGTTAGTTTTTCGCCAAGCACTGCCAGATCTGACCAGATAACGTGAGAATGACCTTGTGAAGCTGGATCATGAAAGATCACCTTTAACATTCTTTATTTCATGTAACCAGCATTCTCTTGAACCAATCTCCGTTGGGCCTGTAATTTCTGTTGCCAAGGGATCAGGCAGAAGGCAATGGAAGCTATGGGTGTGTGCCTAGCTCCCAGGAAATCGTTTCGTACAATACACCGACATCGAAGTAATCATTCCAACATGGAGAGGCCATGAAGGTGGCGGATGAGAGAATGCGTAAGATGACTTTCTCCTAGGAACAAGTAGTGAAAAACTAACCAGTACTGCCAGTGCTGATTATTCTTGTCAAGCAGGCCACCAAGAAGTTTAAGGGTTATTGCTTCTAGAATAGACAGAAATGTGAAAGTTGCAGTCAGGTTCCTATTTAAATGTAGGGGTATGTACACCCTAATTCAATGGTGTGGTACATAGTGCCAGAAAAAGGATGTTCTCAACGGGCAAGTGATGGCTGGCCCCCGACACTATGCTCTATAATTTAGCAGGTAAGAGTGGTTGCAAAGGCTGAACAGAATCAAATCACAAACTCCTGATCTTTTTGAGTCGTTGTGATAAACATTATGGAGAAGAGGTGGAGGAACTACTCCAAAATACTTACAAGCCTCCTAGGAACAAGACGCAGAAATAAGACATCTCAAGTGAAAGGATAAGCTGTGCTCTGGGCAGTGTGGATACGTCCTGCATTGTTTCTAAAACCTCAGGAACTGCTGTGTATTTGTGAGTTTAGGCTGTGGAAATGGGTGTATTCTATCAGTTTGCTGAAACCAGAGCATAGTAAACGCAGGCTTATTTTTGACTTAACACTTGTGGGGATATTTTTTAAAAACATTGCTTTTACAAAAGGACAACTCGACTGCGGGTGATCATCCCACTACTGCAGGACGAGGACTTCACAACTATACTGGATCTGAAGCATGCTTAGTTTCACATACAAGTGCATCTGACGCATTACCGACAGTACCTTAGGTTTGTGATAAGCCACAGCTCTTACCAATTCAAAGTACTGGATTTTAGCATAAAGTTAGCTCCGAGAGTGTTTACAAAACAGCTGGCAGTTGTGGGAGCACATCTGCATCATCAAGATTATTCATGTCTGCTCTTACCTGCACGATTGGCTGGTAAAAGAGATATTAATGCTAAATTAAAAATGCTAAGCTCATATAGAGGAAAATACCTCTTTCCTACGCAATCCTGGCTTCACAATCAGTGTGAAAAAATTGTGTCTCTAAGTACTGCAAGTTCAGAATTTTCTGGGATGAGTCCTACATTTTGTAATGGCTAAAGCATGTCCCGTGACAAAAGAGTTATGTGAATTCAGAAATTGATTCTTTTTTTTTTTTTTTACCACACATCACAACCTCTGATAGTGAGTAATGTTATGAAACTGCTGGGTGATGCCTCTATGTTTTTGCTGGTTCTAAAGGCACATTTGCAGAGCATCCACTTCAAGAGGGTTTGAGCCAGTGATCCGAAGCCTTGGTTAATGGGATGTTCTAATGATGTGCCTGAGGGTTAAGTTTAGAGTTCTGCATTGAAACTAACACAATCAATCTACTGGTAGATCTTTTGCAGTCCCTCTGTGGCACATAATCATTACAACAAATGCATTTGTGTTGGAGTTGAGGGGCACGCATGCCAGGTATAACGACCCTGGGCAAATGGGTAGCATAGCAGGCCCTAAAACATATTGGTGCACCAAACTTGACGCCAGCCGATCTGGTGATCATAGTATTTCAGAAAGTGCTGCAAAACAAGATAATGTGGATTTACATGGACTACATGACAACTACATATCACATTTATATGTGTTTGTTACTTGTAAAGTGCTTGATTACTGAGATAATTAATGGTTCAGAGATCATGGAATAAAAGCCACAAAACAAGAAGCCCAAAGTTCCAAGAACTTTCAACAGAAAATATGTTTTGTTTTTTTACTTTTTAAAGGCCATGCCATCTGTATTTCCCTGACTGCAACTTGTTTCTTCATAACTTAGGGGTTATGTATCGAAAGGAGCATCTTCAAGATTGAACTGTCCGGATTCTGGGAACATAGAACTTAAAGGAGTGTGCTGAGCGTCTAGGAATTTATTACTGAAGGAGGTTAGCCACCTCAAATTTTCCTTGGCAATTAAAAAATGTTATGTCTTAGAAAGTTGTACCCTTTTCCCGATGCCAACCAGCAAACTTCATAGATATATGATCATCTTATAGGTAATCAATAGGCCTTTTATAATCCAAATAGCAGAGTTCTGAATGGCTCCAGGGTCATCAAGAGATAGGTCAGCAAGCCCAGTAGATGCTGTTGTAATAGTCAAGCATTGAATGGATGCAAGTGGCGGAAGAAGAGGTGATAGGGTTTTGCAGCAAGAAAGCATTTTGCGGCATCCGCTAAGTTTCTGTAACAGTGACAGTAAATAAAACCATGAATTGGCCATGGCATTCACCTACATATCAATGAGACCACCTTATTAGTACTACCTATGTAGATTCATAACTCAGACCAGGTTACCGATGCAAGCAACTTGGTCCTGCTTACATGGGGTTTCAGGAAGTTGTGACCCATCCATCGCTGGATGGGACCTAATCAGTCCCTCAACCTCACCGCTTGCATTGCAACTTGCATGTCTGGCCTTATAATAAACTGTGCATCATTTACATAGGTGAGAGGCAGGCGCCGTATGATCTAACCAGTTCAGATAGAGCAGATAGAGACTGGCCATAACTGTTAAACAGGGGTGGGTTGGATAACCTATCTCTGTGACATTCAGCCCAAAACCTAAAATTTCTTGATAGAGGAAGTGATGTGGTTTGAGAGCACAGCTACAAAAATTATTGTAACCATGTCTATATGACTCCTCACATGCCTGACTTGGCTAAGTGTTGCATTAGCACCCTGTGGCTCTTAGAATTGCAACAGGTGGAGTGGTCTAGCAAGATCATTCAGAAATCTCCTCTGCTATTAAGAGTTGCATTCTCCTTCTTTCATATTTGTGGGACCCCACATGTAGATATGTTCACAACAGGCAAGGACAAGAAATTACAGGATTTTGTCTCCAGGTATCCATGCCCTCAGTCGCAAGGGAATGCTCTTTGGGTAGGAATTTGGCTATGCTTTTGCCTCACTACCTCTTGTACCATATGTCATACCCAAGATGCTGCAAGCACCAATTATTCTATGGAAAGTCCCATCTTCATAAGTTAGCATAAGTGTTCTGATAGGAAGAATTACATTACGGAAGCCTTCTGTATATATATATATATATATAAATCTTATATGACAGATGCAATGAAAAAATAATTTTGAGAAGGATTCTTTCTGTGAGCAGTAAATAGGAAACAAATGAATAATTAAAGAAGAATTTTGCAAGCCTGACTTTGCAAGATGTAGCGATTGTTGTAAAATGCACTTCCTGACCTCATAGAGGTTTGTGTCCTTTATGTGTACATCAGATGCAGAACATTTTTTGCTTTCATACCTAAGTGGTCACTTTGTTTTTTAAGACCTGAAAGGAACCTTAGAAGGTCTTCAGGTGCTAGGGTGCCAAAATGCAGAGCCTAATCTTTCTTCGGGAGAGGACATATTTTTGTTTTCCCCATGGCATTAGGTAAAGCAGGGAGAGGGAGATTACTCATACTTATGCAGAAGCCATACAGCAGGGTTATTAGACTGCTGCCATGCAGAATAGCTGAAGCTCTCACACCGCAGTGCTTCTGCATCCGTCCCTGATTGCAGCTATGTGAGTGGCTTGGCATTTCCTAAATAACCAGCATTTTCGTAAACATCCAAGGCTCCTGATCTGTGCTTGGGGACACTGTCACTTTATTTACTGCGTCTTGAATGTTAGGACAAATAGATGAGGCTCCGTGTCTGCTGAAGTATCTCTCTTGTGTATTCTCCTTATTTCTTCTGTTATGTGGGGGTGATGGAACTGTTATGCCTTCCTTTGTAGTTGGCAAGCATATGTATGTTTTTTTTCAATAGCTAGAATCTCAACTTGCAGGGGGTCATGCTTTTTGTTCATGATCATGATATGGATTTCCTTTCTTACGCATCCCCTTTCCTCCCTCAACCACTTTACGATTTCCATTTAAACCTGGGAGTGCATATGCCTGTGTTTGATGATCCTCCTTACCCCCGTTTAGTGCATCATAAAGACAAAAGTAAGGATCTGAGGATGTAGTGTACTGTCTCAGGTACGTGGCCTCCTGCTTCTAAACCAGCAGTAGCTACCTAGGTTTTCTCTTGCAAAGTCTTTCCAAATGTTAGATGCTGTCGTTGGGAAACCCATCACTGACTCTGTGTGCGGTTAAGGTTCCAGCACAGCTTTATAAGGCATCATGTCAGACTCGAAAATGTGCTTAGCAGAAGCCTTGAGATCACTGCTATTGTATGGAAAACCTGCATAAGACTGAGATGGCAAAGCTGGTTGCCATATTGGAAAAACTGCCCCCCCATAATCTGTCCCATTTGGTTGTGTCATTTTCCTTCCAGTCCTCGATTTATTAAAATACGGCTTGCTCATCTAACCTGACTGCTGTGAATGGTAATAAAGCGCCCATGATGCTCCTCGGACAGCCTCTGCAGTACTGTTTATTTTACAAAGGGATCATGTGCTCTAGATTTAGTTTTCAGATTTGAATTATGAATATTATTTTTAAAAGTGTCCTGGAATCCAATTGTACCTTCAGGAATACCCTCACGGATATGTTATGTGAACACTGTTATGTACAGACTCACTTTTCTAACAGGACAGACATGCTATAAAAACCCTCAGATTTTATCAAAGCTCATTGCGACCACAGCGCAGTTAGTGAGTTTTAATAACCCTACTTGAGGACCTGTATGTTACAGACCGGTCCACCGTGTTTTCTTATTTCCTTCAATTCCATTACAGAAATGAAAAGCCAAAACAGCGCTTCTTACCATGGTCCCTGCATTTCCATTGCAAGTCGCTTACGGGAACCGTCAAACTTTCTGTCCCTTCTGTTTAAAGGCCTGTAAAACAGATCAGTGCAACTGTTCTACTGTGGTGTTCAGTCCTAAAACACACTGCACAACAGAGGCATGACCAAAAGTACACATGCTTCATCTCACGGTTAATACAACAGCGCGGCTCTAGTGAATGTCCTCTAAGAAGTAGCTCTCGGTCTTCTCTTCCTCCCTGGGACCATCTGTTCTGGAGACTGTCCAGTTCGGACAGTGGCGTCTGTTCTTAGTTCTTTGCCTTATCCTTTCTGCTTGTTGTCCATTGTCCTTCCCATATGACTGCCTGCCTGGCTGGACTGTGGCCTACGAGTGATTGCAGCAAAATGATGCCTGCATGCCAAGAAGTGGCTGTTTGTTGGGAGTGACTGCATTAAGTGAGTACATGCCAGGAATGCCTGCTTGCCTTCAGTAGCTGCCTATGCATGCGGGGAGTGACTGCATGCTGAAAGTCACAGCATGCTGGAAATGGCTGCATGCTCTACCGTTACTGCATGCTAGCAGAGACTACGTGCTTGGGAGTAAAGTGATTGCTGGACTCGTTCCACGGTGGTTGCCTATTGGGTTCTCTTTGTACCTGCTTGGAGGACTAGAGAGCCTTTGAATGAATGTTGACAACCTTCCATCATGCTGTGTCCATTCCACTCTCTCCAAGGCTTAAGAAAATCAAGTCAAGTGAAGCCTACAAAGCAGTGTGGGGAAAGAGCCAGGATGGGGTGGTCTCTGCGCAGCCCTCAAGAGTCGCGGACGAGAGAGAGCAAATGATGATGAGTGGAGGATACATCCGCAGGTAAACGCAAGCAAGCTAGTGCTCACTATCTAGCCTGCCTCTGTCCAGCAAACTACTATTTTCTGCCTGACCTTCTATATGGCAAACAAGTGTTTTCTGCATTGCCTATCCAGCGAGCTGGTGCTTTTTGTTCATCTTTCTTTTATTCAGCAAACTTTTGCTTCCTGCTTCAAATTATTTCTTGCAAGCTAGCACTTTCTGCCTTCCTTTGTTTTATTCAGCAAGCTATCTCTTTCAGTTGGACTTTTGAGGTGGCAAGCTAGTGTACTCTGCCTGCCCTTCTTGTGCCTGGGAAGCTTGCACTCTCTGCATGACGTTTTACCTTGCAAGCTTTTGCTCTCTGCATGACATTCTATCAAGCAAGCAAATTCTCTTTTTATATTTACCAATAACTTGAAAGTCTTCTGTCTAGGTTGCTCTACAAGTGGTCTCTCCCACACCATCTTCTAACAAGCAAACTTGTGCTTTCTGTGGTTTTCTATCCAGCAGCCAAGTATGCGTTTTCCTTTGTAGCTTACATGCTGATCCCGTTTTTCGTACCATGGTTTCTGTAGTTTGCTATGGCAGTGTGCTCTGCCTTTCATTTTAGTTAAGCAGGGTGCTTCAACTGAAATACTAGGCGGCAAAATAGTATTCTTTCTACAAAGGAATTTAGGAAGGAATTCCTCTGTGTCGGGTGTAAGACTGGCAAATTAGCACTCGCTTAACTATTGTAGCAGAAGTTAGTAAAAGATTAATCGTTGCTTAATCTGTCCAGCAAGCTAATGTTTCTAGCTTTTGTAGCTAGAAAGATAGCCTACTTAACAGTGGCTTTTTCTGCCTGGCAAGCTACTACTCTGGCATTCCCACTTTCTCTCTCTCTCCTTACCAACTGGTTGGAAATCGGTAGCCTGGGCCACAGAACATGGTTCTCCAACACCTGCTGTCACTTTTAACGTCTTGTAAAGGGACCAGGTCTGAGCGTCTCTTCCTTGTGCACTGGTCATGCCTGCTATCCCATGGGGCACCAAACCACCCCCCCCCCCCCCCCACTGAAAGGTGAGTAGTCTGATGTATTCTGGTACAGAAGGAGTTAAACTTAACTCCAACACTTGACGCTCATGCTACAAGTTCTAAGATGCCATTAGTGGCTTTCCATATGAAAGTACCGGTTGCATAAGTAAACAGGGCTGCTGCATCACCTACAATGCATGCGTAAGTTTTATTCCTAGGAGGCATCTTCTCGCAAGGAAGTCATCTGCAGCAGTTTGCTTAATACCTACTTTGGTCTTACCCCTTCTAAGTCAGGAAACAATATCTTCTTGGCGATTCTCGTGCTCTTTAAGTTCTTGTTGTCTTTTTTATTTCGTATCAGCCACCAAATAATTCCTCATTAATCATGTGCCATGACCCAACCAACCTTTGTGTGCAGCGTGCCCCCTGGAAATATTACAGACATACTATTTTCTCTCATGTGAAGATGAGTGCCACCTATTCAAAACAGTTGAGCAGTCCCATGCCACTGAGATTTTCAGATTTCTTAATTTAATCATATTTTATCTGCATCGTTTATGATCAACTTTAGATAAGAAAATACACGAAGGGTTTCAGTCATTGTTTCTTTTATCTTTTACTTTTTACGGTTCAATGGGTTTAGTGAAAAGAAAGGCTGAAGCCAGATAGCATTACAGGTCACTTTAGTAGAAATGCCTTACGCAGTTCCATCAGAGATGTAGTTGCACCCCAAGATAACCATAAAGTGCATAATACCAAAGACATTTTATTGAACAACCTCGGTCAGATGTGAGCCCCATTGCCTAACTCTCACTGCCTCCAGTAAGAAAAGAGTTGGAGTGATAAAGAATTAGTAACAAGAACAACCTTAATTCTGCATCTCTGACATTCCCACCCCAGAGAAATCCCTTAGCTACATGATCAATAGACGGGAAACTTGGAGGCGCCTCGGAAGCCACTCAGTCCCAACTTCTGCATAGCCTCATCACAAACCAGACAGTCAGGTTAGGCTTTTACTGAGTCCACTGGAGGGAACACATAGTTTATTCACCCCTGATCCACTGTCATTCTTGCTGGGAATCTACAGATGTGCTAAAGCCTTGTCCTGCACAGCATGTTTCAATAACATCTGTTTTTTTCTCGACTAGCAGTAAGGAGTACAATAATAAAATCGAGGATCATGTTTCATTGTGCAACAACTCCATATCTTCAGCTGAAGATGTTAATGAGGGGGGAGACTGCATGTTTTGCTGCTTGGTGCCCTGTACATGAAAATGCCCTCTTTAGCCTTCTTCCTCCATTTCATGATCTTCTCCAGTTTCCAAAACCCAGGAACAGAAAATCGCTCTCAGGATATTGACTTTCTGGGAGGCTGGAGGTCCGGGGACTCCAAGGATCCCCCAGGGAGGCCCAGCACAACCGCATTTCAGGCCACATCTTTGACATGGCTTTTTCAGTGGCTCACTGCCCCCTGCTGACAAGTGGTAATAGCCAGGCACCCCAAGAAATCTGTTGTGCTTCTCCAGCATGCTCACAGTTGCTTTGCCCCTCTACAGAGGGAAGTCAGTCCAATAGTGGTGCTGGTACACCACAGCATTGATGACGTGTGACTCCACGTGCAATCCTTTGCACACAATAGATGTCGTGGCACCAGAGCCGTCTCCTCTACTTATCATTCCTGGAGAATGGTTGAGTCAAGCTCTCCGCCACATCTCAGCAGGCTTGAGTAATTAAGCGATAGGTAACCAGGGGGCCACAGGTGCACTCTCTGACAACATAGGTGTCTGTTCTCTGTATTCCAGATAGCGCTTCTTGCTTCCTCCAGTATTCCTCCACTGTGGCAGTCCTCTGATCTTCAGATATAGGAAACTAAGTGAATGATCAGGTGCTCAGCTTGCCACCCTCATAGACTGTGGCCATCTTGGGACACAACTAGCTCCGACCGTCTAATTAATAATCATTATGCAAAGTAACAAAAAGTTAAAATCAGTGAGTGCTAGCAGTTATCGTACAGTGATTCAGAAAGGTGCCCAGAATTTTTATCTGTGCATGGTAATTGCCAATTTGAAGCTACTTTACAAAGATGGGGAAACTAAAATCTTATGTTCTCCTTATCAATGTTGTATTTAGACAATTCCATTATCTTTTCATATTTTGGTTTACTTTTGTGATATTATTGCGTTTTGACCTATGCAAGCTGACAGCACATAGAAGATCAGTGAAACACTGACCTGATGGATCACTTGTTTTCTTCATCACCTCCAGCATAGCCATCAATATGGAAATTTTCTCGAGCATGGTTACTTAATCAGTTGAAGCAGTGCTGCAACAGAGGAGTAGTACATCATCAGTATGTCTTCTAGGCAGTACTTAATTTGTAAATAAAAAGGTGCCGGTGTTCAAAGCCCTCCTCTTAAACACACAGCTGCTACAATTAACTGTGTGAACACGGAATACTGAGGCGGCGGAAACCTGAAGCCATCTCGGGCCACTTTTATTCATTTAAAGCCACTCCCTGCCCCTTCAGCTCACACTTGCAGCTTTCTAATTTCTCCCTTTGTGACGCTTTTTCGTTTTTCCCTTCCTCAGTCTTTCCCATATGCTTGAGGCAGAAGAAGTGCCGGTGCTCAGCACCGGAAACAACAAGCCCAAATTAAGCACTTCTCATGTAGCCACCTCCTTCCTTTACTAGTCCTTCTTTGCCTGCCTGCCTCAATCTTTTCATGCCAACTGTGTTTTAGATAGAGCTGTTCTCAAGATAATGATAACATGATATAATGAGCATATGCGATGATGGAATAATGACAATTAACACCTCGTATTTCCTTATCTAAAGGTAGTCTTAAATGTTGTGGCTGAACTAATTGGCAATAGTAGAAAATGTGAAATTTAGTCACAAGAACAGTGACATTGGAATGCTTTTAACTGATAGAATTTATCCTATATGAGAATAACTTCTGCTTTTTAATGATTTCGAAACCTTCTTTAAGGTCGGTAGAAAGCTTCATATCATTGTGAAGGATGCAGATTTAGTTGCTCTGACACTTGTGCTTAGAAGAACAGCTGAAAAGAAACATGGAGAAAAAACATCTTCAAATATTTAACATTCTACAAATAAAATATTCACAAATATATTGTAACTTCATTGTCCAGCGTAGGTGAGTCTGGTTTGAGTGAAAGTTAATGAACTATGCAACAGAAATTACCTTGCCATCGTTTAACAGAAATAAATGGCTTTCCTTAAGTGCAGTAAGTTCTGAATTTGAAAAAAAGCTTGTTTTTATTTTGAGAGTTTAGACAAGGATGCTCATAAAATTTATTTGTGGCTGTCAGTAACCTAAAAGCTGAAGCTCAACCCAACGAAGGTAGAATTCCTGTTATAGTTCTCAAGTACAGCAAACAAGAAACAGTTCACACCGGGCTTTATGACATAGAGACCAGCCTTACACTGAAAGACCACATTGTCAAAACAAACATAAAGGCAGCCTGTTACCAGCTCTCTATTCTAAAGAAAGTACATTTTTTTTCCAAAAAATGATTTCAGAACTGCTGTTCAAGGCTTCAATCTCTGGTATCTGGATGGCATTAATATCCTGCTGCATGACCTCCCAGGTTCCATACAGGCATCCATTAAACGCAGCATGCTCCGACATGTCTCATCCTGGTCTCATCCAGGAGCTGATGAAATGTGATGACTGTTATCCTGATGTAATTCTCTTGGCTCCGCTTGCCAACCCACACAATCATCATTTACAAAGTCATCATGAGGAGCACCTCTCCTTATCTCCCAGGCAAGCTCACCATCTCTGGTGGCTCTGGGCACTCCCACAGGCAGGACACCATCTGAGAGCAGAACTACAAAGTGTAAAAATGAAAAAACTAGCAGAACATGTTCATCTATGCACCCAGGATCAGTAATAACATCCCACATACACTAGGGATGCCCCAGTGTAGCACCAATTAAATTCAACCCAATGAAGGCAGAATTCCTGTTATAGTTCTCAAGTACAGCAAACAAGAAACAGTTCACACCAGGCTTTATGACATGGAGACCAACCTCACACTGAAAGACCACATTGTCAAAACAAACATAAGGGCGGCCTGTACAAGTTCTCTCTTCTAAAGAAACTCCTTTTTTCCAGAAAGTGATTTCAGAACTGCTGTTCAAACCTTCAAACTCTGGTATCTGGATGGCATTAACATCCTGCTGCATGACCTCGCAGGTTCCATACAGGCATCCCTTAAACACAGTGTGCTACTACATGTCTCATCCTGGTCTCTTCCAGGCCCTGAAGAAATATGATAATTGTTATCCTGATGTAATTCTCTTGTCTCCGCTTGCCAACCCACACCATCTTCATAATTTACAAAGTCATCACGATGAGCACCTCTCCTTATCTCCCAGGCAAGCTCACCATCTCTGGTAGCTCTGGACACGCCCAAGACACCATCGGAGAGCAGAACTGCAAAGTGTACAAATGAAAAAAGTAGCAGGACTTTTTCATCTGTGCACCCAGGATCCGTTATAACATCCCACATACACTAGGGATAACCCTGTGTTGCACCAATTTACTAAAGAGCTGAATATGCATCTCTTTGAAGAACACTACTTCACAAGGCATTAATAGGCCACAAACTAGCTACCTCCTATCACTCATTGACTTTATGCTTGTCTTTGACCCTGTACAGTGCTGACTATCTCTTGGCTATGTTTGCAGTATAGCAATACTATGTACATGCATAAGAAATATGCAATATTTTGTTACTGTTTAGTAACAGTAGACCATAGTCTTATTCATACAAATTGTTTCATTGATGATCTTTGCATTTTTTTAATTTCTAGTTTGCTTTATGCAGCAGCACTACTTAGGTCTTTATTATAATACTATCCTCATTTATTTCATATTTTTATTTGTTCTGCATGACGAGATTCGGGCAGCTGAGTAGTTTTCCATTCTTAAAAGCCTCTTTAAATTGAGAGAGCCCTGGTAACAGTCCTGGGCAAGTTCATCATAAACAAGTGTTTTCAAACCAAAATCTGGTCTGCTGATAGAGCAGTAGTCCCTATGTGCACAGTTGATGCCCAGATACAGAGAATGTGATTGTATGCTGTCCTGATATGGATAGTGAGAGTGTATGCACAGTATAAGCTCAGATGGAAAGTGTGTGGACAGTTTAGATACAAATAGCAGTTCAAGTATATATGAATTGGGGAAGATGTCCATATCTAAAAAAATATGCTCAAGGATGTCATGTTGTGCTATTGGAGCAAAGTGTTAAAGCTCATTGACAAACATTTCTGTTCAGTCTAGGCACTGGGAAAGGGTCACATTTGAATGCACATTCTAGGGGTGGATATACTGTGTTTGTAGGTAAAGGTCACACAGTAGTACTGGGCAGTGCTTCATGCATAGCCCAGACAAGAATAAAGACAATATGAGGTTATATGCATTCCAGGTCCAGGTGGACAGTACAACATGTAGTAGCGGGCCCTGTTTTATTACAGAAGATTTTTTCTGCTTTGCCAAAATGTTTGGTATGTTTATAATTTGGGGTGGTTCTCTTTCAAGAGTATTTATCTGTAAAGTGATTCTTCTCACATCAAGTTGTACTGAGGCTGTCTCCAAATTTGAGCACTCTACATGGGCATGATGAAGTGTAAAGTTTCTGCTTCTGACTGTCATGAGCACCCCTGAAGTAGTACTCAAGGACAGACAAAAAAGCAGGCCAGGCTTAGAAATGTCTTCCCTTTACACAACAAAAAATGCAGTACCAGCCTAAATCCCTAACATCTACCAAATGGAAGTGCTCTGGAACACCTAAGCAAGAGCCCCTTTCTAACAAAGTCTTCAATGAAAGTTTATCTTGCCTCCATCCTCCTGACTTCACTGTCTGGCTTTGCACTCTCCAGCCACAGGAATGCAGGCAATACATTTCCACTGTCTATAGAAGCTGACCTCATCATCATTTTTCCATGCTAAATCAGGGGCATCCTAAATTGATCACACTGGCTTCAGCACTCAGACTCTTATACACCCAGAGTGCCACTGCAAAGCATGTGCTATGCACATAGTGCACACACACTCCTTAAACACAAAGGATGTCAGCTCAAGCGTTTGGGTTTTCAAGTAACAGCCGGACTCTACATATCATGGACTAGTAGTCTACACCAGTGGTTTCCAACCTTTTGAGTTCTGTGGATCCCCAGTTTATCATTACTGGAACCCAGGGACCCCCCCACTTAACCATGATTGGAATCCAGTGATCCTGCACGCCCACCACCTCCCCAAAGCCCCCCGCCTCCTCTCCCCCAAGTCATTGCTGAAAGCCGGGGACCCCCGCCTAAACACTGTTAATGGTTTGAACTGCAAAACAATACACAAAAAATACAGACACAGGCATTCCATCAAACACATTTACAAATGAATCACATTTTATTTAATTTGCAAACAAATAAAATAATAAATAGCAGTTTTAATTTTATCAGGAAGGTTGGAGCTTTTCTAACTTCAATTGAAGCCACATATCGTCCATACTGTTCTCTGTTTGATGCACCTGCAGTGCTCCTACAAATCAATCTGAGGATACTAATTTAATTTGTATCCTCCAACTTCAAATTCCTTGAAATTTAGAGTATGTCTAAACATTTTAATTTGTACATTTAGCCACTTTATTTATGTACACTTTATTAATCTATTAATATTAGTTAATTTTCTAAGCAATCACAGACCTCCTGAGGAGGCTTTGTGGACCCCAAGGTATCCCTGGAGTACAGGTTAGGAACCACCCTCACGAACACAGACAAAAAGGTCTGGTCATCTATATGAGATCATAGAAAACAGCATGCTGCCACCACTGCCTTATGCATTAAACCTAACACAGGAACAGTAATCATCTGCCCATTCTGAGGATATACTTGGTTAGGCCCACCAGGTCAGGGGCCAGGAAGTGTGCCTTGCATTGTCTGGGACAGGGCATAGGCATGCAAGACAGGGTTACTTGCTTGTATACTATGCAGGGGGCGTTCTTGTCCCAGCAGAAATCAATCCTAGTGGTCGAAAGACCATTTACTTTCATCTAGTGCTTAATTATTGTACATGCAAATTATGTTTTCTTTCGACAGTTTTACATCCTCAGATTGCATGCTATCCCCAAAATCCTTCTCCCCATTATATCCTAAAACCCTGTATGAAAATATGACCTTGCTTTGAAGCTTTCAATTGTTCCCTCTTCTTTCTTTTTAATAAGCCCTCCTTACCTACTTCCTTTAAATGCATCCTCTGCCTGAATCTACACAACCCAAAGTTTCACGCCTGTCTCTGTTAATATCCTTTTTTTACATTTCTCTTGTCTACCTTTCATTTCTGATACACCAACCCCGTCTGTGAAACCATATCCGTGCAACCTAACAATACCTAATCTCCTCTAGCCTATACATTTATCCCACCAACTATTTGAAAAAACTCACATAGCCTTCACTGACGATCACACTTAACTCCTATTCGTCTAATCAACCACAAAGCAACTGGAGCAAATGCATGGCTTGGTGTTCTTAGGAGTACAAGACCAATCCCAATAACCAACAATAATCACCTGATTAGCCATCTAACCTTGGGTTTCGGCCACTCGCCTCAAAGCGCTTCAGTGCCTCGTCAGACCTAATGAGCACTATGGAAATCCTAATACAGTACAATACAATAGAAAAAAAGCTTGCTCGTCTGGTGGTAAACTTTGAACATTTTCAAAGTTTGCCAAGGGTAAAAAGTGGGTATTCAGGAAAACTTTGCCGGCGAAAAAAACTATACGTTGCCCTAAAAGGAGAGGAAGGAGATGTTTGGTGATGCAGAGTTATTGGCGTGGTTGGTGCACAAGTAGGGAGCAATCCTGCTTGGGTATTTACAAAACGGTTAAAGTGACAGCTTTTTTTGCAGTGTTTAACGGTCTCGATTGCCTGTGTATGCATTTACAATCAGTTTTGAAGGAGGAAGAGCAAGAACTATGAGTTCTTTCTGTCCTTTCTAATTTCTAGAAATTACACAGTTTCTTCGTTAATTTCTTAATGTTTCTAAAATGTTCTGTTATCTCAATTCTATGTGTTTTTAGTGGCTTCACGTTTGCAGCTACTGCCCCCTCGTGGAGTGATCCGGAACAGTCAGTATATTTTTTTTTAACAGTTTGCAGGTCTCAGGGCTCCACGTTAAATGTAAAAGCTGTTGAGGTGTGCAGCACGATATGCTTCAGTGTTTGCCATGATCACATTTTCCTTGCTTTTAAGGTTGTTCCTAGAATAAGTCATCGTTTTATATTTGCTTCGACATTCTTTGCATAACAGTATTTTTCATCCCTGCGCATTTGTTATTTCGGATGCTAGGAAAGCATGGTTCACGCTTGTTGTTTACCATCGGACTATGTAGGAGTCGTGGACGCTATTCTCGTCGGCCAAAGACCGCCATTTCAGAGCGAACTGCCAACGATGAAGAGCCTAAAGGATGGACCTACTGTATACATTGTATTGAGCAGAGGAGGTGATCCATTCATCCTCCGAGGCTGAGCTACTCGCAGCATTTGTCTCCTCAGTTACACATAAAGCTTGACCAAGTCCCCGATGAATAGACGCCTCAACCTTTCACATTGATGCCCCCGTAACCAAAGTTTAATCATGGCCATTTCTTTGGGACTCAGCAATTTGGCATTGTCCATTTACATTTTTAGATTCAAACTTCGGTGTTTAACAAGTGGCCATTGGGAATAACGAAGCATGGCGACAGTTATTCGGTCTTTAGCCCTGTTTAAGAGTCCGTCAGAATTGAGCATATGCTCTAACTTCCAAGGTGGGGGCAGTTTGTGTTTGAAGGAAATTGTAGGAATTCCTTGTTGGTGTATTCCTTTAAGAAAATCAAGGTAGATCTCTGTTTTCATTAGTCTTTTGCTTTGGGTGCTACATTCTGTCGTGCCTTGTCCACGTGTGCTCTATTTAAATGGTGTGTGCTATATTTCTCTTAGTGTAGGTGATGCTACTGAAGGCCCACCAATTACATTTGTTGGCACTGGATTTAGCACTGAAGATGAGAGAATTGTTAATGACTGGGCCGCAACACAGCACAGCGATAAAGTTAAAAGCCGTGCAGAATGACAGCTCGGCGCTGACCACAACAACATCTGTTTTAAAGTATGAAAATAAACTTTAAGCACTTGCAAAACTTTGTTGGCAGCTATGGGGTCAGTCTCGGATTCCTTTGTGAATTTGGCCTAACCTAAAAACTCATTAGGTCATCCCCTTAAAACGTATTTGCATCAAATATGGAATGTTGCCTTTCCGCGACCATTTTAAATCACTTAATCTCTTTATAACACAAGGAAACCTGCAGCCCCAGTAAAAAAACATGCTTGTGATTTATTTATTACAGTTGAGTTATGACATCTGTACTCACCTGTAATAAGAAAGTTACATAACGGCTCAACTGTGATAAGATATTACATTTGAGTTATGATGTTACTTTGCCCGCTGCCACAGCCAGCAGCAAAGGTGAAAAGCAGGTAACAGAACTTCAGTGCAGCTGCAGAGGAATAGAAACGAAAGCGAGGACTGGTTTTCCCTTTTTGTGATGTTTTTGTAAAATGTACAGCGATCAACAGAAGGGAGTCATTTAAAGCAAAGTAATTTTCCACACGGTTCATTACAGGCAAGGGACAGTCTCCATGTTGCTACTTATTCTACAGCCCATTTTTATTTTATTTACACTAAACTGATTCTAATATTTGCAACACATTTCTTGATGCTGTTTGGTGTGTTTAAATTTGCACTACAGACTCCGCTTTTATTCATCTTTAAGCAGTCTTGGTCTTATGAAGAGGAAAGACCTCAAGGATATAAACAGTTTGTCGGAAGGGTTATTGTCTGACCATGTATTTGGAATAATAACATTATTTAAAAAGAACCCTCAGGGACCTCACATGCCTTATGAACTTGCCACACAGGTGTTTAGTTTTGTTAATTCAAAGGAATTGTAGCAAGATCCTGGGGAGGTGACAAAAATGGCTCACTTGTGGTACGCCGTCATTACCTTGTCTTCTCCTAAAACGCATCTTGTATGAAACATCCATGCTGCACAACCCCTAGGCTGGCTCGTAGGGAAAGACTCCAAATGGGATAATGAATGTGTTTGACGTTACGCAAGGCACCTCAAAAGGGGGAGAGGAAAAAGATCAGAAAGAAGCACTGGCTCAACATCTGAAGATTTATCATATTATACTTAGCCCTTACAGAGAACTGTGGCAAGGAGGGCAGTCCTAACACTTGTATGAAGGAAAGTGGGCAGGATGGACTAAGGAAATGTTATGCTTGGGTTAGATTTACTGTCCATTGACTCCTAATGTCTGTCAAAACTAGCTTGGAAATGTAAGAAGACTGCCACTAGAAGTGTACCCTCTTGCTATTGAGGTGGTATTTGGGAGAGGGTGTCGTTACCTTCGACTTGCATCTCTGCTCTTAGAACTTGGTTCCAGAATTTAGGGAGCAAGTTTCATAATTTGACCTTCGTTTACAAAGGGGCCTGAGGCTGTAAGCGCAGTGCCTTGATAATCCTGTGAGCCCAGCTGCCTTTTTTGGGACCATTACATTGGAAACAAGTAGAGTCTAGAGGAGTACTAGCACAGGGTTACCTCTGATAGTGAGTCTACAAACTCCAGTCACCTGGAGGGATGCACAAACATCCTCCAGTTGTCGGTAATCCTTCTGAAGAAGACAGAAGTCATGCGATTGGTCTGGATGTAATGAGTGAACAGCACATCTAGCGAACTAATAACACCGATAAAGTCCCAGTGACTTGTTCGCTGCTGAGATGCTTTCTGTCGTCAAAGGATTCAACTTTTAGGAGTATTTGCCATTGAGCCAGTATTTCACCTACAAAATCCATACCAATGGAGAGACAAAAAAGAATCATTGGGACTCGGGAACCTGTGTATGCATCCTTGAACCTGAAGCTTCCTAAATCTCTACATCCTGTAAGCAGCACTTCTCTGAGCATCCATAGCCCCAAGACTAATAGAGCCCTTTTCAGTATTTCAGCTTGAAAAGTAGTGCTCTCCCCACTACCATAGCTGATACACAAGTGACTCTTCATCCTTGTAACCAGTTAACTGGTACTGCCTTCTTGCTTTTCGTACATGCTTTGACTTAAGTTCGGCTCCATGGCCAGGAAGCCTGTACTCTATTCACCTCACTTTTCAGTCCAATTCACTGCAAGCTAGAAGTACCTTTAACCCATTTCCTCTAAGCAAGTGTTTTCTTGTTTACTTTAAAAGCAGCAATCCTATTCAGCGGTCTTTTCCTTCATAACCATAAAATTGCCATCTCTTTCTCACCAAATTATGCAGTAAGGGAGCTCTTTAACGCTTCCACCCATTCTTTGTCACATTCTGTATTGTCAGCTGGTACACTGTCTTTTTTGCTGGTCATAAATTCTCCTTTATCTCGGACCACCACAGTTCTTTTCAGACATTTCATCCATTCTATTGCCTGCTGGAACACTTCAGACACAACTGCCTTATGTTCCGTAATGTTGCTACAGGAGAACGTTGGAGCGCTGTGTGAGGGTAGGTGACACTTCTAGTGTAAAAGGTTCATTGTTTGACTGGGAAGGTGGAATATCTACTGGTTGGAGCTTCCATTGCCTTGCAGTCTTATGTTTCCTGTACTCCCCCTTGCTCATCGTGTAAGTCTGAACCAGTCCACTGTACCTCTCCTGTGCTGTAGGCGTGCCATTTTTAATTGCTTCGGCTACGTGGGACACAAGTTGGTGCTTTGTCACATACAGCAGTCTCGTGTGACACGGGTGGCCTGCAACAACAGGGAGACGGGTTAGTAATTATGAAGCTGAAGCAGTGGCTCCCTCTTCCACCTGCCAAGGTTTGAGAAAGCATGCCTTGTACGCTTTTGTAGTGTCTTTGAGTTGTTTTAACCCCTCTTTGCTAATCCACGGACAAGCGGATGTGCGCTTGCTGGTTTTTTCGTGCAGTGGAGTTGATAATGCAATCTGCACTGATGTGGCTTGTTTTGTACCCTTGATTGTGACCCGCATACCACCTATACAAAGTACTTCTGAGTGTCCCCTATATAATACCTCTTGTTCAGTGTACCTTGACCTGCTTTTGCACATTTTGTGCCCAGCTAGCTCACTGTCCTTTCCATATGCAAATGTATCCTTCAGCTTCTCTTGCAGTGTGACTCCCTCTTACTCGTTTTGGTTATTGTATCGAAGAGAGTGACATGCTCTTACATGTCTTGTGCAACGTGACATGGTCTTACACGTCCCATGCAGGATTATAAGGAGTGTGTTTTGTAGAAATACTCTACCATTCTATGTGAACGAGTGTCCCACCCACTGTTCTTCTGCACAGTCCTTTGCACTTTTACATGCATAGGCCTATCTCAAACTTTGTTCTTGTAGACAGCCTCTCTTTTTTTCTGTCTACACGTGTCTTTTTTGCATCCTTTTCCTTGGAGCGGGTCTCTGTCATGCTTTCACACTTACATTTGTAGTCAGAGCTGCTCTATATTCTGGATAGGTCTACCTTGCCTTCCGCACAATGTCCATCCGCTGCTCTTGTAGATAGAGCATCTCTCTTTTGTGTGTACAGAGGAGTCTGCTCTGCTGGCTACACAGGACTGCTCCCTGTTGTGCATAGTTGGGGTTTCTCTCCAGTCCATGCACATAGTGTTGCTCTCTTTCCTGTGTATACAAGGTCAATTCTCCTGTCCTCCCATGCCAATCTGTTTCCAATTACATGCACAGAGGTGTCTCATATCTTTATGGAACATGACAGCTCCATACTTTGGGAACCAGTGCCTATTGTCAGATTCGGCTGCCTCATTCTGAGGGCCAGTAGCATCTGTGGAATGCTTGCATGACGAACCAACACAGGACACCCTTCTAACTATGAAACACATGTCTATTATAACTAGCTTGCCGTTCTTCGTTCCACATGAATCCATATTGGTCCCAGAAAACTGCATAAGAAAATCACTTTTCCTTACATAGCCAGTGCAGGTTTGACATTTTATAAGTGTCCCCTTAGCTTTTTACTTTGGATGATTTATTGCAAATCTATGCATATCAAGAGTATAACTTGATAATTGATATTAACATTTTACTCTGACATTTACATTGAGACTGCTTTTTATTTTTTATGTGAATGCTAATCTAGCCCATACCATTCTCCAGGTTTTAAGTTGGCTTTCCTAAACCTTTTTTAAGTAGTTACCCTCAAAATATCAATAAAGTACAAATTAGGTTTCCTTTGTTGGCAAAAGGGAGTATCTGCATAAATCACATTTTGTGGGAAATTTTCTATTCACCCATAAACAGTGGGGGCCCTCTTTTTAGTACAAGCAGAAACTTCTTTCTGTGTAAGCACCACTTTGTTGAAAATGTTCCGAGTAGGACTTTTCTACTTTTTTTGTGAGTCACAACGATAGGTTTGCAAAAGTAGGAACAAGGGAAAGACTACCTCAGTGCTTTTTGTTGGAGCGGTCCCTAATGGTTTTGTTTTCTCATTTCCTGGCTTGTGAGGCTAATAGCGGAGTGTGTGACTGGTTTCAGAGTGACCAATGATGCCAGAGAAGATGAGATGGAGGAGAACCTGAATCAGGTGGGAAGCATCCTCGGCAACCTAAAGAACATGGCCCTTGATGTAGGCAATGAGATCGATATCCAGAACAAGCAGATGGACAAGATCATGGAGAAGGTGAGTGAGATGATAAACAAATCATACCATATGTGAATTCACTAGCATGTGCCGAAGGAAGTTTTGCAGTGGTGAAATAAAGTCACAAAAATGCTTTTTTGATAATACAGTAAGATATTCACCTCAAGCTGCTCTCATATTCCGCTTCACAGTCCAGCTGCCACAACAGGAGCCTCCTCACTGTAGGTGTATTACCAGAACCCACCAACAATAAGACAGCCTCTTGCACAGCACAAGAAGTGCATCACAACACATATCCCTTCCACTGTTTGAGAAGAAAGCCCTAG
This sequence comes from Pleurodeles waltl, assembly GCF_031143425.1. Classification (NCBI taxonomy): domain Eukaryota; kingdom Metazoa; phylum Chordata; class Amphibia; order Caudata; family Salamandridae; genus Pleurodeles; species Pleurodeles waltl. The sequence goes on along the minus strand of NC_090448.1, from coordinate 374,749,985 downwards.
TACTTAATACCAAAAAACCTGTTGTTTTGGTATCTCTCTTGTTTTCACCATCACAATTCAGATCTTTGCTCTGTATGTTCTATTAAACCAGGTCTAGTATTTCCTCCTACCTGTTTTACTAGCCTTTGACTGTTTCAATTAAATTGATTATCCAGTGTTAAATAGTTCTTACATTATCTTGTGTATGAGTCTTGCAGCTAGGAACATTGATTTTCACGTCTATCCCCAAGTGGGATTACACACTTATCTCTACAATGAATAAAAAGACACCTTTTTCACTCCCATGCTCTGGATTTAGCACTCTGTACCTCTGCTGCTTATGTTGCACTCTTTTATGCAATGCACCCACATCTATTCTTATTTTCTCCTTTTTACTCTTCCAAGCAGGACCTATATTGGTTTCCTCATCAGTGCAGGAGGGTAGGGGTTTTGGAGGGGGGCACCCCGTTAGGACTGGTCCTCAAACAAAACATCACTTCAGTGACTGTCTTCTATAGCAGCTCACTGATAGAACTAATTTTTTTTTACTGCTAACAAATTGGACAGAATGCAGACATGGAAAATAATCTTTTGTTTATTCATCTGCAGTGTTGCAGAGAGCCCGGTATACTTCAGACTTGCAACTCTCCCGAATCAATCATGCACATGTTTATATATATGTTCAGGAAACCATTTGTTATAATTGAAACAGATGAGTCGGGAAACAAAAATATTACAGTGGGTGTAAACATCATTAAGAGGATGTGGCTTTACATGTTCTTCACAAATTTACCACTTTTCAACTTCTTAATTTTAGACGTCTCGTCTTTCCCTCATTAGTTTAAAATATAAATCAGAAAAGGCTTATTCAGAGACTTTCCAGGGTTAACATTCACAACTCAGCTGAATGTTTTGGAGACTTCAGCTGTCACCTCCTGTATAAAGTAGCAAGCCTTGAGCTATTACAAGACAGGAAAGAATAACACTATTCAGCTGTTTCTGAGTGTCAGGAACATTTGGCAGGTAGCAGTATGTGAACAGATAAGCATTTCTCAGAAGTAGAGCAACACCTAGACGGATCAACTAATAAACAGGAATAAATGAAACTTGGCTGGTATAGAATAAATGAATACTGTAGCAAACAGAAGTTTCACTTTCTCAATCCTTCCTTTTGAACTAACATTCTATTATTTACTCAACTTTTATCTTCATTTATGTTTTAAATCATATATATGTCATCACAATTGTTAACTTGATGCATAGCCTTTCGTCTTGCCATCAATCATCACCTTAGTATTTTGAGGACAACGTATAACCATACAAGCTAACAAACAGCCCTGTAACAAATTCACTAACAGAAAAACCCCAACTGTTAGGCCAAGTATTATTAGTGCCCATTTAAGCACTGTCAACCATGACCCCCATGAACCAAACAAGTCCTATTTTTTCCTAGATTGTTGTTTCTATTAGGGCATGAGCTTCTTGCCCTATGTGATGCAAATTTTCTATAGCCTTGTAGACATTAGGGACCGCAGCTATTTCTACTATTGCCTTAACTATTCCCGCTGATGTTTCATTTATGTTGCCTCCCACAATCTGCCCATTCTCCTGATCTCCATAGAATTGGGAGATACCCCTGCCCCTGGTATAAAAAGACACATTGCCATGTCAGAAACTCCTTCTCCTGCTAAATCTTCATGTTGTAATACTCTTTTTCACCTCACTTGTTTAAAAACCACCATCTGATTCTTCATGCTGTTTCTTCATGCTGTTTCTACTATGATGTCTGACACAGGGAAATACAATTCCAAGGTAGCAAGTACCTGCCCAGTTACCAGGTTGCCAGATGTAGGCTTTCACTCCACATATCCAATAGATTCCATCTCCTGCACATAAAGATATGCTAGGCCCTGAACTATATGTAAATACAAATGTAGTATTATATACACTGTCCCCCACTTTGACAGACTTTTGTAATGTTTGTGACCAATTGCCATGTATACATAATTTTCCTGGAGTGTTAGCTGATAACATAAGATATTGAATAATTGTGTCTTCTATTTATGAGTTATTCAGCCTCATAAGGAAATCTCTAGAACTCCAAGACATGGTAGTAAAATTTATCAAATCTCTATATGGTGAACCCTCCCCTGTATTTTCAACTTGCCTCTGTAAATAATTACTACAACCAGGTGTAAGTACCTTTTCTTGACATAGGTTTTCTGAGTGAGTTTATTTGCTTCTTGGAACCCAAGTAATAACCATTATATGAATAATAAAACATGAATCGTCATATAACAAAGATGTAAGAAAGGCATTATCTTTCTACTGTTGCTGAGATTTCCAAACATATCAAACAGTCTGAAGCATTCTTTTCCCTTTGATAAGCATTCACAGTCTCTGTAGCAACATTGTCTTTATATTCCTCGTGGTGATGATAATGGACATCTTGTAATACAGGGGATGACATAGGCAACATAACCGGCATGATTATGTCATAGATGATTATGGCTCAATTAATTAACCCCTTTGCTGCCAGGCCTTTTTTGGGCTATTTGGGGCAGTTCACGCTTAGACCCTCATAACGTTTTGTCCACATAAGCTACCCACGCCAAATTTGTGTCCTTTTTTTTCAGCATCCTAGGGATTCTAGAGGTACCCAGAGTTTGTGAGCTCCCCTGGAGGAGACCAAGAAATTAGCCAAAATACAGCGTAAATGTCCTCTTTTTTTTCAAAAATATTGGAAAAAAGGGCTGCCGAAGAAGGCTTGTGGTTTTTTCCCTTAAAATGGCATCAACAAAGGGTTTGTGTTGCTAAAGTCACCATCTTCCCAGCTTTCAGGAACAGGCAGACTTGAATCAGAAAAATATTTTTCAACACAATTTTGCCATTTTACTGGGACATTCCCCATTTTTACTATTTTTTGTGCTTTTAGCCTCCTTCCGGTTAGTGACAGAAATGGGTGTCAAACCAATACCGGATCCCGGAAAGCAAATTTTTTCTGTAAAGTAGACAAAATTCTGAATTCACCAAGGGGTCATTGGTGTAGATCCTACAAGGTTTTCTTACAGAAAATAACAGCTGAAATAAAATACAAAATTGAGGTGAAAAAACAGCAATTTTTCTCCACGTTTTACTCTAACTTTTTCCTGCGTTGTCAGATTTTTTAAAGCAACATACCGTTACGTCTGCTGGACTCTTCTAGTTGCGGGGAAATACAGGGCTTGTAGGTTCATCAAGAACCATAGGTACCCAGAGCCAGTAAATGAGCTGCACCTTGCAATGGGTTTTCATTGTATACTGAGTATACAGCAATTCATTTGGTGAAATATAAAGACTGAAAACTAGGTATCAAGGAAACCTTTGTATTTCCAAAATGGGCACAAGATAAGGTGTTGAGAAGCAATTCTGGGGTGCCCATACTAGCATGTGAATTACAGGGCATTTCTCAAATAGATGTCTTTTTACACACTGTCTTACATATGGAAGGACAAAATGTAGAGAAAGACAAGGGGCAATAACACTTGTTCTGCTATTCTGTGTTTCCCCAAGTCTCCCCATAAAAATGGTACCTTACTTTCGTGGGTAGGCCTAATGCCCGTGACAGGAAACGCAACATGGACACATCACATTTTTACATTGAAATGTGACTTGTTTTTTCAAAGTGCCTACCTGTGGATCTTGGCCTCTAGCTCAGCCGGCACCTAGGGAAACCTACCAAACCTGTGCATTTTTAAAAAATAGACATCTAGGGAAATCCAGGATGGGGTGACTTGTGGGGCTCTCATCAGGTTCTGTTACCCAGATCCCTTTGCAAACCTCAAAATGTTGCAAAAAAACACTTTTCCTCACATTTCGGTGACAGAAAATTCTGGAATCTGAGAGGAGCAACACATTTCCTTCCACCCAGCGTTCCCCCAAGTCTCCCGATTAAAAATTGTACCTCACTTGTGTGGGTAGGCCTAGTGCCCGCGACAGGAAATGCCCCAAAACACAAAGTGGATACATCACATTTTCCCAAAGAAAACAGAGCTGTTTTCTGCAAAGTGCCTAGCTGTGGATTTTGGCCTTTAGCTCAGCCGGCACCTAAGGAAACCTACCAAACCTGTGCATTTGTGAAAACTAGACAACGAGGGGAATCCAGTATGAGGTGGATTGTGGCGCTCTCACCAGTTTCTGTTACCCAGATTCCTTTGCAAACCTCAAAATTTGGGCAAAAAAACAAATTTCGCCGACAGAAAGTTCTGGAATCTAAGAGGAGCCACACATTTCCTTCCACCCAGCATTCCCCCAATGGTACCTCACTTGTGTGGGTATCCCTAGTGCCCGCGAAAGGAAGTGCCCCAAAACACTATATGGACACATCAAAATGATCAAATACAAAAATACCTGTAATTGGGGGGTGGGGGGGGGGGGGGCACCTGCGTTGTTGGTCCTGGGCTCAGCAGCCATATAGGGAAACCCAAAAACCAAACATTTCTGAAAACTAGACACCCAAGGGAGTCCAGGGAGGTGTGATTTGCATGTATTTCCCAGTGTTTTCTTACCCAGAATCCTCAGCAATCCTCACATTTAGCTAAAAAAAAAATCAACGTTTTCCCACATTTCTTTGTGGGATCACTGTACCAGGACACATTTCCTACCACCAAACGTTCCCCTTAGTCTACCGGTAAAAATGATACCTCACTTGTGTAGGTGAGCCAAGTGGCTGTGACAGGGAAGAGCCAAAAAACGTCAAAATTGAGGGGGAACCAAAGCGGGTCCAAAAGGGCAGTTGGAAAAAAAAAATTTAGGCTGACAAGTGGGGCAGAATTTTTATCGGTATAGATGCAACAATGCTGGATGTTGGAATTATGTGGATTCCGGAAGGTTCTATCACTAAAATGTGGGAAATGTGTGATTTCCAGATTATGGTGTGGGGTGCATGTGAAGCACACCACCCTGGACTCACCCAGATGTTCAGTTTTCAGGTGTGTCTAGGTTTTGAGGATTTTTCTACATGGCAGCGTCCCAAAGCCCAAAAAGTGCAGCCCTCGCCATTCCTAGAGGGACTAATTTGAGAGTTAGACAAGCTCTCATGGTCCAAATGTAAAACCAAACCCTTGCCCAAGGGGCCGCTCCCCTTATTCAGTTACATTAAAAAAATAAAATCCATGGTGCCTAGGCATTTCCGCTGCCCGATCGCATCGGGCAGCAGGAATGCAGAGAGAGGGTCATGAAAGGAAAGGCCTTTCCTTTCCTTTCATGCCTCTCTCGCCCCCTCCACGTGATCAGAGGAGAAATGCCTTTGATCCAGAACAGAGGGGGCAGCCTCTAATGAACAACTTTGGCCCTATTTATTTGGGGTGGGGCTATTGCCAAAAATAGGCTGATCTGCCCCCAAGGGGGGGGCACATATGGTCAACAGTAATGTGCCCCCATGGGGAGTAACCCTTGCCCAAGGGGCTGTCCCCCAAACAAAACACACACATACACACACTCTAATCCCTGGTGCCTAAGTAGTTTCGCCCCCCCCCCCCCCCCCCCCAGGGGGCCGATCAGTCTAATAGAAATGGGCCGATCTGCCCCCAAGAGGAGCAGAAGTGGCCTAAAATAAATTTGCCCCTAACTACCCTTGCCTAAGGGGTTGCTCCCCTTGTGTTAAATTGGTGCAAAAAAAACAAAAAACGGGCCTAATGGTTTCTGCCCCCCATGGGGGCAAATCGGCTTAATAAAAATAGGCTGATCTGCCCCCAAGGGGGGCAGAAATGACCTAAAGATAATTTTTATGCTTTTGCATTTCTCCTCCGATCCAGTGCGGAGGGGGCAGCCTCTGATGAGGTCAGCGCGCTATCACGACGTCATCAGATGCAGCGAGGGTGGAAGGGGAAGCGATTCCCCTTCCATCCGTGCCCATGGGAGGAGGGTGCGAGGCCATCGGAGACCCCATACTAGGACGTAACGGTTACATCCTTGGCACCCGAGCGGTGCAAACGAGGACGTAACTGTTAAGTCCAAGGCACCCGAGGGGTTAAGCAACACATAAAAAATGCTGCTATCATGATACTAGCGGGTTTGGTAGAAGTTTTCCTTTTCATTTCTTTCAACTTCTCTTTTCTTTTCTTTTCTTTTCTTTTCTTTTCTTTTCTTTTCTTTCTCCTATTATTTCCCAAGAACATGTAGATGTAAGGCTCACAGGGGTTTCTAGCACTTATGAATTCTTTATCCTTTTTGTTATTCCTTATTGTTCCTTTTTCACTTTTAGTATCAGATTATATCCATGTTTTCCTGTATGCACTGCTTGTGGGAAATCTGGTCCACGTTCAGACTGTTCTTGTCACGTCGATGCAAGTGCCCTCTTCACATGAGAGGCATGTATCCAGTTTTTATAATTAGTAGATTTTACTCCAGTGTTGGTCACCAGCATGATTTGTACCAGACCCTCCCATCTCTGCTGCAGACAGTCTGTTCTCCGAAAACTTTTACTATGACCCACTCACTAGGATGGAGATCATGCCCCCGGTCTGCAGAGGTTCCAGCAAGGCTTCCTTCACCTGCTGGTGCAATAGTTGTACTTGTTTAATCAGGGCAATACAATAGTCCCTTAGTAATTCATTCGACAAATGCAAGGTTGCAGCATGTTGGGGAGCCCCTCTCTCTCCCTCCCTCCCCCCAAGCAGACTTCAGTAGCCCTCATGGGGGCTCAGTTTGTTTGTTGAACCAGGTGTACTGTCCATGGTAATAACTGCCAACGACAGAGTGTTTACCCATGTCACCGTTATTTCAGCACCCATTATCACAATTGTGGCTTTTAGAATGCCATTTTGTTTCTCCACTGTACCTGCTGCTTGTGGATGATATACACTGTGGAACTTCTGCTTGGTGGCTAAGGCTCTGGTCACCCAGTTCATCACTCTTTTAAAATAAAATAGTGGCCCATTGTCTGACAATAATATTTTAAGTAGCCCGAACTTTGGAAATAGTTTCTTCAACAAGTTCTTTGCAACACTCATGGCATCATTCGACTTAGTGGGGTAGGCTTCTATCCAGCCTGAAAACTTACAGGCTACCACCAGTGCATACCAATGTTTGTTGGAGACATCTCTATATAGTCAATTTGCAAATGTTCAAAAGCTGCCTCATATGGTACAAAATGTCCTCTTTTTCGCGAAGATTCCCTCTCCAGCATCATGTGGTCCACATGTTTGACATACAGCTTGTTGGACTTTTTTTCCTTATGCAGGGTCATCCCCAGTCTTTTTACCTCCTGCCTCCTATTTTCTCTGACCTGTCACTTTTGGCTCTAGGAATCTGAGCACTTTATCACTGCTGACCAGTGCTGAAGTGCATGTGCTCTCCCATCTAAAGTTGATATAATTGGCTTATACCGAATTGGCATATTTAATTTACCTATACGTCCCTTGTACAGTGGTATCTCTATACCTGGGCCTGTAAATGAAATGCTACTAGTGGGCCTGCAGCGCTGCTTGCGCCACCCACTAAAGAAGACTTTCAAACCTGTCTCAGGCCTGCTAGCGCAGGGCTTGTGTGCACAGTTTCCTGCCACAGGGACCTGGCATCTAAATTTACTTGCCAGGCCCAGAACTCACCTTTTACTACATGTAAGTCACCCCTAAAGTAGGCCCTCGCTAGCCCTATGGGCAGGGTGCCATGTATGTAGAAGGCAGGACATGTGCCAGGGTGCATGGCCTGTCCTGGTAGTGACAAACAGCCTAACTTGGTGTCTCACTGCTGTGAGTGCTGACTTCCCATAGGATTGCATTAGAAATGCCCTGCCTTAGGTGTAAGGGGTATTGTCTGATTTATGAGGGGTAGCAAAGGCATGTTTGGTATGGTTGTGATGGTGATAATAAATGCTGCTTACTGGTGTGGGTGTATTTTTTATTACTATTACAGAAATGCCACTTCTAGAAAGTGCGCATTTCTCGGTGCTTATGACTCTGGTGTTTTGCAGCTTGACTCCAATCCACGTCTGGGCAGAGTGACAGTTGGGGCTTTGTGCATACTTTTCAGACAGCCTGTACACAGTGAGGCTGGAGGTGTCACAGAGGTGCATCTGCATACTGGATAGTCTTCCTGAGAGAAAGGAGAGGCGGGGCACACCTGCATCTGTAAAGGCTGTGCCCTGGCCTCACACAATAGGGTTGTTTACCCCCAACTGATGTTTGGAGCCTGTGCTGGAGGAGAGAGGGATACTCCCAGAACCAGTTGTAACTGGTTGAAACCTCCTCTCCTCCACCATTGTAAAACACTGTAAGGACTGAGTATAAGTACAGGGGAGTTTTCCCCACAATTTGGAGACTCTTGGAGACATCTTGGAACTGGACACAGAAATGCTGGAAGGACTCACCAGGGACCGCCATGGACTGCTGCTGCTGTGCTGACTTGTGACCTGCTTGGTCACTGTAAAGGACTTGCCACTTGCTGCATCCTCGTTGTGCTGGCCTGTTGCTGGGCCCCTCCACCTGTGGGCCTTTCTCCCTGAACTCTGCTCCCCGGGGTAGGTTGCCGTGGCCCCTGACCCTGGTAACCCTGTGAAGCACGAGGAGTGCTTCACATCTTCACCAAATTAGCACTTTGGAAAGCACCTCTTTGGGGATTCCTTTAGCGCTTGTAAACCTGCCCCTTCCATTTATTTGCGCCTTGAAAAGTGCTTCCCAGCTGTGGGGGGGCATCACTGCTGCGGCCCGGGCTGTGTTTCATTCAGTGCCGGAGTCACGCAGCCCTTTGTGCCCCTGGGGCACGAGAAAAGCAAGTTAAACCGAAGATTGGAGCCCACACACTCCTATCATGCCCCCGGGGTGAAGCGCGCTCCGTGGAGCACCCCCGGGGCACAGGCAGGCACTTATATTGGTGCCTGTCCTTTCGGATGGGCCGCCGAGTCCTGCTGTTGTCCGTGGGCGGGGACGGAGGCCTCATCGGAGGCTCCCTCGCCCCACCAGGCCCCTGTTTGTTCCCTCTCATGGGCAGGAGGAAAGGAAGCCTCACCGGAGGCTCCCCCTGCCCCAACGAAACCCATGGCTTGTCATCGGAGGCGGGCGGAAGCCTCGCCGGAGGTCCCTCCTGCGCCGCCAGTCTCACTTTGTGTCCCCTTGTGGGCCAGTGCCATTGTGATGCTCCCCCCCAGGAAGAAGGGCCAGTGGAGGCCCGGGGGGCCCTTGGTGATCGTGGGCCCCAGGAGGGGCCTGTTACAAATTGGAGGGGGTGTGTGGCACCCCCTAAGTACTTTGAAGCCTTTACCCCCCCCCCCCCTCGTGAGGGCCTGTTGAGGCCCGGGGCCCCCAGTGATAGTGGGCCCTGCCAGTAGTACGGGGGTGCATGCCGCCCCTCTCTGCCTCAGAGTTAACCAGAGGCCCCCGTTTGGCGCAGAGGAGAGCCGGGGGCCCCATTTTCCATTCTCCAGGCACTGGAGGTGCCTTCATCTTTTACAGGTATTCCCTAAAGGAACAATATATATAATCTAAGTTCTTTATAAACACTTTTCTAATTTAGATGTTGCCTACCTGTTTATGATGCCTTCATATGTGTATGCAAATGTTCCTTTTTATGGGCATACCATGCTAATATCTTTTTATGGCTTGCCATACTTTTTGTAATGTTCCTAATATGGGCGTTTATGATATTCTTATGACAAGCGCATTTATTTCTTTACTGTGATTCCTGACTACTGCTTATGTTGCAGAACCCTGAGTACTTACGTGTTCTAATGTGACAACTGCTTATTCTTGCAGAGGTTTAGTAACTTGTGTAACGTTCTGACAACTGCTAAGGTAGCAGGGTATTACTGACGTCTAATGTTGGTCTAATTATGCCTTGTGCAATACAGTTTATTTTCACATAGCTCAGTGCTGTGTTTACATTGTGGTGTACATTTTGCATCATGTGTGTTGTGTGTGTTGTGCAAACGTTTACACATTGCCTCCGGGTTAGGCCTGACTTCTCGTGCCGAGCTACCAAGGGGAGAGCAGGGGTTATTTTGGACGTGTAACTCCCTTGCCCTGACTAGAGTGGGTGGGTTCTGCCTGGCTTAGGTGCATACCCTAGTAAACCAGAAACCCCATTTCTAACACAGCTTCAGCATGTTTGTGAAACATTCTTGTTGCTCAAAAACTGTGAGAAATGCCTGCACATTGCATCCCGCCCTGAAATGATGGGTCCATGTATAGTTAGTGCCATATTTCGAACCACTGTGCCAGGCAATCTTATTCTTCCTCCAGGTCCAACCCAAATATCATCCAATGATGTTCCTTCCTTTAGCCATTCTTTTATCTACTTGGGGGTTGCTGACGTCTCCAATTCTTGAGGACTTAAGTGTACAGAATCAATTGTCAATGCATTGACACAAGATATATACATTAATGCATTCCCAATCTGAGCAGTTCGTTTTGCCTGGTAGTTTGCAAAAGCATTACCCTTACCAAAATTATAAATGATTTTCTTATGAGCACTGTACTTTATAAAGGCCAATTTCTTTGGAGAGCATTCAACAATTTTACAATGAGCTGGCCATGTTTTATTTTCTCTCCTGTTGATGTGAGAAACCCTCTTTCTTGCCATAGCTTTCCAAAGCTGTATGCTACTCCTAATGCATACTGACTATCAGTACACACATTTGCTATTAACCCCTTGCTTAGTTCCAGTGCTCTAGTCAATGCAATGATCTCTGCTGCTTGTGCAGATAATTACGCAATTTCACAAGTTTAACCCCATTTCTTTCCTGAAAGGAAACATCTGTTAGATCAAGTTGGCCTTTAATCTGTTTTTCGGTTATGTGAGCACAAACATGTGGTATAGCTTTTATTTCTTCAGGCAGGGGTATAAGAGTGGCTGGGTTCAAGGTGGTGCATCAATGCAGAGCAACATTGCAGGGCTCACAAAATCCTAAAAATGACAGGTCTAAAAGATTAGTAGGTACTGCAATGTCCACCGGTTATCTTTACAAACAGTGTGATATACATTAGCAATTATCATTTTGGGGGTGAAGCTGAACAAGTGGAATTCCGTGGACAGTTTACCTCTATCATAAAAAAGCATGTTTTAGAACATGTGTGCAAAAGTATATTTCAAGATTTAAAAGAACATGGGGCCATGGCACATGACAGTGGAATTAAAATGTGAATGGAATACAGAGCGTCAGGATATTGATTACCAGACTCGCTACCTTCAAGTTAGGTAAGAAGAGGCGCCATGTCTATTGATGCATTTAGTATCCAAAATTGAGAAGAAAAAATAATTACGTATTGATGGCCAATTCCCAATATAAGACATTTCTGGGTTTAATGCAACACAGCCTGTGTTTCATGTGCACACACCTTGGACTAAGACAGAGCTATTAGTTTTGCTAAAGATTATCCAAACATTAGGGAAAATACAGATAAACGGTATACCCACATAGAAGGATACTAAAGATAGGACAGTTGACAATAAAGGACTTAGATCAGGTGTTTTCCATCATCTTGCCAGCAGAGATATGGTAAAAGTATAAAGAGGACCAACAAGTAGTGAAGTGACATTGTGGAACATTAAAAAAGGAGAGAAAGGACGCCGGGACCATACATGATGAAACACAAGAAATGCCAATGTTAATTTTAACATTTTTTTCAAACGATTATGCCAAGAAAGAAAGTAGACTAGACTAAATTAACACAGGTCAAGCAGGCCAAGGACAAAATAGTCCATGCCTATAATGCCAGAGTACATAAGTTATTTTCAGCACATGCTGGCATGGATTCTGGAGAGGAGGACAGCACACAATAGAATTCAGGCTATATGAGAACACCCAATTCCTAAAACACAACTGCAGGTCAGATCCTTCTTGGGCATGGCTGCTTACTGTAGACAATGGATTCCAAACGTTTTCAAAATTTCCTAACCCCCTTCAACAGTTGACATGGAAAGACGTTATCGAGCCTGGACCATGGTCAAAGGAACATCAGATTGCATCTTACCACATTAGAAAAACATTATGTGGTGCAACAGCTTTGTGCATTCCAGATTATGAAAAAGAATTACATATTTATGTACATGAATGAGAAGGATGTGCACTTGCTATTGTTAGTCAGCAAAATGGGGATCGCAAAAGACTATGTGCATATATTTCGGTGGTGTTAGACCCCGTAGCAAGAGGTCTTCCAAATTGTTTGAGAACTGCTGCTGCTGCAGTATCATTATAACAGGCTGAAACTATGATATTAGGAAATACATGCTATGTATATGTTCCACATGCTGTTAACCTGATTTTGATTAAAACAAAGACACAGCATTTAACAATAGCTTCTCGACACTTGTAGTGGCAAACCATAAACTGGCTTTGGTCAATCTGTTTGTCTACACCAATGCATTCTATGCCACTATATGTCACTCTACTCTGCACCACTGCGCTCTACGCTGCTGTACTCTGCGCCACTCCACTCTGCATCACTGCACTTTACTGTGCACCACTTTAGTCTGTCACTGCGTTGTATGACGCTGCCTTGCACGCTGCTAAATTCTATGCCGCTGCACTCTGTGCCACTCTACTCTGCTGCACTCTACTCAGTGCACTCTGCAGCAGTCCCCTGTACACTGCCCCACTCTACTGTACACCATTCTAAGCTACTGCACTCTACTCTGTACCACACTGCTCTACACCACTGCACTCTACTCTGCACCACTATACTCAATACAACTGCACTTTATGCCACTCTACTCATACCACTGTAATCTATGCCAATGCACTCTATGCCACTGTACAACACTGTGCTCTGTAACACTGCACTGTACCCCACTGTACTCTACACTGCTCTACACTGCATTCTATGATAATGCACCCTACGCCACTACACTCTATTCTGCATCACTACACTCTACAGTACTACACTCTGCAGCACTCAACTCTACTCCACTACATCCTGTCACTGCACTCTACTGTACTATACTCTACTTTGCACTACTCTACGCCAATCTACTAAGCACCACTATACGCCACTGCACTGTGTCCCACTCTATTCTACTCTGCACCACTGCATGGCGCTGCACTCTACTATGCACCACCCTTGTATCAATGCCGCTGCATTCTATGGTGCTGCATTATATGCTGCTGAATTGTATGCTGCTGCATTCTATGCCACTGGACTGTACACCACTATACTCTGCAACACTCTACACCAATACACTGTACACCAGTCCACTCTACGGCATTTCACTCTATGCCACTTCAATTAACAACATTATGTACCCTTCCATTCTATGACATTGTTCACCATTCCATTCTGCGACACTCCACGCCACTTTTAGCCATGCTGAACAGCAGCCATTCTTGAGTACAACTGGCTAAAACACTATGGCAAAGGCAGTAGGTCTTGCATAGGTGAGACCTATTGGCTTTGCCAATGCTTGTTTTAATATTTGAAGCAGTTGGTGCCTACCCATTCATAACTATTTTTCCCACATTTCCAAGCCAAAATTGAGTCATTTTTTCCCCCTGCATGTTCGCAATTCTAAAGGTACCCTGGATTTGTGTATTCCTCTGTAAAGAACTGAGAAAATCACCAAGATGTAGCAACAGTCTGGGGGGGAAATGTGTTTTTTTTTAAACACAGTTTTTGCAAATTTTGTAAGTGGTTGTCAATATTTCCTCTTTTTTTGAATTTCTACCTGCTTGCACTTAGCAGGATAAAAAATGTTATAAGATGGGGAACTGGGAAAGCTGTACTTTTGGGATAAGTAAACAAAATTCTGAATTCAACAAGGCATCATTGAAGTAGATCGCTGATGGCTTTCAAAAAGAAACAAGTTGTTGAAAGGCAACACAAATGAACTGGAGTAGGGAAAATTAGAAACAGTTGACCTGATTTCTTCTGTATTTGTTTTACCCAAATGGCTAATCTACAAAAAGTAATATATAAACCATTACTTCCATCAGACCCTTTGGCGAAGGAATATGTCCAGAAACACACACAAGACCCAGAGCTGTGTCTGATAATGATTTTGTTTTATTGTGACGTGATCATGTATCAGTTCTAGTGTAATAATTTGTAAATGATACATGGTTATAAAGGAAAACTATGCATTTTTAGAATGTGCCCATGAGTTTGAGTTTAGAAACAGTATCTATCCATATGACTCTAAAATTTGGTGTAACCCTTAATATCCTGGGATTCAGAGGGCATTTTGGAAAATGTGTTCTTTCTTGAATGGTGTCTTACATTTGGAAACCAAAAAAGGAGAAAAAATCAATAATAATAACAAATGTTCTACTATTCTGTTTTCCCATATGTCTCTTGAGACAAATGGTACCTCACTTGTGTGGGTAGGCCTATGACCCGTGAAAGGAATCGGTCAAAACTTTCACTTTTGGTCGATTTCTATGATGTTCAATATGTCCACCCGCACATGTAGGGACGTTGTCTTTATGGGGAGAAGTGTGGGTTTGAGACTGACAATAGACTGGAAGTGCCTGAGATTTATTTCACATAAAAGCAGAGTTTTAACCCATACATTGACAAATAGAGGACTTGATGGAATCCATCCACTTAAGCCACATCACCCTGGATTCCCTGGGGTCGCTAGGTTTCAGAAAATCCCAGAGTTGTTAGTGTTGCCTAGGTTCCAGTTGACCGTCTGCCCAAATTTTGCAGTGCATGAGTGTAAGGCATTCTGGCGAGGAAAGCATACCCCTAGATTACCCTGGGTCTCTCGGTTTCAGAGATTCCCAGGGTTGATAGGGTTTATTGGGTGATGACTGACCCAGAGCCCAAATACTGCAGTCATTCCCCATAACACTGATAAGGAAATTAGGATTTCCTTGGTTGTAGTTCTGACACAGGGGCTGGCAGAGAAGGTGTAAACATCCTAATCTGTCTTCCCCCAGCAGAAATACTGCCCGATGCGTGGTGACAAAATGGTCCTGCAACCCTTCCCATTGCTTTTTACACTTTTCCTAAGGTAATTCCCCCATGAGACTGTCCCAAACGGTTTCGTAAAGCTCACAAGAGGAAAACAGTGAAAAACTGAATGGGCACTGGGTTTTTTCATCCTAGCACTTGATTGCAGCCCTAATACCCTTGCACCAGACAGTTTTTCTGGGCCCTCAATGAGAAAAATTGGAGGGTTCACCTCCTGTCTTTCTGAACCAGGGGGGCAGAGAGTCTACCAAAGATTGGTGTCTTTATTAAGTGTGGGATGTTGGCCCATCTTGGCATCAGGTCTTACCTCCAAGTGCCAGATAGTCTTTCAGTGACTGTCTCAAAGCAGGGAAATGGCTGGCAATCCTGGACCACCAGGACGCCTACTTCAATCTTTCAACCCTCCCAACCCAATGAAGTTACCAAAGGTTCATCATAAGGTTCCAACCATGTCAGGTCACTGTGCTGCTGTTGACCTGATACCCTC
Source organism: Pleurodeles waltl (assembly GCF_031143425.1). Classification (NCBI taxonomy): domain Eukaryota; kingdom Metazoa; phylum Chordata; class Amphibia; order Caudata; family Salamandridae; genus Pleurodeles; species Pleurodeles waltl. The sequence goes on along the minus strand of NC_090448.1, from coordinate 374,734,634 downwards.
ACCACATATATTCATGAAAGTGTTGTGAGTTGTTTTTATTGGTTTGATTTGTGGTTTTGTACTGCGTGCAGTTACCCAGAGAATGGGGTGTACTAGAGCTATCTTAAGCAGCTTAGAGGAGGGCAAACGCATTGATTTATATAGCACTAAACAAGTGTGTTTTAAGAAGTCTTCTGAAGCATAGAACTGTTTTATTTTTGCAATGAGCACTGAGAAATTTTAACCAACTGAACGCACTGTGGAAAAGTGTGGTATGATCACCAAATGAGCTTACTAGCGTGGCCTCATAGATATGAGTTTGTAGTCTGCCCCACTGAAGCGTCACAAAAAGAGGCACTGCGGCAGCGCAAGGGACTCATAAATATGCCCCTTAATTGAATTCATATTCAGCCATGTGGAATTCTTCTTCTTCTTCCATGTAGCTGCATTCTGCCTCCTTTGTGTCAGAACCCATATTACCTTTTAATGAGGCTTTATTGAAGCCTGTGTTGGACATTTGGCAGAAGCCTTCATCAGCCCGGCTTGTCTTGACCCATTGCCAGAAGATACAATATTGCTCCAAGGGATCCTCCTACCTTCCTCCGCAGAGGATTCTGGATTTTCAGGCTATGATTCTGATGTTTCAGGGTGGAGCAATGGTTCCGGTCCTGAAGGTCTTGTCCCTGCTCAGTCTGATCTTCTCCTGCATTCTGCTGGTCACCCATGCATGCTGGCATATGACGACCCTCCAGTGATGTCTCCACAGGGAGTGGTTTCAACACAACTGAGATCTCAGAGTCAGTCAAAATCTTCCGGGACACTGCAGCGGTTCTTCTATAGTGGGGTGTGGACAGCATTCTGTCTCAAGGGAAGCTGTTTTGTCTTCCACCTTCGGTGGCCACAGTGATTTTGGATGCCTCCACTCTAGGGTAGAGAGCTCACCTGGGGGACATGCAGATCAAAGGACGTTGATCTCCAGAAGATATATTGTTTCATATCTATCTTTTTTAATTATGGGCGATACGTCTGCCTCTCAAGGCCTCCCTCCCTCCCTTCCATTTGGGGTCAGTCAGCGCAGGTCTTGACAGACAATACTACTGTGATGTGGTACATAAACAAACAGGGTGGAGTAGTGTCTTATCTTTTCTGTGTAGAAGCTCTACGACTCTGGTCCTGGGCTTGAGACCATCAGATATGCATCATAGCAAAGCACTTGGCCGGAGTTCTGAACGTGCCTGCAGACCGTCCCAGTCACCATTTTTCAGCCGAATATGATCAGCATTTCCTTCTGGAAGTGGTGCTTCACATTTTATGAGGGTTCCCCCCAGATAGACCTGTTAGCAACTCATGAGGACAGGCACTGCACATCGTTCTGCAAAATCCAGTATCTGATGCAGGGAGCACTAGGTGACCCGTGTCAATTGGACTGGGGCTCCCAGCTGCATTGCTCATTTCATCCCATCCCCTTGATTTCCCGAGTTCTAATGAAGATACACCAAGAACAAGCCCAAGTTAAAATTGAGTAAAAGGTATGGCGTTTCCACTTAAGAACTGGAAGTCTTGGGACAATTCACGCATATGAACAGTTTTATTGTTGCAAGGTTTTTAACTTTTAGAGAGTTCTTTTAGGATTTGTAATGCTTCTTTGTTGATCACTATGAGAGTGGATTCTACACGTTGCAATGGGAATTGTAACTAATAGGTATCACATTGTTAATGTTTTGTATTATGTCATGAGCTATTCATATTATGTTGTGCTGAACTTTTATGGTAATTTTGCCGAATAAAGTTGAATTGACTGACTAATAGTCTGGCAAGCCCTGAAGTGTGCACTTCTGCCATCACTCTCTCACAATCCTTAAGTAATGATCTGTAAGATTTCTTCCAATATAAGATAAGAAAATATTGACCACCTTTCCCTGCTATAAGGCAGTGCTGATAACCAAACTTGCTCCTACTCATGATGGAATGTCTCTGTTCTTACCATTCTCTTTTTCTCTGCCCTCTGAATAATGTGTAGAAGAAAAGCTTTGACTTGTGCCTTCAGGATCTCCTTTAGGCACATGTCCCATAAAAGGAGCTGATTTTCTGGCCTTTTCTTTTGAGCCAAAGCTCAATGCACTGGGCAACTTCTCTCTGGAATCTGGCGAGGTACTGACTAACCAGAAAACATCCATTATCACACCCCTTTTCATAAAAGCTGTTGCATTCCCAAATATTATGACTAGTTACTAACCTATTTCCATATCACAGTTTCCTACTAGGATTAGCGAGAACATAGTGAACTCTTAATTGTCACAAAATGCTGATTCTATTAACATTTGTGAACTTCACAATCAGGTTTTCACCCCTCGTTCAGTACTGAAACCGTTCTCATACCATCTCTCAATGACAATCGCTTGACCATAGATGAAAAATGCACCATGGTTCTTATTTCATAAGACCACTAAGCAGCATCTGATATAGTGGTCCCATGCCATTCTACTCAAGAAGCTTGAAGCAATAGGTATTGATGTTACAAACTTCAAATTAATTTAATAGTTTCTTACAAACCATTGTCAGGCAGTCTTTCTGGCCCAATTTGTATTTGAATTTAAAGAGCTTCCCCGTGGTAAACCCCAGGACCTGACCTTGAGCTGCACTATATGTAATATCCATCCCTCTCTTATGGCTGCCTTAGTATAGAGTTTTGTAAACAAAACAACTTCAGATCTTAGTTGTTGCAAATAGATCAAACCTATCTTATCAGTGCTAACATTAGCAGTTCAAATGATAGGTACTAAAAACAGGATCGCCAAGTAGAATATATTGTGCAAAGTAGCATAAAGTGAGCAATGCTTTGATGAGACTGATAAATGCAGGGACAAACTGGGAGAGGTGGAAACCATGCTCCTTGCGAGGGGAATGCTACTAAAAAAAGGTAAAGTGCCAAGACTCAAGTAAGTTAGATGTGATCTGTACCACAAATTTTGAGTACATGTTAAATAAAATTCCAAATTATATGTGGGGACTAAAGAAAATGTATTTACTACTGTGGAATCGTTGGGCATTAACATGACGTTTGTTAAAATGCTGGTCTTGAATAAAAGACCTGAATCGGGCTTTATCAAAACCCTTCCCAAGCTCTGGGTTAGAGAAAATCTCGGGGATTCCCATAGGCAAGCCAGGGTACTCTAATCATGTTATCCAGGGCTAAACAATCTTTTAAAATCAGTCTTGAAAAGCTCCCATCTGGTGTTTGCCAGATCTCAAGCCATAACATCAGGCGGGGCAGGCTTATAATGTCCTCTATATAATTCATCCCAAGCTCTGCATGGCAGATGTATTTTGAAGTGCTTGGTGATACTCCCACTCCATAGGCTCCCACCAGAACAAATTTAGCTTTATAAAGGAGTAGCAGCTCCCTGACAGGATTGTGGCCCAATTTAGAAACAAAATGAAAAAGAGCCTCAGCAACTCTAGAGAGCTGTTGCGCTCTCAAAGTCAATAAAAACACACTTATGTGCAGCATCAAAGGGGATTTCTAAGTAATTAAAATGTTCATCTTTAATGACTGAAACTCCGTCTATGACATGAGCCTTGGTTTTTATGCATTTATGGCCACTAATCATGGTTAAAATACTTAGGGGGTCATTCCGACCCCGGCGGTCAAGGACCGCCGGGGCCAGGGTCGGCGGGAGCACCGCCAACAGGCTGGCGGTGCCCCGCAGGGCATTCTGACCGCGGCGGTTTTGCCGCGGTCAGAACAGGAAAACCGGCGGTGTCCCGCCGGTTTTCCGCTGCCCTGGGAATCCCCCATGGCGGCGCAGCATGGGGGATTCCGACCCCCTCACCGCCATCCTGTTCCTGGCGGTTCCGCCTGCCAGGAACAGGATGGCGGTGAGGGGTGTCGTGGGGCCCCTGGGGGCCCCTGCAGTGCCCATGCCAATGGCATGGTCACTGCAGGGGCCCCCGTAAGAGGGCCCCACTTTGTATTTCAGTGTCTGCTTTGCAGACACTGAAATACGCGACGGGTGCCACTGCACCCGTCGCACATCCTCCACTCCGCCGGCTCCATTCGGAGCCGGCATCCTCATGGAGGGGTGTTTCCCACTGGGCTGGCGGGCGGCCTTTTGGCGGTCGCCCGCAAGCCCAGTGGGAAACCCAGAATACCCGCGGCGGTCTTTTGATCGCGCAGCGGTATTCTGGCGGTTCCCTCCAGGCGGGCGGCTCCCGCAGCCCGCCGGGGTCAGAATGACCCCCTTAGTGATTTACTCTCAAATCTAATTTATTCATGAAACCACAGAATGCATCGATCAAGTTTTGCAGTCCCAGAAATGGAAACTGTATCTTTCACATATAATAAGATAGGGATGGAACTGCTTCCTACTTTTGGGACTTCTTTTGTGTGACAATAAATAACTCTCCAATCCAATGATAATGAATAAAAACAGAAATGGGCCCAACATACAGCCCTGCCGGACACCCCGGTTGCAGCTTATAGAGTTAGAAAACTCTTCTTTTGCCATATCTAATCTAGACAGGTTTCACAATGTAAACGTCTCAATAAACTGACTAGTGCTTTTTCTACACCCAGCTTTTCTAGCATGGACCATAATTTAGATCGATATACATTATCGAATGCACTTGATAAATCCATAAACACAATGTGTAAAGCGCCTTTCTTTGCTAGTACATACTGTCATATCAGAATTGACAAGTTTAAACATTACGCTGCAGTCCCAATGCCTGAACTAAAGCGACATTGGGCATCAGAAAGAATATTATTACTCACTGCCCAGTGATTCAACGTTGAGAGGAGAACCCTGTGGAGTGTGGAGTCCAGTAAGGATATAGGGTTATAACAGCACAGTAGGTCCCTATTCCCTGTTTTTAAAAATTGGAACAATTATTGCCTTTTGCCGGGATGGGATTAATGGGGCGACTATCGGGGCCTAAATCACATTTGTCAATAAGGGAGACCAAAACTCAGCATTTACTTTAAAAATGTCCACTAGCAGGTCATCGGGGCCTGGGGCTTTTTCCCATGAGCTTGTATTAGTGGCTGATACAATTTCCTTTACACTAATTGAATTACTTTAAATCTTCTATGGGACATAGGCCTAAGGGGTATCCTGAAGGCATAAGTCAAGGTTTTTCTTCTACAAGTTCTACAGAGGGCAGAGAAAAAGAGGAGATAAGAACAAAACAAGTTACATCCTGAGTATGAGTAAGTTTGGTAATCATCATTGTCTGATTGCCAGGAAAGGTGGTTAAGATTTTCCTAATCTTATATTGGAAAAAATCTTACAGATCATTACATAAGAACTGCGAGGGGGTGATGTCAGAAGTGCATGCTGCAAGGCTTTTCAGACTACCAAAGATCACAAAGGGTTTGGTTGTTGGATTTTGTTCTGTCTCGATGAGAGTGGAGTACTAGTTACTATGAGTCTAGCAGATTCATTTTTTAGGGCTATGAAATTCAATGTGGTAATCATTTTTTGTGTCTATAGAAAAGATTCTCACCACATATGTTCTAGTCTTTTAACTATCATCTTAGAATTCCCTAAATCCCATGTGAACCATGGCGTAGAAGGATGCTGTTCATGAGACTGACGGATTTCAAGGGATGTAGGCACTTCTAAGGCAGTTAAATAATTTGGTTGCTAATTCAATTTCATGTGAAAATGCAGGAGTGGAGGAAGCTAGGACTGTTTGTGTGGTACCATCTGCTAATTTGGACCAGAACATGTTTGGCTGAGATAGTTGTTCTCTATTAGCTAATCTGGTAGAGTGGTGGAAATTTAGAGTAAAAACGACCCATTTGTGATCAGTCCAGGCCAGATCCAAAGTGGAGGTAAAAAAAGAATGGCTGAAAAAAATATCTAAAGTATAGCTATCGTTATGCATAGCACCTGTGACCAGATGAGCTAGTCTGATGGCCGCACAGGAATCAGGTGAAGAGTATCTTTAGCCAGTAGGTCATTGACCGAGGCTTTATAATCGCCAATCAGAAAAATCGTATGAGATGGCGGGGTTGGGCGGAGATGCTATCTATCATTTTCTCTGAGTAAATTAAATTGCAATCATCCAAACTGTAGCAATGGAAGAGAGGCAATAGTTGAGGCCAGTAATCGAATTTTGGAAATTAAGCTAAGCATAAAGGGGGAGGGGGGGATTTTAACGTGATCTTGGCTAAGGAAGGCTTCGCCTCTTCAATGCATTCAGGGTGGTTACTGTTCAGGATTTTATACCTTACAGGAACTGCCTCACAGTTTTCTGATGGATACAACTACCTGTGGATTCCTCACCTAATGAATACTCCCATGGCGCCAGCATTCGACGGAAATCTTCTTACTAGTCTCTGCACGTCGACGAGGACGTCACTCTAGCCCACGCGACGCCGTCTGACGTCATACAGGCAATAAGAGGTCCTCGCCGACGTGCCGATGACAGTTCCCTTTTTTCCGTGCATTCGAAACGGTTATCTTCGAGGGAGCTACTGTTACCTTCGTGGTTACAGTGTATTGTCTGCTGCGTAGTCTTCTCTGCGGTAATAATGTCTCAGAGGAAGTCGGGTTTCAAGCCCTGTCGAGAGTGTGGGGGCAAGATGTCAGTTACAGATCCTCACTCCGACTGTCTATGGTGTTTGAGCTCCGACCACGACGTCTCGACTTGCGATTCATGTCAACACATGAATCCGAAGGCCCTCAAAGAGCGTGAGGCCAAGTTATTCATGGCAAAGTCAAAGAAGAAGGAGAAACATCATAAGAAGTCTTCTTCGCCAAGGTCTCACCGGCGTCATCGAGACTCCCGGCGCCGTAGAGACTCACAACGTCATTCCAGCAAGGAGTCTCGTTCGAGGTCACCTTCGGCTCGGCGTCGGAGGACTTGGGAGGTCAGCCCCACGGTCACGCCGCATCCATCGACGCCGTTGCCCTCTCCGGCGTCACCGACTTCGCCTGGTCAGGCGTCGGTGATTGAGGTGGTGCAGCCTCTTGTGTTTTCTCCGGCGTCGCAGACGTCGAGGCCGGCGTCGGGGTCGCCCTCGATCCAGGCACCCCAGTATCCGGCTTTTCCCACTCCTGGAGCCGATAGTACCGCGTTTCTTAATGCGATGTATACCATCTTTCAGCAGATGGCTCCAGGAGCTGCTCCGGCTGGTCCTTCGGGGCCCTTGGCCTTTTCGTTGGGTGATCCTGCGCCTCTTCGGCCGGCACCCTTTATGCCCTTTCTTCCTTTTGGGAATGTGGGCTCGGCGCCGGTGCCGGCGTCGGTGGCCGCTCTGGTGGCTTCGGATGTTTCGGCCCCGGAGGTTGCCCTTCCGTCGAAGTCAGGATTTTGCCCTGTGACTCCGGTTGGTCCATCGGCTCCAAGACCTCGTCCTCCGGCTCCTACCTCGGCGCCGAAGCTGCCTGTGGCGCCGGACGCGGCGTCAGATGCTTCTGGAGATCGGCGCCGTTCTTCGACGCCGGCGGAGGCCATGTCGACTCCGCGTATCGAGGAGAGACTTCATTCGAGGAGGCGTGCTCTCCGTCTTTTAGAAGAACAGGAGTACCAGCGAGTCTTAGAGGAGGGAGAGATTGAGGACTCTGGAGACGGACTACATGGTCTGGATACAGCCAGTGGGCTGGACACTTCCCCTGAGTGGGACCTTTCATCTCCAGGGGAATATACGGAGGAGGCTGCTTCCTTTCATGCTGTGGTGAGGAAGGCAGCGAGCTTTTTGGACCTGCCTTTGCCGGTGGCAGAGGCGAAGCAGAATTTGCTGACAGAGGTATTGCATCCGGCCTCTGCTGCAGCTGAGCCTCTCTTGCCATTTAATGAGGCTTTGCTGGATCCGGTGTTGGAGGTGTGGAAGAAGCCGGTGTCTTCCTCGGCCGTTCATAGGGCTGTGGCCAGGAGGTATCGAGCTGCACCATCTGACCCTGGCTTTCTCTCTAGACACCCTACGCCGGAGAGCTTGGTGGTGCAAGCCTCCTGTTCCTCAAAGTCAGCGTCTGGTTCCTTCCCGACGGAAACTGGATGCGCAGTCCAAGAAAATATTTTCGTCATGCAGTTTGGCGTTGAAGGCCACCAACGCAACGTGCATTCTGGGGAGGTACATCCATGCTCTGATGGATGATATTTCGTCTTCATTTACGGAGCTCCCCCAGGGTCTCTTGGATGTGGTCTCGGACGCCCAGGCTGCCGCGACCCAGATTATCCAGTCTGGGCTGGACACGACCGACTTGGTGGCCAGGGCGATGGGCACGGCTGTGGTGGCAAGAAGACAGGCCTGGCTCCGAAACTCAGGGTTTTCTGCGGATGTGCAGTCGACCCTGCTGGACCTCCCGTTTGATGGGGACAGACTGTTTGGAGCCAAGGCAGATTCGGCCTTGGAACGATTTAAGGAGAGCAGAGCCACAGCCAAATCGTTAGGACTGCAAGCTCCTTCTTCCTCTGCCTCTTCTAGATTTTTCAGGAGGTTTCGGGGATTTGGGCGTGGCTCTTCTTCCTCTTCCTTTCGGGGGAGGTTCCAGCAACCCGCCTCTTCCCTCCCCTATAGGTCATTTAGAGGGAGGGGGAGGGGTGGGGCCCGTACCAGAGGAGCCTCTCAACAGCACTCTGCCTCTTCCTCGTCCTCTGGAGGGGTGCAGCAGGGGAAGCAGCCTTAGGCTTCCACCGTTTCCCACTCACTCCTCTCCTGTAGGGGGAAGATTACAGCATTTTCTCCACAAGTGGAAGTCTATCACAACGGACACTTGGGTTCTCGGCATTGTGGGGAAAGGCTACGCCCTTCCCTTTCGGGAGTTCCCGCCCCTCATCCCGCCCCGCCCATCTTATTGTTCAGAAGAACACCTCCTGTTGCTAGAACAGGAGGTTCAAGTCCTCCTTTCAAAGGGCGCGGTAGAGTTGGTCCCAGAGCAGGAAAAGGGTCGAGGTTGTTACTCAAGATACTTCCTGATTCCCAAAAAGGATGGTCAGTTGAGACCAATCCTGGATCTGAGGATCTTGAATTGGTTCCTCAAACAGGAAAAGTTCAAGATGCTGACCCTAGCACAGGTGCTTTTGGCGTTGAACAAGGAAGATTGGATGGTGTCTGTCGACTTGCAGGATGCTTACTTTCATATCCCGATACTCAAGTCGCACAGGAAGTATCTCCGGTTTGTGGTAGGGTCGCAGCACTATCAGTTTGCGGTCCTCCCGTTTGGTCTTACTTCAGCACCTCGAGTCTTCACAAAGGTGATGTCAGTGGTTGCGGCGGAGCTCAGAAGGAAGGGGATAGCAGTATTCCCTTACTTGGACGACTGGTTGATCAAAGCCAAGTCCCCGGAGCTTGTGTCGCATCATCTGCAGTCAACAACCCAGTTGTTGTTCGACCTGGGCTTTTCGGTGAACGTGCCCAAATATCACCTGGAGCCCTCTCAGCGCCTCCTGTTCATAGGGGCAGTACTGGATACAACATTGGGTCGAGCCTTTCCTCCGCCTCAGCGGATTCAAGATATTCAGGAATTGGTTCCAATGTTTCGAAATGGAGCGGTAGTTCCAGTCCTCAAGGTCCTTCGTCTGCTCGGTCTGTTCGCCTCCTGCATTCTGTTGGTCACGCATGCTCGCTGGCACATGAGGGCTCTTCAGTGGTGCCTCCGAAGGCAGTGGTCTCAACACAAGGGAGATTTAGAAGGTACTGTCAAGATCTCCAGAGATGCTGCTGTGGAATTGAAGTGGTGGATTGCGGGCAACAATCTTTCACAGGGAAAGCCGTTCGCGCAGTCGCCACCAGTGGCCACGGTCATAACGGATGCTTCCACCCTAGGATGGGGAGCTCATCTGGGGGATCTGGAGATCAAAGGGCTTTGGTCTCCAGAGGAACAGGTGTTTCATATCAATCTGTTGGAGTTACGGGCTGTACGTCTGGCTCTCAAGGCCTTCCTCCCATCCCTTCGTGGTCAGTCGGTACAGGTCCTGACGGACAATACTACCACGATGTGGTACATAAACAAGCAGGGAGGAGTAGGGTCGTACCTTCTCTGCAGAGAAGCTCTTCGGCTATGGTCCTGGGCAAAGGACCATCAGATTTGCTTGGTGGCAAATCATCTGGCCGGGGTCTTGAATGTACGTGCGGACAGTCTCAGTCGCCAATTCTCGGCAGACCACGAGTGGCGTCTCCATCCAGATCAGGTCTGTCTAATCTTCCAGATATGGGGGTTTCCTCGGATAGATCTGTTTGCCACTCTAGAGAACGCGCATTGCCCGTTATTCTGCAGCCTCCAGTATCCGATGCAGGGAGCGTTGGGGGAAGCGTTTCAGATAACCTGGTGCGACCAGTTGCTTTACACGTTTCCCCCCCATACCCTTGATTCCTCGAGTGTTGAGGAAAATTCACCAAGACCGGGCCCAAGTCATCTTAATAGCTCCGGATTGGCCAAGGAGGGTATGGTACTGCGACCTTCTCCAACTCTCACTGTGCCCTCCGCTCCGTCTCCCTCTCAGGGCAGACCTCCTCTCGCAGTCGCAGGGGCAGGTTTTACACCCCAACCTCCAGAGTCTGCACCTACATGCTTGGAGATTGAACGGGGCAACCTGAGTTCCTTCTCTCTCCCGCCTGATGTAGTGGATGTTATCTTAGCGGCCAGGCGACACTCCACTAAATCTATCTACGCTAATAGGTGGTCTAAATTTGTTATGTGGTGTGGAGAGAGACAGATTGATCCCTTACATGCTCATCTGTCACATGTTTTGTCTTTTGCACTGTCTCTAGCGCAGAAAGGTTGTGCAGTGGCTACCATTAAGGGTTATTTGTCGGCCTTGTCAGCCTTCATTTGTCTTCCAGACCAACCATCGTTATTTAAATCCCCTATTGTTCTCAGATTCTTGAAAGGTCTTCTGAATCAATATCCTCCAAAACCATTCGTTATGCCTCAATGGGATTTGTCCTTGGTCCTGACTTTCCTTATGGGGTCCCCTTTTGAGCCTATGCATTCTTGCCCCTTAAGGTATTTGGTTATTAAAACAGTATTCCTGGTAGCTATAACATCTGCAAGGAGAGTGAGTGAGTTGCAGGCCTTATCGGTTAAACCCCCTTATATAACGTTTTATGGGGATAAGGTGGTGTTGAGGACCAAGGCTGCTTTCCTTCCGAAGGTTGTTTCACCCTTCCATTTGGCTCAGACAATCACTTTGTCCACGTTTTATCCTCCGCCTCATCCTTCAAAGGAGGAAGAAAGACTACATCGCCTGGACCCAAAAAGGGTGTTGAGCTTCTATATCGACAGAATGAAGGATATCAGGCTGGAGGATCAGCTGTTTGTCGGATACGTGGGCAAGAGGAGAGGAAAGGCAGTCCACAAGAGAACACTCTCCAGGTGGGTTGTTCTTTGCATTAAAATCTGTTACTCTTTGGCAAAGAAGGATCCGCCTGAGGGCATTAGAGCTCACTCCACCAGAGCTAAGTCGGCCTCTTCGGCCTTGGCCAGGGGTGTTCCTGTGGTCGACATCTGCAAGGCCGCAACTTGGTCGTCCCTTCACACTTTTGTGAAACATTACTGTTTGGACTCTGAGGTCAGAAGGGACGGTCATTTTGCACGGTCAGTGCTGCAGGATTTCTTGGTTTGACCATTTAGGCACCCACCGCCGGGCGTGGTACTGCTTTGGGACTCTATTCATTAGGTGAGGAATCCACAGGTAGTTGTATCCATCAGAAGAACGAGTTACTTACCTTCGGTAACGATTTTTCTGGTGGATACATTAGCTACCTGTGGATTCCTCACGGTCCCACCTGCCTCCCCGTTGCCTTTTTGGTCTCTCCAAGCAATCCTTGAGTGTGCTCCTTTTGGTCTTCAAAGTTGCAATACATTTTGCATATATGATATTTGTATATATGTGTATATTTATATATAAATCTATATATATTGTGTATATACATGATTCGTATGTATAAATATATTTATTTGTTTAAAAAAAAAAAAAAAAAAGGTTATATTAAATCTACAGCTATTTTATTGCAATGTTGTGTGATTTACAATATTAAGAGATGTTGCTTTGCTCTTTCATTACATTGGGTTAATATTATTCTCATGCACGTAAAAAAATGTTGGTACTGTCATCGGCACGTCGGCGAGGACCTCTTATTGCCTGTATGACGTCAGACGGCGTCGCGTGGGCTAGAGTGACGTCCTCGTCGACGTGCAGAGACTAGTAAGAAGATTTCCGTTGAATGCTGGCGCCATGGGAGTATTCATTAGGTGAGGAATCCACAGGTAGCTAATGTATCCACCAGAAAAATCGTTACCGAAGGTAAGTAACTCGTTCGTCTGGTCCAGTAGCTTTTTCTAACCAGGTTTCCGTAACAAATAATAGTCGTGCATATCGTGGCATGCTTTTCTACAGAGAAGCACACAAGAAATTGCAGACTTAAGATCAGTAGAATCTCCACGTCATTTCAAGGTTATTCTAAGTGCATGTAAGATATTAATGTGTTTAAGGGAGACAGAATATATTTTGTGAAAGACTTAGAAGTTTTGAAAATCTCTGGCAATTAGTTTATATATATCTAACTATTGGTACAAAAGAATGTGATTTTTCTTACCTCAAGAGCTGTGCGTTCCATTCGTATGGCGCATGGATATGTGCAGATGGGCTTGTCTTGGGCACACCTTTCACATGCCAGAAGCATGTCTACATTTGCAATGAGTTGATACAACTCTAGGCAAGGACTGCCTTACCAGCAGCAAGCTAAGTAAGGCAGTTCTTGTTGCACTCTGAATCACCAGACTTATCTATTGAATCCTCTGGCTGCCCTACTTAGAACCTGCACCATTGCAACTTAAAGACACATCAAAAGACTAGGGGCCAGATGTATGAAAGCTTTTTGCATTCGCAAACGGTGTGAATGCCTGTTAGCGAATGCAAAAAGCCATTTCTGAATGTAGGAGACATTCTGAACACAATTTTAAGGAATCGCTAAAATAGTGATTCCTTATAATTGCAACCCTGTTTAGAGAGTCAAAAATTGCGACTCTCTAAATAAGAAATCGCAAATAAGGATTCCTTATTTGCGATTTCTTAGCACATGTATGAAGCAATTCCTAAATGTGAATTGGGCATTTAGGAATCGCTATTTACCACCAGGTTAAACCTGGTGGTAACCATGTGCAAATTTTAAAAATGCGTTTAAAATGCATTTTTAAAATGTACATGTAAAGCACACATGCCCTTTTGGCATGTGTGCACCTTACATGTCCTAAAAAAATATTTTGGGGTGCAGCAGAGGGGGCCTTAGGCCCCTAGCACCCTGGAGTTTTGCATTTCCAAAATTGTGATTTCTAGTTAAGAAATTGCAATTTTGGAAATGCAAAAAATTCGCAGATATGGGCCAATAGGCCCATAGGTGCGAATGGGGCCGGTATCGCAATTTGCGATTCGGTAATAGCATTTGCGATTTTTAAGAAATTGCTATTACCGATTCGCAAATGTGATACATTGCATTTTGTGAATCGGAAATAGCGATTTCTTAAAAATCACTATTTCCGACTGGCAAAAGGCCTTCTTGATACATCTAGCCCTAGGTCCGCAATCCCTGAGTGTAAAAATTTGTAAATATAGTCCCTTCAAATCAGGGCACCATTGCTTCTTCTACAATGTTGCTGGCTCAGGACCACTTACACCTTTTACACATTGGACCCCATCAGATACTGTCTTAGGCTGCTCTCTGCTCATGCTGGCCAACTCAAAGAGGCTGGCTTCATTCCTGCAACTAGGAGCACCAGCTTATAGCATAAACAATTGTGACGAACGGTGCTGGACCTCTAAGACTTTTTGCTGGAGGGATAGATGTCCCAGCAGAATACTGACGCAATCAAAGGATAATGTGGGTATTATCAACATAAGAAAAGACTGAGCAGCTGTAATAAGAGACCCCAATGGTTTGGTATAGATGTTAAAAATAATAGGCAATCAAGAGGAGCCTTGAGGTACGTTGTGATTACAAGCAGAAAGGGGGTGCAACCACTACTTATGTATGGTATGCAAGAAAGGAATCACATCAACATCTAGCCTTTTATTTCGAAATTTTACTACATAGTTAGCAAGGCGCCATGGTCAACCATATTAAAAGCTTCTGACAAACTGAGTAGCAGCAAACCTTCGTATGTGATGGCTAGAATGTCATAAACGGCACAAGAGGGAGCTATTTCTACATGCCCTAAAGCTATGGGCTTAACAAATCATAACCGTCCAGATCGATAGTTAGTTGTGTGGCCACAGCCTGCTCGATAATAAAAGGCAAGAACTTAATTACCAGGATAGCATTTAGGGGACTGGCTATATGTCTTTTCGAAAGTAGAGCTTATGGCCTCTTTGAATTGAAGTCACCTAGAATATGAAGTTTTTTAACTGAAGACTGAATACCCCAGCCAGGTCTAACAACTCCATTTGAGTTATTTTCCTAAATACATGTTTGATAAAGAAGCACAAAATTAATGGCACATTCAAGTCAAAGCACGCATCTACAAATCAACACCTCCAACTTGTCTTCCTTATGTGCATCCACATTCATTCTATGAAGGCCCTCAGCATGGACAAATGTGATACCCTCACTCCCACAGCCCTTCTAGTTTTACAAAAATAATTTTAAACCCATCAGGGATGGCAATGCATATCGTGGGTGCGGAGTCTTCGTGCAACCAGGTCTCTGATAACAAAATAGGAAAACCCTCTTGACAATTTGAGGGATGTCCACAATTTCATGTGGAATGAGCAAGAGGGGATCGAACATTAACTATGCCAGCTATGAAGAATTGGCCAAGAGCAGTTTTCCTGGGCTTATTGAAAAGCAGGCATCAACTGTTGCACGGACCCGCCGTTGAGTGTTACCTCAAGAAATATAGGGGGTCATTACGACCCTGGCAGGAGGTGATAATGTGGCGGTAGTACCGCCAATAGGCTGGCGGTACTTACCGCCACATTATGACAGTGGCAGAGATGCAATGGTAATACTGCTGATACTGCCAGGCTGCCTGCAGCTTGGCGGTCCCGGCGGGTGTAATCCATCAGGGCAGCGCTACTTGCAGCGCTGCCCTGGGGATTACGAGTCCCCATCCCCCAGACTTTCCAAGGCTGGCAGTATGGGAGACTTGAGGGGGGCCCTGCAGTGCCCATGCACTTGGCATGGGCACTGCTTGGCCCCCATGCACAGCCCCATCGGGCATTCCACTGCACGAATTACAGGCAGTGGAAAGCGAGACAGGTGCTGCTGCACCCAACGCACCTCAACATTGCCACTGGCTCCATTACGAGCGGGCTTCAGTGTTGTGCTGACATTTCCACTGGCCTAGCGGGTGGAGACGCAGTTTCCTTCCGCTGGCCAAGCGGAAATGTCATAATGTGGTGCCAAACATACCACCAGCACTGGCAGTATGTTGTCGCCCGTCGCATCAGCAGTCTTGGAAAAAGACCGCCGATGTCATAATGAGGGCCATAGTGTCTTACTTGGCAACCCATTGTGGAGTGTCATTCCGCTGAGCCAGGGCTCATAGCCTCATGGCTTTCCTCTTTCTTCTAGCAGTGTTAAAGAAAGGATGAGCAAAAAGCTACCTGTAAGTCTCACCAGAATGCAGAGTGTTGAGAATAAGGCAGCGGGAGCACGTAGATTTGTGAGAAATTAACTTCATTTCTTGAAGCACAACCTGGCGTATGGCTACACTTCTTACTCCAGCCCAACCATCTCCCATAGAATCCCGCAAATCTCCCCCACGAGCCTTTATGATGCATCGAGAATCACGATGCATCATAACACATCCTCTCCCGTTCACCAACAGACTACAAAATAATAAAAATTCTCAAAACCATAACAGTGAATAAAAGTTATAAGTAAAAGATAAGCATGATAATTTGGAAACAGGACAAAACTCCTATAGAAAAATTATAATAAATAAAACTCTTTGCAATAACTGTAAATCTTCTGATGAAATCCTCAAGATAAGAAAGTGGTTTTCTAATCCTTTTCTGAAGGACCCGAGCATTCATGCTCTCAACTGAGCTATTTCCAGACTCATCCATGCCATCAACCAAAGACATTCCATCTCGCTCCTTATTCACTTCACCATCACTCATAAACATCAACCCTGAAAAACCCTCAGCAACTCCCTTATCAACACTTCCACCCTTCTGATATAATGCTACATTTCTGAGATTCCACCTCTCACCATTCTCCAATATTACAAAATATGTGCCAACCCTCTGAACTTGGTTAACCCACTTTGTATCCTGCCTGACCTCACTTTGACCCAATCACCCATCTCAATTCATACCCTCGTTCGTATGTCCCTCCTCTTGGGAGACTCGACTGAGTCCTTGACACCTGTTCCATCATACAAGACTTTGCTTAACCAGGATGGTACTAACTTGGTGCCAGGTAATCAGCCCCTCATGTCCACAAAAGGAATCCTCTGAGTAACACTGTGTGGCGTGGTGCGGAAGGCCCACACCATATTAAAAATGGTCTCTCTAACATCACACTGGTTTGTCAAAGCCAACTGCAAAAACCCTTTGAGTAGTTTGACAGCTCTTTCCGCCACACCGTTTCCTCTAGGATTGTATAAGGAAGTACATGAATGCCTGATTCCCCAAGCTCTTAAAAACTCTACCATGTCATGTGAGGTAAGTTGTGTGCCATTGTCCGTAATGAGAACTGCTGGGGACCCTTCCTCTTTGAAGATAATTTTTAGAACCCCAATAGTAGTTTTTGTAGTGATGTCTCTTAGAAATTCTACCACCAACCATTTAGAGTGAATATCCACAACCACCACAGCGAATTTCATATCTGAAGGCAATTCCCTCAGTGGTCCTATAAAATCCAAGCAAATAGTATGCCATGCTTTCCCAGGGTCCTCTATATGTCCACTTTCACACTTCTCGAGAACCAATCTCTTCTCACTTTCTTTACAAAAGCAACAATTGCGCACCCATTCTTTAATCTGGTTGTCCATCCCTGGCCACCAAAAGCTTTCTCTCACCCTCCTGGTAGTCAACCCTTGGCCCAGATGACCCTCATGCGCCAGCTGGAAAATACGGAAGCGTAACCCAACAGGAGGAACAAAGCAATCTCCCTTCATAATCACACCACCACAAACAGACAACTCCTCCAACACCTTTAGATATGGTCTGACAGCAGGGGTCAACATACTCTCCCTTACTGCTCCAAACTTAATCATCCTAATTACATCATTCAGCACCAGGTCCTCTGCCATCTCCTCTTCCCACTGCATCCTTGAAAATGAACCATTTCCAGTATCCACTACATCATGTACAGTGGCAACGGCACCCTCCATATTTATATCTTTCACTCCAACATGATCCACATCCTTCCAGTTCAAAGACAGTCTGGACAAGCAATCTGCTTGAACATTCTTCCACCCCTGTATAAACTCAACAGTGTAAATATACTCATGAAGCCTTGAAGCAAGCCTAGCTAATCTGGCTGAACCCTTTCCTGCACCACCAGGAGCTAAAATTCTCACCAGCGGCTTATGATCCGTCCGTATAACAAACGGTAAACCCCATAGATACACACGGAAGTATTCAGCCCCCCAGGCTGCTGCCAATGCCTCACGTTCTATGACTGAGTAGTTTTGCTCAGCAGTCGTAAGAGTACGAGAAGCAAAAGTTTTGAGTCAGAATCATGAATTTGCTGCCACAACGGGTACAGTCCCCTTTGGTCTTGACACTGGAGAAGTTCTGTTCAACCTTGCTCTTAGACAAGCAGTTCTGTTCAACCTTGCTCTTAGACAGACTATAACCCTTCTTAACTGCACAAACTCCATTTCATTTTCATCAGAGTCTTGTTGATCCAGATTAATTGCTGCAACATCCATTGCCTTGTCCCTTCTGTTAAGTTCCTTCATGCACCTTTGTGATTCTTCAATTATCATAGCCATTCCAATGGCCTCCATGAGAGAAGGATCTTTCGCCGCCCAAAGCCTCTCTTGTATCTTCTTCTCCCTGTACTGCACGATAAGCTGATCACTAATCAATTCTTCAGTCATATTGCCAAAGCGACATTTGATGGAGAGCTCCCTTAGCCTGGACAAAAATTCATCAATGGACTCTTGTTCCCCTTGAGGTTGTGTATAAAATTTGTATCTTGCCATAACTAAATTGACTTCCTTTGCAAACCGATTGTCCAACCTTTTCACAGCTTCCTTGTAGATATCATCCATGGGCTGACCATTGGGCCCTAATGCTACTGGCAAATATAAAAAAAAAATGCTGCCCTTCATTACCAAGAGCACTCAATAAAATTGCCTTTTTCCTGGCAGACATAAAGCCCTGA
The DNA here is from genome assembly GCF_031143425.1 of Pleurodeles waltl. Classification (NCBI taxonomy): domain Eukaryota; kingdom Metazoa; phylum Chordata; class Amphibia; order Caudata; family Salamandridae; genus Pleurodeles; species Pleurodeles waltl. The sequence goes on along the minus strand of NC_090448.1, from coordinate 374,716,366 downwards.
CCCTCAAGTGCCATGATGTAATTTTCAAAAATTTCAATCCAATCCTCCCAACAAATGTCAGGCTGGCCTGCATGTTGTAGGAAAAAGGGCGGTGTAATAATATTCCCTAGAGAAGCCATGACAGTAAAAATCTGTTTGCCTTTGTTCTTGAACAGACCAGTAACTAACAATCCTTTTTTTTTTTTTTTAAACTTCCTTGAAATTTGCGTGTTACTGGTTGAGTGATAATAAAACTGCCCAGAGTCCCACACACCGTTAATGTGTCATAAATGTGACGAATTCACACACATGGACATGCAATAAGCGTTGAATTAAATAAAGAATGGGTAAAAACAGTCTCACCGGTGCTTTGAACTAGTTTCCTTGTCTCCAGAAACACCGAGACTATGTACTCTTACTTCAGTGAATCCACACACATGGACATGCAATAAGCGTTGAATTAAATAAAGAATGGGTAAAAAACAGTCTCACCGGTGCTTTGAAATAGTTTCCTTGTCTCCAGAAGCACCGAGAAATGCAGACTAGTCTTTCCCAATGAGGATTAACATTGCGGGCCCTCCCACTGCAAGGCCAATCAATCCAATGAGGAAGTGCAGGGAAAATCTCCTTCGCCGGTCTAGTGTTTGTGGACGGCCCCTCCCTACTCCCCAGCACTGAAAGTGAAAAGGAAATCTCCTCAAGAGGTCGTCGAGAACAGCTCTCCAGCAAGGTTCTGAAAACTCCAAGTAAGAGTAATGTTGAACCGACCCAGGTTGTGCTTCCTCTGTAAGCTCGTCGCCAAAAATGTCGAGAATAAGGCAGCGGGAGCACGTAGGTTTGTGAGAAATTAACTTTATTTCTCGAAGCACAACCTGGCGTACGGCTACACTTCTTACTCCAGCCCAACCGTCTCCCATAGAATCCCGCAACTCTCCCCCACGAGCCCTTATGACGCATCGAGAATCACGATGCATCATAACACAGAGCAAGGTCTAAGCTGGAACCAGCAACATCTCATGCCTACTGTGCAGACTTAAAAGGATGGGTGCAGACGGCTTGCCTTTCTTGTGTCTGCTGGACGGTTTTGCACATGCTCTGTGTGGCTTGGCAGAGCCGGACTGCTAACTCCTCAATATGTCCTCCTGTGTTGGGAAAGCTGATGCTTCCTCCACACCGGACCACACAGTGTGGGCCGACCAGTGATGTGGCTCGATAAAGTAGCGGCCTAATCCCTAGAAAATGCATAGCCCCTATAGTTAAAAAGCCTCCCGAAAGTAACAGACTATAAACTAGAAGGCTTCTTAAAATAGTATGGACTAAAAAACGTCAGTGTGCTAAATCGGTATGAAAATGAAAAACAGTATGAAATGCGATGAAGAAAATAGGAGCCTTAAAATCAAAAAAGTTCCATGTTCTAACTCAAACAGTATTCAGTAGGCCTCTAACAGCTATCAGGTCTGCAAGCAAATCTGTATGCACTGTTTACTCTATTTTACTACTAATTAGCCTGAGCACATTTAAAGGATTCTTCTGGCTGGTTTGCCATGAGCACTGCCGTGATGACCCACTGCCACAAAGCTGTTCAAAACCAAAGCACTGTTGCCTAGCCATTTCCAAGAAAACATGTATTTTGTACAACAGCCTTCCTCTGTTTCTTCTACTAGAAACCCCATTGTGTGGGCTATGTCTGCTTGGTGAGGTTTTCCAATGGTGCTCTTCCTTCCCCACTGTTGTTTCTGCTCTGTCTTACCTGCCTGTGGTGTTCGCAGGCTTTCCCGCTCCTTTCTGCTGCCAATCCTACCACAAAGATTACATCACCATCTCAGTAACTCTGCACAGACTGCAACTCCTCTTGGGTTTTAGTGTAAGGTCCTCTATGGCTGTATCCCAGCTCCCCTCTGCATGTTCTGGATAGTGGGTTGTATTCCCCTGAGACAAAGACACCCCCACCTCCTTTGCTTGCTGCATCATCCCGTAAGTACTGTCTACATCCAACACAACATTGTGAGTTTTGACATGTTTACTAAATGATGCTGGGGCACGATTCCAGACGAGTAGGGTACTCCTGTCTCATTTGCATTGCCATTCAACATCATTGACGTGTAAGTCTTTACACAACTTGCAGAACACATAAAACTTCTTGAAAGCAGCCCAGAAACTCCGCACCTAGACCACCGTTAGTTCTTGAACACTGTAACTGATTCAATTTTGTGTACCGAGTGCTGCATAGAAGGTCTCTTACTGTGTCTGTATTGGGTACTCGTTTTAAGTGTTGTTTTGTGTTCATGCTAAGTACTACAGAACATGCTTTAGCAAAGCCACCTGGTCTCCTCTTTGAAAGGCATTAGTCACACTTTACTGGTGCTTGATTTCTGTTGCTAAACAACATTGTCAAGAAGAAAAAAAAATACTTGTTACGAGTTCCAAACAGCATCAGCAAACAAAGCCATATGGCTGCTAAGCTATGACATAGCCATGTGCATGTACACCCAAAACGTCACGATGTATGTTTTTTGGCTAGAGTGTCATGTTTTCTGCATGTGCATGCATAATGACTCATGCACCTGCATCATAATCTGGCAGCCATGTTTTTTAATTTACCTTTCCAAGGTAACAGACACCTATCTTGGAGTGGTAAATTAAAAAAAAAAAAACTGTGCTCAAAAGTACCTTTACTTAAAGCAATGGTCCAATAGAAATTGCAGCATCCAGCTCTCCTTACAAGACTAAAAAAAGAGGGAGAGTGACAGGGAGGGCCTGGAAGCTCACAGAGGAGCAACAAGCATTTGCAATGCAATAGGGTCTCGCATTTCTCCGAGTTACAGCTATTAGCAGTTGTAAACTCCCAACCGGATTTTTCTTGCTACATTGAATGGAAAAAATGAACGCGATCGCGCTGCTACAGTTCACTCGTAGTGAAACCTATCGGCAAAAGTGCAATTATCTACGTAACCGGGAAAAGTGCAATTAACTATGTAACAGGGTCGGTGTTATGCAAAGTGCTCGACTTCTGCCAACCGACATCGCGCTGCAAACAAAAGACAAAAAGTAGTCCACAAACCTGATGGGAAACAGCGAGCATTGCATGTTTTCAGTACTTGGTCGCTGCGCTCGAGGAGAGCTGACCACCGGAAAAGTATGTGTATGCGTGCCTTCCACTAATGAAAGCAAGCAGATTTTAATAGGCAAGCCCACGAACTAATGAGACACTGGCTTGACGTGGACGGTTCTCCGAGCCCTTTTCTAACTCCTAAAGCGTCTCGCAAGCGAAACGCATGTGCAAGCGCATGCGACGCAGGCTAGACCCTAAAAAAGGGGCAGAAAGTAAATGTCTGTGACAAGCAGCGGTAAACAATGGTAAGAGTCTGTGCAGTGGAAGAGGGCAGGCATGAAAAAAACAAATAAGAAAAAAGAAAACGGGTGTGGCGGAGAGGGGAAACAGACAAGGTGGGAAAGTAAAAAATGAAAGTGCGGGCGTGGTGTGTGAAGGGGAAGCTGCACAAAGAGGAAAGGGGAGATGAGCAAGAAAACACTTGCACTCCCCATAGAGTGCTAAATGCAAAAGAAAAAACTTAGGGCCAGATGTAGGAAACGTTTAGCGACTCGCAAACGGCAAAAATTGCCGTTTGCGAGTCGCTAAACGCGTTTCCCAATGCAGAAATGCATATTGCGAGTCGGTACCGACTCGCAATATGCATTTCGGAATCGCAAATAGGAAGGGGTGTTCCCTTCCTATTTGCGAGTCTGAGTGGTATGCAATACCATTTGCGACCGCGTCGCAGTTACCATCCACTTCAAGTGGATGGTAACCCACTCGCAAATTGGAAGGGGTCCCCAAGGGACCCCTTCCACTTTGTGAATGGACCCAAAAATATTTTTTCAGGGTAGGTAGTGGTCCAAGGGACCACTACCTGCCCTGAAAAATAACCGAAACTAAAGGTTTCGTTTTTTTTTTTAAGTGCAGCTCGTTTTCCTTTAAGGAAAACGGGCTACACTTAACAAAAAAAAAACTGCTTTATTGAAAGCAGTCACGAACATGGAGGTCTGCTGACGACAGCAGGCCTCCATGTTTGCGAGTGCCTAGATTCGCTATGGGGCCGCAATTTGCGACCCACCTCATGAATATTGATGAGGTGGGTCATTGCGACCCCATAGCGAGTTGCAGTTGCTGTCTGAGACACCGTACTGCATACCAATTTGCGAGTTGCAAATTGCGAGTCGCATGGACTCGCACTTTGCAACTCGCAAATATTTTATTTGCTACATCTGGCCCTTAGTTCCCTAAATGTAAGTAGTGGAAGAATACAAGTCAGCTTTTCAGAAAAATTGTAAAGAAACTATACGGGCGGGACAAATAGAAGAAGAGGAAAGAAAGCCATTGAAAAAGAAGCAAGCCAATAAGACTCACAATAAAGCCAACCAGGAATGCATTGACTCAAAGTCCATGTAAGTTTTGGTATTGTACACAGGAGACAGCTGAAGCTATCTATAGGCGACATTCAATAAGAGTCCTATTTCTTTGGGTTCAAATTGACTATAAAACATATTAACTATTTGCTACTTATTGATTACCTCTATTTGAGCGTTTAAACTTACATCTTCACTGTTCAGCCCTACTAATCCTTGAAACTGTAAACTGAAAAGGGAAGTACACAGTGGCGCTGGCACTAGGGCTGCATGAGGTGCTGCAGTATGCCAAGTAACCTTGAAAAAGTTCAGATGAACAATAAGGGATTGTGAAGTGGTTTATCTTCTGGAAGCATTTGTTATTTAAGTAAAGATTAGAAAATATCAGACAACTCTTTACAAACTATTGCTATTTAAAAAAAAAAATGTGATCTGTGTTTTGTCTGTTCTCTGACTGAAAAGTTAGGACATTTTGTAATGTGAACCTAGTTATGCTCTAAAATCTTGGGTGTGGCAGAGGTTTTCTCACACAAACTGATGGCCTGATTTAGATTTTGGGGGTGGAGTTTCTCAATCACAGACGTGACGGATATCCTATCCACCGCATTCCAATTCCAATATATTCTTTGGAAATCATAATACAGCATACAGGATTTGATAAATTAGATAAAGTGTTTCCAAATGCTGCAGAAGCATGGGAACTTTAAATGAGGCGCATCTGTTTTTTGGGCCCAATTTATGGATGAGTGCAATTTCAGTTTTGAAATCCATCAATTGTGAATTTTCTCTCATGCATAATATTCCTCTTGGCTTATGGGGGTATGGGCTCAATTGAGGGTGACAGTTCGAAGTTTAGGATGTTCTGAAAGTTTGGAAACACACACAAACGTGAATTTGTGTGTGTGACATATTCTCACCCTGGAAACAGTTCGATTTATCTTTTGAAGTGGTGGAATAAATTTGTTTCCAACCTGGAATGGAAAGAAATGCCACCAAATTTGGTGTGGGTGTTGGAGAATTAGCTTCTCCAGAAGGAAAATATTTTCTCTGTGGAGAAAAAGTATCAAAAAAATTAAAAACGCAGTTGTACTAAAATGAAGCCATTTTTACAGGCACAATTTTAATAAGTACATTTACCACTCTATAATGCGCTATTTTATGTACCTAATTGTGATTGTACACAACGTTTCCAGGAGCATGCCTGAAAACTGGGACTACTTCAGGTTTCAAGAACTATGTTTTAAACTTTTGTGAATTTGAAAAATGAGGTGCTCTGCATCCATGTGAGAGATTAAACCTACAAGTGCAGATGCACAATTTAAGAATCTCTCTCTATAGCCTTAAGTGTGATGGGAACAATGATTGTAATGTTGTGAAAACAAACAAAGACTTGTTAAATTTACTTTATGTGGTCCCTACATGGTTAAAACGGACCAGATTTATTATTTCTCTGTCTTCATTTAAACTTAAAACTGTCACAACCCCAAAATTCATAGTATTGTATGACACATTACAGACAAAACCAATGTATTATTGCATAGCGTGCCATTTAACATACATAGTTTAGTTTAGTGTTAAACAGAATGTGCGGAGAACTGCGATTGTGCATTTTATTGTTTACACACACTTTATGAATTTAAGTCGTAAGAACACTTACATGTTTGTACCACATTAGTCCCCAGGTAAAACTGCAGTACAGAACTCATAAACCATCCATCATAACAATCTGCAAATGCTATCAGTAAATCTGGTGGGACAAATACATATAAATATGCGATTCCAGTGTTGCCACGTTTTATGCTGACTTGCAGCCTCGAAATTCTATCTCCCTGAACTCCTTTACCTTTAATAGGCCCTCAACTGCTAGCAAGAAGTCAACTCTTTATCCTTCAATGATATGTATATATACCCTGAGATCTTTGATGTACACAGGGTATCAGGGGGCCAGTGCTTTCCAAACTCCTCATACTATCCGATGCCACCAAAACTAAAAACAAATAGTGCTGTTTCTTATATTTTGCTATGGAATCTAGTTGACATAACTGATCCATTTCACATAATTGTTGGACCAGTCACTGGTGGAGGTTGAAGTGGAATCTGTTAAGTAGGCGCGTGATGGCTCATTGCAGGATCCTCATTGATGTTGAGGCAGGAGGTTTCCCATAGACCATCTCAAGTTTTGGAAGTGATTAAGGCGTCACTCGCCACCAGTCAAAACCTACATGATTTAAAAAAGTAATGGTTCAAGTGTCGTGTTTGGTGAAAGAAGCCAATTTGATGAAGCATGTACCAACTTTAAACAACATTTTCCTACCACTCTATGTAGCCATACTTCTGTAAACATTTAATTCAGAACCCACAAACAGGTCCTCCACAGTGTCGCCACTCTGCAATCGAATATGTGGAGTTCTTTAATTAGCAAAAGGTTTTTTGCAGCCCATCTGCCATTGGTGTGGGCCACCAAACCCACATTGAAAATTGTTCTAGGACCGCGGGAGGTACAGGGCAGTTCTTTACACTTGCACTAGCATGAAGTTACACAGGCAATAGTTGTACCAGGTATTATCTTGTTTCTCTTGAACACTAAATCCTGAAGGTCTGCAAGGAACAGTGAATTTCATGGCATCTCAAATCCAACAATACGATTCCGAGCACCCTTTCCTTCATGTAAATATCTAGTGTTCTTTTTCATGTTGTAATGAATAAGTTTCTGTAACTTCCACCCCTTTTCATCCTTCTACCCGTAGCTCGTTAATTCCGACCTTGGTCGGTAATTTGATGCATCTCTATTCCAAACCCTTTCCCTCCATCACCTATATTCATTTCTGTTATAACTTTTGATGGTGAGCCGTACAGAAATATCATTCGCCTCCTATTTTCTTCTCCCTCTAGGTTATTGTGAACGAAGATCGCATCCAGGAGGCCAACACCAAGGCCAAGAAGATCCTAAAACATGCCTGAGAGGTTTAGACGAGCCTTCCTGCTTCTTCGGCTTTGTCTCTCCTTCCTCCTGCTTCCCTGCCCACAGCCCCGGCTCTGCCTGCTCCTCTCTGTGTGGTCTCCTACATTATACCCTACACATGCAGTGCCTCAGCATTGTGATGTGATGCTGCACTTATCCGTCTGTTTCTTACCACTGGTACTGTTACTCCTCTGATACTCCAGAATGGTGTTGTTATATGAGGCACTGATGCAGTTACGTCCGAACTAATTTTCACTGTTTCTTCTCTTAGAAGTGTGCATGCTTCTCTTTTCTCCTCTGCCCTTCTTCCCCCACAACCCCATTTTGCATTTTTTTTCAGTTTGGTGCAAGAATGTTGTCCCGATCAAGCGGCACATCTCATGGTGCCACTGCCTGTGGAATTTTATTTTTGAAACACAATGAAATTCTCCATATTCATTACATCCGCCCCCCGTTACCCAAAAACATGCTTCATTATAAATATGTTTAATTTTAGGAACTTTTAGGAAACCACATTGAGCAATCTGCAGAGACCTACTGTAGGAGGCCGAAGTCACTGTTATATATTCCTGTATTTGAGAGTGTCGACTCTAAAAGTATATGCAGTAAAGCTCACCTTCGTGGATACTTGGAGGCCACGCAGTCATCAGCCGCTGCTGTGCCCCTGGAGGACTCTGGGGACACACATGAATGGCAGTGTTCCCCCTACACAGATGTACACACACACACATTAATGTGTGATATTGTTGCTGGAGCGAATGTTGATGGTAATGCATGTCATGTCAATGGATGCTGTCCATCTACACATTGCTAGTTGTCACTACAAGATTGACTATGTGTACATGGGTGATGAATGTCCCTTTAACAACATGCTTATAAATCAGCAAGGACTATATTAAGACATTTTCTCAACGCAGTGAGAGGACAGCACTCTACAGGATCCCAAATACTTGTGAATCATTCATATTGCAGTTGTAACATTCCGACTAAAGATTTGTGAATTATACAGTGTTCCCTCAGCAACAGCTCCCTTGTGCACCTTTATAGACTATGCTACCCCCAAGAACAATCCCATAGCCAAAGCAGTGAATACAAATTGTGTTTATAAGTGTACCCCTTCAACCACCATCTAGATCAGGATGTAGTAATAGTTACAGTCCACTTTAGATCTTAGAACCAGCTACTCCCTCCAGTCACACTGTGTCTTTACCTTTAACTATTTAAAGCATTCTGCTACCTTTGGGCAACATTTACACTGATGATTGCTGTGGCCCAATATTGAATCAACCCTGTACTTACATTGAGTTAATCTTTAACCAACAGACTCCATCCTGCCTTCAAAACTGCTGCTGTTTTACACCACTTGTTATCTTACTTTGTATTCCATTGATTCGTTCGGCTTCCTGCACCAATCTGCCCACCGAAGTTACATTCTTCATCCTGTGCTCATCATTGACTCAACACTCTCCTGATGCCTAATCTGATTCTTTGCTGCACCCAACAGTGACTCCATTCGGCCCATGACAACTCTATTCAATTTCAGTCTGACTTAGTACTGCTCCAAATGTGATGCTCTCCTTCTCTGTCATTTACTTCATCTTGCCTGCAGTGCTGATCTTATTCTGTTCTCCAACATAGTTTCTAGTCTGCTCCAACATCTAGTCCATTTTGACTTCAAAGCGCACTGCAACCTTTTACTTTCTCTGAATAAATCCTGCCCTACCTCTCTCCCTGGCACTGATGCTAGTATGCCGTCGAACAGCTGTGTTCCACACTGAGTATTTTCTGCATCTGGTCAAAAAATTGCTTCCATGCAACTCTATAATCATTCCCAGGCGACCCTTACTCCAGCTTCCTCATATCCCTATTTCTGACACTATTCCGGAGTTACACTGACTCCATCTTTTCTCCAAGTAGGGGTTCTACCATGTCTACCTACACTGTCTTCATCAAGTGCCCAATATATCACTTTTTTCCACAGATTTCATTATGCCAAACTCCGCTCTCTCCATCAGCACTTGCCACATATCCTCCATCTCTATTTTCAACCTGTCATCCATATGCAGACTCCATCATGTCTCTCAGCAGTAGCACCAATGCCAAATCTATGATTCTGGCTTGATACAGCACCACGTTTTGAAATAGTTCATGGCTACTATGCTGACTACTGATCTCCGCACTGCTTCCAGCACTGTTTCAATCCTTCTACAACACTTGTTGTATTGCTCCATGCTATTCCCTGATAATGAACTCTTGCAGCACCCTTATATTTTCAGTTTGCATCCTCGCATTGGCTCCTTCTTGTCATAAGCACCGAGTGTTTTCCACCCTTAATGTTAACTTATGCTTCGTCCAGGCACTGCTTAACTTGCTCCCAATACTGACTCTTTCCATCCACCAGCACCGACATGTACTCAGTGACAGTCAATCTTTCTCTAATTTATGCTCCATTTTGTCCGACAAATGTGAACTTATCATTCTCCCAAGGCACACACCATCCTCCCCACAGTACAAACACCTTGCTAGCCCACATAGTTAACTTGATACCGCTGCTATTACTTTTCCAGCTACCATCAACATTGAGTCTTCCTTTCTCAGCAGCACTCACGCCATCCTTTTTAGGCAGCAGTTACTTCGTATAATTTCCTGCTATTGACTCCTTACTGCCCTTCTGACATTGCTTTCATCCCAAAACCCCAACATTGGCTTCTTTCCACCACACTGCATCACCTTCATCTTGACCTCATTTTTTTATTTTTTGCTTCAATATTGACTACATCCTGTCTCAAACACTTACCCCTGAATTTTTTCCAACAAATGTAATCAACTCCATCATCCCGTGCATCGAACTTGATTTGTCTTTTAATCCAATATGGATTCCATATTGGCCCCAACACTGACTGTGCCTTGTATCCAGCACAGCTGGTGCCGAGCATGTGTGCCTAGATTTGTGTCACAGCAATGATGATGTAACCGGTCTCCATGTAAATGAGCCAAGCCTGAGATCCGAGGATCTTCCCTATTTGTGATATTGACAATAAACAATACTTGTTTCTGTAAGCAGGCTTCTGTGTCAGTGTATGAATAAAGCAATGTAAGGCTGGAGAGTTTACAAAGTTAAATCCAGAAACAGGAAATACCACACCCAAGGAGAGGTGTCTCAGTACATGACAGTTTGTTTGAACTAATTTGATTTAGAGTGCTTTTAAAACGTTGAAGATAAGTGGATCACCCTTCAAATCTTCACAGCTTTCCACCCAGAGACTTTTGCCTAAAGACAACCCCTCTTATTTCTCTTTTGTAGGCTGGATTCATATACTATGATCAGGCAGCACAAAGCCATTCAGCAGAGTTTATGCTATAGGGTTTTTGTTGGCTGGGTGGTTTTGTGGTTTGGTGCTGCGTTCGCAGCTCTGAATTCATTCTGGAGGATTATTGTTGGAAAGCATCACATTCTGTTCAGTAGCTTGTGTGAAGCAACGTGGTGGGATCAGTGCTGTTTCTGACTGCCTCCTGCACAGATCTCAATTAAAATGAAAAACAACCACAAATAGGCACGCCTGTGAGTTCCTTTAGAAAAGCTGCCAAGGACTACATTTGTTTAAAGTGTCTGCGCTCTTTCACAACCAAAGACTGGGTTGATGTACAGAGCTGGGTAGCGTTGAAGTATGGGCTGTGCTGGAGGACTTTAAAGTTCACCTCTGCTCGCACCTTGCTTGTGCTTCATGCTGCTAGGCAGCGCGGCAGCTCAGCTAACGAGCAAGGTCAAGCTAAGATGAAGGAAGTAACATAAGGAGATGTGCGAATGGATATGATCAGAATTTGAGGAGACAAGTCAATAACGAGTGAGAAACTGTACTATGTGAACTGAGTGTCTATTTTCTCTGTTAGCTCACCAGTCGGTCAAAAAAGTTACTCTCAAGATCTTGTGCAGTCTATTCTAATTTGATTTCTTTGATCACCCAGGTAAAGGTCAAAGGGATTATAAAATTTGAGGAATTTTGGCAAAATTCTATCTGAATGTAGGCAAAGCGTTGTCTCCACTCTTGTTCCAGTAAACAAATAGCACATGGCATGCTTCTGATAAGACCTCTGTAAGCAGCATAAAAGGCCATATGTACAACCTTATGTTTTACGACTCTAAATTTGAGGTTTCGGAACGCAAATTGCGAGTCTAAAAACAAAATGTACAACAGTGTTTAGCACACTCTTTGCGATTCCCAATGGGGTCGCAAATGACCTACCTCATCAATATTCATCCGGTAGGTCGCAATTTGGGAACCCATTGGGAGTGGCCACACTCAGAGGGATGGTGGCCTGCTGGGGACTGCAGACCACCAGGTATGTGACTGCTGATAAAATAAAGCAGTTTTCCTTAAAGGAAAATGGGATGCATTTCAAAGAAAAAAATGAAAAGTTTTCCTTTCATTTTTTCAGAGTAGGCAGTGGGACCTCTACCTTCTCTGAAAAAATATGCTTGCTTCCATTCACAAAGTAGAAAGGGTTCCTTGGGTACCCCCTCCCGTTAGCGAATGGGTTAACACCACTTTGAAATTGGTGTTAACTGCAATTGTTTTGCGACCGCATTCACGGTCACAAAACAAAACAATCATACGTAACACTGCGACATGCAATTAGGAAGGGACACTCTTGGAACACCCCTTCCTAATTACAATGCACAAACCTTTTTTTGCGATGCAGTAAATAGATTGCTGAATCACAAAATTGGGTTTGCACATTTGAAAATGCTTTTTTCTTGTCGCAAACGGCCTGATTATACAAATCAGACCATTTGCGACAAGAAAAACGATTTGTACATCTGGCTCAAAGTCTAAAAAGAACTCGGAAGACAACATTTCTTGGTACATAAGAGGCAACATCATGAATAGTATTCCTTCCCAGGAACAAGATTTTGTAAGTGACTGTTATCTGTGATGAATCAGTCCGGGGATAAGGGAGCCTGTCTAGATGGCAAAGTTTAACTGAGAAAATTTTAAATATATATACATGTTGAAATACGGAGGGCATCTCTTTCTAAAAGGTTTACTACCATTGATTCACCAGTAATATGGAATAATCAAGACCGAGGACACATAATAGGTATATTCTACATGGATGCATTGAGAGCCAAGATTGCAATCTCTCGTGACGAAAGCTTAGACCCACTGGCACTGAGCCCCCACAGGAAAGCTCCGCTTGAGCTCAACATATTTCCCATGAGATCAAAATGCCGCTGCATTCTAAGAATATGAGTGGCATCTGAAGTAAGATATATTCAAGGGCATCTTCAAGGTACTAAGGGCCTGATTTACAATTTGGTGAATGGGCTACTCTGTCTCAAATGTGACAGATATCTCGTCCGCCATATTATGATTCTCATGGGATATAAGAAGATCGTAATACAGCAGACGGGATCTCCGTCACGTTTGTGACACAGTATCCCCATCTGCCAAACTCTTAAAATCAGGCCCTAGGTTTTTCAGAGGTTGACCTAAAATTGTAAAGGTTTCCCAGACAGGTGCCTTAGGGCAATTTTCTGCTGATTCCATATTCATGGACATTTCATTGCACTTTTTGTCTTATTTCTACTCATTCTAGCAATACCTTCTTTCAAGAAGTTTATAAACAGGCGGATTTTAATTCTCATTCAATAAGACAGGGTACCAAGATCCTTTACAGTTGTCAGATCTCCCACATTGACGTTTACCTTTAGCCAGTCTATTGGGGAAAAAGACAGGTTTTACAGCCATTTGTATGGGCAGTTGAAAAGTGTAGTCTTTCAGTACTAAGGAGCAGCATTGCCCCAGAGGAGTATCTCTTGTATGCGGCTATTAGCAATGTATGTGCTGCTCCCTGTGCTAGATGATGTAAGGGTTTCACACAAATAACTCCTTGAAAGCAGGCCTGTGTTCTCACCCCCGTTTGCACTGTGCCTTTTCATGGCCATTGTGTCCTATTTGTTATCCCCCAGGGCACAATATTCCCCAATAATCCTAAAGCACCCACTCAGGTAAGAGAAAAAACTGTTCTCTTTATCTAGTCCTGCATTGATAGCAAGAACCAGCAATATGTGTTCCAGAATGTTCTCCTAGTTTATGAGGTCTGTTTGGACTGCCTGTTCTCACATTATTCACCAGATAACTCGTTCAGCTTTTTAGTGTGGTCCCTAAAGTTCTGGAAAATGAACATCTGAATTGCCTTCCAGACTGTGCAGACCTTAAAGGCAGTGAAGAGATCATCCACGAACAAATAGTGTGAATTTACACAAAAGAGGTTCCACCTCTGGTATAAGCAAAAATGTCTCGAGAATAAATCCCAGTGCTGCTACATTCAGTAAGGTCCGTTTTAATTCTGTGTGAGCACTTTCATCAAAAACTTTTTAAAAGATCTCCTGTGGGTTTTTGATGTGTGCTTCCTTTCAGCCCATGTATAAATCTGACCTCAAGTACTTTTTGTGGAAGCTTGTCTTTCTGTGAGCTATTACTTCATCTGCGACGGTTAGTGAAAATCAGGCTTTTTAATGGATGAGCTTTACTTTGAATGAATTAATTTGAGGTTTATAGAGCGCAAAAACCTAGTTACCTCAGGAAAAAGGTGTGCTGGAGCTAGTGAGAAAAAAATACTGTTCAAAGCAGCAAACCAGTAATAAAGATAAACACAATCTTTTAAGAGGATAATCATGTCCTTCATTTGTGTCCTTTTCCTCCTAATGTACTTTCTGATCTGCCATTCTGACAGAACCTGGTAATTCTTAGATATACTTAGCTAAAGCTACGAGAAATAAAACAATACTTATTTAATGTATGAAATTCAAAGGCCAAGAATTCCTGAATCAACACAGGGAGTTTTCTCAAATCGAGGTAGAGATCTAATGAGACTGTTATGCAATAATCCAAAACCATAAGTCTCCAGTTTGGATTGTTCATAGATTCACATGCATGAATCATTCCCCAATGTCAGGCTGAGAATCACCTGGCATAAAACATTGTTAAGAGGCCCATTTAGGACAAGAGCAATGCTAGGGTTGTCACAGAAGGGGCTGTCAACTAGAGGTCTGCCAATGATGGGCATATCCAGCAGCCCCTGTAATTGGATATGCTGATACAGTCTCATGCCTATCCAGCTGCCATCACCATTCATCCGTGGCCTAGAGACTTGCTAACCGCAGTTCAAGCAAGAGTACTTTCGAAGAGAATACCTTAAGAGAAGCTTCACCAGTGAGGGCTGTAGTGGATCACAGATGGAGCTGGATCACATAAGGGTCATTAGATGAGTGTTGCCCTGAGTGAGGCGCCGACGGAAGACTGGGGCCCTCCGCAGCTGATTCCTGGTGGAGCACCCCACTCGCTTGAACACAGTGAGTGAGTAGCACGCATTGGTGGCATTCTGCAGCCTGGATGGGGGGACGAGCCCAAAGGCCTGCATCAGCCTCACCTAGGCTTTGCAGGTACAGTGACCCATGTGCCTGGACTTGATTGTGATGATGTAAGCTGCTTTCTGCAACTGATTGAATAGCCTGACAGTGAACTATTAGAGGTAAAACAGTGGTTGTGAAGTGGCCAGGAGGGGGCAGGACGCAGCACTTTCGGGACTAGTTGCATTCAAAAGGCTCACATAGTGGTCCACTCAGGCACTGATAGTTAAGTCCAAGCAATAACAGGCTCTCTGATGTTGGGACGCTGCACACCTTTATAACCTCCTTGGCCCCAGGGGAAAAACTGCTAAAATGAGATTGCGCCTCAGCTTAAGCGCTAAAAAGCACGTCAACATGGGTGACCCTGACTGTCAATAGTTAGTGGCCTCGGGACGGTTCGTGCATATTGAGTTTTAGTGAGAGGCGGAGGTCTTGATACGGAACAATGCAGCTGGTCGGGGCGCCTGCCCGAAGGGAAGCCGCACTGCAGGATGAGCGTCGCGTTGTGAGCGTCACGGGGGTCCCCCTCCTCTTACCGATAACATTTAATAGATAGTGGCCACAGGTATCCTCTGCTGGGTTTTGGCTGCCGAAGCGCTCCGAGAGCAGCACGCTGCACAATGGAGGCAGCTGTTCAGGAGGTCACAACAGGAGAGGCGGTGGCAGAGTCAGCACAAGTCAGAACTTTTAGCTCAAAGGAGAGATAAGTGTTGCAACAGAGTTGAGGAGTCAAGGCAGAAGGATGTGGCTGACAAGGGGAGCGGGCAGCTCCCCCAGTTAATGGAGAAGGTGGATCAACGCCTAGTGGGTGAGCTGATTCAGGGTGCTGGGCCTGACTCTGGGTTCCAATATGTGAGAAATGCACCTTATATGAAGCAGGGCTGCGTTAAGAGATACTCTTTAAGGTCTTTTAAGCCTCGTTACTCGCAAGAAGGTGGTGGGAGAGAGAGTATTGGCCTAGGACAAATGAAAGCAAGGGCCCCTCCTAGAGCAATTAAACCCCGGGCGAAGAACTCCTTAGTGAAGGCCCCCCCATTCTAAAAACTCCTTGGTGAAATCAGTTATAGAGAGATCTCAAACTGAGGAAAAAGTGCCTCTAAACAAAAACCCTCAGACAATTACGCTGTCTTTTAAAACCTACTTTAAAATTCAAACGGACACAAATGGCGGCTTTAGAAAGGACAAGGCAAAACAGAGTGAAAATAAAAGACAATGAAGTGAGAGACATGGAATCTGAGAGAGCTGACTACCCAGAGTTCTCTACCTCTGTAGCTCGGGCAGTGATAACGATGCTATCAACGCATAACAGATTTGCAGGCCTGGTGGTGGATGCTCCTGATTTAGTCGATAGGGGGCCTCATACGGGAGAGAGTAGGGTCCAGCCTGCGTTGCAAGCGACGGAAGACTTAAACATACAGAACAATGGGTCCAGTGGGTGGGACCTGGTGCAGCAGACGCTCGCTCAATATCCCAAGAGATTAAAGAGCGCTGCACAATTTCAGAGGCAAACCAGAAGGGAATTCAGGCTACTCGCTCTAGCTTAGATGCCAAATCTGAGAATTTAGCCCAGCGCACGCAAGTTCTAGAATAGGGGTTGCAGATACTCCAAACTGAGGTACAAGAAAATGCCCAGGAGGTGACACGTTTAAAGACAAGACTTGAAAGAATAGAAAACAATGCCAGAAGAAACAATGTCAGAATTTTGGCAGTGAAAGAGGGGCTTGAAGGAGCGGACATTAAAACATTTGTAGTTAATCTATTGAGTTACTCTTTTCCGCGAGATAGTTAGATGGATAATCTTGACGGAGAAATTCAGCAAGTTCATAGAGACCCTTTCAAATAACACCCAGGGCAGAAGAGCTCCCGGAATATCCTGGTAAATTTTCTTTCATATTCAGTCAAAGAGAAAATACTGGGCCTCGCTCTAAAATCAGGCTCACTGCAAGCATTAGGGGCATCTTTCATGATCAGATCTGATATCTCCAGAGAGACAGCTGACAGGCAGTGGGAGATGGGGGAAAGACTGGAGGATCTGTAGAAGTTGGGTGTGACAGCCCTATTGAGGTTTCCAGCTCTTATGAGGGTCATGTTGAAAAATAAGATGCACACCTTCTCTGAACTGGCAGATTTGGATATTTTTAACTCTTTTATAAGGAGGGAAGAGCACCTAGGCGCAACTTAATTGTGAAGGGGTGGTGATGGTTTCCCTTAGGGTTGGGTGAAATGGGCATTTGGAAATGCCTATAACAGATGGGAGGGTTCCCAAGGGAGGTCACTTGTGGTGGGGAACAGTAGGAGCAAAAGGAAAAAAAAATTGTCCACAATTTCGATCAGGCACACAGTATTCAGATGGAAGCACCAACCATATTCATGGGATTAGGGCACAGCAGGAATTGGAACAGCAGGAATGGGTTTGGGTGAGAGAAATATCACGACAACTTGGGTGATACTTTGTTGGAACGTAAATGGGCTTCGGGTAGCCAAAAGGCAGTAAATAGTCTTACAATATTTAAAAGAAAGTAATGCCCAGATACTTATGCTTCAAGAGACACATCTCTTGCGTCAAGAGTGTAAGTAGCTTTTTTTGAAGCAAAAGTGGGTGGAGACCATATTAGCAACAAAGCAAACACACTGTTCCAAAGGAGTTGCCCTAGTGTTAAAAGTAAATTCAGGGTGAGCCTAGTCTGGTATAAGGCAAATATGGGAGGACAATAGATAATTGCAGAGATAATGGTTAATGACTTCTTGTACATCCTAGCTAGCTATGATGGCCCAAATGTGGCTGATACTACCTCGTTATCTGAGCTTTTCGAAAATCTTCTTTTTAAAGCCCCTATTATTTTAGGGGGGACTTCAATGTCTTATTAGATAACGCGCTAGACAGTTCCTCAGAGAGGATACAGATTAGTTCCCGAAAGATGAGAGCCTATTTGTTGAACATGATGGAAATCTTTGACTTATTTGATGCCTTGCTCCGACTGAAAGGAAAAGTGTAGAGAATACATTTTCCATAGTACAAAATAGACACTACTCAAGGTTACATTATTTCTTCTTGGAAAGAAAGGAGATCGAGAGAGTTATTGGTTTTGAGCATCTGCCTATCCATCTATCAGACCACGCGGCTCTGCTGTTAAAAATCAAACAGAAAAATATCTGGGAGGAAAGGCAATGGACAATGGACAGAAGGATGTTGGCACAGTCTGAATTAGTTGACAAGATATCACAACAATCCAAGGAGTTTTTTTCCTGGAACAACAAGTCCACCCGATACACGTGGTATGGGATTCGTACAAAGCCTGGCTAAGTGGGACAATAATCAGTTTAGCAGCAGGCAGGAGAGATCGCAACAGACCCAACTGGAGGGGAAGACTGCGAGACTGGAACTAGGCAGGAAGGGTGGAATTACTGGAAGAGCTAGAAGACTCACAGTTAAAGTTCAGGGTCATGATGGAGGAAAAGGTGTCACAGCAGTGAGAGGCTAGTAGAGCACGTAACATAACACATGGGGAAACTTGCGGTAAGCTGCTGGCATGGAAATCCAGGTTGGAAAAACGTCAGAATAACATTAAGACGATAATATGTGGTGACATGAGGAGTAGTCGGAGATAATTCCAAGATAACAGCGGCTTTTAAATCTTTTTTCAGGAGTTATATAGAGAAAACTTGGAGCCAGATTTAGCAGCTGTAGGAGCGTGGCTTAAGCAGAGCAAAATGAGTCACTGTGTCAGGAGATATCTGGGAGTGAGGTTTTAGCTGCTATTAGAAAGGCAAAGAAAGGGAAAGTGACAGGGCCTGACGGGATCCCCTGTGAACTTTATGTGCAATTATCCCAGCCTGGGTACAGTTGTTCAGTGCCATATTGCTATATGGTGGTTCTATCCAGAGCTCTTGGAACAACGCAGTCATTTCATTAATATTGAAGCCAGGCAAGAACCCCCCATCAGTGTCATTCTTATCGTCCAATATCCCTATTTAATTGCGATTATAAAGTCTTTACTAGTATTCTAGCAGACCGTCTAACTAAAGTTGCGGGCCACTTGGTGCATCAAGATAAGAGGGGATTCCTGTCTGGAAGGAATATGAGAAATCTCAACCATACTTTAATTGGCTTGATTAATCTGGCCACAACTCTGGATATCCCTTTACCTATAGTGGCGGTGGACGCCACTAAGGCGTTCGACCGTGTGAATTGGCAATATCTCATGACGGTGTTAGCCCATTTTGAAATAGGCAAGTCCTTAATTAATGTGCTGGCAAGGATCTATAGTGTACCAACTGCAAAAATTCTGGTGAATGGCAGCTTGTCCTCTGCAGTGAAGATAGAAAGGGGAACTAGACAAGGCTGCCCCCTCTCACCGATCCTTTTTGATTTTTATATAGAGCCTTTCACAGAGAGTCTGAGGTTGAATGAGCAGATAAAGCCTTTTGTGGTCTGAGATTTTCATAGGAAAATTGCCCTGTATGCAGACGACCTGATGGTATAGTCCTGCGATGTGACTTCTGACCTCCAGAACCTTTTAAGGGAAGCTATGGTTTTCTCAAAGATGGCTGGCTATGAGATAAACAAGGAAAAAACAGAGATAATGATATGGAACCAAAATAGTGAGGATCCTAGAAGGGTCTCGGAGATGAGGTACTCAGGTATTGGAATAACACAGGACGTGGGAAAGTTAACGGATAGAAATCTGGAAAAGGTGGCCGGTGAGGTTGGGGTTCTTTTGAAAAAATTGGGTAATCTGCCACTTACTATATACAGGCAGCTTAACTTAGTAAAGAAATCCATCTTGCCAAAAATTACCTTTCTATTTTATAACATCCCCCTAAATTTTGATAAAAAGGTTTTTTCAAATCTGCAAGGGAAGACTTCATTTATCTGGGCCAGTAAAGGCATACGTCTATCTTGGAAAAAACAGGAGGAGAGTTGGTGTTGGTAGGCTGGCCCACCCTTACCTGCAGCTTTACTGCTGGGCCTACCAGTTAAAGAATAACTGACCCGGACAAGTCGGTACTGGGGCCATGTGCAGGGCAATGTTGGCGGGTCTATCTGTGGACGGTTTCTCCTACAAATTTGGGGTGCCAAAGTTCTTCAAGAAAGTAAGATTGAAGTACTTACGGACAGCTGCCATGACTTGGTATGAAATAAGATTCCTCTTAGGCATTGGATATTTCAGTAAGTTAGCTCCTATCTGGGACTCACCAGGGCCCCAGAGCTTTAATTGAACAGTTTAGCTTCACCACTGAAGCTAAGCGGAGTTACTAGATGGGGTCAGCCAGTCAGTGAGGGTCAAAGGTTGACATGGGAGTATTGGAACCATAGGACGGAAGGGACAATGTCCGGAGTCAAGATTTGCCAGGTTAATGGGTGGCTTAAGAGTCTGGGGGGTCTGGGCCCTGAATCCACGCAAATGGTGACAGAGCTACAGACATTCGGGGCCATGAAGAAGGAAGTTGCACAATAGTACCAGTACCTTCTAGCAGCATTGGAGAACTCGATGCAACCATTGTGTTCTGGATGGAGCTGATTCCTACCGGGTGAAGAGCTGGAGTAGTTATGGCAAGAATCCTTTGCTACATTATATTCAGTGGTCAAATCTGCTGCCCTAAGGAAAAATCCTTTTTTACCCTCCATAGAGCGTATTGGATGCCCCTAAAATTGGCAAAGATAAGAAGAAGTGCAATTTCTAATTGTAAACTGTGGTAGCTGCGAGGCGGACGACGTCCACATGTTCATTTCCTGCCCGAATCTAGAGGGATTTTGGTCTGTGGTGGGTAAAACAGTCTCAGACTCTGTGGACCTTAAAATCGAAGTGAGCCCTTGCTTAATCATGTTTGAGATATTGCCTCAGAAAGTGGATTGCCGCCCTCCCAAGTCACACCATAGAGACCTGGGGGATCATTACAACATTGGCGGTAAAAGCCGCTTACCGCCGTGCAGAAGACCGCCAACACAACGCCGCGGCCGCGGAAGTCCGCCACAGCTATTATGACCCACATCTCGGAATACGACAAAATTCAGACACCCACACAAGTCCGCCACACCAAAGGTCAGTGATAAACTGGCGATAACAAAACCTCCACCGTCACGCCAACAGAAATACGCTCACGCTATCACGACACACGAATCCACGCGGCGGTCTTTCAACCGCGGTATTCCATTGGCGGTACACATCGCCGCGCTCAAAATACACACACACATACAAAACACCGCCACATTGGACAATTCGAAATACACACAGCTGATACACATACACACACCACTCCCACACACCCATTACAATATAAAACACACACCCACATCACCCACAAACCCCTACTACCAAAAATTCCGAAAGAAGGCCAGAGGGAGACACCACCATCCACAAAATAGCAGCCACAGGCACTCAACACCATCACCCACAAAACTTCCATGCACAAAACACCACACACCACTACATATCACCACACTTATCACCACACACACCACCCCACACATCACCCACACCACCCCATGGCACGGCAAAGACACCCCAGGTTCTCGAAGGAGGAGCTCAGGGTCATGGTGGAGGAAATCATCCGGGTAGAGCCACAGCTATTTGGATCCCAGGTGCAGCACACCTCCATAGCTAGGAAGATGGAGCTATGGCGAAGAATAGTCGACAGGGTCAACGCAGTGGGACAGCACCCAAGAAATCGGGACAACATCAGGAAGAGGTGGAACGACCTACGGGGGAAGGTGCGTTCCGTGGTCTCAAGACACCACCTGGCGGTACAGCGGACTGGCGGCGGACCCCCACCTCCTCACCCACAACTAACAACATGGGAGAAGCAGGTCTTGGCGATTCTGCATCCTGAGGGCCTCGCAGGAGTCGGTGGAGGAATGGACTCTGGTAAGTCAAACCTTTAACTATCATATCCCCCACCCTACCTGCATGCTATCAAAGACCCCCACCCTCGCCCCCTCCCCTATCACACCAACTCCTCACAAATGTACTAATAACACTAACCACACATCCCAACACCAAGCCCTGCATGACACAACAAAGCATGGACACCCATCACTAAAGCATGCCCACTGCACATACCCATAACACCCCCCTCAACCATCATCACACAAGCCCCCACACAGGAATGCTAGCACTGGGGTACACGGTCACCCACCCATTGCACACCATGACACACACAGATGCAATAATCATGCCTTTCTAACCCTGCAGGACCACTACCCAACGTCACCAGACAGGAGGGTCCAGACATCTCCACCTCACCCACAGAAGAGGCCCACAGTGATGACAGCAGCTCTGTCCAACTGGATCCAGATGACCAGCCCGGACCATCGTGGGCCTTGGGACAGTCGGTTCCCCTCACACAGGCACAGCCCACCACAGACCTTCCACCCTCTGGTAACACCAGCACAGCACCCACCCAGCGGGCCCATACCTCCGTCCCTAGGACACGTCAATCAGCTGTGTGTCCACCACTACAGGGAACCCAGGATAACCCACCACCCCAACAACAACAGGTACCTGGGGGCAGTGGCAGTGGGCACACGGTCCAGGGGACGGAGGTACAGGAACACAGGGGAACTGGGAGGGCTGCCGTGCGACAGGGGGCGGACAGGCCAAGGGAACCCACTCTCCACAAGGCCCTCTCCTCCATCATGGGAACCTACCACCACTCCCAGGAGACGATCGCAACGGTCCTGGCCAAGTTTCAGGAGACCCAGCGCATGCAGGAGGAACAGTATTTGGGGTTCAGGGAGGAACTCAGAACCATCAGCTACGCCCTGGGCACCATCGTAGGGGTGCTTAATGAAATACTTAACACCAGGAGGGACACTGTGGCAATACAAGGGGCCCCTGACACTAGCATGGACGATGAACTGCCCACCACCTCCGCCGGCGCTAGTGGACAGGAGGCACCGCCACAGGACCACCACACCAGCACCCCACCCTCTGCAGACGGAGAACCACCCCGCAAGCGGTCCCTGAGATCCAGGAACAAGACAATGCACAATGCCAAGACCCCCGCCAAGAAATGAGACCACCCTGATTGTCAAACCACTGTCCCACTTTGTAACCCTGTCTATATTGTAACTGCCCCAGCTCCACTTCCTATGCCCATATGGGCAATGCACCTGTGAGACTAATAGAATGGACTCTGCCATGGACATTCCTCCAACATCCCCCCTCACCATTTTACAACCCCCTCCAATATTGAGCACTTCAATAAACACCCTTGAAGCACAAAACAATCTGGAGTAAGTCTGTGATTTCGAAATTGTGTATTAGCAATGACAGTGACAAAATGCTTTTTCAAATGTAATGTCAACATACCTATGTCACACATCTCAAGTCCATGAGGAATCTAAGCAGATGACACACGTTGGAAACCACACCTGTGAAACCGTAAGGGAAAATGACAACTCAGTGACCATACACTGGTTGAAATCGACAGACAGGATAGAGGTAGAAGTGTTAAAGTACTTGTAGTAGGCAGGAATGTTTTCTCACCTGTGTGTCACTGGAAATATTGCTGGATGACTGAGTCCCTGTTGTCAATGTCTTCTTCCTCTGCTTCCTCCTCATCACTGTCCACAGGCTCCACAGCTGCCACAACACTGCCATCTGGACCATCCTCCTGCAGAAAAGGCACCTGTCGTCGCAAAGCCAAGTTGTGAAGCATACAGCAGGCCACGATGACCTGCACACCTTCTTTGGTGAGTAGAATAGGGAACTACCTGTCATATGGAGGCACCTGAACCTGGCCTTCAGGAGGCCGAAGGTGCGTTCGATCACCCTCATAGTCCGCCCATGGGCCTCATTGTAGCGTTCCTCTACCCTGGTCCTGGGATTCCTCACTGGGGTCAGTAGCCATGACAGGTTGGGGGTAATCAGAGTCCCCTAATATCCACACCCGGTGCCTCTGGAGTTGACCCATCACATAAGGGATGCTGCTATTCCGCAGGATGTAGGCGTCATGCACAGAGCCAGGGAACATAGCATTTACCTGGGAGATGTACTGGTCTGCCAAACATACCATCTGTACATTCATGGAATGATAACTCTTCCGGTTCCTGTACACCTGTTCACTCCTGTGGGGGTGGGGGGCAGAGCTACATGGGTCCCATCAATGGCACCTATGATGTTGGGGATATGTCCCATGGCATAGAAGTCACCTTTCACTGTAGGCAAGTCCTCCACCTGAGGGAAAACGATATAGCTCTGCATGTGTTTCAGAAGGGCAGACAACACTCTGGACAACACGTTGGAAAACATAGGCTGGGACATCCCTGATGCCATGGCCACTGTTGTTTGAAATGACCCACTTGCAAGGAAATGGAGCACTGATAGCACCTGCACTTGAGGGGGGATTCCTGTGGGATGGTGGATTGCTGACATCAGGTCAGGCTCCAACTGGGTACACAGTTCCTGGATTGTGGCACGGTCAAACCTGTAGGTGATGATCAAACTTCTTTCCTCCATTGTCAATAGGTCCACCAGCGGTCGGTACACCGGAGGATTCCGCCATCTCCTCACATGTCCCAGCGGACGGTGCCTATGAATGACAACAGTGACCACAGAGTCAAACAACTCAGAGGTGTGTACCCACAGTCTACACAGAACACCATTCATACACAAAATGTGGCCTGTATTTGTGTTGTGAGACAAGGCCTAGGTATTTGTGACGCAGTTGGTAATTAGGCCATGTGGGCCCCTGAAATGGCAGCTGCCTGACCTCTAAAGTGGGACAATGGGATGTGAGGTAACTGCGCTGGTGTTGTACACCGTCGCAGTAGGCGGTCGAAGACCGCGGCGCAATGCTGCATTGGTTAACATTGGACCCTATGGGTCCCAGGAGCCAATGACAATGTAGGCCGGCGGTGATGGTACGCACCGCCGCGGACGTGACCGCCATTTTCTAGCTGTTGAATCACTCGATACATGATCTTCGACAGGAGAGGACCTACACTGCAAGTGCTGCTGTGACCTCGGTCTGGAAGAGACAATGGCTCGTGCGTCTGGGGAAAGGGCCCCTGCCTTCACTGCAGAGAAGTTGGAGAAGCTCGTCGACGGGGTCCTCCCCCAGTACATGCTACTCTACGGTCCTCAAGACCAACAGGTAAGTACACAGGGAGCATGTTGTATGGGCTATGCCTGTGTGGAGAGGGCTGGTTGTAAGAAGGAAGGGGGCACAGTTCTGCGTGCATGAAGGACTGAATGCATGTGCCACATGGCAAGGGTAGGGATGTGGGCCACTCACTTTGATGGTGCAGTTGGTAATGACTTCTCTTCTTCCCCTGTACATGTCATGTAGGTCAGCGCCCACCAGAAGAAGGATATTTGGCGTGCCATCGCCAAGGACGTCCGGACCCTGGGGGTCCACCACAGACGGAGCACCCACTGCCATAAAAGATGGGAGGACATTCGCCGCTGGAGCAAGAAGACGGCGGTGGCTCAGCTGGGCATGGCCCACCAACGTGGGAGGGGTGCCCGTCGAACCATGACCCCCCTGATGTTCCGGATCCTGGCGCTGGCCTACCCTCAGTTGGATGGGCGCTTGAGGGCATCACAGCAGACACAAGGGGGTGAGTACACCATCATTCAGCGGACTTTGCTCGCAGTGAAGGTGTCTGGGTGGGGGAGGAGGGCTGTGGGTTTCCCTAGGCCAGGGCGAGTTCCGTAGGCTAGGCCCCTCCGTAAGGCAGGCCATGTGGCACCCCACACCACCTCTGTAGAGTGCCAAGTACAGGTATTCATGCCCCTGTGTCATCTATGTGTGCAGATGTCGTCCATAGCCTTGTAGGCCATTTCCCAGGAATTGCATCTGTAGAGCCCAACAGCGCGACGTAGTGCAGGGGGCTGCTGTGTCTGTATTGTCCGCCAACGGTAGCGGTAAGCCATGCACTCAACCTGTCTGTCGTCCCCCCCTTTTTGTGGTCTCCCCGTTCTTGTGTGCATTAGCATCATCAGGCGGAGGTACAGTGGCACCGGAGCACGAGGGAGCTGCATCCCACATGGCCATGGAGGGTCACACTACGGACTTAGAATACACCAGTGGGACGGAGGGCGAGGGGAGCACCACGGCAGTCACAGGATCTGCAACAAGCGACACGGACTCATCCTCCGATGGGAGCTCCCTTGTGGTGGCGGCAACATCTGTGCCCCCCACTTCTACAGGTACAGCCGCCACCGCCCTCCCAGCAGCCCCTCAGCCTTCGCCCCGTGCCCGCTCACCCAGGAGGGTGGTCATCACCTTCGCCCCAGGCACCTCAGCCCCTGCCCCTGTCACCTCTGCTGCCCTCAGTGAGGAGGCCATTGACCTCCTCAGGTCCCTCACTGTTGGGCAGTCTACCATTTTGAATGCCATCCAGAGTGTAGAAAGGGAGTTGCAACACACAAATGCATTCCTGGAGGGCATTCATTCTGGTCAGGCTGCCCTTCATCGAACCCTTCAAACTCTGGCCTCAGCACTGATGGCAGCCATTGTCCCTGTGTCTAGCCTCCCCCCTCCAACTTCCTCCACCCAGATCCAATCCCCTGTACCTCTGCCTATCCCAAGCACACCATCAGACCAGCCTGCACACACTTCACCACACAAGGGAAGCTCAGGTAAACATAAGCACCACACATCCCACAGGCACTCACGCAAGCATCACACACATACAGACACACCAACATCCACTGCCTCCACTGTGTCCCCCTCCTCGTCATCTCCCTCCTCCCTCCCAGTCTCGTCTACACTCACACCTGCATGCACTACCACTACAGCCACTACGTCCCGCACCAGTACACCCACCACCACACCCCGCTCACGTGCACTCACCACCCCCACTAACATTTCCACGTCCCCTGTGTCCTCTCCCAGTGTGTCTGTGATGCCCCCTCCGAAGATACACAAACGCAGGCACACACCCACCCAACAGCCATCCACCTCACGACAGCCTCCAGCCCATGCACCTCCACCCAAATCCACAAAAGTTACACCTCCTACAACCACCACCTCTTCCTCCACTCCCAAACCCCCTCCAGCTACCCGTCCCAGTGTCTCCAAAAAACTATTCCTGTCCACCCTTTACCTATTTCCCCCCCCCCCCACCTCCAACTCATAGGTCCCGTACTAGCACCTCAGCCAAAAAATCTCCGGGACCAGTGGTGCCTGTTGTTACAGATATGTGGAGTGCACTGGCCACCAGGCCAGCCAGTGTGGCACGGAGCCACAGCACAGCCAGTCCCCCCCCTGTGAAGCACCAGAAGTTGGACAGTGTCCGGCAGGAGAGGGGGAAGACTCCAGCCAGCAAAGCCGCTCACAGGGGTCCCGGGGGGAGTGTCGACTCAGCTGTGACTCCTCACAAGGTGGGGAAGGGGCAGAAGAAATCGCCAAAGTCTGGGAGGAGCAGCACGGCGGAGAAGATCGCCATCATCCCCGCTGCCCAGGAGGCCTCCGCCAGCCCCATCGTCACTGCCCAGGAGGCCACCGCCAGCCTCATCGTAACTGCCCCGGAGGCCACTGCCAGAGTCACTGCCCAGGAGGCCACTGAACCAGTGGAGAGATCCATCCACTCCGTCTGTCCTGCACAGGATGAAGCACTCTGGGCACCATGCCCCCTCCAGAACCAGTGGAGACTGTTATCTACTTGAGAGACTGTGGCTTTGCACTCCCCAGGATTGAACAGTGGGCCACCCACCCACTGTAGAGACTTGTGAGACTGTGGGTTTGCACTCCCCAGGATTGAACAGTGGGCAAACCACCCACTGTAGAGACTTGAGAGACTGTGGTTTTGCACTCCCCAGGATGCAGCAGTGGGCAACCCACCCACTGTAGAGACTTGAGAGACTGTGGCTTTGCACTCCCCAGGATACATCAATGGGCATGGAGCCCCCTCGTGGATCTGGCGTGGTGCACTCATCCGGCTGAGGTGCCCCCCCTTCCCTTCCCCCTGAGGTGCCTGTTGTATTTCGATCTGATGCCCCTGCAGTGTTCTATCCGTTTGGATCTGGTATCTTGTGTGGGCCTGGCCCATGCATTTTGGGCCCAGTGGTCCACGGACTATGAATGGTGCAATACCTGCACTACTAATCGTGGTGTATATTTTGTTTATTGTGTATATATATATGTATACATTTGCTTACTGTATTTTGATATATTACAATGGTTCCACTCATTTCCTTTTGTCTTTGCATTCTTCCGGGGGGGTTGGGGGTGTTACTGTATTGTATAGATATGCATTGGTGTGTGTGTTGTAGTGGGTGAGGGTCGGGGGTTGGGGTGTTGAGTGTGTGTGTCCCTGTGTTTTTGCCTCCCCGTTCCCCTATATCGTAGGTGCAGTACTCGCCGTCGTCTTCGCTGCCGGCGTTGATGATCCTCGTAGAGGAGCAGGAAGACTAGCGCTGGCAGAATATGGCATTCCGGCTCCATGGTGCCCTCCTTCCTCGTGGAGTGTGTAGAGGTGAGCGTTTTCCCTTTGAAATGGCTGTTTCCACCGTATTTTTATCCGCAGTGAATCCGCCCCAGAAAAGGTGGCGGATTAGTAGGTTGTAATACTGTGGGCGGTACATTGTCTTCCGCCTGTCTGTTGGCGGTGACCGCCGTGCTGTCTGTTTATACCGCCGTGGCGGTCGGAGTGTTAAAGTGGCTGTCTTTGTTGGCGGTTTCCGCCACTGTCGTAATTCAATTTTTTTTACCGCCGGCCTGTTGGCGGTCTTACCACCGCTTTAACACCGTCCACAAGGGTTGTAATGACCACCCTGG